>NW_026575137.1:14024657-14635735 GCF_905146905.1 Nyctereutes procyonoides
GATATTGGTGTATTATTTTCTTGTCTTAAGTCTACCTTCGTTATCAGGGTAATACTGACCTTACAGAAGAAATTGGGAAGGTTCCCTCCTCTGCTGTTTTTTCATGAGTTTTTTTTTTTTTTTTTCTTCATGAGTTTGAAAAGTACTACTACTTTGTTCTTTAAAAGTTTGGTAGAATTCATCAGTAAAGCCTTCTGGTCCTGGAATTTATTTTCTTGAGACTTCTTAATTTTTCAAGGATAGTTTTGCTGGAATTATAATTGATTGACAGTTCTTTTTGTACTGTGAATGTCTCATACTCTGCCATGTGACCTCTGTGATTTCTGATTGGGAATGTCTTCAAATGTCAACCAGGCAGTTGACAATTCTGCCTTCTTTTCTTGCGCAGACTCTGAAAGTCACTGGGAGAGGAGAGCTCAAGGCCTTTCTCTGGTCTTTGTTCTGCATTTGCACAGCCCTGAGTGTGTGCATGGCCTTCTGTATTCCCAGAAAGACAATAGATTTATTTTTTTGCCCCTTATCCATTGTCCCAAGAAGCAAAGATTAATGCAGTGTTTTGCTTGTGTTTTCTACATATGCTCCTGGGTAGTTTTGTTTTGTTTTTGTTTTTTAGTACTGGGAGAGTTCTGAATGAAAAGAGATAAAGTAAGCTTATTGAATTGATTCTTTAGGTAGCCACCAGACAGTTCAAAGCAAAAACCACAATTCCTTGTGAATAAGGTCTGTTTTTTCTTCTTTATCACTTGCTTATACTGGGAATTTGGGCTTTTTAAATAAATGCCACTGCTAGACTGAGGGGTAGGGGATTCAACATGGGTAAGTAAAAAACCACAAAACTCACTGATCTTACTGAGATTGAGCTTCAGTGTTTTTTTTTTTTTTTTTTTTAAAGAAGTGTTCTCTGTTTGCTGCAGACTTTTGGTTCGTTTCCAGAGTTCTGAAAAAAGTTAGCTCTTAAGAGTTTTTGCCAGATTTTTATGGCTTTTATGGAGAGATAGACTAGTATACCTTACTCTGCTATTTTTGCTGATGCCATTCCTCTTTAGGGAGGTTTTTTTTTTTTTTTTAAGATTTATTTTTATTTATTCATGAGAGAGAGAGAGAGAGAGGGAGAGAGACAGGCAGAGGGAGAAGCAGGCTCCATGCAGGGAGCCTGATGCCATTACATGGGACCATATTATAATGCAATTGTATATCTTTTTACCTACCCATATTTCATGATATCTTTTCAACAATGAGATTGTCTCAGGTTTCAGCTATTTTAAAACTTTATGGCAAATATGTTAAAAGTTTATTACAAATAGTGTAAGTATTATTGCAGATTCATGAAAATTCCTTTCAGATAGAGTCCTAGAGGATGAGTTTAGAAGCTGAGAGAGATTTTGGTTATCTCACAGGTTAAAAGAGTCCTATGTTTTTAATTTGAATTTCCTCTTTTTGCTGGTGAGGCTTAGAATTTTTTCATGTTTATTTGGTCATGTCTGTTTTTATATTCTGTAAGATTCCTGTTAATGTTTTTGGACCATTTTTGAATTGGGATTTCTTTTTTTTCTTTAAAGAGTTAATAAAACTTTTTTCTAATGGAATGATTCATATACTTCAGGGTTCAGCTTAAACACCTACATTTTTCCTTTAGCCTTCTCTTAGGTGTATCTCATAGGAATGTCTGCATAGCATTGTTTTAGCATTTATTATGTTAAATTGTAGTTATTGGTTTAATTGTCCTACAAGTGGACTCTGAATTCTTTGGATGTATTGACAGTTTCCATCTCTTCAGATTTTAGCAAGGAATCTTGTGTCTATTAAAACTTAAATGTAATTGATTTACAGAGTAGATTAGGAAGGGATTATTATACTTGGTTTGTTGTTGTTTATACTTGTTTTTTTAAGGAGGAAAGTAAACCTTAGTAAAGCTAATGTAATTCTTTTTTCTAAAAGCATAATTAAGTGATTTAGCCACAATTGAACCATAGATTTTTAAAATTTCATGTCCTGGGGATGCCTAGGTGGCTCAGTGGTTGAGTGTCTGCCTTCGGTTCTGGCTCAAGGTGTGATCCCAGTATCTGGGATCAAGTCCCACATCAGGCTCCCTGTGGGGAGCCTGCTTCTTTCTCTGCCTGTGTCTCTGCCTCTCTCTCTGTTGCTCATGAATAAATAAATAAAATCTTTTAAAAAAATTTCATGTCCTGCATCTAGTACCTTATGTGAAAACTTTTGAAAGTAGAGTGAAAAATTAGAGATTTAAAAATAAAAATAAATTCAGGACATTGAAAACTATGGAATCAGGCTTAGATGAAATCTTAAGATCAATGGCTATATAAAGCCTATTCAGATATTTCTTATGTGTAGGATTGGTGGAAAACCAATGAATTAGTGAATTCGATTATTATCAAACTGCAATACCAGCATTGGCCTCTTTGCCATTGCCTGGACTTGTCCGCCCAGTTCTGCCTCATGAACTTTTCATAGACTGTTTATTTGCTTGAATCACTTTCTAGAGATACTCACCTACCTGTCTCTCACCTCCAGGTCAGCTCAACTTTTGCTTGGAATTAGATTTTTTTTTTAATAAAATCTACACACTTTTTTTTTTTTTAAGATTTTATTTATTCACGAGAGACACAGAAAAGAGGCAGAGACATAGGCAGAGGGAGAAGCAGGCTCCATGCAGGGAGCCTGATGTGGGACCTGATCCCAGGACCCCGGGATCATGACCTGAGCTGAAGGCAGATGCTAACTGACTGAGCCACCCAGGCGCCCAAGTTTTGTTTAATGTTATCTTAAAATGGCTAAGATACTTCCTAAGTATTTAGCCCTTCTTTCCCTGCTCCTGCCCCCACGCTAGGAACCAACAGTTTGTTCTCTGTATTTGGGAATCTACTTCTGCACTTTTGTTTAGTGATGTTAAGCATCTTATCAACTGCTTATTGATAATTTGTATATCTACTTTGGGGAAATATATATTCAAGTTCTTTGCTCATATATAAATTGGATTATTTTGTTTGTTTGGTTTTTTGATTCCACATTTTTTGTGAAATCACATGGTATTTATCTCTGTCTGCCTTCACTTGGCATAACACTTTGAAGTGCCATTCATGTTGTCACAAATGGCAAGATTACTTTTTTTAAATGGCCAAGTAGTAATCCACTGTGTGTAATATATATTATACACACACACACACACACACACACATATATATATATAAAATCATATCTTTATTCATCGATTGATGATCACTTAGGTTGCATATTTTGGCTATTGTAAATAATGGTAGAATGAACATGAGGGTGCATATATTTTTTCTAATTCGTGTCGTTGTATTCTTTGGATAGATAACCAGGAATGGAATTGCTGGATCTTATTGTAGTTCTGTTTTTAATTTTTTGAAGAAACTCCATAGTGTTTTCCATAGTGGTTGTACCACTTAACATTCCATCAACAGTAGAGGAGAGTTCTTTTTTTTTTTTCCTTCCATATCCTTGCTAACACTTGTTGACTTATTATATATATGTATAAAATTTATTTATTTTAATAGTAGGTATAAGGTATATCATTGTGATTTTGCTTTGCATTTCCCTGATGATTGATGATGAGTGTCCTTTTAATATGTGTGTTGGCCATCTGTATGTCTCTTTGGAAAAATGTTTATTTATGTCCTCTGCTGATTTTTTAATTGTATCATTTATTTTTTTGGTATTGGGTTGTGTGCGTTCTTTATATATTTTGGATTCTGACCCTTTTATGGATCTGTCCTTTGCAAATATTTTCTCTCATTCATTGGTTGATGGTTTCCTTTGCTGTGCAAAAGCCTTTTATGTTAATTTAGTCCTAATAGTTCATTTTTGCTCTGTTTCCTGGCCAGAGGATACGTATCTAGGAAAATGTTTCTATGGCCAGTGCCAAAGAAGTTACATCTGTGTTGTCTCTCTCTCTTTTTTTTTTTTTCCTTAGAGAAAGCAAGAGAGCCTGTGCTCACCCATGATCCAAGTTGGGAGTGGTGGGAAGGGCAGAGGGAGAGGATAGAGACAGAACCTAAGCAGGCTCTATGCCCAGCTCCACATAGGGCTTGATCTTATGGCCTGAGCTGAAATTAAGCATCAGTGCTAACCAACTGAGCCACTCAGGCACCCCTTACATATATTTTCCTGTTGGGTTTTTATGGTTTCAGGTCTCACATTTAGATCTTTAACCCATTTTGAATTTTTTTTTGGTATGGTGTAACCAGGTGGTTCAGTCTTACTCTTTTTCATGTAGCTGTCCAATTTTGCCAACAACATTTATTGAAAAGACCACCTTTTTTCCATTGGATTTTCTTTCCTGCTTTATTGAAGATTGACCATTAGTTGTGGTTTCATTTCTGGGTTTTCTACCCTGTTCCATTGATCTGTGTGTCTATTTTTGTGTTAGTACTATACTGTTTTGATTACTGTAACTTTGTAGTATAAAGTCAGGGAATGTACTATCTATACCTTTGTTCTTTTTTTCTCAACAATGCTTGTCGTTTGGTTTTTAGTGGTTCCATATAAATTTTAGGAATATTAATTTTAAGTTTTTGAAAAATACCATTGGTATTTTGATAGGGATTGCACTGAATATGTAGACTGCTTTGGGTGGTATAGACTGATTTTATTTATTTATTCATGAGAGACACAGAAAGAGAGAGGCAGAGACATAGGCAGAGAGAGAAGCAGGCTCCATGCAGGGAGCCAGATGTGGCACTCTATCGTGGGCCTCTAGAATCACACCCTAGGCTGATCAGGTGCTCAACTGCTGAGTCACCTAGGGGTTCTAGTATGGATTTTTTAACAATATTAATCCTTCAAAGGTACAACGGTATGTAATTTATGTATGCTAACAGTGTATATTAACAAAGTTCTTCCATTGGCATGGCATATATTTCTATTAATTTCTGTCATTTTTTATTTCTTTCATCAGTATCTTAGGGTTTTTAGAGTATAGTTTTTACTTCTTTGGTTAAATTTATTCTTAGGTATTATTTTTGATGTAGTTTCTCTTTCTGTTCATTATTAGTTTACAGAAATGCAACAGATTTCCATTGTATTAATTTGTATCCTGCAGCTTTAGTCAATTCATTTTATTTATTATTTTAAAGATTTTTAAAATTTATTTATTCATAGAGACAGAGAAAGAGAGAGAGGAAGGCAGAGACACAGGCAGAGGGAGAAACAGGCTCCACGCAGGGAGCGCGACATGGGACTCGATCCCGGGTCTCCAGGATCACAACCCGGGCTGCAGGCGGCGCTAAACCGCTGTGCCACCGGGGCTGCCCTCAATTCATTTATTTAAAAAATTTTTGTGATGCATTTGTCAGGATTTTCTATATTATAGTATCATATCATCTGCAAATAGTGACAGTTTTACTTCTAACATACCAAAAAAATTTATACCCTTGTCTTGGTCTGATCTTAGAAGAAAAGCTGTTAACTTCTCACCATTGTGGTGAAGTTAGCTGTGGGATTGTCATATATGTGGGCTTTGTTATGTAGAAGTGTTTCCTATATATCCACTTTTTTCAGTGTTTTTACCATAAATGGATGTTGAATTTTGTTACCTTTTTCTGCATATATTGAGATGATTGTGTGATTTTTATCCTTAACTTTATTAATATGGTGTATCATGTTGGTTGATTTGTTGGTTTTCAACCATCTTGGCATCCCTGGAGAGAATCCTATTTGGTCATGGTATATGATCCTTTTAATGTATTGTTGAATTTGGTTTGCTTTTATTCTTTTGAAGACTTCTGCATCATGGTTATTAGGTCTATCGATAATAAAGTTTTCTTTTTTGTAGTGTCTTTGGTTTTGGTATCTGGGTAATAATGCAGGTTGTAAAATGAGTTTCAATTTGTTTCTTTGTTCTGACCTGTTTTTGTACTCCCTGACTGCCTTTAAGATTGTTTTCTCTCTAAGGGCACCTGGGTGAATCTAGAGTTAACCTGTTAAGTGGCTGACTCTTGGTCATGATCTTGGAGTCCTGGGATTGAGCCATGCCTCAGGCTCTGCACTCAGTGGAGAATGAAGATTTTCTCTCTTCCTCTCCCTCTATTCCTTCCCCTGCTTGTGCTGGCTTGCTCACTCTCTTTCTTTGAAATCAATCAATCAATCTTTAAAAAAAGATTGTTTTCTCTTTAACATTGGTTTTCAGCAATTTGATTATAATGTGTTTGGTATGAGTTTTAAGTCTTTCATGCTTGGGGTTGGTTGAATTACTAAGATTTTATGGTTTATTGTTTAAATTCAGAAAATATTGACCATTATTGCCTTAAATATTTTTCTGTTTCACTTCTCTCAATTATCTCCTCTACTTTGGAACTCCCAATTATACCTGTTTGAGGTTTCCTGACATTGTCCCAAAGCTCATTAAAGGTCTTTGCAATTGTTTGAGTCCTTTTTCTTCTTTGATCCTCAATCTCCTGGAACCTTCTGAAGAGAACTATGAAATGCATTTCAAAATTGTCAGGGAAATAAGAGGGGAGAAAGCATTTATCCCCACATTTTCAGGCTCTCCATACATGAATACAAAATAATGCCAATTGGAGTCTCTTACCATCCAATTGTCTTAAGCAATACCTGTGAAAATCTGTATTAATTGGTCTTCATAGCAGTGGCTGGAATAAGAGGATTGGGTTCTGAGGTTTTTACAAGAGATGCTCAATACTCTGTGGATATTGTTGGCATGATGATAAAGGGTAGAGGTTTATAGGGTTGTGAAGAGAGTAGGATGACAGTCTATAGTAGTATTCCAGTTTTTTTCTTTCTCTTGGTTTTTCTTTTTTCCACTTTATCTTGCATATTTCATTAACTATTATCTTGTTCACAGACATATTATTTTCTTATTTTGAAGCTTTGTTATTTGGAAAATTTAATTATATAAGGTACTTCATTCAAAAACAGAAACAGACAAATAAGGAATCAGTGAATTAGATATTCCAGGGCAGAAATTTAAAAAAAAATTTTCTGTTACTGGCAAGTAGGAACCTGGATATAATGTAAATATTTCACAAATACTTGGTGAGGAAGTATAGGATAGAGGGCTCTGGATTAGAATCCCTGGATTTAAATTTTTATATTTTTACATAATAGTTCTATGATATTTGATTCAGTGAGTTAATAGATACAAGACATTTAGAACAATGCAGAATTGGCAGTAAATTTTCTTGTTAACTAGTATTGTTTTGATTATTCATTCTGAAGATTGTCTAGGTTGAAAGACTATGATTGAACAGAGTGTGTATATATATATATATATATATAATCAATGTATGGACATTATTTTATTTTGTATTTTTGTATTGTAAGGTTTCTGCAATTGTGAAATTTAATGTGGAATTGCATATGTATTTGATTTAATTTAAAATATTTTGAATGTCTATTATATTGTTATTCTTTCTTTTTTCTTATGCAGGACTGAAAGATCTCAGATTGCTATAACAGAAGGTATATTTGAACTTCCAAATCTTACAATTCAAGCTACAAGGGCACAGACACTTCTACTTCAAGCAATATATCAAAGTTGGTCTCATATCGGAAATCTTAACTCTTTATCAGTGAATGAAGCTTTGATGAATGAAATTTTCCAAACTACAGGTAAGAGAACAATCTTACTGGCAAAAATATGGAAAATTCTTATTAGAGGTTACTAATATTTTATTATTTAAATCCTTAAGTATAGCCTGCTGAACTTAAATTGTGTACTATATATCTGTGCAAATGGATATTTACAACTCCTGTGTAAAATTCAGGATATGAGGTAAGCCATTAAGGTTTATTCTCTGCCACCAATTTCTGGATGTATTTTATAGTTTCAGGAAGTTTCCTCTCCCTCCCTCTCTCTGTCTTATTTATTTATTTTTACCAACTTCTTGCACAATTAACCCTTTGACCTTACATGGATAACTTCTGAGGGGATAAATGTAATATGTATGCTTGAAATGATAGCAAAATCAGGTATAAGTACAGTATGTTTAAGTATGCTGGAAAATTAGAATAAAATTATTCATCATAATATTTTAAGACTTGGTAAGCAAATTATCCTTTTTGTGTGAAAAAATTAGTCTTACGTGTATTTTGAATAAATGAGTTAACTACTAAAAGTAAAAAGTCTTTGATGCCAATATAGGAGATGTTATCTTTATCCTGTCACTTACTTTGCAGGTGAACAAGAAAAACTTAAAGAAGGCTTACTTTTTTTTTTAGTTGTCTCAGTTTTAAAATAATCATCTGACTTCTGTCGGTAGTACAAAAGTAGCTTTTAAAGAGGATATATTTTTATTAAATATAATCATTCTTATAAATAATAGCCTATGAATTTCTACTTCATTTCCCTATGAAAATAAGACACTGGCTTTTCTGTTGTTCTTATATGGTGCTTTTGAAGACTTTAAGACCTTACTATGGGAGAATATATTATACATTCTAAAAAAAAAAAAAGCATTTTAATTAGAGCCCTTTTATGACATGCCTAATGACTAAGGTAAAATTTCTTTCTTTCTTTTTTTTTTTTTTTGTAAAATTTTATATAGTTCTCCGTTGTCAGGTTCTAGGATTTTATAAAGAATGACAAAGCAAATGTTTCATTAGCCTAGAAGTCGTTAACTTGGAGCTTATGAAAGGCCTTTAAATTCTTTGAGTCTTCCATAATAGAATGCAAATTTTGGTGTGTGTATATGAACACATAACCCTCCTTCCACACATATATATATATATATATATATTATAATCTCTTTTTAAATTGATTTTTAAATT
The DNA here is from genome assembly GCF_905146905.1 of Nyctereutes procyonoides. NCBI lineage: Eukaryota > Metazoa > Chordata > Mammalia > Carnivora > Canidae > Nyctereutes > Nyctereutes procyonoides. Next base: position 14,033,424 of record NW_026575137.1, read on the forward strand.
AAATGTAGTGAATCAATCCCTCAGGCAGTCATTTGACTTAAATCTATTTTTTTTTATATTAACATAATTACAACCAACTTCCTTTTGTTTGGCATTTGTCTGTGCTTCCTCTTGCATTCTTTTACTTAAAACTTGTCTGTTTTTATGGTTTAGGTATATGTTTAGGGCATATAGCTAGATATTTTAAATGAAATTTTATAGTCTGTATTTTAGCTAGCAAATTTAATCCATTGAGGTTGATGTGATTGTTTTGTGACTTTGTTTCTATCATTTTACTGTTTGTTTCTTTCTGTACTTTTTCAACTATGCTTTGTAAAAAAAATCGATGTTTTTTCTTTTCTGCTTGTTTGGTATTTGTATGTTGCTACTAAATTAGCTTAAAGGATAATGGCTGTTTGGTAAAAACTTGGTAGTCATTATCTTTAAAAAGTTAAATGTCAAGGGATGCCTGGGTGGCTCACTCAGTTAAGTGTGTGACTCTTGATTTTGGCTGAGGTCATGATCTTGGGGTTGTGAGATTGATCCCCATTTTGTTGGCCTCCATGCTCAGGGCAGAAAGTTAGAGTGCGCCTGGGTGGCTCAGTAGTTGAGCATCTGCCTTTGGCTTAGGTCATGATCCTGGGGTCCTGGGATCGAGTCCTACATCAGGCTCCCTGTGGGAGTCTGCTTCTCCCTCTGCCTATGTCTCTGCCTCTCTTTCTGTGTCTCTCATGAATGAATAAATAAAATCTTTTTTTTTTTTTTAAAAGTTAAATGTAGAGTTACCATATGACCCAGCAGTTTTACTTTTAGGTATACACAGAAGATCGAAAACTTATGTCCCCCTTATCTTCCAGACCTTCTTTTTTTTTTTTTGAAGATTTTATTTATTTATCCATGAGAGTCACAGAGAGAAAGAGACACAGGCAGAGGGAGAAGCAGGCTCCATGCAGGGAGCCTGACGTGGGACTCCATCCCAGGTCCCCAGGTTCACACCCTGGGCTGAAGACGGCACTAAACCACTGAGCCACCTGGGCTGCCCGCTTCCCCCAAAATCTTATACATGAATGTTCATAGCATTATTTTTTTGCATGTAAGGTGATTAATTAAATTTTTTTTATATATTTAAGGTACTCAGATTGTTGTTTTGAGGTACATGGTGAAATAATTACTATAGTCAAGGTAATTAACATATATATTACCTCACAGTTACTGTTTTTTTTTTTTTTAATGTGGTTTGAGTACCCAAAATCTATCTTAGTAAACTTCAAATATACAGTATATAGTATAAACTATAGTCATCATGCTGTACTTCATATTCATGGGACTTACTCATTCAATATAACTCCAGCTTTGTACCTTTTGGCCAACATCTCTCATTTGCTCCTTCTTTCTGCTCCTGGTAACCACTGTTATTTCTCCTCTCTGCCTCTATGAAATCAACATTTTTAGGACCTATGTATAAAGGAGATCACAAAGCGTTATTCCTAATAGCTAAAATGTGTAAACAATACACAAGTCTATTAACTAATGAATGGATTAATAAAAATGTTTTATATCTGTATAATGGAATATTTTTCAAATGTGAAAAGGCATGAAGTACTAATACATGCTATAATATTGATGAACCTTGAAACACCATGCTAAGTATATGAAGCCAGATGCAATAAGTCACATATTATGATTCCATTTATATGAAATGCTTACAATGGGCAAATCCATATAAACAGAAAGATTAGTGGTTGCCTGAGTCTAGGGAAAAGGAAGAATGGGGAATGACTGCCATTAAATGTGAGGTGTTTGTTTGTTTTAATTTCTTTGGGTAATAAAAATGTTCTGGAATTAAATAATGTTGATATTCTTATACTTGAGAAAATGCTAAATTGCATGTAATTGTATACATTTACAAGGGTGATATTTTCTTACACTCATTCAAAAAATCTTTTTAAGTTGTTGAATATGTAGGTAGACTGCATTATCATGTGCCATAGTTTGAATGTCTTTATGCCCCCCAAATTCATATGTTGAAATTCTAATGACCAGTGTGATGGTATTAGGTAATTGGGGCTCTTGCAAGGTTATTAAATCATGAGGGAGGAGTCTCTATGAAATTAACGTCTTTAAAAAAAAAAAAAAGGCTTGAGAATGTTCCTTTGCCCTTTCTACCACGTGAGGACACAGCAAGGAGTTGGTACTCTGCAACCCAGAAGAGGTTTTTGCTAGAACCCAACCATGCTGGCACCTTTATCTGGGACTTTAAACCTCAAGAAATGAGAAATTTCTGTTGTCTATAGGTTGCCCGGTCTGGTATTTTGTCATAGCAGCCTGGATGGACTAAGATGTTATGTTATTCCCATTCAGATGGCCATAATCTTATGTGGAGTTACTATATAAAATCTGTTATTTTATTTTAGGTTCTTTCTCATAAGGCCTACAGTGATGCATTCATTGGCAATGGCATTTGTCACAGTCTGAAATTATCTAATTCATTTTTTGGGTCAAATTTCTATCTCTTATGGTGTTTTTTTTGGAGGGGGGCTTACTGTCTCACAGTATTAATCTACTTGATTTAAAATTTTTGTTTTTGTCAACTGGCTTAGATCACCTTATAATTCCTGTTAATAAGCAGGTGATGGTGTTTTTTACGGTTATAATTTCCCTTTTTTCTAACCAAACTAATTCTATATTTCCTTTTCTGAATTTATCAAATGGATTGTGCTATGATAAAACATCTTATTTAAAATTTCTTACTCTGAAAAAATTGTCCTAACAGAATTCTGGCACAGAGGTTACAGAATAGATCAAGACAAGTAAATAAAGGTTAAGTGATTCATATAACCTGGTGTTTTGTCATTAAGAAACCTAAAATTAGTGGAAATATTTTTTGCAGATTAGAGGGAGTGAAATGGGATGATGTTAGGAAGTTTTCCTTCTTTACCAAGGAACTTTATTTATTTTAATCAAATTAAGCAGCTATAAAATTGATAATAGTGAATTAAAAGAATCAGCTAAATTATTTTAAAGGGCCAGATTTCCAGGTGTCCAGTTTTCTTATATCTTTTTCCTATCCCCAATTTTATTCTGCTTATTATATTCTTAGTAGAGTGCTTGTAGTATTGTGTTATTCTATATACATTCTTGAGCCTCTCAGACTTCTATTTTCATAATGTGTGAAGTTCCGTTCTCCAGTTTGTTGTAAGATAAGCACTTCTCTTTAACTTTAACATTTATGCCTCACCTTCCATCACAGTCTTACTTCTAGCTTACCTTCCTACTGGGCTACCTGCTCTCTTGTTATTGATAGTTAATAGCCTACAGCATCTAATTTCTGTTGTCCCTTTTCCCTCTTTTTATAATGAACATAATTATGGTTTGATAACATTCTCCTACATTATCCTTTTTTCTTAGATAAGCTAGTTCTTTAACACAGTAAAGTCAACATAGTCTTTACTTGGATTCAACACTATACTAATTATATTCTACTTGTTCTTCCAAAAGATTACATTCTTTTCCACATTCATGCCTCTGCCTGTGTTTACTTCATTCCCCTATGCCAGAAACATACCTTTCTTTTTTTCTTTTAAATATTAATTTATTTTTATTATACAGTTCACTTTTGTTTCTATTTTTATTTTAATTCCAGTGTTGTTAACATACAGTGTCATTTTGGTTTTAGATGTACCATATGGTGATTCAGCGGTTTTATGCATTACTCGGTGCTCATCATAAGTATACTCCTTAATCCCCGTCATCTATTTCACGCATTCCCATCATCTCCCCTCTGGTAACCATCAGTTTGTTCTCTGTGGTTAAGAGTTTGTTTCTTGGTTTCTCTCTCTCTCTCTTCTCTCTCTCTTTTTTCCTTTACTCCTGTGTCTTGCTTCTTAAATTCCACATATGAGTGAAATCATATGGTATTTGTTTTTCTCTGACTTATTTCACTTAGCATTATGCTCTCTACCTCTATCCATGTTGTTGCAAATGGCAAGATTTCATTCTTTTTTAAGGCTAATATTTCTTTCTATCTGTCTAGGTAGCTATCCATATACATACCACATCATCTTTATTCATTCATCTGTTGGTGGACGTTTGGTCTGCCTCCATAGTTTGGCTATTGTAAATAATCTGCAGTAAACATAGGGATGCATGTATCCATTTGAATTAGTGTTTTTTGTACTCTTTGGGTAAATACGTATCAGTGGGATCGCAAGATCGAAGGGTAGTTCTATTTTTAACTTTTGGAGTAACCTCCATACTATTATCCAGAGTGCACCAGTTTACAGTCAATGCAAGAGGGTTTCCTTTTGCCCACATTCTCATGAACACCTTTTGTTTCTTGAGTTGTTGATTTTAGTCATCCTGACAAGTGTGAGGTGCTACCTCTCATAATTTTAGTTTCCCTGATTATAAGTGATGTTGAGCATCTTTTCATGAGTCTGTTGACCATCTGGATGTCTTTTTTGGAGAAATGTCTATTCATATTTTCTGCCCATTTTTTAGTTGGGTTATTTTTTTGGGTGTTGATTTGTATACGTTCTTTACTTTGAATACTAACCCTTTATCAGATAGGTCATTTGCAAATATGTTCTCCCATTATGTAGGTTGCCTTTTAGTTTTGTTGATTGTTTCCTTCACTGTGCTGAAGATTTTTATTTTGATGAAGTCCCAAAAAAATTATCTTTGCTTTTGTTTCCCTTGCTTCAGGAGATATATCTAGAAAGAAGTTGCTCTGGCTGACATCAGAGAGATTACTGCCCGTGTTCTCTTCTTGGATTTTTGTGGTTTCAGATCTCACAGGTCTTTCATCCATTTTGAATTTATCTTTGTGTATGGTATAAGAAAGTGGTCCAGTTTCATTCTTCTGCATGTTCCTGCACAGTTTTCCCAACATCATTTGTTGAAGATACTGTCTTTATTCCATTGGATATTTTTTCCTGTTCTTTTGAAGATTAATTGACTATATAGTTGTGGGTTTATTTCTAGGTTTCCTGTTCTGTTCCATTGATGTATATGGCTATTCTGTATTGATTACTACAGCTTTGTTATATAACTTGATGTCTGAAATTACAATACTTCTCTTTTGTTTTTCTTTTGCAAAATTGCTTTGGCTATTAAGGTCTTTGGTGGTTCTATACAAATCTTAGTATGGTTCTAGTTCTGTGAAAAATACTGTAATCCCTATCAAAATTTTTGATTTCAAAATTTTTGATAGGGATTACATTAAATTTGTAGATTGCTTCAGTTAGTATAGACATTTTAACAATATTTGTTCTTCCAACCCATGAACATGGAATGTCTTTCCATTCTTTGTGTTGTCTTCAATTTTTTTCATTAGTGTTTTCTAGTTTTCAGAGTCTAGATCTTTCACGTCTTGAAGTTTATTCCTAGATATTTTATTGTTTTTGGTGCAATTATAAATGGTATTATTTCCTTACCTTTCTGCTGCTTTATTATTAGTATATAGGAATGCAATAGATTTCTGTACAATGATTATGTATCCTGAGACTTTACTGAATTCATTTATGAATTTTATTTTTTTTCTGGTGGAGTCCTTAGGGTTTTCTATGTATTGTATTAATGTCACCTGCAAATAGAATTTTACTTCATCCTTACCAATTTAGATGCCTTTAATTTCTTTATGTTGTCTAATTGCTGTGTCTAGTTGAATAAAAGTGATGAGAATGCCCTTGCCCCCGCCCCCCAGTACCTCCTCCTTTCAGTTTAGTGTTTATTAGTGGGTTGGGCTAGAGGAATCAGCTGCTGTGCTGGTTGACTTTTTTTTTTTTTTAAACCCTTTTCCTTATTTGCCCTTTACCCCTCCCCTTAATCTAAAAGCTCTGTTCAATGCAACTGGAAATCTTTATCCTTCTCTCTCCCCCCTCCCCTGATATATTGAGGCTATGGGGTAGGAGAAAAGTGCACAACCCACCATACCCTTCCCTTCCCCTATGCATTAAAATCCCTTATTTACCCTCTCCCCCATTTCTTCCCACTCCTTTTCTGGCAAAAAGGAGCCTTTTCCCCTCTTTGACTCTAAGAACATACTGCACAGGGGAAATTGTCCCCATCTGGACCTGGCTCCACTCTTGGTTTCTCTTGTCCTCTTCTGCTCTTTTCCTGGTGCTCTTTTTTTTGTTGGGGTGTGGGTAATAGAACAGCCATGGGCTTTTGGGGACCTTTAACTATTTTTTTTCTTTTTTGTTTATAAAAACACTAAACATTCAATTCCAGAGAACCAAAAATCCCACCTCCCCACTGAATACTACTAAGGGGCATGTCTTCTGCTCCATACCTTTCCTGTTTTTTCTTTCTCTCTTGTTAATGCTTTTAAAAACAAATGAGTTTTTTATATAAATAAAGTTTTAAAAGTGTGTAAAAAAAAAAGGTCTTATTCCTGACCTTAGGAGAAAACCTCTCAGGTTTTTCCCAATTGAGTATGATGTTGACTGTGGCTTTTTTTTTTTTTAAATATAAATAAGATCTTCATTATGTTGTGGTATCTTTCCTTTAGATTTCTTTTGTTGAGGGTTTTTTAGCATGAATGGATGTGGGAGTTTGTCAAATGCGTTTTCTCTATCGAAATGGTCATTTTTTTTTTAAATTTTTTTTATTTGAGAGAGAATGTGCACTAACGGGGGAGGGAGACCGGGGGTGAGGATGGACAGAAGGAAAGAAAGAAGCATACTCCCTGCTGAGCAGGGAGCCTGATGTGGGGCTGGATCCCAGGACTTTGAAATCATGACCTGAGCCTAAGGCAGACATTTAACTGACTGAGCCACCTGGGTGTCCTGATGATATGGTTTTTATTTTTTCTCTTACTGATTTGAAGTATCATGTTGATTGTTTCGTAAATATGGAACCACTCTGGTATCCTGGGAATACATTCTGCTTGGTCATGGTGTATGATTTTTTAAAATGTATTGTTGGATTTGATTTTCTAATATTTTGTTGAGTTTTTAAAATCTATATTCATGAGGGATATTGGCCTATAGTTTTTTTTTTTCTTTGTAGTTCGTTTTTTTTGTGGTGTTTACCTTGGTTTCCCACCTCATTTTCATTCCTTCTCTCAAAGCTTCTTAAAGATTTATTTTTTAAAAAATTTATTTGAGAGAGAGAGTATGAGTTGGCAGTGGGGAAGGGAGAGAGATAGAAGCACTCCTTGCTGAGCAGGGAGCCTGACATGAGGCCTGATCCTAGGACCCTGAGACCATGACCTGAGCTGAAGGCAGATGCCCAACCACTGAGCCACCCAGGCACCCCAAATCTTTTTAAAAAGAGTTTTATTGAGTTATAACTCACATACCATGTTGTTAATTCACTCTTTTCAGATACATAGTACTTACCTTGTAGTATGATTCAGAGTTCTGTTTCCATTACTGATACTAATTTTAGAACAATTTCATTACCCCCAAAAGAAGTTCCAGATTGTTTAGCTGTCACTATCCAAGCCAGAAGTCCATCTAACAATCGCTAATCTGCTTTTGGTCTGTATGGATGTGTCAGTTCTGGACATTTCATATAAATTACCATATGAAATATAGTACTTTGTGATTGAATTCTTTCACTTAGCATGTTGTTTTTGAAGTTTACTCATAAACTATTATATCAGTTCTATTCATTGTTGAGTAATATTCCTTTGTATCTGTATACCATCTTTTGTTTATCCATTCATCAGTTGGTTGACCTTTGAGTGGTTTCTACTTTTGACTGTTCTGAATAATGCCATGAGCAGTCATGTATGAGTTTTTGTGTAGACATAGGCTTTCATTTCTCTTGTAGAATTGTTGGCTCATAGGGTAAGTCTGTAGTTAACCTTTTGAGGAACTACTAGACTATTTTCCAAAGCAGCTGCACCATTGTATATTCCCACCTGCAGTATATGAATGTTCCAGTTTTTCCACATTCTCCTTATACTGTTATTACCTATCATTTTGGTTCTAGTTATCTTAGAGCATATGAAGTAGTACTGCCTCATTGTGGTTTTGATATGCATCTTTATTATGGCTAATGATGATGAGCATCTTTTCATGTATTGGCTATTTATGTATTCTCCATGGAGAATGTCTATTTAAGTCCTTTGTTTATTTTTTATTTGGCCTGTTTATCTTTTTGTTTTAAGCCGTGAGAATCTTTATGTATTTTAGATACAAGCCCCTTATCAGTTGTATGGTTTGGAAATGTTTTCTGCAATTCTATGGGTTGTCTTTCCACTTTTCTGATGGTGACTTGTCTAATTTTCCCTTTATTGTAGCTTTAGGTATAATCTTTACATTGGATTTTGTTATCATTTAGAATGCCTTGTTTCTTTGTTACAGGTCCATTTTCTTTTACTTTTTGTTGTTTTAATTATTTCAAACTTTGCTACATCACAGAATCCTTCCTGCTATTATTATTCTGCTTGATTCTAAGACCAAGTCAGTGATGCTGACTTTCTAGATTAAATTTTTCCTTTCTCATTTTGTTTTTTTCTCCATGTCTATTCTGCAACATATTCTGCTTACAAGTAAGAAATTTCTGTGTTGTTTTGATGATAGTAGAGATACTATCATCAAAACAACATTGTTAGGATGCCTGAGTGGCTCAGCAGTTAAGTGTCTGCCTTCAGCTCAGAGCATGATCCCAGAGTCTCGGGATCGAGTCCCACATAGGGCTCCCTGAATGGAGCCTGCTTCTCCCTCTGCCTGTGACTCTGCCTCTCTCTCTCTGTGTCTCATGAATAAATAAATAAAATCTTAGAAAACAAAACAACATTGTCATATCTGAACTGAACTGTTACTGATTTTTGTCATTTTTAGAAGATTTATCTGTAATTGAGATTCTACTTTACCATTTCATTTAAATGCAGATTGTGACTTATTAGTTAGATTTGAAATTAACTTTGTTGGTTACTACTAAGAGTTGATAAGAATATAATCAAATAGAATGCATATACCATAGTAAAAGTATTATGCTTATTATATTTATAAACATGAAAGATGTACATTGTTAGTGCCCTACCTACCTTTTCATTGGTGAGAATAGGAATTAAATTTCTGTTCAATTGCCTCTTGAAATTTTGAGTTCGGGGGATCCCTGGGTGGCGCAGCGGTTTGGCACCTGCCTTTGGCCCAGGGCGCGATCCTGGAGACCCGGGATCGAATCCCACGTCGGGCTCCCGGTGCATGGAGCCTGCTTCTCCCTCTGCCTGTGTCTCTGCCTCTCTCTCTCTCTCTCTGTGACTATCATAAATGAATAAAAATTAAAAAAAAATTAAAAAAAAAGAAATTTTGAGTTTGGGAAACTGAGGACCTGAGAAATGCTTGAATAACAAAAAGAAAATTTAGTATTTTTCCAAAGAGAGAGAGTTCAAAGAATTTAATAATAATTAATGACATGCTTTTCAAATTCCAGAATTCCTTGCCTAGAAGATACAGTATTGATATTTATGTCTTTTTTTGGAAAATGTGCTAGGGGATGGCACTGTGTTACTGGCATAATGTATGTAATGGAGTGTAGGACATTTCTGGAAAATTTTAAAGATGAATAATGTTTATTTTGAAATCATGATAGCTAAGATAATATGGTTATTGATTCCCTGATTATAATAACAACATAAAGCTCTTAGTGAAGAGTGGCCAATGAAAAGTAGCAAAATAATTTATCATTCAAAGGAAATAAATTAATTTGGTAGTTAATTTTTATATGTTCCTATTTATGCTGCCTTTTTAAATAGAATACTAAGGACGGAAACATAATGTTACTCTTGCTTTACAAGTACCGAATTATTTCACATTTTATTAACTTGATTAATTTTATAAAAATACCTATTTAATACCATATTTTTCCTTTTAATAACTGAAGCTGTTAAATAGGTTTGTGTATAAAATCAAATAATGTTGTGTTGAGTTTCATTGCTCTTAAAACAGAATATGCCACAACTTTGTGCCTTAGTTATCTCATTCTAAGTGTTGGATAATAATGATGCTTCAGAAATATGCAATATCAAATTTAATTTCAAGCATCAAATCTACAAAATGCCTTTCGTAGAAAATATGTTTTCTTTAACAAACTCAGTATTATAGTATGCCACAGTAATGGGATGATTTTAGTTTGTTGAATCAGTTATTTCTGTTTTGTGATGGATTTAAGAGTTGTTAAGAGAATATGTGAATATTGAATAAAAAGACATGTTCTATAAAGCTACAATAACTTTTTCGCATCTCTTTCAAAAATTAGAATAAAATTAGAAGATATTAAAATAAGTAATACAAAGCTCTGTGCTCATGGTTCTTAAAAACAATTTTACGCATCTAATATTAGTAATCTGTATATTATATGTAGATATTGGTGTAGTTTAAATCTTACTGTATGTCAGATGATAAGAATATTTCTTTTTGTTTAGTTGAAATTTAGGAGAGAGCGCTAAATTGTAGTGTGGAAATCCTGTCAGTAACTAAGTATATGTCTGAAGGCAAGTCCGTTGTTTCATTGAGTTTTGCTTAACTTTCTCATCTATAAAATGATGATAATATCTTATCTACTCCTAGATTCTTGTGAGTACAAAATATTGTTTGTGGAGTTGATTTGTTTTTCTTTTCCTGGATATAGAATCCTGCTAAAATCATACATATGGGGATACTACCTATGGACGTTGTTCTAGGGTATCAGGTTCTTGGAGACTGTGTTAAACATTTTCAGAATTGGGATTGATCCAGTGTTTTAGCTTAGAAAATAAATGGCAAAGGTAAATTCAAAGAGTAAGGCAAAAGAGTAAGGTAGGTTAATGAACAGTGAACTTGATGACTGAAAAATAAAATTCAAGGTATTGGTTAGATGTCTTTGTTTGGATTTACTAAGAAACTGTGCATTGTGCCCTTTTAAATAGCAATTTACAAGAGGCCACACCTAGTTCAGAGAAACCTATGATGAGCCATATATTCTCTCTTCTAGGGGCTCCAAAAGGGCGTAGAATAATAAATCTATAAATAGGTGTTGCAAGATGGTGGGATAATAGAAATTTGAAACCTTATCCTTTTTTCTACTTCTTCTTGCTTTATAGCTGTCTACTAATAATTTTTCCCCTAGTGAGCTGCATGCCATTGGGACTGGATACCATAACACTTACTTGAATTGTCTGAATTGGCTTACCTTTTTTAGGTTGATATCTCTTATGCATTAATTTCCCTGGCTTCTTAACCAGTAATATTGATGTTGGCACATTATATGTCCTGTGTAACTCATGTGAAAATTTATGCTTAGGACAATGTAGTGTTTTTCTTAAATATCATCCTACAGGTACTCACTAATTAATTTGGGTAAGCTTAAGACCTTTCTGTTACTATAATTTCTGCTATATCAAACTCTATCTCTGGTAAATGAGACCAGAAAGATGGTAAGATAATTAGTTTGCTACTACATCAGCAATTATGTAATAAAAAAAATAGCAAGTATTAGAAGTCTAACTAAGGTAATAAATCATTAATAATAAAATAGAGCTGATCATGTTTGAACTAAATATATATTAATTGGGATGATTGAATTACATATTTTTGTTCATGTTTCTGATGGTACTCAAATCATTGAAATTCTAACCTTTGTCATTCTCCAGAAGATAAAATAGGCCAATATGGCTATTTTTTGTTCAGGAAGACAAGGACTTGCTACCACTTTCTCCTTATTTAGGTAGTTCATTGTTTTGTTCACAGTGTAGTTCCATTAATCTGGTTTTTATAGGAAAATTGCTTTCAGACTTTAAAATCTGTGCTGAAAGTGATCAAATGGACATTTGAATCCCTCATTCAAGTGATGTCTTAATGTTGAAATAAAAATCTACTTTCCAGAATGTAACTGTAAAAGTATTTTATGCAAGATTTCATGTGGGATACCTTAATGGTTGAATAATAAATTTTACCTCATAAAAATGAAATTCAATAATACAGTAGCTTTCTCAGCTCAGTAGCATCTGGTCTATTCTCATGAGAGCCAATATTTTCCAACTCATTAGGATCATGTCGTTCTGTATGTCGTCAACATTGACTTAGCCAAGCTACCTTTACTTACATAACCGCCAAACTATTAAATAGGTCTCTTGTGGAGTGAAGTCAAATATTCCTCTTACTTTACTTCTGCCTTAGAAGAGGGGAAGAAAATGTACATACTGTAACATTTAAACATCTGGTCTAAAACCACATCAGTTCAGTATAACTCCGAGGAAAGTTATGGATATGGTATTCTTCCCAGGTGTGCATATAAAAAGGGTTTTGGAGTTGTTGAATAATTCTTTAACCATTTAGGAAAAAGACTGTGGTATAGTGATGTACTTTTTCTGTTCCTCTGTTTGCAAACTGCTTATTTTCCCACATCTACAAAACACCTCCAACATGTTCAGAAATACTTTTGAGCTATCACAAAAATGTTCTTTCCAATAAGGTAATGACTACAAATTTATCTTTGTCTTAAAAATAAAAATGTGTTGAATTAGATTTGCATTAAGAGATACCAGTAAGGCTTTTTGATATTTAAGTTGGGGTAAAAAGACTTCACATTTGTGAATTTTAAGGGTTTTAAAGTGCCTGTATATGAATTTTGTGTTAACATGAATGTTGAATTTAAAGATTTCATTTCACTTGAACTCATGGTCAGGTATTAAAAGTTACAGTGTATGTGATAATTATTAAGAAATGAAGAACCACATAATTATTCATTTTTCTGTGAGTACTCTTTAAAATTAAGAATGTACTAATATTTTCTGCATATGAGCACAATCCTGAGTATTAAATCAGATGGGCTAGTTTTGTGTTTAAGTGAATAGAGGGGAGAGCAGATGAATGTTCTTCCAGAATCCTATTTACTTAGCCTCACTTGTATGTATATGTTCTGGGAATCAGCATTCCCTATCTTATGACTAATTTTCCAGAACAGAGTAGCTCCTTTTACACTATAAGTTTTCTGTGCCTCATGTCTAATCCTATCATAGAAATCTTTTATTGACCCTACTATTCTGAGATTCCCCTTTCATTGAGCTATGTTCTATTGGGGTATAGCACTGTACAAATAATGTACAGTGTTGGCCTTAATGTTGGCCACCACTGGATTTCACTGGATCAGATCTCAAATTGTTTTTGCAGGGTTTGTGTGTACACACATTATACATTTACTTTTAGTGACCTTATGTCAAGAGTATTCCTGAAATAGTGTTAGAAAGCTGAATGCCTGGAAATTGAATGATAAACTTCCGTGTTATAAGAACTTAAAAAAATAAAAATACTTGCTTGCCTTTCTTATTGCTTTGGTATTCTTTGGACTACAAAATTAAGGGTATATGTGAGAATTATCTCAGATGACCAGTGACTAAGGAATAGGAGATGGTACTTGGTTATAGGAGCCTACCAGCCAGACATTTTTTATTTTCTACAAGCCCATTGATTATTTTACTCTCATCCTTGTTGTTTTGGTTGTAAGGTGGGGCAGTCACTGCTACAGAGGGAATTAGATGACCATCTTTAGTAAGCAGATGCAAAAAGGACTTAACTTTGCATGTAAAGTTAATTTTAGAGATATCCTTATATAATGGGCAAGAGTTCACTACTTAGTATTTATCCAAAGGATACACAAAATAGTGATTTGAAGGGGCATATACATTCCCCTTATAGTGTTTATAGCAGCATTATCCACAATAATCAAAACATAGAACTCAAATGTCCATCAACTGATGAATGGATAGAGAAGATGTGGTGTATATATACAATGGAATATTACTCAGTCATCAACAAGGATGAAATCTTGCCATTTGCAATGATGTGGAAGGAACTAGAGAGTATTATGCTAAGGGAAATAAGTCAAGAAAGACAAATACCATATGATATCACTCATATATGGAAATTAAGAAACAAAACAAATGAACATAGGAGAAGGGAAGGAAAAATAAAAACAGGGAGGCAAACCATAAGAAGCTCTATTATAGGGACAAATTGAGGATTGTTAGAGGGAAGATGGATGCAGGAAGGGATAATCAAGTGATGAGTATTAAGGAGAGCACTTCATGTAATGAGCACTGGGTGTTATATTGCAATTAATCACCAAATTCTACCCTTGAAACTAATATTACACACATGTGAACTAACCTGAATTTAACTAAAACCTGAAAAAAAAAGTTCAGATTGTATGAAACCATGGTACTTTTCTCTTAATAAGCAAGTATAGTGATATTTCCTCCTTATTTAGTTTCAGTTTCATTGAGATATAGTGGATTTATAGCACTATATAAATTTAATGTGTACAGCATAATGACTTAACTTGTACTGTGAAATGATTACCTCATTAAGTTTAGCTAGCATCTATCACCTCATATAGAGACATACACATTTTTTTCCCTTGTGATGAGTGCTTTTAGGATCTACTCTCAGCAACTTTCAAATATACCATACAGCATTACTTATAGTTGTATGTTGTATGTATGTTACAACTGGAAGTTTGTACCTTTTGACTGTACTACTGGTTACCCTGCATCCCATCCTCTACCTCTGATAACCACAGATCTGTTTTCTTTTTCTATAAATTTTTCAGATACCACATATAAATGATATGAAACAGTATTTATCTTTTTCTGACTTCTTTCATTTAGGATAATGCCCTCAGGGTTCATCCATGTTGTAAATGTCAGGATTTCCCGTTTTTATGATTCAGTAAAAAATGTGTACACACACAACATTTTCTTTATACTTGATCTGTTGAATACATTTAGGTTGTTCTCATGTCTTGGCTATTGTTAATAATGCTGAGTGAACATGGGAATACAGATATCTCTTTGACATGGTGATTTCTTTTCCTTTGGATATATACTCAGAATCTCTAGATCATATGGTAGTTCTAGTTTTAATTTTTTTGGAGGAATCTATAATTACTGCTTTCCATAGTGGCTGCACTAATTTATAATCCCACCAGCGGTGCACAAGGGTTCCCTTTTCTCCACATCCTTGCCAGCATTTATCAACTCTTTTGATACATGAAAACCATTCTAACAGGTGTGAGATGATACTTTTGCTGTTTTGATTTGCATTTCCCTAATGATTAGTGAATTTGGCATCATTTCAATGTACTTGTTGGCCATTTGAATGTCTGTTTTGGAAAAATGGCTATTTAAGTCTTTTGCCCTTTTTTAAATTGGATTATTCATTTATCTCCTATTAAGTTGTAAGAGTTGTTCCTTATATATTTTTATTAACATTTGATGATGAGATAAATCAGACAAGTGATTTGCAATATTTCCTCCCATTCTATAGGTTACCTTTTCATTTTGTTGATCATTTCCTTTGCTGTGAAGAAGATTGGTATAGTTCTACTTGTTTATTTTTGTTTTTGTTGCTTGTGTTTTAAGTGCCCTATCCAAAAAATTGTTGCCAAGACTTATGTCAAGGAGCTTTTTATCTTGTATGTTTTCTTCTAGGAGTTTTATGGTTTCAGGTCTTAAATTTAAGTCTTTAATCTATTTTGATTTAATTTTGTAAGTGGTATAAGATAGGGTCAAGTTTCATTCTTTTACCTGTGAATATCCAATTTTCCTAGCATCATTTATTGAAGAGACTATCTTTTTTCCATTGAGTGTTTATGGTTTCCTTATCAAATACTAGTTGACTGTATATGCATAGGTTTATTTCTCGGCTCAATTCTGCTCCATTGGTCGCTATAGCTGTTTCTACGGCAATACTATAGCTTTATAATATAGCTTGAAATTAGGAAGTGTGATACTTCTGTCCTTATTCTTTTCTCAGGATTGTTTTGGCTATTCGTGGTCTTTTGTGGTTCCATATAAATTTTAGGATTGCTTTTCTATTTCTGAAAAAAAAAAGTCATGAGAATTTTCATAGGGATTGCATTGGAGCCACAGAAGGCTTCAAATAGTATAGATATTTTAATAATAATATTAATTTTTCCAGTCCATATCATGGTATATCTTTCTTATTTATTTATTTATTTATTTATTTATTTATTTATTTATTTAGTCTTCTATTTCCTTTGTCACTGTCTTACAGTTTTCATTGTACAGATCTTTCTCTCCCTTGGTAGAATTAATTTGTATTTTATTGTTTTTGTTGCTATTGTAAACAGGATTATTTTTTAGGTAATTTGTCATTGAAGTATAGTCACACTATTTATTTTTGTATGTAAATTTTACTTCCTGCAACTCTACTGAATTCATTGATTAAATCTAACAGTTTTTGGGGTGGAGTCTTTAGGACTTTCTGTATATGTCAGAGAAAAGTGTTGTGTCTCAGCCCTTGGCACTGCACAAAAAATAGAGATTGATGACCAGAGTGAAAGTAGAAAGCAGCTTTATTAGAGCAACAGTACACTCTTTAAGTGAGAGAGCCAGAGTTGGCAACTGCCCTGAGTTCTCTAGGGGTTCTCTCATTTTATGTGAGCAGGGGTCTTGCATCATGGACAGAATGGTTTCTAATGGATGCTGCTTTCAGTCATTTGAGGGACCCTTCCGACAGGTTGGTGGGGGGACTTTTTGACCCTACAGGGTTTGTACCAGACTGTCATGGCAGCCTCTCTTTCCCCGTTGATAGGGGCTTATAATGCCAATGCAAACACATTATAATGAGTCTGGGGGTTACCTTAGAGCAGAGGTGGAAGAGAAGAGCACATGCTCTGCACCTGTAACTCTTGGTTTTTTAGCTCTGGGATCTTTTAAGCTCAAGATCAGGATATTGTGCCCTTGGGCTTTTAATGTGTAAGCTATTTATCACCATTCTTGCCTCTAGCTCTTGTCTAACTGCCCACTTTATCTCTCTTCTCACAAGGACTTGGACTTCTACTGCTCATATCTAGCTTTACCTAACATATGTAATATCATGTCATCTGCAAATAGTTTTACTTCTTCCTGTTCAGTTCTGATGCCTTTTGTTTCTTTCTTTTACCTAATTGCTCAGGCTGTACCTTCTAGTACTATTTTGAATGGGAGTGGTGAGAGTGGGCACCTTTGTCTTGATCTCAGAAGAAAAGCTTTTAGCTTTTCATTATTGAGTATGATGTTTTTTTTCTGTTTAGAATTTTTTTACATGTGTATTTTTTATTGGAGTTTGATTTGCCAACATACAGTATAACACCCAGTGCTCATCCCATCAAGTGCCCCCCTCAGTGCCCGTCACCCAGTCACCCCATCCCCCCACCCACCTCCCCTTCCACTACCCCTTGTTTATTTCCTAGAATAGGGAGTCTCTCATGTTTTGTCACGCTCTCTGATTTTTCCCACTCATTTTCTCTCCTTTCCCCTATAATCCCTTTCACTGTTTTTTATATTCCCCGTATGAGTGAAACCATATAATGATTATCCTTCTCTGATTGACTTACTTCATTCAGCATAATACCCTCCAGTTCCATCCACGTCGAAGCAAATGGTGGGTATCCGTCATTTCTAATGGCTGAGTAATATTCATTATATATATATTGACCACGTCTTCTTTATGTATTCACCTTTCGATGGACACTGAGGCTCCTTCCATAGTTTGGCTACTGTGGACATTGCCGCTATAAACATCGGGGTGAAGGTGTCTCGGCTTTTCACTGCATCTGTATCTTTGGGTAAATATCCAGTAGTGCCATTGCTGGGTCATAGGGTAACTCTATTTGTAACTCTTTGAGGAACCTCCACACAGTTTTCTACATTGGCTATACCAGTTCACATTCCCACCAACAGTGCAAGAGGGTTCCCCTTTCTCCGCATCCTCTCCAACATTTGTTATTTTCTCTCGTTAATTTTCACCATTCTCACTGGTTTGAGGTGGTATCTCATTGTGGTTTTGATTTGTATTTCCCTGATGGCAAGTGATGTGTAGATCATTTTCTTATGTGCTTGTTGGCCATGTGTATGTCTTCTTTGGTGAAATTTCTGTTCATGTCTTTTGCCTATTTTATGATTGGATTGTTTGTTTTTTTGCTGTTGGGTTTAATAAGTGCTTTACAGATCTTGGATGATGTTAACTGTGGGCTTGTCATTTAAGGCCTATATTATGTTGAGGTATTTTTTTTCTATACTATACCTAATTTTTTGAGAGTTTTTCATGAACAGATGTTGAATTTTGTCAAATGTTTTTTCTGTGTCTATTGAGATGATTACATGTTTTTTTTCTTTTATTGCATTAATGTGATGTGTCATATTTATTGAATTGCATATTTTGAATCATCCTTGCATTCCTGGGGTACAGCTCACTTGATCATGGTGAATGATTTTTTTTTAATGTACTGTGGACTTTGATATGCTACTTCATAATTGAGAATATTTGCATTTATTTTCATTTGGGATATTGACTATAGTTTCCTTGTGGTGTCCTTATCTGGCTTATTAGGGTGTAATGCTGGCTTTGTAAATGAATTTGGTAATGTTTTCCCTCCTCTTCAGTTTTTTGAATGCGTTTGAGAACCTTGCTGTGAATCATGGGTCATGACTGATCAGAACTTAACTGTCTTTTTGAGGGTGGTTGGATGATGGACAGATGGAGTAGCTGTGGATGCACAAAGCCTTAAACATACACATGCACACAGATTGCTAAGGGCAGGCATTTCAGTGAGTATGATAGCCTGAGGCAGGAGTGTGTGTGTGTCTGCCTGTGTGGAAAAAATACTTAAATTCTAATGTTTGGGCATACTCAAGAAGGAATGGCATAGAAGCAGCAAAATCAGATCCTTCTCTGGATTCTGAATCTCAGGATATGGAAATGATTGTGCTTGAAGGCCCTGATGAATCATGTATTAGGGCCTTTTTCCAATAAGATACTGAGCAGATTGAGTAGCTGTCATTGTGTCCTGTGGAGCTTCTGTACAAGACCATGGCAAATCCTGATGGTGGGATTGGGGCGGGACCAGTGCTTTGCAGTTGGAAGACTCTTGAGAAGGTGGTTTCATGCTCTTTTACTTGCCTTCCTCTGAAGCCCTTCATCTCTTAGGTGATGTTCCTGCCAAGACAGGACTTAGCTACTCTTCCCTTACTGTGGCTATTCAAGCACCTGTGGGCTCACCCTTTTTAAATTCTGCACCCAGAAGGCACAAGTGACTCTATCACTCTTTTATTCAAGAACTGTCAGTGGCTCCTTATTGCCCTCAGGATAAACTTAAAACACTTATTGGTATGGCCCTTTCAGACCCGGGCCCTCCCCAGCCTCATTCCTCACCTCTGAGTCAAATCTCACATACCTCACTTTTCACATTTTCTTTTTGCCTTTGCTAAACAAAACAAAAATATTGATTGATTACTTCTTTTCTATTTGAAATGTAGCATTAGTTTTAGTATTTATATTAGCATTAGTATTTTCCCTGCAAATACTTTTTTTGATTCATGCAAGCAGAGTTATTTTCTCCTTTGTGGTATCCTTGTGATTAATATATCAGCTCAGTTCAACAGATATATAGTACCTAGTAAGTACTAGTTTTGGATCCTCTTTTCAGAGGTCTTCCAGTCTACCTGGGAAATATAGTATTTAGTGTTTGATTACACACATTTTATGTTGTTACTTCTGTACTGAATGTTAATGACAAAATCTAGTGTGCTATAATAGATCACATTTAGATACATGAAGTATCTTTCAGTTACTACTCAGTCATAATAACTGGATTCAAAATTTATCGCAACTATTCAGTTAAAATAAATATAATAAGTCAATGGTTTTAATTATCAAATATAGTAACATTTATTCCAGATTTTAATATCAAAAGTAAATAACAGTCTTCTGACAGAAAGTTTTTAGTAAGTAATTAGAAATAGCTTTACTCTGTTTTATTAGAATTGTATGGACTATGAGAGACAACACTTGAAAATTTCATGTGGTATTAGATTAATATTAGTTGTAAATTGGAAAGTGGAACTCACCATTTCTTCCCTACCTGAATGACCTACTTTTGTACATCTTTTCCCATAAGTAGTAGTCACTTTTTAGTAATTCTTAGAGCCTACTTGATATTCCAGACCCACCTTACTCTTTATGGCTAGAACCACTTGATCTCCATTTTTTTCAGCCTTGAGTTTGATACTATCATTAATCTGAGAGTGATTTAAAGAATACACAATCAGATGAGTATCTGCTCACCTTTGCTGTTAATTGTGCTTTGACTATGTGCTTTAACTCTTACTGCTTGAACTTCTACTTGAGTTGGCCAAGTTGCCATGTTAAACTGCCATTTGAGTTGCTGGATGCTTATTTGTTCTCCTGAGCTATATTTTCTGTCCCATCAAAGACTCTGGATATGGGTACCTGGGTGGCTCAGTCAGTTGAGTGTCTGACTCTTGATTCAGCCCAGGTCATGATCTCAGGGTTGTGAGATCAAGCCCTGTGTTGGACTCTGCATTCAGTGTAGAGTCTGCTTGTCCCTCTCCCTCTGCTCCTCCCATCCACTCTGGTTCTCTCTCTCTCTCTCTCTCTCTCTCTCTCTCTCTCTCTCTCTCAGAATCTTTAACAACAACAACAACCCCCCCCCACCCTCCAAAAAGTTCATGAATTTACCTTTCCAGACTGCCATAGATTCTGGAGGCTTTTCCTTACTTTTAGCCCTCTGGATGTGGTACTCCCCTCTGTTACGAGACCTATTTGAAGGCATCTACCTGCTGGTAGTCCCCTGCTTTTTTATTAAGGTAATACCTGATTATATTACATTTGCTTGCTGGGATACTTATTTCATTGTTTCTTATTGGACAGGTATCTCCTCTGATCACTCATCTCAATTTGTACATTTTTCTCCATCATCTAGATCAGAACTTGGCAGATATGGCTCATTACTTATGTGTAATCATACCCATAGTGCCTCAGTCACCAAATACCAGATTTATTTTCTAAGTACTTTTACAGTACATTCACTTTTCACCTTTATTTCTGACAATTGAGGTCAATTTTATAATTTCTTTTTCTCCTGATCCATTGTCTAATATGTATTGGAATGAAATTTGAAAACTTCAGATGTGATCTTATCACTCCTTTCTGACTTTCTGTTAATTGTAGGATAAAGATTCAAATCTGGCCCTGTACTCTGTTAACCTTTCAGCTTCTCAAAAGAGCTGTGCTTCTTTTTTGTTAGGGCTTTTCTCAAGGTATTCCAACTTGCTGCAATGTTCTTTTCCCTCTATTTCACTTACTTAATATATATTAGCTTATCCTTCAGAGTTCTGCTCAAATGTCAGTTCTTTTTTTTTTAATTTTATTTATTTATTCATGAGAATATGCAGAGAGGAGAGAGAAGCAGAGACACAGGCAGAGGGAGACACAGGCTCCATGCAGGGAGCCTGATGTGGGACTTGATCCTGGGTCTCCAGGATCACACCCTGGGCTGAAGGCAGCACTAAACCGCTGAGCCACCGGGCTGCCCTCAAATGTCAGTTCTTGAGAGGATCTTTCTTTATTTTTTTTTATTTTTTAAAAATTTTCTTTCTTTCTTTCTTTCTTTCTTTCTTTCTTTCTTTCTTTCTTTCTTTTCTTTCTTTCTTTCTATTTTTTTAATTTTATTTATTTAGAGAGGATCTTTCTTTTATTATTTATTTATTTATTTAATTTATTTATGATAGTCAGAGAGAGAGAGAGAGAGAGAGAGAGAGAGAGAGAGAGAGGCAGAGACATAGGCAGAGGGAGAAGTAGGCTCCATGCCATGCACCGGGAGCCCGACGTGGGATTCGATCCCGGGTCTCCAGGATCGCGCCCTGGGCCAAAGGCAGGTGCCAAACCGCTGCGCCACCCAGGGATCCCAGGATCTTTCTTTTAACAGAAAATTTAAAGGGCAGTTTCCATGAGCATAGGCACCACATCTTATTTACTCCCCTGTTATATCCTTAGCAACTAGTATTTACTTTGAGAATGTCTACAGATAAGTGTTTGTATGTCTGCTCTTTTTGATGAGTATTCAGAATGGAAATAGTTCACAAATTCTACCAATTTCTAAGAGTACTCCCTCTCTTTCCCTCACCTTTGACACCATCTGTAGTATAGTGAGTGGATAAGAGCTAGGAAAATGTCCTTATTAGTGAGTGAGCAAAGTCAACCACTTAAAATAAAGGATATAATTAAATTAAGGGAGATAATTGTAAGAAAAGAGTATAATTTAAGTTACTTGTGAAAAATTGTTAAAATAGAATTGCTATGTGGATGTTTGTCTGGTGTTTCCAAAACCCTACATTTGGGGATTCTCCAGAAGAACTCAAAGGACTCACTATATAGTTATACTCATGGTTAAGGTTTGTTATATAGCAAGGTAGTAAGGGCTCATGTCAGATCACAAGGGAAAAAGAAGTAGTTTGGAGAGATCGATACATGTGCTATTTCCTGTGAGGGATACGCTTGAGCATACTCCAAAGCAGGTGTTCAGTTTAAGCCATATTTTCTGTACAAAAGACTAAGCACAGTAGGCCACTCATCAATTTAGAGAATGGAGGCAAGGCAAGTTCCTACATGCTACCAGTGAACGGCCAAGTTTCCAAGTGGGCCTTTGTAAGGATAGCAGCCTTAGTCTTGCTATTATTAGATCTCTTCTGTATTGTTCTTAAAACAATATTTCACTTTATAATATCTGCTTTGTATTGTAGTTATGGAGGCATTTTTAGCTAGATTTGTTCCTCCCTGAACAAAACTGGGGTTCTGTTAGTAACTAAGAAAGGAGAATGAGTTTTAGATAGCCAGTTACTAATCCCTTTATTCTAAGATTTTTTTCATGTCTCTCTGAGGGAAAATTTGAATGCCTGTTGTAGCAAACCACATGTGACTTGTTCACTGTGCTTTACCACATTGATCTTCATTCTCTTTTGTTCTTGAAGTGTACACACTGTCTTCTATTCAGAGCTTCTACCATGTTGTACTCTTTGCCTGTTGTGTCCCTCTGTTTTTTGGCTTGGCTTATCCCTTATCCCTGTTTATACTTGGTATTTCAATGTAGACTTCATCTGTCTGTACCTCACTACCCTCTCCCCCCAAATCTCTTAGGGTAGCTGTTCCCAGATTACTTTCCAAATGTATTATTTTCTCGTCTCCCTCCTTTTCCAAAGGAATGTATTCTCATCTTAACAGATTACATGAATAAATGAATTAAGTATTGGGGCTGAGGAGGAAAAGGGAATGCTGAAGGAGGAAGGAGAAAATGATGAAAATTTAACATATTTGAGAATTATGTATTTAATAACTCAGCAGTATGGTAGCTGCTAGCCACATGTGGTTACTGAGTCTTGACACATGGGTAATCTGAATTGAAATGGCTATAACATACAGACTATATTAAAATATTTTCTGTAAAATCAAAGAACATAAAAGTTTTTTTGCATTGATTAAATATTAAATGATAATATTTTAGATTTGGTTAAATAAAGTTTTATTGAAATTAATGTCACTTATTTTAAATTTTTTAACCTTATAACTACAAAATTTTCAGTTATGTATATGGCTTACGTTATATTTCTATTAGCACTTGCTCAGAAAGTGAGACATTGATATTTTACTTTAGTTTGAGGTCCTAAGAGTTTAAATTTTTGACTGTAGTCAAGAAAAATAACTGAAAAATAGCAGATTGGCTTTTTATTTTTTTATTTTTTAAAGATTGTATTTATTTATTCATGAGAGACACAGAGAAAGAGAGACAGAGAGGTAGAGACACAAGCAAAGGGAGAAGCAGGCTCAATGCAGGGAGCCTGACCGTGGGACTTGATCCCAGGTCTCCAGGATCAGGCCCTGGGCTAAAGCGGTGCTAAACTGCTGAGCCACCTGGGCTGCCCCAGATTGGCTTTTTAAATATATTGTACTAGAACTAGTTTAGGAGCAAAATTGACACAGAATTTTCTATTTAGTTTTTTATCATTTAAGTAAATGTTCAAAACAGTTATAAGGGATCACTTGGCAGGTTTATAAAAATGTAACCTATGTATACCTGTTTAATAATAATAATAGTTAACATAAGTGATTACTCTGTGATTACTTTTATATTGGTTTATGTATATTCATTTATTGCTTTTTTAGTGGTTTCTGTGTATTCATTTATTCCTTAGAGTAGCTTTTTTCTTAGGTGTATGATTATTATTAACTTTTGTCCACATACTCAAGGACAAAGCATGTTTGAATCTGATTTCCATATCAGATGGTACCTTTGAGGGTGATTTGGTGGATTAAATGAAGTACTATACTTTCATATCTCTGGCCATGTGATTTATCACATGCTAGGCTTTAATAATTTTTTTTTTTTTTTAGGTAATCTCTACAAACAGGGGTTTGGACTTAAAACCCTGAGATCAAGAGTCATATGTTCTGATTGAGCCAGCCAGTGCCCCTAATAATGCATTTTTTATTTGAATTAAATTGTGTATATAGTTTTTAGTTTATACTTTTCAGATATAGCATATGTGGTATTTTTATGTTCTTTATTCTTAGTGACTTAATTTGAATCTCCGAATAGAAAAGAACACAAATATGAAGCTTAGGAACCTTACTATTACAAAATGTATATGAATTGACTTCTTTTCTATGAAAATCCTTGTGGGATAAAAAATAGAGCTATTACTATTATTAGTGTCCTCCCCCACAAAAAAGAACCAACCCCCAAACCAGGAAAGAAATCTAGTCTTGCTAGTAGCTAGGCTTGTTTTGGACAAAATCTGGTTGTGTCCTTTTGTTCACTTATTGTCTGTGGCTGCTTTTGTACTGCCGTGCTGAATTTGTATTCAGATGAGATTATCTGACTCACAAAACTTTAACTGTCTAGTCCTTTTTACAAAATTTTTGCCTCATCTGGGACCATTTCAGTTCAATAAGAGAATCAAGGCGACAGGACTATAATTAAGCTTGAATGCTATGTTTCCTTTGGCTTGATGGGTACCTGGAAGGTATACCAGTTAGGGTTGTTCAGGACTGCTCTTGGGGAAAGTAGGATGTATCTTGCCCAGGAGTGGTCAGGATAAAATCCTGAGGTTTCAAAATAGATGTATAGTAGACGTTTGTAAACAAGGTTCCTAGGCCACAGCTGGTCTATGGCCTGTCCTTGTATATACCACAAAATAACAGTTTTTTTAAAGTAATTTTAGAGAGTTGGGCTAGGAGGAGAAGAATGTGACGGAGATCATATGTAGCCTACAAAGCCTAAAATACTTTCTGGATCTTTCCAGGTAATGTTTGCTGACTCTTGGTTTTTATAATCGCAATTGCTTTTTTCCTGATCATTGCCTTGGGAGGTAGTCAGGAGGAGATGTATCCTTTGTTAGAATAGCTGCATTTGGTGACCATACTACTTTCCTGAATTATGTGGACCAAAAGAAGGTGAGGAAAATAGTCAGAAATCTTCTTGAGTTGATTTATTAAGAGGCCATACCAGTGCTTGACAATCTTAGATGCCTGTGGATTAGGTAGGGAGCACAGAATGTCCATCAAATATTCAACTTTTGACTTGTTCTTTGTAAGAGAAGACATACCACTGTTAGATGGTAAATGGTCCTAAAAGCCAAAAAATATGTAGCAAGCAGCTTAATTTTGAACGCCAAACTGGTGTGGCCAGAGATAGCTGATCAGAGTGAGTGGGAGTGAGATGTTAAAGGTCTGAAGTAGTGAGTTTGGGAGAAATGTACTGGACACAAATGGGGTGACAGTGCATGGTACAATGTGACCTTAACCACCACATTATAAATTGGGTGACTTCTGGTAATCATGAGTTGACCATACTGTGGTAACCTCTGCATTGGAAACAGAATTCTTTACTTTATGTGCAATATGTGATGGTGAAAGTTTTGCCATACCTGCTGCAGTGATAGATGTGGGCAGTCTCGGTGGTGCTGGTTGAATCAGGTTGGTCTCCGAGAAAGGGCCCTTGCTGTGGGCATGAAAAGATTCACAGATGATTTGATCAGCTGTGATTTTTTTCCTATAGTTTTTGTTCCTCCGGTAGTTTCTTTCCCTATACTTATTTTTTTTTCTTAAGCTTTTATTTATTTGAGAAAGAGAAACAAGCATGAATGGGAAAGGGAAAGGAAGACGCAGACTCCCTGCTGAGCAAGGGAGCCCTATCCAGGGCTGAATCCCAGGACCTGAGCTAAGGCAGAAGCTTAACAGACTGAGCCACTCAGGTGCCCCTCAACTGTCTTTCTTTTGTATTTTGTGACACCTAATCTTTAGACTTTAATCTGCCAGTTTGTAGTTTTCTGGGGGCTGACCAAACAGGTCGGCCAATGACAACAAGGGTCAGTAAATTAAAACAAGATTTTTCAAGGTACCATTGGGCAAAATTATGTGAATGGCCTTGAATTCTGCTCTTTGATCAGGTTTACACCTTGAAAGAGCTGAGGTTGAATAGCTATAGTAGCACAGTGGACACCATTATGTTTGTTTAGTTGAGTCCTTACTGAATCTGGCATTTTGGGGAACCTCTATGTATCACATGCCTCATTAAGCCTATGGCTTTGCTTCAAGAGGTAGAGTGGAGGTTAAGGTTCCCCTTGGGGGAAGCTGCTGCTTGTTCACATAAATTCAAAATGTTGTGGCCACACCTGGTATGTTCTTTAGTTTGCTTTATCTATTTGACTAGAGGTAAGTACCTTACCCAAGCTGAGGCAGTAATGGTGCCTACCTTAAAAGTCCACAAGTCCCAAATTGGGCCAGTCAGAATTCTTCCCTGGGGTTTTTGAACTTGGAACCAGAAAAAATGAGGTTAGTTTTTTCCTTTGGCAGAAGACATAAAATGTAGAGATTAGGAATTATCATTGTTTGTTTCTTAGTATAGTGAGAAGTGAAGTCTGCAGAGAAAGTGATGTAGTGATAAGGAGAGGCGCCTGGGTGGCTCAGTCAGTCAAGCTACTGCCTTTGGTTCAGGTCATAATCCCAGAGTCCTGGAATCAAGCCCCACATTGGGCTCCCTGCTCAGCGGGGAGTCTGCTTTTCCAGACTGGAAAAAATGGATACACTCTCTGTATCCCTCCGGACCTGCTCTTGCATGCTCTCTTTCTCTCTCAAATAAATAAATAAAATCTTTAAAAAAAAAATAAAGTGATAAGAAAACAGTTCTGAAGTCATTTGAGACCCTGGTACTGGTGGTTTTGAGGTCTCGTCTTTTCCTTGTCATCACTGGGTTTTCAGTCCTTCTTTGTATTCTGTAAACGAATTAATCCCAGTGTTTTGTTTAAGCTAGTTGGATTTCTGTTTCTGATCAGTATGAGTCCTAAGAAATACATATAACTGTATTATACAAAGTATAATAACTGATGGTTTGGAATCTTTACCAGAGATATATTAATTGGTATTTCACCTAGACTCATTTCTATTTATTTATATTGTTGTCATGATGGAAAGAATGAAAAATACATGCACATTAAACTAGGTATTACTTCTCAATTGGTTGGAGTTGTTATTCTTATAAATGTGAATCTCTAAGTCTAAGAAGAAGCATAAAAGATTAAAATGCACTTTGGATTAAACTAATAGAATTAGTAAGATTTGATTGGGACAGAAAAGTTATAGGTTATATTTGACACCTATGGTATATGAATCTGTAGCTTGAACATGAGTCAGTACATTGGTGAAAGAGCTAACATGATGTTGGATTTATTCCAAATCAAAAGATTCACCAGAAGAACTGAGAAACTCTTCCTAATTTTACTCTTTACTAGTCAGAGTTTTGAGCAGTATTGCTGATCACACATTAGAAAATACTCTTTTTTTAATAAATTTTTATTTATTTATGATAGTCAACACAGAGAGAGAGAGAGAGAGAGGCAGAGACACAGGCAGAGGGAGAAGCAGGCTCCATGCACCGGGATCCCGACGTGGGATTCGATCCCGGGTCTCCAGGATCGCGCCCTGGGCCAAAGGCAGGCGCCAAACCGCTGCGCCACCCAGGGATCCCAGAAAATACTCTTAAAAATAATGAACAGATTTTATATAAGCTATATATGAAGACAAAAATGAAGAAAATTCTAAAATGAGAAAAATATTAGCTTTTTAAAGCCAGGGAGAATCTTTAATGGCTATCCTCTAAAAGACATGTCTTTGAAGCTTATCCTTTTATACTGAAATTAAAACTTATGAATCCTAGTAATTCTTGCTTTTCTAAGTAATTCTTTTGGCCAGTACTTTCCAATCTAGACATTGCTATGTTCACAGATTTAAAAAACTTCTTTAAATAGTTTCTGCAGCCAATTTAGCAGATAGGAAATTAGTACCTTAGTTTTAAATACACATTTCTTTTTCTTTTAAGATTGAGTGTCAGAGAAACAAAATGTAATTTTGCCCATATTTCTAAAATCATGCTGTATGTTAGAATATAAAGATTTGTTGAGATCCACTGTCACTTACCTTATTCTAAATAGTATTTCTTTCTTTCAAATATTCAGATTCACCTCTAAAATGGCCAAGATTTGTCATCACTGGGACAATTGAAAAGAATGACATGTAGACCATAAATGTAGCCGTGAGAAGTACCAAAAATGTTTTGATTAATGAAGCAGCGATGTAGTTAGCTTATGACCACTTTGAAGGACAATTCATGGCTGTCTGATATAGTCAGGACCTTATGATTTAAGTTTTTCTCCCAGGTTACCCCTTCCTCCACATTGCCATTTAGTAATTGTGGGATCCTTAGGCATGTTCCTTAGATTCTTTAAGTTTCAGTTTCTTTATTGTAAAATATGGATAATAATACATTTTTAATGGTTTGTAGTGATAAATTGCATTCATCACAGTGCCTGGCTTAATAACTGGAGGCTAGTATTATTAATGTTATTGACACAAACAGTAAAATATATGCTGGATTATTTCCCGATTTTATGAAGGGTAATGGGATTTTCTAATTCAGTAAAGGAAAGGAACTAAAACTAAGAGGAATTTTGTTTGATAGAAGAACCAATGGGATTTTTTTTAAAAGACTTATTTTAGAGAGAAAGAGAGTGAGCAGAGGAAGAAAAAGGAGAGAATCTCCAGCTGACTCTCCATTGAGAATGGGGCTCTATCTCACCACTCTGAGATCACGACCTAAGCTGAAATTAAGTCTCATGCTTAACCAAGTGAGCCACTCAGGTGCTCCAGAACCAGTGGGATTTTTAAGCCCTAAAACTGGAATCGACCAGGGTGACAGTTACTCATTGAATGGCATTGAATTTTTTGTTTTCTAATGCCCTTTCCCTACAGAAAACACTGTTTACTGTTCTTGTGACATCCAGCAATGTATTTATCATAGGATGTCAGTCACTTAAATGTCTCTATTTCCTCTTGAATGGATTAAAAATTTTATTTTGAGACACATAAATTTGTACTTCAAAAGGTAGCTCTAATGTAATTATTAAGTATTCATAATTGATGCCATACCACTTTTGTTACTGGAGATGATTTTAAGTATTATGTTAGAAACTTTGTTTTTATTTTATTTTATTTTTTTTTAAAATTTTTTTTAATTTTTATTTTTATTTATGATAGTCATAGAGAGAGAAAGAGAGAGAGGCAGAGACACAGGCAGTGGGAGAAGCAGGCTCCATGCACTGGGAGCCCGATGTGGGATTCGATCCCGGGTCTCCAGGATCGCGCCCTGGGCCAAAGGCAGGCGCCAAACCGCTGCGCCACCCAGGGATCCCAGAAACTTTGTTTTTAATTGTAAAAATTATTCTCTGTTGGAAAAAAAAAATATCCCACATATTATACTTTGGTTTCAGATACTATTGCTTAAGATAATAGAATAAGAGTTTGCTCATGAAATAAATTTATCATGAATACAAGTAAAAAATTGTAGATAAATTTAAAGAATAAATTGTATTAGATAATTACTGGCCTGCCATTTGCCAGACACTCTTCTAAGTACTTGGTATCTATTGGGTCTTTTAGTCCTCACAATGATTTTGAGAGGAAGGTACTATTATTCTTCTCATTATACAGATGAGAAACCCAAGCACAGAGAGATGAACGGTCTTGTTCTTGGGTATAGATCTAGTAAGTGGCAGAGCTGTAATATCACGATATGAGTTTTGACAGTGTCCAAGCTCTTAATCCCTGTGAAATACCACTGAATCTTTATTAGATAAATAAGAGCATGAATGATACATGGATAGTGTAGCAATAATGTTAGTTACACAACTCTAAAATTTGTGAACACTGCTCTAGATAAGTGAATACTTCTAATATATGATGAATATATTTTCATGTACATATATATAGGATTAAATAGACATGGCTTCAAACTGTGTCAAAGTATTTTAAGTATTACACAAAGCATTATTATTTTATCATGTCTTTGATGTAATGAAATATGCTTTATTTAAGAAAGTATGGTGAAGCATACCATCGTTAATGGTTAATGTTTTGGGTTTTTTTTCCACCACTTTGGTACTTGTTTTTGTAGAAGAAGGAAATATTCATAATTTATACCTAGAGAAAGTTGGTTTTTCATGTCCTTCACAAGTGTACTCCAAACTGTTTGATATTTTAGTTTCAGGATTTAAGTTCTAACAAAGTCATGTGACAGCAGCAGCAGTGAGGTGCAGTGAAAGCTCTCTCAGGAGTACTCTTATTAGAAAGGAAGATTTTGGGTTTGTGAGGTTGTGTGGGCCTGAATGTGATTTTTATTTGATATATGAGCTGTGACATTACTATTGCATGACTGAGATGTACTTGTAAGTGCTGTACTATGCAGATGGGTTTTTTTCTGAAACAAAGCCAGAAACAAAATCTTGAATGTGTTCATTTAGTGGGGAGAGAATACTTCATAGAAACATATGGAAACATTTCTAAGTTTTTTTTTCATTAAATGAGCCTTTTACTTTTTAAGCATTTTTATGATTGTTCAAGTTAATATGTCATTTGCCTCATATTTTCCAAGTTTAGTGAGACATGGAAGTCTTATAGAGCTGGGATGTTTTGAAACAACCTGATCGCTTTAAGGAAGGCACATTTTAGGATTAGGTTTAGATAATTATTAGAAAATTAGGATTGGATCACTAATATATTTTTCATTAGATTATTAATCATAAGGCAATCCATCTTTAATTATTTTAATATTATGGGATTTGGTGAAGAGACATATAGTAGTTATTTTCTTTTTACTTATTTTTATATTGTGAAAGCATAGGGCAACATTAAAGAAAATCATAAAAGGAAAAAATACCACAAAAATAACATGAGTTTTTAGTTTTCCATGTTCCCTTCTAACCCATGTCCTTATACATAAAGTTTCACATCATTCGTATTATGAATATGCCATTTTATGTTGTTTTTCTTTTATTACATTACATTAAAATTTTTTTCTTTTTGGTGGTCACATACTTTGCTCTCTCCCATTGTGAAAAGTGTACAAAGAGAATTTCCTTAGATTCTAAGTTCCCTTCAGCTTCTCATTTATCTTCCTCTTTTCCTTCACAGAGAAATAACTTAGAATGATGTACAGGTTGCTTTTCCACTTAGCTTTGATGCTGAATCCAGTGTATATTTTGTAGTTTTTATCTTCCTTAACTCCATATTTGACACAGAACTCTCTTCTTAATTTGTGGGCTCCTCTCCTTTGTCTTTTATATTTGACTTTGATGAAGTACTTGGAATAAACTCTTCCTCCTGTGTGGCTTCTGCTACCACTTATACACTGACAACTGCTTCATTGAATTCTCTGGACCAGTTGTTCTTCCTAAAACTGAGAAATTCATTTGCATGTGCTAAGGTATCTAAAACTCACTATATTTAAGTTGAAATTTAATTTTTCCTTTCTCACAGAACTAATGGTATCACCATTTACCTGTTGTCTTATGTAGAAAACTTAGGAATCATTATGTTCTGTCAATTCCATCTCTTAAATCTGACCTCTGTTTATCCAAGGGATACAAACATAATGATTCGAAGGGGCACCTGTGTCCCAATGTTTGTAACAGCAGTATCCACATTAGCCAAACTATGGAAAGAGCCCAGATATCTATTGACAGATGAATGGTTAAAGAAGATGTGGCACATATATACGATGGAATATTACTCGGCCATTAAAAAGAATGAAATCTTGCCATTTGCAATGACCTGGATGGAATTAGAGGATATTATGCTAAGGGAAATGGTCAGAGAAAGATAAATACCATATGATTTCACTTATACATGTAGTTTAAGAAACAAAACAGATGAACATAGGGGGAGGGAAGGAAAAAGACAAAAACAGAGGGAGGTAGATCATAAGAGATTCTTAACTCTAGGAAACAAACTGAGGGTTGCTGGAGGGGAAGTAGGTAGGGGGGATAGGGTATGTTGGTGATGGGCATTAAGGAGGGCACTTGATGGAATGAGCGCCTAGTGTTATATGTCACTGATGAATCACTAAATTCTATCCCTGAAACTAATAATACATTATATGTTAACTAAATTGAATTTAAATTAAAAAAAGATGAAAATAAAAAAATGCTTTCTTTAAAAAAGTCTGACTATTAAATATTCATTATCGGGGCTATACCACTTTTGTTATTAGAGATGATTTTTTTTTTTTTTTTTTAGATATTTATTTTTTTTTAATTTTTATTTATTTATGATAGGCACACAGTGAGAGAGAGAGAGGCAGAGACACAGGCAGAGGGAGAAGCAGGCTCCATGCACCGGGAGCCCGACATGGGATTCGATCCCGGGTCTCCAGGATCGCGCCCTGGGCCAAAGGCAGGCGCCAAACCACTGCGCCACCCAGGGATCCCATATTAGAGATGATTTTAAGTAATATGTTGGATACTTTTTTATAAAAGATTTTATTTATTTATTCATGAGAGACACAGAGAGAGAGAGGCAGGCTCCATGCTGGGAGCCTGACGCAGGACTGGATCCTGGGTCTCCAGGATCAGGCCCTGGGCTGAAGGTGGCGCTAAACCACTGAGCCACCTGGGCTGCCTGGAAATTTAGTTTTTAGTAGTAAAAATTATCTACTTTGTGTTACCATGTCTTATTTCCAACTGGGATCTTACCAAGTGATCTCTCAGTCCTTTGTTCTTTTCCAGTTCTTTCTCTCCATTGCAGTTTTTGATTGTTATAAAATAGAATTCTGATTATGTCCTTAAGTGGTTTCCCATTTGTGTTCACCATAAAATTGGAACTTTGTTGCAAGTCAGTACAAGATCCTTTCATGATCTCTTGGACTCTTCTCTGGACATGTTCTTGAAGCCCTTTCCTTTTGCTATTTTGAAATATTGTCTGCCCAAGCACACATAACCTCCTGTCCTTTATTGTTGCCCATGGTGTTGCATCTGCCTGGAACAGTTTTCCTACCCTCCTAATCATTTTTTCCTTTTGTCTGCTTAACTGCTTTTTCTTTAAGACTTAACTGAAGCTTCATAAACCTTAGTTTGAGTTAGGTGTACTTCTTTCATATTCCCAGTGTATGCTGTCTACCACAATGCCAAATATAGTATATGTTTCAAAAATGTTCTTTTTAATTGGGCTATTAAATAGTATGCTACCAAGTTAATATTTTGGGGATACATTAACACCTGGATTTTAGATAATTGATAGTTGCTTATTAGGTAAAGTATTTTGCATCTCCATGAATATTAGTATTTTTAAAAGTTCTTTTCCTGCAAAAATAATCCTAAGAAAAATACTGAATCATGATAGGGACACTTTTTATTTTTTTTTAAATTAATTATTTTTTAAAAAATATTTTAAATTTATTCATGAGAGACATAGAGAAAGAGAGGCAGAGACACAGGCAGAGGGAGAAGCAGGCTCCATGCAGGGAGCCTGATGTGGGACCACTCGATCCTGGGACTCCAGGATCACACCTTGGGCCGAAGGCAGGCACTAAACCGCTGAGCTATCCAGGTGCCCCTGGGACATTTTTTATGATTCTTGGTTATCATCCTTTGATTCTTAGTATTAATCTTGCTCAAAATACATGTTATAGGTTACTTATAGCAACTTTCAGAAATCAAAATTATTGGTATTGTTATAACACTTCTACTTTTTAAGGAAATAGATCCTTAAACTGACCGTCATTAATTTTTGCATTAAGTAAACATATATATGTCACAAACATAGTATGCCACTCTTTGTGCTCTGATTCTTTTCTTGGTTAAATGCAAAATAGGTTTACCAGGAGAATAGAAATATATTTATAATGTAATTTATAACAGTTATTCCACTAATTGGAGTTGGCCTATAAAATGTGCAGACAAATCAGTGTTAAACTTAATGTATTAATGCCATAAGTTTAATAAACTTTGTTTATATTTGAGAGTAACTTTATTAAGTGAAAAATTGCCTTTTTCCATGTTACCATTGTATTTTT
The DNA here is from genome assembly GCF_905146905.1 of Nyctereutes procyonoides. Classification (NCBI taxonomy): domain Eukaryota; kingdom Metazoa; phylum Chordata; class Mammalia; order Carnivora; family Canidae; genus Nyctereutes; species Nyctereutes procyonoides. Next base: position 14,067,597 of record NW_026575137.1, read on the forward strand.
GCTTTTATTCCTTATATTAGAAGAAGATTATTTCAATTTGGATCAGATTTTAATGAGTAATAAAAATGAAATGTTTTTTCTTGGAAAATATAATTAATAGATTGCTGGAGAAGCTCAATTTAATTTTTTAACAAGTTGAATTTTTAGTATTTACAATATAGTTTATCTGTTTATTAAACTATTCTGATATGTTTCATATTTCAATATTAAAATATAAGCAGATGGCTATAGTATTTCTTTGTAAATGATATCCACACAAGAACTCTTTGTACTGTTGGCAGTACTGTTACACAGCTCCTTACTACAGTAAGTAAATATATTACCTAAACCCTTAATCAACCTACCATTGCCACTGATGACCCAATGCTTAAGTTGTAACACTATGCTGCTGACCCAGACTCTGGGGGCTTATTTATTTTATTTTATTTTATTTTATTTTATTTTATTTTATATTTTATTTTATTTTTTGATGCATTGCTGTAGGGAATTTTAAGGGTGTGGAACCAAGCCATTTTCTCTGTTGGACTCATTTCCACTTTTATTTCCTATGGGAGGCTTAGCCTTCCTTTAAAATACTAGGATTTAAAAACTGTTCACCTATTCTGTGGTTACTATGTGTAGGAATAACGCTGTTTGCTCATTTTAACTCACTGAATTAAAAAAAAATTACTGAAGCTTAACTATTGCTGCAAAACAATTCTCAAAATTTCTAATTCATAAAATGCTTTTTTGCTAGATACTTTATTTTTGTGTATGTACATTTTTCATAGTTTAATTTTATCCTTATATGCTAGGAATATTTGGCCTGATGTTGTCCCAGGAGGGTATAATTGAGAACTGACAGGTTATATGAAGTTGAAAAGAAATTTAATGAGTTGTAAAAAGCAGTGCTTCATTTTTCCTTGGTAACTAATATATTATTTTTAAGGAAATGTTCTAAAAAGTTCAAAATAACTAGGCCTCTAAATTGAATAGTAACTTTAAATTTTGACAAAGTTTATTCACTAAGAAGAATAAAGTTATTTTATTTTTAGATTACAGTGTACAAATGCTTGGGGCTTGAATGTTCTGACTAGTTATTTAACCTTACAAATAAAACTATGTAAAATCACATGCTTTTAAAGGTTTCCAAAAAAATTTTAGTTCATTTTCTTTTGTCATCAAGAAATTTGTAGAACGGGATCCCTGGGTGGCGCAGCGGTTTAGCGCCTGCCTTTGGCCCAGGGCGCGATCCTGGAGACCCGGGATCGAATCCCACGTCGGGCTGCCGGTGCATGGAGCCTGCTTCTCCCTCTGCCTATGTCTCTGCCTCTCTCTCTCTCTCTCTCTCTGTGTGTGACTATCATAAATTAAATAAAATAAAAATTATTAAAAAAGAAATTTGTAGAACGTCCCACTTGAACTACCTGCCTTATAAGGTGCAGGGGTTATTAGTATGAGGCAGGCATATATCGAAGGAACTCCATCCTTAATAGAGAAACAGACATAGAAGCACATCAGAATAGTTTGATAGGTACTGCTAGATGTTCAAAAGGGAGCCACAGAAAAAGAGCAGTTGATGATATTTGAAGGCTTCCTAGAGGAGGTAACATTTGAATTAAGAATTATATATAAATAAAGTAATCATCTAAGTGCCCTGTGCTTCTGTTAGGAGTTTGAGAGAGGGAGGGTGTGTGAATGCAATAGAGAGTGGAGGTGGTGATAAGTATTTCATCAGATACTTGATATGAAAGCTCTGTGCATTGTTAAACATGCCATTTTAATTTATAGGCGTACGGAGTGAGTTTTGAAATGGAAACAGTGCTGGTCAGGTTCTCCAGGAAGTAGACACTGAGATTGAGTTAGGATTGGTGAGAGTTTACTGGGGAAGAATACCTGTGGAAAGAAAAAAGTGGTATCAGGATTGGTCAGAAGCAGTTGTCACATTGTGATGCTGACTTGATCAAGTCCCCTCCAACCCAACAGAGACCTTTGTAACAGAGGTTGGAGGACTCCTGCATTGCGTGGAAATGACTAGACCCTTTTACCACCATTTCTCAGATGATGGCTATGGACTTCCCGGAGAGAAATATGTCTGACTGGAAAGGTGAGGCAAAAGCTAATGAAGCTAACACCTGGAGGCTGTCAGCTAATCACACTCCTTGCAGCTAGGCAGTGTGTCCTTTGTTGAAATCTGATCCATGGGGGCACATCTTTGTTGTCACAAGAAACCTGGATAGGATGGGCCTTGGGATGATGACAATCATTCATTCATTTGGTCAGTCAGTAAATATCAGATACTTCCTCTGTGCTAGGAGTAGTGCTGAGCGTGGATGATATAAAGTAATGCAGATAATGTCCCTATTCCTATGTAGGGCCAAGATCTGGTGGTAAGATAGTCCAAACAAGGACATCCAGCCTAAGAACTCTGTTATGGGCAACAGCTTGGCAAAATGTAGAGAAAGAAAGGCCACTTTGGAGAAAAGGGAAGGAGGGAGATGAGGCTAGAGAATTTGGTCAGAACCACCAGAGCCTTGCAAAACCACAGTAAGGATTTCAGAGTTTATTCTATTGCAATGAGAGGTTACTGGAGGATTTTAACTAAAGGAGTGAGACAATTTGACTTATGGTTTGAAAAGTTACTCCTACTTATCAAATCCCACATTCAGTAGTCATAATGCAAATATGTCTTGACTTCTGACTTACACTATGTAGTCACTTGGAGAATTCTATATTGTTGGCAATAGTATATCTACAGAGTAGTATATCTATTTCTTTTACCCATTTTGCATATTTCTGTAGTAACTCATTAATTTCTTTTGTTTTTAAGTAACTGTTACTCAATTACAAGAGCCATATTTAATTAATTAATTAATTAATTTTTATATTATTTATTCATGATAGAGAGAGAGAGAGGCAGAGACACAGGGGGAGGGAGAAGCAGGCTCCATGCAGGGAGCTCGACGCGGGACTCGATCCCGGGAATCCAGGATCACGCCCCGGGCCAAAGGCAGGCGCTGAACCACTGAGCCACCCAGGAATCCCCAAGAGCCATATTTTAATTTTTAGTTGAGTATATAGAACTTGTTTATTTTTTGGCCTTAGTTCTGAAAAAGGCAAGTAAACTTCTTTGTAGAAATTTTATTTAGGCATTTGAAACTCTTCATGAGAATGTGTTGCTAATTTTTAGAGTTTAACTAGTCCCTCACTGGATCCATACAACTCTCTGGTGTTGTACAGGACAAAATTTAAAGATCCCAGGTTTCTTGCATATAGCAGAAACCTGCACATTGCTGGCTTCCAGAGCTGTTCTTATTTTTCTTGGGATCAGAAGTTTGCTTTTCTCCCCTAAGAATTTTCAGGACTCCCATCTCCACCCTTACATTAACTTGCCTAATTGAGAATGATTTTAGGTATCTGTAACTCTTATTTAAGACTTACATTGTTTATTGGAAATAAAGCTCTAGTTTTGCCAAGTGTCTTGTCAGTGCTAGGTTGAATCTTGTTTAGGAATAGATAACCATTTATTAATCATGTGACTGAGGCAAATCTCTTTATCTCTTTAAAACTCAGTTTCCTTCTCTGTAAACTGAGAAAGACCAGTGGTACTGCTTTATAAGCTTATAGTAAGAAGTAAGTGAAATAATATAGAATGTCTGGCATAACATGACTGTTCTAGAAATGAAAATTGTTGTTATTTTTACCGTTACCTTAAAATGTGATTATTGCTTTGTTAGGGATATATGCAAGTACAGATTCAGCTTGGGTATTCATCTAAAATCTGCTTGTTGGCTTTAGCTCTGATTTCAGTCTTTAAAAGATTGAGCAGCAGAATAGCTACTTCAGTGTCATTTATGGCATTCTTGATTTTGTGTGTGAAAATACTTACCATTGTATATAATAGCCTAACAACATCAGTAAAATAAATGAGGCATGTCACTTAGATTTATTATTGTCACAATTTTCACTCTCAATTATAGGTGAGCATTCTCTGTGTAACTAAGAATGAGCATTTTCTCTTAGATTTTATATGTTGAAATTCTGTCAGTGACTTGAAGTATAAATATTATTACAAGAGTAAAATACTAAAAGGACCAATAGTTGTGAAAACTTAATTTTATGCAGAGAAGTAGTATTTTAAAAGTTCAGTAATAAGGTAAAGATATTGATAGTTGTATTGATTTTCATTCATTTTCTAATTAATTAAGCAATCAATCTCTAAAGATAAGATATGAATTCCTATTTAGGAATTCCATATGTCTTATAAAGTTGAATTAAAGTCAGAAATCAGAATTATTGAGGAGAGATAAATCAAATGATCAGTAATCATTTACTGATCAGTAAGTATCTACTTCATTTGAAATTGAACCTATATTGAGTATTGCAAGTGTGTAGAGATACAGAAATAACAGCTGACAGAAGGTGAGAGAATGTGTATTTTACTGCCAAATTATGTCAGCTCTTAACATGCTCAATAAAATTTTATAACAATAGTTACTTTTTTTATTAGAATTTATATTTACTCTTACGTTCCAGAAATGTATTTTCTTATGATACTACTTGGCTTTGGCCACAGCTAAATAGTATGCTGTGTTTTTTTTTTTCCTTCTTATGGCTAACATATTCAATTGCTGTAATATACAGGATGTTGGGTAATTTTAGAAGAAGGAGCTTTTAACATCAAACTATTGCATTTCATTATAATTTTTTTCAGACTAGTTTCTATTTTAATTAACAATTAATAGATTGCATGTTATATATACATTTGAAGGATTTCTTAGAAGTTTCTTTTTCTTTTTTTATTTTAAGTTTATTTATTTATTTATGATAGTCACAGAGAGAGAGAGAAGCAGAGACACAGGCAGAGGGAGAAGCAGGCTCCATGCACCGGGAGCCCAACGTGGGATTCGATCCCAGGTCTGCAGGATCGCGCCCTGGGCCAAAGGCAGGCGCCAAACCGCTGCGCCACCCAGGGATCCCTCTTAGAAGTTTCAATCAAAATTTGATCTGTACAATCAGAACCCATTGCCAAATCCTTTCCTTCTCAACTAAATAATGCATTACATTAAATCCACATTAGAAAAAAAACATTAAAATACCTTTTAATATAATTTATACACAAAGAATACTATCATAAAACGTTTTTTTAAAATAATTTTTATTTTTATTATTTTTTAATTTATGATAGTCACACACACACAGAGAGAGAGAGAGAGAGAGAGGCAGAGACATAGGCAGAGGGAGAAGCAGGCTCCATGCACCGGCAGCCCGACGTGGGATTCGATCCCGCGTCTCCAGGATCGCGCCCTGAGCCAAAGGCAGGCGCTAAACCACTGCGCCACCCAGGGATCCCCATAAAACATGTTCTGTGTGTTATTTCATTTTTCCTTTAGGTCAGTGCATTTAATATTTACTCTCAGTTACTTGGTAAGATAATTATTAAAACTACTGTGATATAGAGGGTGATACATAAATAAAACAAAATTTTGCTTTTTCATTTTTGCTACACTAGAACACTATGCATATCACTTATTGATTCTATTACTAATGGATGACAAAGAATAGTGTTTACTGTGAGTGGGAGGTAGACATCTTAAAAGTTTAAAAGCAATTGTGTAGTATCCAAATAAATAATACAGAACACGTTTTAACAATACAAGAACTACTTTAATTAACTGTGGTATAATATGGTGTGCATACCACTCGTGGTAAACCACAGTAGCATTTACTGGGTGATGCTTCAAAACATACTACTGTTTTTCATGTACTTTCATTGACCAAATGTGTCATAGAGGCATTATCAAAGGTCTGGTAAACAGTTCTCAGGATTTTTCTTTAATGGTGACTCTAATATATAGTTCATTTGTTGATATCAATTCGTTGGAATTTTAAAAATCTGTTCATAATGACTTAAGTATGAAACAGTAATGATTTTACTATTTTTTGCTGAAGCAGAGAGCAGATAAATTAGAAGGATTTGTTTCTAAGTATAGTCAACAATGACCTATTACATTCACCCAATAAAACTGCTAATGAAGGCAAGTGGAGAATGAAGAAAAAAATGGATGGTATTTTCTATCTGTAGAGATTTCTGAAACTTGCTATTTCATAATGCTGTGTCAACTGCCTTGGACATTAGAGCAGTTATAAAAAAACTAGTTCTATAACCATATTTTAAACTTTTGGAGTAAATGAGATACCGATGGTATTTTTCCCTCCACAAATGTACAGTGCTTGCTTTTACAAACCCTTTTTAGATTATTTGATAAGAACTTCAAAAATTGCTATGAAGGGATCCCTGGGTGGCGCAGCGGTTTAGCGCCTGCCTTTGGCCCAGGGCGCGATCCTGGAGATCCGGGATCGAATCCCACGTCGGGCTTCCGGTGCATGGAGCCTGCTTCTCCCTCTGCCTGTGTCTCTGCCTCTCTCTCTCTCTCTCTCTCTCTGTGACTATCATAAATAAATAAAAATTTAAAAAAAATTAAAAAAAATTGCTATGAAAATTGAGGATTATAACTATAATATTCTATTATCATTAAAATAACACATATTTTAATGTGTTGCCAATGCAAGGGTAACAATTGAAGCTGTTTGTGAAATTGGTGGGGTCAAGTGATCAGGATAATAGATTACTTTAGAAAACAGGACAACAGGTCATGAAAATGTATTGCAAGTGAGCAAAGAGAAGTGAATAAATAAATATTTAATAACAAGTCCTGATTGAAACAGAAAAAGTATAAAAGATTTTTTGGACAGTGAGCTATACTATAGTTACTTGACTACAATATGTGCATTTAGGTGGTTGTTTTCTCACTTAGGAATGGCCCACATCCATTACCAAACTATTCATGATCCCCATTTCTCCAGCTTCATGTCCTATTACTCTCACTCCTATTACCCAATAGGTTCCGCTCCCACTGAGCTTCTGTAATAGCTCCTGGCTCCTGGACATAGTCCTTGCTCTTCCCTTAGGTTCCTGACTCAACTTTTTTTTTTTTAATTGCCTGGAGTATTCCAATTCACTCTACCCTCACTCCTTTTCTGGCTTCTCTTTATCTTTTAATACCATTTCTCTAGATCAAGCTAGGGTCCCCTTTCTATATAATCTAAAAGCATCCTTTGCATCTCTTATCCTAGTATTTACTACATTTCATTGTAATTTCTTATTCAATTATTCACTTCTTTATATAAATTTAAAATAGTTTTTGTGGAAAAAGATAATGTTTATAGTTAGTCAAACGCAAAATAAATATGTTTTGGATGAATGGATTTTGATTCTAGTATTTACCAGTTTTTAAATTTAGGAGGCATAAATACTTAAATGTTACCTCTTAGTCCAGCATGTGGGGATGGAGAAGGGGGAGAGAACAAGTGACCATGAGGCAAGGTTAGGTACAAAATGATATTTGTACGGAGTTTTTGAAGGATGAGTGAAGCTGGACCTGGTAGCTGGTAAGTATAGGTTAAATTTTGGCAAGAATTTTTTCTCCTGTGTATTCTGGCACAATTTCAGTAGAACAAAAAGTCATAGGATGTTAGGGTATAATAAAACTTATGTTGGAAAAGATAAAAATTTCATGAGAAATTAATATTATATGAAAAATCTAAATAAATCTGAAATTTGCAGATGCTTCATTTTTATACTGACAGTTATTGGCCAGTTTCTTATTTCACTTCATAGTCAAAATAATTAAAACAATTTTAAGCACTAGGAGATTAACTGGATATTGAAGAATAACTAGCATTATATACAAAGCACAGTATGCCTTATGGCATTCTACTGTTCTATAATGCAGTCTAATGAATAGTAGTATGCTTTAGATATATTTGTCCTATGGTAAAGCGTATTTTTAGGATTTTACAAAATATCTGTCTCCCACTCAAAAAATTCAACTCCGAGAGAAAGGTATTTATTTGACTCAGTCAAACAACATGCCAAAATATCTCAAACCTTCATGACTTCATGAATCACTATGGAGGTGCTGCTAAAATACAGGTTCTCAGGCCCATTCTATTTTGTAGGTTTGTCCTTTCTCTCTGACTTTTAATAAGCATCCAGGTGGTTTTGATACTAGCGATGGACACTTATTCTCTTGACCATTTAGTGGCAGGACTTCTACATCCTGTATAAATCTGAAATTCTTTTGTACAATCATATTCATATTGTCATGAACTTTGAATACTCAAGTACATTCAAGGAATGTTACTTATTTGAAAGCATGAGGCTTCATGTATGGATTGATAAAATCACTCAAATGTACTCATCCTATGGATACTAAACTTTGCAGAATAAATTATAAGCGATTTTGTTGATTGTAGTCCATGGAAAATAAAAATGATTAATATTGCTGTAAGATGTCTGAAATGTTCAGTAGTATGAATAATGGTAACATTTATCTTTATTTTATTTTTTTTTAAGATTTTATTTATTTATTCATGATAGACATAGAGAGAAAGAGAGATTGGGGCAGAGACACAGGCAGAGGGAGAAGCAGGCGCCAAACCTCTGAGCCACCCAGGGATCCCAACATTTATCTTTTTTTAAAAAATTTTTATTTATGATAGTCACACACACACACACACACACACAGAGAGAGAGAGAGAGAGAGAGAGAGAGAGAGAGAGAGAGAGAGAGAGGCAGAGACATAGGCAGAGGGAGAAGCAGGCTCCATGCACCGGGAGCCCGACATAGGATTCGATCCCGGGTCTCCAGGATCACGCCCTGGGCCAAAGGCAGGCGCTAAACCGCTGCGCCACCCAGGGATCCCCCAACATTTATCTTTATACTGTAAAATTCACTTTGGTTTTTCTGGCATTCCGCCAGTGCCATATTCTGAGAGTATGTCTTAATAATCTCTGCAGTGAACCGTCAATTTGGCTTTTGAAACATAGTCAATTAAATTAAAAAGGTGTAATATAGTATATTTCCCTAATTGACTTTATAAGAGAATAACTTTGTTTTTTCTTGGTTATTTTTTGATTATATGTTGCTTATAAAACATACAGAACTTGGGCATTTGTTTTATATCTTTAAATTTTTTATTTTTATTTTTATTTTTATTTTTTTTTATAAATTAATTTTTATTGGTGTTCAATTTACCAACATACAGAATAACACCCAGTGCTCATCCCGTCAAGTGTACCCCTCAGTGCCCGTCACCCATTCACCCCCACCCCCCGCCCTCCTCCCCCTCCACCACCCCTAGTTCATTTCCCAGAGTTAGAAGTCTTTATGTTCTGTCTCCCTTTCTGATATTTCTCACACATTTCTTCTCCCTTCCCTTATATTCCCTTTCACTATTATTCATATTCCCCAAATGAATGAGAACATATACTGTTTGTCCTTCTCCGGTTACTATGGCCAAGTTCAAAAAGGGTGTTGCCTGAGTTCTCCTCTGGGATTTTGATGGGATCTTGTCTCACATTTAGATCTTTCATCTATTTTGAGTTTATCTTTGTGTATGGTGCAAGAGAGTGGTCCAGTTTCATTCTTCTGCATGTGGATGTCCAATTTTCCCAGCACCATTTATTGAAGAGACTGTCTTTCTTCCAATGGATAGTCTTTCCTCCTTTATCGAATATTAGTTGACCATAAAGTTCAGGGTCCACTTCTGGGTTCTCTATTCTGTTCCATTGATCTATGTGTCTGTTTTTGTGCCAGTACCACACTGTCTTGATGAACACAGCTTTGTAGTACAACCTGAAATCTGGCATTGTGATGCCCCCAGATATGGTTTTCTTTTTTAAAATTCCCCTGGCTGTTTGGGGTCTTTTCTGATTCCACACAAATCTTAAAATAATTTGTTCTAAGTCTCTGAAGAAAGTCCATGGTATTTTGATAGGGATTGCATTATACGTGTAAATTGCCCTGGGTAACATTGACATTTTCACAATATTAATTCTGCCAATCCATGAGCATGGAATATTTTTCCATCTCTTTGTGTCTTCCTCAATTTCTTTCAGAAGTGTTCTATAGTTTTTAGGGTATATTTTGAGAACCATTTGAATGGTAAATGGTTCTCCAACCTTTTATTTTCAGGTTGTAGGTGTCCTTCTGTCTAAAATGAGTCTCTTGTAGACAGCAAATAGATGGGTCCTGCTTTTTTATCCAGTCTGAAACCCTGCGCCTTTTGATGGGGTCATTAAGCCCATTCACGTTCAGAGTTACTATTGACAGATATGAGTTTAGTGTCATCATGATATCTATTTAGTCCTTGTTTTTGTGGATTGTTCCACTGAACTTCTTCTTAAAGGGGAGTTTTAAGAGTCCCCCTTAAAATTTCTTGCAGAGCTGGTTTGGAGGTCACATATTCTTTCAGTTCCTGCCTGTCTTGGAAGCTCTTTATCTCTCCTTCCATTTTGAATGAGAGCCTTGCTGGATAAAGTATTCTTGGTTGCATGTTCTTCTCATTTAGGACCCTGAATATATCCTGCCAGCCCTTTCTGGCCTGCCAGGTCTCTGTGGAGAGGTCTGCTGTTACCCTAATACTCCTCCCCATAAAAGTCAGGGATTTCTTGTCTCTTGCTGCTTTAAGGATCTTCTCTTTATCTTTGGAATTTGCAAGCTTCACTATTAAATGTCGAGGTGTTGAACGGTTTTTATTGATTTTAGGGGGGGATCTCTCTATTTCCTGGATCTGAATGCCTGTTTCCCTTCCCAGATTGGGAAAGTTTTCAGCTAGGATTTGTTCAAATACATATTCTGGCCCTCTGGCCCTTTCGGCGCCCTCGGGAACCCCAATTAAACATAGGTTTTTCTTCCTTAGACTGTCATTTATTTGCCTTAATCTGTTTTCATGGTCCCTTAATTGATTGTCTCTTTTTTCCTCAGTTTCCCTCTTTGCCATTAACTTGTCTTCTATGTCACTCACTCGTTCTTCCACCTCGTTAACCCTCGTCGTTAGGACTTCTAGTTTGGATTGCATCTCATTCAATTGATTTTTAATTTCTGCCTGATTGGATCTAAATTCTGCAGTCATGAAGTCTCGTGAATCCTTAATGCTTTTTTCTAGAGCCACCAGTAGCTGTAGAATAGTGCTTCTGAATTGGCTTTCTGACATTGAAGTGTAATCCAGATTTTGTAACTCTGTGGGAGAGAGGGCTGTTTCTGATTCTTTCTTTTGAGGTGAGGTTTTCCTTCTAGTCATTTTGCTCAGTGCAGAGTGGCCAAAAACAAGTTGTATTGGAACACGGGGGAATATCACTGGTCCGTCCAGCTGGTCTTCTGGGGGAGGGGCCTGCTGTGCTGATTTTCAGGTGTTAGCACTTGGGGGAGCTGCTCTGCCCCTGCCTGCTGCAGGGCACAGTGGGGGTTGTTTACCCCGTGGGGCCCCAGGAGGATCAGCCGCAGTTGCTATGGCAACTCTGGAAGCCTGGATTTAGCCTCCGCAGGAACTACGGGGCTCGGGGCTCTCGGTTCTCCGTCTACAGGGCCTGGAGGCTCCGGGGCGGGGCCGCTGATCTGCTCAGCTCGGGGCTGGAGCGTCCTTGCTGTCCTGGGCCCTCCCGGCCTCTGCCTGTCCCGGGGGAGGCCGGATCCTGGGCTGTGTCCCGGGGCCCTGTGCTCCGGGGCCTGCGCTGTTGGATTCGCGCTCCCGCCCCCTCAGCCCCCTCCGCGGAGCCGCCGCCCGGTCCCGCCGTGCGCGCTGCAGCCCTTAGGGAGCTCGGAGCACTCCCCCGGGGCGCAGGTGTCTGTTAGTGTCCCCGGGAGCCCGAGGGCATCCCCGCCCTCCTGGGTCCTGCTCCAACTCCCTGCGAGCCCCCTTCCGCCCGCCCGGGAAGGTTGGTGCAGCTCCTGCTCCTCCGGGACGGGGCTCTCCTGTCCTGGGGACACTCGCCCCGGCCTCAGCCCGGCTCCTCGCGGGGCCCCTCCCCCTCGGAGGCCTTTTGTTCCTTTATTTCTTTTTCCCCGTCTTCCTACCTTGATAGAAGCGCGGACTCTTCTCACTGTAGCGTTCCAGCTGGTCTCTCTTTACATCTCAGGCCGAATTCGTAGATTTTCAGGATGGTTTGAAGGTTATCTAGGTAATTTGGTGGGGACAGGTGATTTGGGGACCCTGCTCTTCCGCCATCTTGCCCCTCCCCCTATATCTTTAAATTTTTTATTAAGCTAAAGTAATATATGTTTATTTTAACATGTGAAGCAATTTATGGATATATAAAGAAATATTTTTTGAAGAGTTAATTTCCTTTCCACTCTTTGTTTTTCCACCTCACTTTCTCTATGCTTGTACACACACATTTGTGAGTTTGTGTTGAATATGTATGTTGTATTTAAATGAGTTTGTATGCGTATTTTAGAAACCTGCCTTTTCAGTTAATACCATTGTCATGGTTATTATTTTAGAATAATAGTAGAAATGTAACATGTTCTACTTAATAGCTGCATATTACTTTAATCGTATCTGAGTACTATTATTTATTCAGGCATTCCTTTCTTAATGAACTTTTAGGAATTTCTTTCTACCACTCCTCATAATGGTATAACATAATTTTGTATATTAATATCCATATATATTTTCATATTCTTTCTGTAAGGTGGATCTAAACTACAGAACTATAAGTCAAAAAGAATGTGTATTTCCACTTAATGAATTCCTTTTATTAGATATATAACATTTTATATTCCTTTTTTAAAAATAAAAATATATTATAGAATATGGGAATTATTAAAAAACATGTAGATGAAATAAAAACCATCTGTAAATCTACCAGCAAAAAAAAAACAACGTGATATATTGCAGTATAACTTTACAGTTTTTTTTCACTGTCTACTTTTTCCAATTCATTACATCAATTGTATTTAATCAACTAAGGTTTATATTTACCTTAGGAGGAAGATTTGGCAGAGTATCTTGAAAGGATACTTTCAAGACCCTTATGTTTTAAATGTAGATTTGTCTTTATTTTTCGTACTACTTTTGGTTAGAACAGATGAAAACTTCCAATAAAACTTCTAATATAGTCTAGAAAGTACATTATTGAAAGAGAAAGGAGAAATAGCTGTAAATCAGTACTGAGAAAGTTGGGGTTGTTGATGTGGCTTCTTCCTGATTACTTCAGGGAGTTTCATTAAGTTACTTGACATCTCAGAACCTCAGCTTCCTCTAATGTTTCCAAATGTGGAAAACAGTGACTTAGTATTTTGAGAGTTATTTATTTGCAATTGAAGAAAAAGAAGCAAAGATTAATTTTTTAAAGATTTTATTTATTTATTCATGAGAGAAAGGCAGAGACACAGGCAGAGGGAGAAGCAGGCTCCATGCAGGGAGCCCAAGGTGGGACTCGATCCTGGGACTCCAGTATCATGCCCTGAGCTGAAGGTAGACAGCTCGACTGCTGAGCCTCCCAGGTGCCCCTGAAGCAAAGATATTAATAATGGTCTGTTGATACATGGTCTTCTGTGTCTTAGATCAGAAATGATTTAAAAGTTTTCCAGACTCAGTGTCAGGAGTTCTTCATACACCCTTGTGAGTCAGTCTTGATCACTCCTATAGCCAATTCTTTTCTTGTCTTTTTCTTTCTTTCTTTTTTTTTTTTTTAATGATTTTATTTACTCATGAAAGACACAGAGAGAAAGAGAGGCAGAAACACAGGCAGAGGGAGAAGCAGGCTCCATGCAGGGACCTGATGCGAGACTCGATCCCGGGTCTCCAGGATCACGCCCTGGGCCAAAGGCAGGTGCTAAACCGCTGAGCCACCCAGGGATCCCCTATAGCCAATTCTTGTTCTGATTTCTGTTACTGTAGGTTAGTTTTGCTTATTTTTGAAATTCATGTAAGTGGAATCATATAGCATATATTGTTTTGTATCCTGTTTCCTTCAATAGAATGTTTATGTAATTCATTGATGTTGTATGAATATACCATATATCCATGCTATGTATAATTATGCTATTCTGTTTAGTATCCATCATTTATTAAATAGGTAGGATATGTTGTTAGGTTCTAAGTAAAAAGTGAGTTGCAGAAAAGTTTGTATAGCACCATGTCAGTTTTATTTTTAAGAGAATGATTGTTGTATTCATGTATGTATGTGCATATATTTGTGTATGTTTATGAGAGATGGGTAAATAGGTCAGATAGGTAGTTAGATTGATATTTTGGTATGGAAAAAGTTTTATGGTACATACAAAACAAGTACCAGTTGTTGCCTTTTGTGAAAAGATAGGGTTTGGATGAGGTGGAAAATAGAATATGGAAGGCCCACTTTTTTAAACTTTAAAAAAGCCATGTAATTATGGGTATTTTGCCTTATGTTTTTTAATGTTTGTTTTTCAGTATTTTTTAAATGGATAGATGGTGGAACAGTCTTCTGCCAAATAATGCCTTTTTAAAAAAGTCAATAATACAAATTAAAATAATTAATTTAAAAAATTTAAGTATTGCTTCTCCCCCCGTTCTTAATATCATTCTATTATGTCTTGAAGATTTTTTTCTAATTGCATGGAGAAATGCATCCTTTAATTTAGTTCTCAGCATTATACAATTGCTCCCCACTTCTCACACACAAGCATATTCTGCTCATTATGCTTTTTCATTGATGTTGTCTGTGTGTGTGTGTGTGTGTGTGTGTGTGTGTAGATAGCTGGCTGTTTTAATCAACCCTGCTCCCCTGACTCCCAATTTATTTTCTTTAGGAGGTCTTTTAAAAGTCCTAGTAATTGTTTACTAAGTATAGAACTTTTAAACAAGTGAGATATGATTTATTTAGGCAAGTGACTAGCTTTTCAGTATTTGTAGTGACTGTTTTAAACTCCTAAAGATGTCTCATTTTTGATGACTGATGCAAATAATTAGAATTGGTCTTAGATACAGATTTAACTTCTAAACTTCTAAGGAGTCCGTGAAATCAACTTGAAAAAAATGAAAGTGTATGAAAGTGTATCATACCTTGTTATTTGTTAGTTACTGTAATTCATAATCAAATCCATGCATACTAATATCATTAGTAAAGAACAAAATAAGTATAAAAATAAAATATTAAATCATTAACATATTACCATAAAAAAACCCCAGCATTTAAAAAAATATTATGACTATAATGATGTAGCTATTCTCCAAAGATGGCCATGAGTTATGCTTCTCATTATTTATATTCTTCTGTAGACCCATCCCCTAGAGTTTGGGCTAGCCCTCTGATGACTTGATTTGACTATTTGTGCAGAAGGTGTTACTGTATTACATCTGAGGGTAGTTTGTAAGCGTCCTGGCAGCTTTTGCTTGAGTCACTTGGAATATTTGCTTTGGGTGAAGTTAGCTACCATTTAAGAAGTCCAGTGTCCTTTAGATTTTCATGTTGTAAGGAAGCTGAAGCTAAATACACAAAGAGGCTCATGTAAGGAATGAGAGGGAGAGAGAGAGAGAGAGAAAGATGCTTATCAGTTCACCTTCATGTTCCAGTCATCTTGGCCGATGGATCTCACATGAGTGATGAAACCATCTTGAATCTCTAGCTCACATTAGACTTCAGATGGTTCTAGCCCCAGCCATTTGACAGTACCTACATGAGAGAGACTCAGGCAAGAACTACCCAGATGAGTCCAGATATGAAATTATAAGAGATAAAAATAGATTGTTGTTTTGGAGTAGTTCCACTGCAATAAACAACTGGAACAGTTACTATCAACTAAAATTTGCTTTAAATGTATTTTAATATGGAGATTGAATGCCAAGATACCTTGCTCATGCTTACTGTTTGACATTTTTCTTGATGACAGTATTTTGGACCAAAGGATACTGATGTAGATGTTTGACACAGATTGTAGATAAAGAGTTGTTCCAAGGTTGAGAACCCAAACTCAGCCTGATCCAACCTGGAGCATTTAAGGCTACTAGGAAGCTTTAAAGAGCGATGAATCACACCTCAGGGACCCATCAGTATTATGGGGATCCAGGTTGAATTCCAAGTATTTCCTATTTATAGTTACATAAAAGAACAACATAAGATGAGATAATTTAAGAGAATTTTGATAATTATAAGCCTTTCATTCCTTCCTCTTCATTTATTTTATCTTTTCCTACTTTAGATTGTATTTTTGTGGCCTAATTAGAGTAGTACTTAATAAAGTTAGGCTTCTAGTGGAAAGGTGAGATTTGTAGCAAAGATGATTTTTAGGTTCCTTTGTACCTTCCAGATAGAAGAAAACATGAATCGCCTGATGTCAGAGACTGCTGGTGTTTCTTGATTACTAACTCTTTGACCTCAAGTTCACTCAAGTTTAGTATATTAGGCATAATGCATTCAAGCTCATTTTCTAAGATATCTTTCATGTTTTATCAACTGCCAGGTGGACTTTTGAGCATTTTGGTGGAAATCTGGTTAAAGTAGTCGTAATTATCAACTGCCTGAAGTGCTTACCTGGTATTTTAAAGAATATTAATAAGGTCACATTTAGTTTGGGAGATTTCACATGTGCAAAATGTTCGTGTCTTATATTTTCATTTATTTCCCTAGCCATTTGTAGGCTAATGTACTCTCATATCATATTTGAGAACTAAATATTTGTTTATAGTCTAATGTTAATATAGCATGTAACTTTTTATAGTTAAATGACCTACACAATTTTGGTCCGAAATAACAAACATTGCACATTAATCTTAAATGCATATGAATTGAAAAGTAGAATTATAGGTATGATAAAATGTATTATAGAAGTGGTAAATGTTTTAAAATATACTGATTAGGATTTGTAAATATTATAGCCAAGGTATGCATTGGCAGTAGCTTCCAAAATCAAAGACAAATTTGAAAGCCTTTTCATATTTTTCACTTAATAAGCCAATTTATAGATTATGGCTTATATTGAAAGCTAAAAAAACAAATTACATTTTGGCGATTCTAACAAAAACTTAATAAGAGGGCATTGCTTTAAAAATGACACAATTCACCAGTTATTTGGTAAGACTAGCATAATCATAAATTTCCCATCCATGCTTTTTCCAAAAATACTAACCCATATTGTTCTCTCTGGACCTGTTGTAAGGATGACTAATCCAACTGCTGAAGTTTCCCTTTATGTGTTTGATGGAACACTTGGCTTGCTGGACTACAGCTGTGTGTTTATGTGCAGTGCACACCTGCAGGGCCTGACAAATAGCTGTAGTATGCAGAGGATACAAAATTACCCTGGCAGTGCTGCACATAAGGAAGTTTCTGTTTTGAAGTCCATATGTGTGTGTGCTTGAGATGCCAGCTGGTGTATTTATGTTGCATGCACAGATGTAAAACTGCCAACTGATTTTATACCAAATAAAGTCTAATCTTTTTATACGTACTTTGTGTCAAAGTTATGAAGTGGTACATAAGAATGTTCTCACGACTTAGGTCTTTTAAAATAAAAGGTGCTATTAAAAATATGAACTCTTCACACGACTAGGAAAGAGGGTAGTGACATACATAGATGTTATTTCTTAACTATTATCTTTGTGTGGAAGAATGTTATTATTGCCATATCATTATATAAATAAAGGATTGATTGATTATAATCAGTAATGATATATATCCTTTTTTTGTGGCTGGAGTTAGTCAGGGCTGTATTTAATCCAATCTATGAATACTGAAATGTGAAAGCCACATTTATATATTTACTTAACCTGAAGGTTTTTTCCTTTCTCTAGTATTAGTATACTTACTTTTAGCAAGCTGAAATGATAGTTTTGGGTGGCATTTTTGCCATTGCATTTAAGTTTGTTCTGAAAGAAATATTGATATTTAAAGGGATAATGTTTTTTAAGTTTAGGGAAATTTAAACAGCATGAAAACAGTAGAAAAGCCATTTATTCTGAAGAAGTTTTAAAAGAATCAGGGTTTTGATTTCTTTTAATGTGTTACCTCTAACTAAATGAATATGTGTTTTATTTAATGTGTCAATTCTAAACAATAATAATTTGATAGTTTGGAAAATTGATCTTCAGATTAATACTTGCAAATTAGACTTCTCATGTCTGTTACTTAACTGTAGATTTATTTTAGAGTTGGAATTCTTTTTTCTGATTAGTGTTTGATATAGTCATTTCCTCAAAGAAAGGATATAGTCATTTCCTTGAAGACCTTACCAGCTAATGAATTTTTTGTATTTCTAGTATTAATGGGCATGGCATGTTTCAATTTATTTTTTAAAAGTACTGACTTTTACTATGTTTGAAATATGTGTACAAATTAAGATGGTTTTTAAGACATTGTACACTGAGAACTGGTTATCTGAATGGTTTTATTTTGCTTTTGCTTTACTTATAATTTCTAACGGTTTTTCTCCATCTATTTGATCTGTATTGATTTATAAATAATTGTAAGGAGAGAAAAAGGAATTCAAGTGATTATCTAAAATTCTTAATTTTAATTAGAAAAATTTAATATAAAAATATGTTGGCTTATTCTAACCAATTTTGCATTTGAAACATGCTGAATGTGTGCCTCACATATGTACATCTAAATATATTAATTGATTCTTCTGGCATTGATATGTTTGTTTTGACTTTATATTTATAGAACTGCCTTGTGATAGTTCCTTATTTGATTATATTTGTGCTGATGTTTTCTATACCTTACTAATTATTCATTGTTATTGATAATACTAAACTTGTAAGTATTTTTATTAATGTCTTTATTTTTATTAAGTAGTGCACTTGTAGGTATGATTCCTCTTTCTTGAGTAGTAGGTATTACTTTGTCATGAAAGGATATGCTTTGCTTTTATTTCTGGCATGACTTTACTTAAACTCTATCATCTGATTTCAACAAATGTGAGAAGGGTCTGAGCTTTTAGAATTGTCCTTTAGTCTTAAAAGTATGAATTTTAGGGGCACCTAGGTGGTTCAGTCAGTTAAATATCCGACTCTTGATTTCAGCTCAGGTCATGATCTCAGGTCCTCGAATTGTGTCCTGTGTGTTGGGCTTGCACTCAGTGGGGAGTCTGTTGAAGATTCTCTCCCTCTCCATCTCCCCACTCAAATAAATAAATGAATACATCTTTTTTAAAAAAGTATGAATTTTGATTGAGTCAGGCTTCTTAATTCATGAAGACTGCTTCATCTGGAGTAAGTTATATAATGAGACAGAAAGATGCAATAGAAACCAAACCGTATCTCCTGATGGCTAAATCTGAGTGATAGAATGGTCTGGCACAGTATACAATTAATCACACAGCAGAAGTACATCAAGAGACTAGGAAATTCCAAAAAAAGAGCAGAAAGGTAGTGTAATATAGTTGTATGAACTCTTGTTAAGGAGACAAACTATAGCCTCATTGCTCACAATTGCGACATTAGGTTAGTTTCCTAGAATCATAAAACTTCCTAAGGTTAGGATGTGGAGCTTGTAGAATAAATGTTGACTTTTTTTTTTATGGCAGTAGTGGTAGGAATTTGAAATTAATTATGTAGGAAATAAAAGATATGTAAAATTAACTCAGAAAAGAATAGAAACAGGAAATATTGTTAATAAGTAAAAGATTAATTATAAATAAAAGAATATTTTAAAAACGAAACCTTGAATTTTTACAGCTATAAGACAGAACTTTTATTACTCATTTGAGAGATTATGTTCCATACATTGTTTGGTTATTTAGTGCTAGGGCCAACTTCTTTTAGTAGGGTATCACTTCAAACACTGGGGCCGCCGCTGCAGGTTGCAAGCACATGATTGAAGGCTTCTAGTTCTCAGCTCATGCCCAGATGTCTTTCAATAACTATAGCCAGTAATTTCTTCAAATTGCTCACTTTATCAGCAGCACATGTCATCAATCCTGAAGTGGTTGCTCAAGTCAAACTGCAGAATCTTTAGCTTACAGACGCAGCTGCAAACAGGTGAACAGGCAGAAAGTAATTTGTGCAGCTTGGTGGCTGTCAGACGAAAGACAGACAATCTGTGTTTAAAACAGATTGCAGGCCCTGTATGGGCCAGACAAAAGGGATTTCTCCAACTGCAAATAATTCCAAGGTTAACATATTTTCCTTTCTGCCATTAGGTGATTTGTTAAAATTGGAAACAATGAACATTATAAATCTACACAGAAACTGGAGACAAGATGAAAGAGAAAATCAGATCACTAAATAGGCTTACATTTGTCTTTCCAAAGAAGTACAACTGGCATTCATATAAATTATTTTCTCACAAATTAAGCCAAGTTATAAAATAATTCTTTGAAATTTACAAGGTTATAAATGAAGCAAGTTGCATTAAGAATTGCTGATATTAAAAATAATGAGCCTGAGCCAGTAGAGTTTTTATAAATATTTTGATTTCTAGTGTTGTTACTTTGTGATTGTTACAGTTGGCTTTTTGCAAATATTACTGTTTCCCTTGAAAGTTTATTAATGTAAAGATCAAAAGAAGCATTGAGAGATAGTATCAAACTTTTCAGCATGTAAGGATATATCATGGTTACAGAACAAAAATTCTTATGAAGAAAACATTTTTGAGAATTTATGAATTAAAAAAGTTTCCCACATTTTATTTTCCTGTGGTTATTGGCACATAGCTCTGAAAGATACCTTCATCTATTTGTAAGATAGTTGCATTTTAGAAGAATGTTCCACAATTGCATTAAGAATATTCATTTTTGTCCATGTGTCTTAAAATTGGTAACTGTTATGATATCCTAAATTGTCAGTGTATTTATTACTCATTAGTATTTGTCCGTATAAGTGCTTACTAAAATAAACAGGAAGCACTATATTACATTTAGCTTTATGAGTACTTCATCATGAAAGACCTCTGTTACTATCTACCTGAGCTCATGTCTCTGATCCAGAGAGCAACTCTAAATGAATATGACTGATTTATTCTCTCATTCTCTGGGTCTCTTGTGCTTTCGTTCATGTTTCATAATCATTTTAGTGTTGTCGTAATTGTTTTTAGTGATTAAGGAATCATTGTAATGTAGTGTTTAAGTATATAGCCTTCAGTGTCAAACTGGATTCAAGTCCCAGTTCAGTCATTTTGTGTGTGACCATGGAGAGGGTACTGAATCTCTCCAGTTTTGTTTTTCAGTGATGATAGTGCCATTTATGTAACTCATACTGTTTCTATGATATTTCAGAAAAAGTAATATAAACCATCGTGCATGATACCTTGCATTATATTTGAAAGTTCAGTATACCTTTGCTATTTTCTGCTAGAATTTTAAACATCCTGTGGAGAGGGAATGTGTTTGTCTTGTGCCTGGCTGCTGCCTAAGCATTCATTATCATGCATTGAACTGTAAGAATGTAACGAGTCGGGATCCCTGGGTGGAGCAGCGGTTTAGCGCCTGCCTTTGGCCCAGGGCACGATCTTGGAGACCCGGGATCGAATCCCACGTCGAGCTTCCTGCATGGAGCCTGCTTCTCCCTCTGCCTATGTCTCTGCCTCTCTCTCTCTCTCTCTCTCTCTCTCTCTCTCTCTCTCTCTCTCTCTCTCTTTCATGCATGCATAAATAAAATCTTTAAAAAAAAAGAATGTAACGAGTCAGAATGAATTATAATTCTATAAATTTCAGAGTCCACTTTGCTGATTTTTTTTGTAGTGGTAATAGTCTTTCTTTGCCAAATACCTTGACTTTAGAGATTAGAACAACTATGATATATTTTTTTGAGTATAGAGAAAATGAAGGGATATGAGTATTTTAATTTTTTCTTATTCAGTTTAACCAACACTAAGAAATTATTCTGAACTATATAGTTCTTTTTCATATGTCATTGATTTTCTTTCAGCATCACTGAAATGTAATTGACAAAGTTGTAATATTTGATACATTGTATTTTTAAAATATTTTATTTATTTGAGAGAGAGTGCACAAGTAGAGGGAGGGGCAGAGGGAGAAGCAGACGCCTACTGACTGAGGAGCCCAATTCAGGGCTTGACCCTAGGACGTTGGGATCATGACCAGAGCCAACGGCAGATGTTTAACTGGCTGTGCCACCCAAGCGCCTTTGCTATATTGTATTTCTGAAAATCACAATGACTCGATAAATACATTATGAAAGGATTAATTAACACATCTATCACACTTATTATCTGGAGAGACGTTTAAATGCTACTGTTAGCAAATTTGAATTATATAATAATTCTCAATTCTTGTTACTACCATGTTATGTACATTGGATCCCTAGACTTTATTCATCCTTTAGCTGAAAGTTTGTGTCTATTTGCAACTTCTCCCTGTGTCTACCACCCAGCAACCACTTTTTTACTGTTTCTTTGACTTTAACTTTTTTTTTTTTTTTTTAAGATTCCATATTTAAGTGATACTTTGCAGTATTCCTCTTTTTTTCTCTGGCTTATTTCACTTACCATAATGCTTCCAAGTTCTATCCATGTCATTATAAACAGGACTTCTTTCTTTCTTGTGGCTGAATAATATTCCTATATATAATACATACACACATCATCTATATCCACTTATCCATTGATGGACATTTTTGTTGTTTCCATATCATGACTATTGTAAATAATGGTGTGAGGAACATGTTAATGCAGATTCAAATGTCATTGATTTGTAATGCCAGATTATTTTATGAGTATAAGCCTTTTGGTCTCCATAGTGACCTACCATTGTTCCTGTTCCTCTCCATTTTTAGGTCAAAAATTGAGGGTGTAAGCATACAAATACTGACTTTCAGTCTTGTAGGTTTCTCATATCAAAACCTCTTCGCCTCTAGAGCAGTAGTTAGAGCTTCTAAAATACACTGATGTGCAGGTCCCCACCAGACCTCTTATTTTGAAATCCCTGAGGGTAGGGATTGGCCATTTTAAAACAAAAAACTCTGTGTCAATATACATGGTCCAGGCTTGAGAACAACTGCTTTAGAACAGAGATTGGCAAAGAATGGCCCCTGGGCCAAATCTAGCCCACTGCTTGTTTTTCACCAGTACATAGCATGGTTATTTGGTTATTTGTTGAATTATTGCCTGTGGTCTATTGTGCTACAATAATACGAGTTGAATAAGTGCAACAGCGACCTTGTGGGTCATAAAGCCTAAAATATTTGCTATCTGGCCCTCTACAGGAAACATTTGCCACCTCCTGCTTTAGATTTAAGTTCTGACTAACATAGCTTTGCCAGTTTCCTAGCTTTAATGTCAGTCTTGATGTAATTGGTGAATTAGCTAGATTTTTGGTTATACTTTTATTTTTTCCTAATGGATTGTGAGATACTGGAGGACAGGCACTATATTTTATGCTCTTTGAATACCTCAACACTTCATGTACTTAATTTTGCGTAGTTGTGTCTAAGTACATGTTCATTAATTGATGCTAGCTATGGGCCTTCGGTAATTACATGAGGGTACCAGCAAGGGGCAGCATGGAGCTTTTGCCTTGCACAGTCATTTATTATTTACTCCTTCATCTGTAATATTACAATATATTAAAATAAATGTTACAGTATTTTACACCATTACCAAACCATAGTTTTATAATTATGGCAAATATCCTAATTTTTAAAAATTTCTTTAATTCTCTTGAATCTAAATTATTTCTTTTATCATTTGCACTTAAGTTTCTGATCTATCCCAGCTACAAAATAGCATGCTATGTTTTCATCATCACTATTTAAAAAATTTGTCTTCATTCCTCTTCAGGAACTTTTAGTAATGACTGGGATATTTATGTCTTGGAAGTATTTTGGGGTCTGGCAGGTAGGAGATCGATCCAACTTTAGTTTGGCCCTACTTCCAGGCTTTGAATTGGTCAAAGTTAGCTTTGCTTTTGTTACTAGTGTGGTTAAAATAAGTTTTTAATTGTAGGTGGCTTAAGAGAGAAAACAGACATGAAGGCAACCCATCTATGCTTCTGTTTTATTCCCCTAGAATTATGTATTCAACTAGTTTTCAACTATTACTGCACAAAGTTTGTCAAGCATTGTCTTAGCATTTGTTTCCCAATTATAGTTAGTACACATACATATGTTATATATTTATTAAGGAAGTAAGATCACCATCTTTAAAAGATTTTTGCATTTGAGTTCGTTGAATACTCATTTTATGAGTATGTTATTTAGGGCAGGGAAAAATACAAGGCACTCAGGCAGGTTGCTGACTGCAGTCCAAATGACTGATCAGAGAGTCTTTATATGCATCGGTAATGTGTTGTGCAATATAAGCTGAAATATATTCCACAAGGGAGGAAAACGGAATAGGTTACATACGCTGTTCCTAAGTGCAATGAATATAAAACTCCATTACTCACTTTAGGCAGGTGCTTTTTATATGAGGCTTTAAAGAAATATAGAACTGCTGGTGAAATGATTGGTTTGTACAGACACCACTTAGCTTCTAGTGCTTTGACCAGATAGAGGCTAAAAGTATTCCTGAAAACATTTCTTGAATGATTCAGGGATTGAAGGTTAATGTTCTCTTGGTGTAATAACCCATCAGTATATATATATATATATATATATATATATAT
Source organism: Nyctereutes procyonoides (assembly GCF_905146905.1). NCBI lineage: Eukaryota > Metazoa > Chordata > Mammalia > Carnivora > Canidae > Nyctereutes > Nyctereutes procyonoides. Next base: position 14,091,964 of record NW_026575137.1, read on the forward strand.
ATATATATATATATATATATATTATATATATAGTATATAAAATTTGTCTCTGACTTGTTTATGAAAAATTATTTTTCAGAGATGGGAATAATGTTCAAGTTTTTCTTTAGTAATAATCAAGAAATGCCACTTACCAAATTTCTTCCCAAGATATGTGTATGTATTTAAAAATGTTTTTGAAGAACTACTTAATATTTCTTTGTAGTTTTTAGTATTCTTCAAGAACTTTAGATTGTTTTTTAAAGCATAATTGGGTGAACTTTTGGAATATAAAATAAAATACTTCTATTAGGTAGCTGTGCAGTTAGTTGGTGAGTATCATGAAGAATGAAAAAGTATTTTAATTAGTCCATAAAGATTTATAGTGGGCCCACCCATACAAGTACCTATATTTCTCTTTTCTTCAACTTTTTTTTTTAAGATTTTTAAAATTTATTCATGAGAGAGACACAGAGAGAGGCAGAGACATAGGCAGAGGGAGAAGCAGGCTCCCTGCAGGGAGCTGATGCAGAACTTGATTCTGGACCCGAGGATCACTCCCTGAACCAAAGGCAGATGCTCAGCTGCTGAGCCACCCAGGTGTCCCTCCTTAAGCTCTTATAACAGGCACCTGCTTGTAATTGAAACACTGAACATTCTTCCACAAATGAATATTCATAAACATAAACTAAAAGGGAGAATGAAGGGTAATAAATAGGTGTTGTTCATATTTATTTGAGGTTTTAAATATGAGAACCAGTTTCTTTTTTAACTGTCCTAGATTGATTTCTCTCTTCTCTCTTTCTCTCTGTTAAGTCAGAGGTAAAATTTACATTGTATACAGTAAAAAGTTTTAAAATGTACAATGATATGTAGTGTATTTGCAATGTTATATAAATGGCAACTCTGTCTGGTTTAAAAATCTTTTTCATCACTCTATAAAAACACCCATACCCTTTAAATAGTCACTTTTCATTCCCTCCTCTGCCTCATATCCTGGTAACTTCTAATTGCTTTCTGTTTCTGTATTTTACCTATTCTGGACATACCATATAAAAGGAATCATGTAATATGTTTTGGTGTTCACTTTTTTTTTCTCAGCAGAATACTCAGGAGATTAAATTGTTGTGTATATCAGTTAATTTTTATTGCTGCATCACGTTCCATGGTATAGATACATCACAATTTGTTTAGCTGTATAGCCTTTGAAGGATGTATGGGTTGTTTCCAGTTTTTGGCTATTACTTATAAAGCTGCTGTAAACATTTTGTGTACTTGTTTTTGTGTGAACATAGTATTCATTTATCTGAGATAAATACTCAGGAATGTGATTGTGGGGCTATATGGAAGTTGCATGTTTAGTTTTGAAAGAAGCTGCCAAACTTTTCAGGAATGGCTTAACCATTTTACATCCTCACCATCAATGTATACATGGTCCATTTTTTCCACATACACATCAGGATTTGATTTTGTCAGTATTTAATTTTAGTTGGGTAGTGAGTGATAACCTCATTGTGGTCATAATTTCTTTTTCCTTGATGGCAATACAAATGATGTTGAATATCTTTCTAGATGTTTATTTGCTATCTATATATCCCTTTAGTGAAATGGCTGTTTATGTTTTTGCCCATTTTCTAACTGGGTTGTTTATGTTTTTACTGTTGAGTTTTGAGAATTCTTTATGTATTCTAAATACTAGTTCTTTTTCAGATATGTAGTTTACAGGTGTCTTTTCTCAGTCTGTAGCTTTCTTTTTCTTAAAAGGGTGTTATACAAAGCAAAATTTCTAGTTTTAATGAAACCTCAATTTTTCCTTTATGGATGATGTTTTTGTTGTTAAGTCAAGAAACTCTTTGCCTCTCACTAGATTGCAAATATTTTCTTCTGTTTTTTTTTTTCCTGCATGTCTAGAGTTTTACATTTACACTTAAGTCCATGATTCATTTTGACATATTCTTTTTATACGGTACTAGATCTAGGTTGAGGTATATTTATTTTGCCTTTGGATGTCCACCTATTCCAGTGCTGTTGAAAGGCTATCTTTCCTTCGTTGAATTGCATTTGCAGCTTTGTCAAAAGTGTTTGGCATATGTGTGTGTTTCTGGATTCTCCATTCATTTTTACTGATCTATCTGTCTATTCTTACACAAATACTGCATATTGTAGCTATAAAATAAATCTTGAAATAAGTAGACTGCTTCTTGCCATTTTCTTTTTTGGGAATTGTTTTCAACTATTTTAGTTCATTTGCCTTTCCATAAATATTGTTGAGTCTTTGAGTCTATGAACGCTCACTCTATGTCTCTTAATTTATGTAGATCATTGGTTTCTTACATCAGCAATTTATAATTTTCAGCACATAAATCCAAATACTTTAATTTTATTCCAATGTATTTCATTTTTTCAGTGATTTTAAATGTTATTGTATTTTTAATTTTAGCATGCACATGCATTCATTGCTAGTATATCTAAATGCACTGATTTTTCTATTTTTGTTTAATACCCTACAATCTTAAACTTATTTTGGAAGTTTAAAAAATATTCCTTGGGCTTTTTATACTTGGTTATATCAACTGGACAAGATAGGGTTTTTTTTCCCCCTTTTCCATTTATATACCTCTTATTTCGCTCTTTTCTTGTTGCACTGGCTAGAACTTCCAGCAGTTTGTTGAATAACAGCACTGAGAGCTAACATCCTTGGCTTTCTTCCAATCTCAGTGCAAAGGCATCCAGTCTTTCACCAGTAAGTAGTTTTAGGCATTTTTGTAGTTGTTCTTTCTCATGTTTAGGAAGTTCCTCACCTTTCCTATTTCCTGGAAAGTTTTTTTTTTATCAGGAATGGGTGTTGAATTTTGTCAGATGTATTTTCTCCATCGATAGATACCATGATTTTTCTCCTTTAGCTTGTTAATATTGTAGATTCCATTTTTTTCCAATATTGAACTAAGTAACTATTCCTGGAAAAAACCCTATGTGATCATTATATATTATTTATATTTATACTCATGCAAACTCATTACTGTATTTTATTTTCTAACATTTTGTTAAATATTTTCACATGTATATTGATAAAGAATATTTATATGTAGTTTTCCTTTTTTTGTGATATCTTTGTTTTGGAATCAAGATAATTCTAACTTCATAAAATGAAATGGGAAGTGTTTCTTCTTCTGTGTCCTGAAAGAGGTTGTGTGGAAGGGATATTAATTCCCCTTTAAAGATTTGGTATAATTCTCTTATCTGTCCCTGGAGTTTTACTTTTTGATAGTATTTTTGTTTGTTTTTTGATTTATTGATGTACATCATCAAAGTTGTCAAATTATTGTTTATGGTATTTTCTTATTAATTTTTGGATGTCTGCAGATTTGGTAGGGTATCCCATTTCATTCCTGATATTGGCTATTTATGACTTCTCTGTTTTTGTTTGTTAATCTTGGTAGAGGTTTGTTACTTCTATTGATTTTTTTCTTTTTTTTTTGATTTTTTTTTCTAAAGCTAGTTTAAATAAAATTCATCAATTTCTACTATCTTTATTCTACCTCTAATTGTTTTGGGTATATTTTGTTCTTCTTTTTCTACATTTTTGAGGTGAGAGCTTAGGATATTGACTGGAGACTTTTCTAATGTGTCCATTTAGTGCTATAATATTCCCTCTCTGTACTGCTTTAGTTGTGTTCCACAAATTTTGTTATGTTGTATTTTCATTCAACTCAGTGTATGTTTTTTATTTCCCTGAGTATTCCTTTTTGACTTGTGGGATATCTGGATCTGTTCAATTTCCAAGTATTTGGAGATTTTCCTATTATCTGTTTCTTACTGAATCTATTGTGGTGAGTGAAAAAACTGTTAACTTCAATTCTTACAAATTTATTGAAGTTCAGTTATGTCTCAGAATAGTATCTATTTTGTTGTATGTTCTTTAGGGTATTAGAAAGAATGTATATTCTGTTGTTCTATAATATCAAGAGCTTATTGTTTGATAGTGTTTTTGATATCTTCTATGTCTTTGTTGATATTTTGTCCAGTTTTTCTATCTGTTGAAAAAGTTTCAAAGAGGTGTTGAAGTCTCCAAATAGAATTGTGAATTTATCTTTTTATCACCTACGAGCTATAGTTTTTGCAGCTGTGTTGTTGGTTTCATACACATTTAGGAATGCTATGTCTTTTAGGAGTATCTACTCTGGTATTTTTTGTTTGTTTTTGTTCTCTTAAGTGTCCTTTATCTGACCTTAATAAAACCATTCCTTTTTTAAAAAAATGAGATTAAATTCACATAACATATAACATTTAGTCACTTTAAAGTGTGCAATTCAGGGGTTTTTATTATATTTGTAATGTGCAACCATTACCAGTGTCTAATTTTAGAATATATTTTATCACTCAAAAAAAAAATCCACGCCATATCCATTGATAGTCACTTCCCTTCCTTCTTACCCTTGCCCTTGGTAACTTCTAATTTACTGTGTCTCTGGATTTAACTATTTTCAATATTTCCTGTAAGTGAAATCATTTAATACGTGACCTTTTCTGACTTACTTTAGTTAGCATATTTTCAAGGATCATCCATCTTGGAGCATGTATTGGCATTTCATTTGTTTTTATAGCTGAATAATATTTCATAACACTAGTACTCTACATTTTGTGTACCCATTCATTGGTAGACATGTGAGTTTCCACTTTTTAGCTAATTTTTTAAAAAAGATTTTATTTATTCATGAGAGACGCACAGAGAGGTGGATACATAGGCAGAGGGAGAAGCAGGCTCACTGCGGGAACCTGTTGTGGAACTTGATCCCAATACCACAGGATCATGCCCTGAGCTGAAGGCAGATGCTCAACCACTGAGCCACCTAGGTGTCCCTCCACTTTTTAACTATTAACAACAATGCTGTTAGGAGCAAACTTTTGTGTGGACATATGTTTTTCAATTTTCTTGTGTTTTACCTAAGAATGGAATTGCTGGGTGATATGGTATCTCTCTGTTTAACTTTTTGATGATTGCCAGATTGTTTTCCACAGCAGCTGTACTATTTTACATTCCCAGCAGCAATGTTTGAGAGTTTCAGTTTTTCTACATCTTTGATAGTACTTGTTACTGTCTCCTTCTTTCTTTTAATAGTCATACTAGTTGATATGAAGTAGTATCTTACTGTGTTCTACTTTCTTTTGAGTAATATTTGTGCTATCTACCTTTTTCTGCACTTTCACTTTCAGCTTGCTCACATGATTGTACTTGAAGTAAGTTTCTTTTGGACAGCATATAGTTGAATTATATTTTTAATTCAGTCTGCCAATCCTGTCTTTTAATTGCTAGATTACGACCATGTGACTATTGGTAGGTTAGGCCTTAAATCTGACATTTTAGTTGTTGGTTTTTGCTTTTCTTTTTTCACCTTCTTGTTGACTATTTAAACATTATTTAGAATTCCATTTTCATTTATGTGTAGTTATTTTTAGTATATCTTGTTGTGAAGCTTTTGTTGGTGTATATTTCATATATCTAATTTATTACAGCCTAGTGATATTAGTACTCACCTTTATGTTTTTTACTCTCCCCTGTTTATAATGTAATTATCTTAAATATTTCCTCTATGTATATTGAGGACCACAATAAATATTTTTATTTTTGATTTAGCATAAAACACAATTTAGAAAACTCAAGAAGGAAAGTCTTATATTTGCTCCATTTTTGCTTAATTTGTTTTTCTTTTTTCCTAATATTACAAAGTTCTTTATCTTATTCTTTCTTTTTGGAGGATTTATGGTAGTGTTCCTTTATGGTAGATCTGCTACTAAAATACTTTTGCTTTCTGACTAAAAGTTCTAAACTTAGAAGTTCTACTAAGTTAATAATAATATATCACAAAATTTCTTAGTTTTCCTTCATTTGAAAATGCCTGGTTTTCCACTTCAGTCCTGAAGGATATTTTCAGCATTGAAAAATGTACCACTTATGAATAAAGCATCATTTCTCTTTTGCTCAAAGATTTTTTTTCCATTGTCTTAATTTTCAAAAGTTTCTCTATAATGTGTGTTTATTTATTTGGGTACTCTGTAAGCTCAGCTTTTTAATTTCAGGTTTATGTCTTTTGCCAAATTTGGACAGTTAAAAAAATTTTTTTAAAGACTTTTTAAATAAAAAAATTTTAGCATGAGTGTGGGAGACAGAGCATGAGCGGGGCGAGGGGCAGAGGGAGAAGTATACTCCTGCTCAACAGGGAACTCGACTAGGGACTGAATCCCAGAACCCTGGGATCCTGAGCCAAAGGCAGATCCTAACCAACTGAGCCACCCAGGTGCCCCAAATTCAGTCAGGTTTTAGCCATTATTTCTTCAAGTACTTTTCAGCTCTACCTTCCTCCTCTGGGACTCTGATGACATGCTTGTTAGATTTTGTGTTATGATTCCATAGGTCCCTGTGATTCTATTCATTTATTTTTTTCTATTTTCTCTATAATTCAGATGAGGTAATTTTTATTGTTTTGTCTTCCAGTTTAGTGACTCTTTCCTTTGTCTCCTCCATTCTGGTATTAAACCTATCCACTGAGTTTCTTATTTCTGTTACTGCCTTTTCTGATTCTAAAATATCTATTTGATTCCTTTTTTATGCCATTTTCCTTCTCTACTCCTCTTACTATAAATTTCTATTTCTCTGTTAGATATTTTTATTTTTAAAAAGATCTATCTATCTATCTATCTATCTATCTATTTATTTAGAGAGAGTGAATGAGCCTAAGCAGTGGGGGAGGGGCAGAGCGAGAAGAAGAGAATTTTAAGCAGAATCTTTACTAAGCATGGAGCCCAGTATGAGGCTCAGTCTCATGACCCTGATACCATCACTGAGCTGAAACCAAGAGTCAGATGCTCAACCAGCTAAGTCACTCAGGTGCCCCTAGATCTATTTTCATGTATATTTAAAATTGTTTATTGAAATATTGTTAGGATGGATTTTTTTAAAAAAGATTTTATTTATTCACGAGAGACACAGAGAGAGAGAGAGGCAGAGACATAGGCAGAGGGAGAAACAGGCTTCTTGCAGGGAGCCCAATGTGGGACTCGATCCTGGATCTCCAAGATCACTCCCTGAGCCGAAGGCAGATGCTCAAGTGCTGAGCAACCTCGGTGTCCAGATGATGGGTGTTTAAAGGCTTTTGTCAGGTAGTTCTAATGTCCCTATCATCTCTGTGGCTTCTATTGTCTTTCTTCATTCAGTTTGAGATCTTTTTTTTTTTTAATATTTTATTTATTTACTAATGAGAGACACAGAGAGGGAAAGATGTAGGCAGAGGGAGAAGCAGACTTCCTACAGGGGAGCTCAGTGTGGGACTTGATCCCAGGAACCCCAGATCATGCCCTGAGCCAAAGACAGACGCTCAACTGCTGAGCTACGCAGGGGTCCCGAGATCTTGGTTTTTAGCTTAAGTCAGTTTTAATTGAAACCTGGATATTTTGGGTATTGTTTTCTGAGACTCTGGATGTTTTTTAAACGTTGACCTCTCTTGGTGTTGGTGGGTGTGGGACTAGTTTTTTTGCTGTGGTGTTTGGCTGGAGTGGAACAGTTGTTATCTAAAAATTTTCTCTCTTGCTGGGATCTTCCTTTCTGGTCCTTTGGCTAAGGAAAACTGGATTTCTGGAGAGGTTTTAATTCTTTATCTATTGGCATTTCTGCATTACTGGGTTCTTCATCTTCAAGTTTGGATTATTTATTTATTTATTTATTTAAGAAGAAAGTACATGAGTGGTGAGAGCGGAGGGGCAGAGGGAAAAGGGAGAAGCAAACTCGATCCCAGGACCCTGAGGTCATGACCTGAGCTGAAGGCGGATGCTTAACTGACTGAGCCAAGTCTGGAATGAATTAGGCAAAAACATAACCTGTGCACCTCACCACTATTTCTTTCTTTGGGTTCTGAGATGTCCCTAACTGGTCTGCCATTTTCTTTCTTTCTTTCTTTCTTTCTTTCTTTCTTTCTTTCTTTCTTTGAGTTGTCGTCGTCTTTTTTTTTTCTATATAATATTGGTTTTTTAGTTGTACTTAGTTATCATGAGAAGTAGAGAAAAGTCTACCCTCTCTTCCTGGAAGTGGAACTAGTTTATTTCTATAATGAATTAAGTATCTTTTAAAAAACCTTCATTGTTACTTTTTTATTAGAATAAATGTGACCTTGAGAAGTCTTCTGTTTGTTGATGCTCCAATTTTTTTTCTTTCTTCTTTTTTTTTTAAAGCTTAACCATACCCAAGCTGTGTAACATGATATTTCACTCTGAATTTGGTTCTAGTAAAAACATTTCTTCTTTAGGGATGTGACTGGCACTGATTCATGAATAATTTCAAACTCAGTTCATGTGTAGATTGCATTATTTCTATTCTTCCTTTCCTTGCACATATCTTTTAAGATTTTTTTTTAGACTCCTGACATCTTCCATGATTTTATTTGTATATTTGTACTAATAATTGAAAAGTCTTAGTGATATATGTAAATTTATACATTTTAGTCTATCTCTTTGATATCATTTATAAGTTTGGATACCAAATTAGTAGTGTGTTCCTGTTATTGCCTGATTTTACCTACATTGATTACAGAGGATTATTTGTCTTCGGTATTTAAATGTAAAATCTTACTTAAGTTTCTAAACTTAGTAAGTCAATTTTTAGATTATATTTGAAGTTTTGCAAAATTTGATTTTTCTACATTAATGGTAATTTCTGTGTAATTTTGAATATTTTTTCATGCAGTTGTAACCATACTGCATGTGTCACTTTATGTTCTATTGTCTAATAGTAGTTAGTAAGTATATTTTATATACTTAAATATAAGCTAACATAGGTTTTTAATAATAATAGATATGGATATTTCATAATCTACATACCAGTTCTCTTTATTGTATCTAAGTGTTTTCTGGTTTTTGCTGATGTAATTAAATATTGCTAAAACCATTTTTTCTGTTTTTAGTTATTTTTTTGCAATAAATTCCAAGGATTAATTTGGTGGTGGATTATAAACTTAAAAAAAATAACATACAGTATGTATTGTTTCCCAAATAATTTCATGAATATATAATGTAACTGATAATGAAGGATTATGATTATTTTAATAAAGCCTTAACACTAAATATTATAGACTACATATACAAATGGTGCTTTACTTTTCCTTTAATTCACTTTTCTTTAGTTACAGCAAAATTGATCTTTTGTCTTCTATCTTTTTATTATTTGTATTTCCTCTTAGGTGAATTTGCTTTTGTATTCTTTAGCATATACTGATTCATTTATTCAGTTATCTAAGTACTTTTCTAAGTGATTAAGCTTTTAGTGTATTTGTCAAAAAACTTTTGAAAGTTTATGTAAATTCTTTGGCTTCTCCCTGTGAATATTTGTACAATCAAAATAAAACATGTTAAACTGTCAAAGAGGGCCATATTGACTTTTATTTATAACAGTAAATTTTCCCACAGGTTTCGTATATAGACACACCTCAGGAAAATTTTGGGTTTGGTCCAGGCCATGACAACAAAGCTAGTCAAATGAATTTTTTGATTTCCCAGTGCATGTGAAAGTTATGTTTATAATTCAGTCTGTTAGTGTGCAGTAGCCTTATGTCTAAAATATATATATATATATTTATATATTCACACACTTTAATTTAAAGATACTTTATTGCTAAAAAATGGTGACCATCATCTGAACTTTCAGCAAATTTGTTATCTTTTTGCTGATGGAGGGTCTTTCCTTGATGTTAATGGCTGCTAACTGATCAGGGTGTTTGTTATGAAGGTTGGAGTGGCTTTGGCAATGACTTAAACAGCAAAGAAGTTTGCCCCATCGATTGACTCTTCCTTTCATGAATGATTTCTCTGTAGCATATGATGCTCTTTGATAGCATTTTACCGCAGTAGAACTTCTTTCAAAATTGAAGTCAGTCTTTTCAAACTGTGCTGCTGTTTTATTAACTAAGTTTATGAATCCTTTCTTGTCATTTCAATAATCTCTACAACATTTTCACCAGGACTATCTTCCATTTTAGGAAACCACTTTTTTTTGGCGCATCCATAAGAAGCAACTCTTCATTCCTTAAAGCTATATCATGAGATTGCATCAACTCAGTTCCACTTTTAGGCTCCATTTCTCATTCTAGTTCCTCTTCCTATTTCAACCATACCTATCATTACTGCCTCTACTGAAGTCTTGAACTCTTCACATGAGGGCTACAATCAGCTTCTTTCAAATTCCTGTTAAAGTTGGTATTTTGACTCCTTCCATGAATCATGATGGGATTCTTAATGGCATCTAGAATGGTGAATCTTTCCAGGAGGTTTTCTATTTATTTCTCTTTACACAGATCCATCAGATGAATCACTATCCATGGCAGCTGTAGCCTTTTGAAATATATTTCTTAAATAATAAGACTTGAAAAGTTGAAATTATTCATTGATCCATGGGCTGCAGAATTGGTGGTGTGTTCGCTGGCTTGAAAATAACAGTGTTGTACATCCCCAGTAGAGCCCTTGGGTGACCAGGCACATTGTCAGTGAGCAGTAATATTTTTAAAAGCATTTTTTCCTGAGCAGTAGGTCTCAGCATTTAGTAAACCATGTTATAAACAGATATGCTTCATCTAGGCTTTGTTGCCTTAGAATTTTTAGAATAGTAAGTAAACATTGTCTTTAACTTAAGGTCTCCAGCAGCATTAGGCACTAACAAAAGAGTCAGCTTGACCTTTGAAGCTTTAAAGCCAGGCAATTCACTTCTCCTTTGTAGCTATGAGACCCTACATGGCATCTTCATTCCAATAAAGACTGTTTTGTTTACATTGAAAGTCTGTTGTTTAGTGTAGCCACCTTCATTCATTATTTAGTTGGATCTTCTGGATAACTTGATACAGTTTCTATATCAGCACTTCTTTATGAACATGGCTTCTTGCCTTAAATGTCATGAACCAATCTCTGCTAGCTTCAGGTTTTTCTTTGGCAGCTTCCTCACTTCTCTTGCCTCCAAAGAATTGAAGACAGTTAAGGGCCTTGCTCTGGATTAAGCTTTGGCTTAGGGAATGCTGTGGCTGGCTTGGTCTTCTGTGCAGACCATTAAAAATCTTTATCCTTATCATCAATAACTGTATCATTTGTGTGTTCACTGGGATAGCACTTTTAATTTCCTTCAAGAACTTTTCCTTTGCATTCACAGATTGGCTGTTTGGCACAAGAGGACTAGCTTTTGGTCTGTCCTGGCTTTTGACAGGCCTTCCTTGCTAAGCCTAATCATTTCTAGCTTTCGATTTAAAGTGAGAAGAGACATGTAACTGTTTCTTTCCCTTGAACACCTAGAGGCTGTTGTAGGTTATTAGTTGGTCTAATTTTAATATTGTTGTGTTTCAGGGAATAGGGAGGCTAAAGAGAGAGGAGAGTTGGAGAATGGCTCATTGGTGGAATAGTTGGAATGCATACAACATTTATTAACTTAACTGTCTTATAATGGGTGTGGTTCTTGGTGCCCCACAACAATTACAATGGTAATATCAAAGATCACTGATCACAGATCACTGTAACAAATATAATAATAATGAAAAAGTTTTAAAATACTTTGAGAATTGCCAAAATGTGACACAGAGACACAAAGTGAGTAAATGCTGTTGGAAAAATGACATGGATAAACTTGCTTGAAGCAGGGTTGCCACAAATCTTCAATTTGTAAAAAAACACAATCTGTGAAGCACAGAATGGAATAAAACAAGGTATATCTATAGTTATATAGTCAGTAATCTTACCTTTTACTATTATTACCTTTATGAAAAAGGTACTTGAGGTGTGTGGCCCTTTGAATAAGTGGTGTCCACACTGACCATCTATTTACTATCCTTATTATGACATCATGTCTAGGCAGAGACAGTATTCCAGAAGTGTGAAACATTATTCCCAGTTTCTCCTTTTGGATGGCTACTTTGTCATAGCATAGGTAGTATTTTCTTAAGACTGCTTAGACTGATTCAATTCCTTCCTTTCTTATGTTTTCATAGTACTGAAACTTCCCATTTTTGGCATTTTGCACAATATTAAGTAGGTACATATTTGTGTAGCTATTGGCTTAATGATTTTGGGATTTATGAGAGAAGATTTTTTTTTAAAGATTTTATTTATATATGATAGAGAGAGAGAGAGAGAGAGAGAGAAACAGAGACACAGGCAGAGGGAGAAGCAGGCCCCACGCGGGGAGCCTAATGCGGGACTCGATCCCGGGACCACAGGATTACGCCCTGAGCCTATGGCAGGTGCTAAACCACTGAGCCACCCAGGGATCCCCATGAGAGAAGTTTGTAAAATGGTCTCGTCTACCCCGTTACTCCAGACTGTGCTTGGAATATAGTAGTATATAGTAACAACTAAATTAAGTGAGTGAATGAATGAGTGAATGAGGCACATGAGTCAAAATTAGTAGGTGCATGAGGGACCATAAGTAGGTGATCATGCTTAGGAGCAGACAAAACTTGCATTCTTAAGCCAGGATGATCGCTTTCCACAGTGAGACAGTCGGGATTACATGCAGAGGACCTTTGATTTTATTGTAGATTGGAGATGAGTGATTGAAGTAGCAAGACTGAATCTTGGTTGCATGAAGTCATAGTTCTTATGGTAAAAGAATAGTTTGTCAGGATCAGTTTCATAATGGTGAGGTAAGTAGCTTGGCAATTTTACCTTGTGGTATAATTGAGAGTGCCTTATGGCAGAATATGAATTAAGGGAAGAAGAAAGACCTTGTCCTTCATAGAGTGAATGAATGTTGTATTTAATTTTATTCTGGTGTACCCTTTACTATCTTCCTTTAAACATACACAGTGAAACACAAATATGTGCATGCACGCACACATGGTATTTCCTTAATTTAAAAGATAGTTTTGCTCTAAGACTATGACCATATTTACTTTGCCAGCTAGTCTTTTAACATATTTGCAGGCTAAATTTTTTTTTAAAAAATCCTTGCCACAGTTTCCTTCTTGTGTTTATAATAAAGTGATTTGAAATAGACTCAGGTGGGACGCCTGGGTGGCTCAGTGGTTAAGTGTCTGCCTTTGGCTCAGGGCGTGATCCTGGGATCCAGGATCCAGCATTGGGCTCCCTGCGAGGAGCCTGCTTCTCCCTCTGCCTGTGTGTCTCTGGCTCTCTCTGTGTCTCTCATGAATAAATAAATACATCTTCTTAAAAAAAAAAAAGACTCTGGGCTTCCTGTGTGGTAGTTTTAAATGATCTCATTGCATTTTTGTTTAATGTCTGCATAGTTGCTTTGGTTTTTTCTTAATTTAGTGACTAAGAGTGATGGCTTCTTCTCCCTCTTCCCACATTGACTGTCAAAATATGGAATTTAATATAATAATGGCTTTTGCATAGTAGTCTTGCTTTGGATATTTCCACCAGTGGTTATTACTGAGAATTTAATTTCTTATAGCTCCTTACCATATGTGTCATAAAATTACCTAATCTTAGAAGCAGACACTTTGTTTTCTAAGCATTTTATTTTCATATTCTATCCGAAGTGTTATTTTTTTAAAGTTCATGTATATGAATAATACTAAGTGATCATAGGTAGTAATTGGGCATTATTTATTATTTCAGCCAAGAACTTTTATATGTAGAAAAACCAGTCTAATATTGTATCACTTTGTTATTTGTATCACAAAGAAATAATTATCATTCTTTACCTGGTATTAAAAACATGGTAACTGCTTCAATTAGTTTAAGTTTTCTTTACTTTTTAAAAAAATATATGAGACTATGCTATCTTCAAAGAACACTTTTATATATCCCATTATGTAATAGTTAATCTTCTGCTACTATAGCTAATCATTGGCTTTTAGAGCTAAAAAAAAAATCATAGAATCAAATCTAATCACTCACTTTTTTCCAATGAAGAAACTGAGCCACAGAGGTTTTATTTTATTTTATTTTTTCCACAGAGGTTTTAAATCCAAAATTACACAGCTATTTCATGGCAGAAGTTATACTACAATAAAGGTCTAGTGGTTAGTGTATCTTTTACTAAACTCCCTTGTTTTTCCCTAATATGTGTAAACTGAACTTCCCTATTGTTTATAACAATTCTGAAAATATGTTACCTAACATTTATTGAAGGTTTACATGCCAAGTGCTTTGTTGAGCACTGTCCATTTATCACATCAGTGCTCATAATTATTCTATAAGGTAGCTTTGTATCCACTTTATAGGTAAGGATGCTGAAACAATATAGTTCAGTTGATTTTAGGGTTCATAATGTGTTTAGTATTTCTGCATACCCCGTATTGTTCAGCCTAAAAAATATTTATTGCTTCCTCATTTATCGTGGATGAAATCTTGTGGAGAAAATTCATTTATAAGCCACATAGAGGATATCATGACATGACTTCTATACTTGGCAGCATGGCATATTATTAACTTGAAAACCTTTCCTCAGCAAAGATGGATTAATATATAATATATTGGATAATATACTTAAAATTCTAAGTGAATTACTGAACCTGTTGTACCCCCGTCCCCCCAAAGGAGAAAACTGCAAACTAGATTTGGAGGTAGGCTTTGTCCAAGTGGGCTATGGCAAGCTGTTATCAGTGGGCTTGGTTTTTAATCACCAAAAGGGGGTGAGACAAGAAGAGAGGAATTTAGAAGTGATGTCCATTTCCCTAAGCTTATAACTTCTGAGTAGAAAGGTGGAGTGTTTCAAAAATATGCCCAACTCTTGATTTAACAAAGACTTCTTTTTTTTTATAAATTTTTATTTATTTATGATAGTCACACACACACAGAGAGAGAGAGGCAGAGACACAGGCAGAGGGAGAAGCAGGCTCCATGCACTGGGAGCCCGACGTGGGATTTGATCCCGGGTCTCCAGGATCGCGCCCTGGGTCAAAGGCAGGCGCCAAACTGCTGCGCCACCCAGGGATCCCTAACAAAGACTTCTTAGTTTTGGCCTTGATGGAGAAGGGAGAGGCTGTTTTTCTTTTTTTTTTTTTTCCCCACACTTCCTAATTTATTTATTTTTTAATTTTTTTATTACATATTTTTTAATTGGAGTTCAATTTGCCAACATATAGCATAACACCCAGTGCTCATCCCATCAAGTGCCCCCCTCAGTGCTCATCACCCAGTCACCTCCACCCCCTGCCCACCTCCCTTTCCACCACCCCTTGTTCATTTCCCAGAGTTAGGAGTCTCTCATGTTCTGTCTCCCTTTCTGATATTTCCCACTCATTTTTTCTCCTTTCCCCTTTATTCCCTTTCACTATTTTTTATATTCCCCAAATGAATGAGACCATATAATGTTTGTCCTTCTCCGATTGACTTACTTCACTCAGCATAATACCCTCCAGTTCCAACCACGTCGAAGCAAATGGTGGGTATTTGTCGTTTCTAATGGCTGAATAATATTCCATTGTATACATAGACCACATCTTCTTTATCCATTCATCTTTTGATGGACACTGAGGCTCCTTCCACAGTTTGGCTATTGTGGACATTGCTGCTAGAAACATCGGGGTGCAGGTGTCCCGGCGTTTCATTGCATCTGTATCTTTGGGGTAAATCCCTAGCAGTGCAATTGCTGGGTCGTAGGGCAGATCTATTTTTAACTCTTTGAGGAACCTCCACACAGTTTTCCAGAGTGGCTGCACCAGTTCACATTCCCACCAACAGTGCAAGAGAGTTCCCTTTCTCCGCATCCTCTCCAACATTTGTTGTTTCCTGCCTTGTTAATTTTCCCCATTCTCACTGGTGTGAGATGGTATCTCATTGTGGTTTTGATTTGTATTTCCCCGATGGCAAGTGATGCGGAGCATTTTCTCATGTGCTTGTTGGCCATGTCTATGTCTTCCTCTGTGAAATTTCTGTTCATGTCTTTTGCCCATTTCATGATTGGATTGTTTGTTTCTTTGGTGTTGAGTTTAATAAGTTCTTTATAGATCTTGGATACTAGTCCTTTATCTGATACGTCATTTGCAAATATCTTCTCCCATTCTGTAGGTTGTCTTTTAGTTTTGTTGACTGTTTCTTTTGCTGTGCAGAAGCTGCTTATCTTGATCAAGTCCCAATAGTTCATTTTTGCTTTTGTTTCTTTTGCCTTCGTGGATGTATCTTGCAAGAAGTTACTGGCCAAGTTCAAAAAGGGTGTTGCCTGTGTTTTCCTCTAGAATTTTGATGGAATCTTGTCTCACATTTAGATCTTTCATCCATTTTGAGTGTATCTTTGTGTATGGTGTAAGAGAATGGTCCAATTTCATTCTTCTGCATGTGGCTGTCCAATTTTCCCAGCACCATTTATCGAAGAGACTGTCTTTCTTCCAGTGGATAGTCTTTCCTGCTTTGTCGATATTAGTTGACCATAAAGTTGAGGGTCCACTTCTGGATTCTCTGTTCTATTCCATTGATCTATGTGTCTGTTTTTGTGCCAGTACCACACTGTCTTGATGACCACAGCTTTGTAGTATAACCAGAAATCTTGCATTGTGATGCCCCCACTACGGTTTTCTTTTTTAATATTCCCCTGGCTATTTGGGGTCTTTTCTGATTCCACACAAATCTTAAGATGATTTGTTTCAACTCTCTGAAGAAAGTCCATGGTATTTTGATAGGGATTGCATTAAATGTGTAAATTGCCCAGGGTAGCATTGACATTTTCACAATATTAATTCGTCCAATCCATGAGCATGGAATATTTTTCCATCTCTTTGTGTCTTCCTCAGTTTCTTTCAGAAGTGTTCTATAGTTTTTAGGGTATAGATCCTTTACCTCTTTGGTTAGGTTTATTCCTAGGTATCTTATGCTTTTGGGTGCAATTGTAAATGGGATTGACTCCTTAATTTCTCTTTCTTCAGTCTCATTGTTAGTGTATAGAAATGCCACTGACTTCTAGGCATTGATTTTGTTCTGCTGCACTGCCAAATTGCTGTATGAGTTCTAGCAATCTTGGGGTGGAGGCTTTTGGGTTTTCTATGTAGAGTATCATGTCATCGGCAAAGAGGGAGAGTTTGACTTCTTCTTTGGAGAGGCTGTTTTCCTTGAGAATTTGTGACCACAGTTCTGTCATCACCCAGATTTTAGTTTCTAGTGTGGTCTACGAACCATCAAGACAATAAGTTAACTTAAAATATGATCCTGGTTGTGGTGTTTAATCTCTGGGTATCTAGTAGTAAGCACAGACATTTGTTGTGGCATATACCTTCAACTATGGCAATGTATTTGAAGAAGAAAGCCTGTGAAATATAAACTCAGAATCCAGAATTATCAAAGAGCCTGAAAATAATCCACCAAGAGCAGAGTTTGCAGAGACCTCCAGTGACCAACTTAGATTCATAGAATTTCAGATAATGTAATTATTGGAAATAGTATAAAATGGCTATGTTTAAAAGTATTAAAGTAACAAAAGATGGAATTGAAAATATGAAAGAGGCACAGATATAGTCAATAAAAGCTAGATAGGGATCCCTGAGTGGCTCAGTGGTTTAGTGCCTGCCTTTGGCTCAGGGCGTGATCCTGGAGTCCTGGGATCGAGTCCCACGTCAGGCCCCCTGCATGAAGCCTGCTTCTCTCTCTGCCTGTGTCTCTGCCTCTCTCTCTCTCTCTGTGTGTGTGTCTTTCATGAATAAATAAATAAAATCTTAAAAAAAATAAAAGCTAGATAATTTAAAAATATATATAGTCTTTGTAGGTCGAAAGCCACTAAATGGATTAAATAGATACAGCCAAAGACATTATTAGTGAACTTGAAGTGGAAATAAAGTAATTATCCAGAATGTATCCCTGAAAATCGAGATGAAAATGTGAGATACAGTAGGTAAATAAATCTGGACAGTAGGATGAGATAATTCTATATATGTAGTAAGATTCCCGGGAGGAGAAACTAGGAGAGAGGCGATATTTAGAGACTTTTTTTTTTACTCCACAAAATTGGTAAAAGATGTGAATCTTCAGATTTAAGAATCATAAATCCCAAATAAGCAAAATAAACCTTCAGGTGGATACATTGTTGTGAAACCCTACTCTGCTAAAGACAAATATAAATATTTAAAAGCAACTCAAAAGGAGAAGAAATTAATGGCATGCTCTGCCAACATTGTTAATTTTTTAGTTTCCCATACTTGGTAATGAAGATGTCAGGGATAAAGCAAATTACTTGTTTTTGAATACCTATTATACTTGAGGCATTGTGCTGAGCTATGAAATTCTCTTCGAGTAGGCTCATACAATCTAGTGATCCTCCCTTTTCTAACCAAAATGAGTTAGTGAATCTTCTTGTCAGATTATATCCAGAAGTTGTAAGTTCTTCACTACTTTAACCAGGCTCTGTGCCCCCTTCCAATTGAAAAGATTTCTTTTTCTACTTCCTTACACTCAGAAATGTCCAAATTCCCACACCTGTAGTCATAACACAGTAGGGCAATCATGTAATTATTTTATATGTTAAATATGTAAACTTGAGAAGCAGGTTAATTCTAAATAATGCAGATTAGTTTTCCAAGAAAGTATGCATTTAGTATGACAAAGATACGTAGGAGGAAGACTCTGATTCAGAGTTTTAGAGTTAGCAGCAAATTTTAATTTAAATTGTATTAATTTAATTTAATTCTTAATATAAGGAATAAATCCTTATGATATAGTTTATATATCATAAACTTATATATAAAATTTTTATAAGTTTCCTTATGATTTATAAGGATTTATTCCTATATTAAGAATTATAAACTTGATAGAGTGTGTTGTTTTAAATTAAGGCATTTCTTTTCATCATTCTTTTAGTAAGGAGAAGATATTCTGGCTTAACTCAGTCCTAGAGTGTCACTTCATTTGCTTTCCCATGTTAAAAATAACAAAATGATCAATAATAATAATAAAAATGACCACTATCTTTTAAAGGTTACTGCCTCCCATTTGCTTATTTTATCCAAGGGAGAGGAGTCTTAAGTATACCCAGAAAACTGGTTGTCTCTCTCTTGTTCTTGCCTCCTCAGCTACTCCTGTTCAGACTATTACTTTCTTCTCAGGTAATGAGTCTTTCTCTAATTTCACTTTATCCCTTTATTCCTGCCTTAAAAGGATAAATACTTAACTTTTAATATCAACTATTTGGAAGGTCTTTCCTACTTTGTTTTGTGTCAGGTTTTTTAATAGTTCTGCTAAAATGGCTATCCTGTCAGTCTGTATCTTCAAAGAATTTTTCCCTTCTTTTTTTTTTTTTTTGAATTTTTCCCTTCTTCAGAAACTTTTATTATTGGCTTATTATCCTGTTATTTTATTATTTTTGTGTATCTAGCATGAATCTTGGCTGCTTGAGTGTCCTGAATGACATTTTATTTCATTAATTTAGAATTTATAAGACTTGTAACAAAAAGCACAGTCCTCTGGGCCCCTTTCATCTTCACTGCTTCTTTAGAGGCCTTCATTTTCAGCTAATTCTTAGATATTTACCTCTACATTTTTAAATAAAGTGCTTGTATTACAATTTTCTCATCTTTCGTGTTTAGATAATATCTACATACATTATACTACCACAAACTTCTTGCCATACAACAACATGAATTTATCTTCTTACAGTTCTGTTACCTTAGAGGTCTGAAATGAATCTCATACTAAAATCATGTTATCAGCTTGGCTATGTTCCTTTTGGAAGCTTCTCAGAATCTGTTTCTTTGCTTTTTCCACCTTTAAATGCCATGTGCATTCATTGGCCTGTGACCATTATCCCCCATCTTCAAAGCCAGCAACATCACTGTGATAGTGCTTCTGTCATCATGTGTCTTTCTCTGACTCTTCTCTTCTGCCCCCTCCTTTCATTTTTAAGAACCTTGGTGATTATATTGGGTCCACCAGGATAATGCAGAGTAATTTCCCTATTTCAGATCAGCTGATTAGCAAGCTTAACTTCGTTTGCAACCTTAATTCTCCATTGCCATGTAAGGTAAGTACTCACGAGTCTTAGATTAGGATGTGGACATTTTTGGTAGGGGGAGGTGGGTAGCCTTATTGTGCCTTCCAAAGAGGTTTTAGCTTTTAGGGCTGACACTCATTGACTGTCTCCATCTTTAGTCTTTATTTCTCTGAAATTATCTAATTATATCACAAGTTTTGCTTAAATTTATATTTAGTATTAATATATTATGACCATATATGGATGAATTATAGTATACTGAATTATACTGAAAATTAAATAATTTTTCCCTGTGCAACTTTTATTCTAGGAGTTAATAACTGCCCTATTAAAATTTGAGTAGTGTTCTATGTACTTATTATTAATTGATCAGAACTTTCATAGAAACATGTCTTCTCGGAACGCCGGGGTGGCTCAGCGGTTGAGCGTCTCCCTTCAGCCCAGGGTGTGATCCGGGAGCCCCAGTATCGAGTCCCATGTCGGGCTCCCTGCATGGAGCCTGCTTCTCCCTCTGTCTGTCCCTGCCTCTCTCTCTCTCTGTCTCTCATGAATAAATAAAATCTTTAAAAAAAAAAATGTCTTCTCTCAGTAGTTCCAGTACATGAGATAGTTTAAATTTGTAGTCATTATTCTTTTAATGCACTTTTTTCCTCTTTCAATTTCTATTTGTTTCTAATCCTACCAAAGAGCTATCTTAAAGTTTTATCATTATTCTCGGAATTCTCTTTCCTGTTATGTTGGATCACGTGTTTCTTGGATCACATATGTGGTTCTTTCTTGATTTACTCCCTATTTTTGGTGGAGCACAATTTTGTGGTTATCTTTCCAGGAGAAGTATATTTTTTCTCGGATCTGGCATGTCTTTTTTTTTTTAAATTTATTTATTTATTCATGAAAGACAGAGAGAGAAAGGCAGAGACACAGGCAGAGGGAGAAGGAGGCTCCATGCAGGGAGCCCGACGTGGGACTCAATCCAGGGTCTCCAGGATCATGCCCTGGGGTGAAGGCAGGTGCTAAACCGCTGAGCCACCCGGGCTGCCCAGATCTGGCATGTCTGATGAATCTTTCTTCTACCTTCATATGTGTTGATAGTTTGGCTATTATAGATTTGTAGGTTGGGAATAATTTTTCTACAGAATTTTAGAAGCATTGGCTTATTGTCTCCTTGTTTTTAGTGTTGCTGTTGAGAAGTTTGACGCCCTTCTAATTGTATGTTGTATATTTCCACGTTATGTCTTTCTGTTTTTATGCATGTTTGTTTATCTCATAGGAGCTTCTCTTTCAGATGTTGGGCTTCTGCTATGTATGTTTTTTCATTTGTTGTGGTAGATTTATGGTATACCTTTTTAATTAGAAACTTTTTGTTCCACAGTTTGGTGAAATCTTGAATTATCTCTTTAATTATTTTCTCCATTTTGTTAATAGTCTTTTTGGAACTTTGGGTTTTAGATATTTGGTTGTTTATACTGATCCTTTGATTTTATTGTAATTACTCTTTTTTTATTGTAATTACTCATACATTTTCAATCTCTTAGGATTTTATGTTTTAATATATGGTAAATTTCCTCAACTCTATTTTCTTATTTTTCTATTTGAGGAGAATTAACATCATGTTTTTAATTTCTAAGGACTATTATTTTTTTTATGATTTTACTTATTTGAGAGTGAGAGACTGAATGAGAGAGAGCATGAATAGGAGGGAGGGGCAGAGGGAGCGGAGGAAGCAGACTCCCCTGCTGAACAGGGAACAGAATGCAAAGCTTGATCCCAGAACCCATGAGATCATGACCTGAGGTGAAGGCAGAAGCTCAACTGACTGAGCCACCTAGGTGCCCGTTCTTTGAAAATTTTAACTAAACATCTAGTTTATGTTATAGTATTTTCTGTACTGTCTCCAAGGATAGTAATTGTAATTATTACTAAGATTTTTTTTGATATTATTTGGTTACCTCATTTCTTTTCTGGGTTTTTAATTCTCTATATCTTGAAGTGATTGTCATATGATATCTGATGGTCCTTCATATTTAGAATAAAATACTAAATCTGTGTTTAAAGTTGGAGCTTGTTGAATTGCTGGTGTCGTAGGGAATTGGACATTACTTACTTTTTATTGGAGGATAGTCATTTATCAGTATCTCTGATTCCTTTTTCTTGGACTGGCTGGTTTCTACTGAGAGAAATCCTTCTATTTCCTTTCTGAAGGTTATAAGCCTATCATTCAGAGTTCTTAGAGAGTAAATAAAAGAAGATCTCATCATCCAGCACATAAACCCCATATAGATTTTTAGACAATTTCCTTTTTTTAGCATGCATCCTTTTCTTTGGTTTTATCCCATAGTTCAAAATCCTTTTGGTTTAACTTCTCCAGAGTGTACCCTTAATCTTTTGCCTGGATGAGTGTGGGGGATTTGCATGACTGTAAGGATTAAGGGAAGGGATCTGTGGTTATTAGATAGACTTAGTCTCTCATTTTTTAGCCTCATCTGCATTCCTGTACTCTGAACTTCCTGGCTTCTGTAATTTTTAATTTTTCAAGGCTTACTGAAAGTCAACTGTTTCTAGTAGAATAGAGAAGAGTGCCTGTGGGAAATTGAACCAAGTCATCTCATTGCTACCTGTTTATCAAATATTCCTCTTTAAAACTTTTGATGATAGCTTCTGCCTCCTTGAGAATTGCTTATTCAGCTATTGTCTTTTCAATTTCTATTCTTTGTGGGTTTAAGGCCCTAAAATTTTTTTGATAGTCTTTTAGTGGTAGTGAAGAGAGGGCACATAGGTAAATTTACATGGGGTTTGACTCCTTAATCTTTTACTTAGATATACACGCAGTATATATTAGTATTATTTTCAGGTTTTTTTATTGAAATTAAATTTCAGTTGCAGTGTCTCAGAAATTCTCTCTTGTCTTCTAGTGGACTGTCACTGCAGCATTTGAGTAAATGTCTGTGAGAGTGCCTGGAAAGGGAGTATTTCAAATGTTAGATACTGTCATTATCTTTGTGACTGTCCTGTTAACTCATGTCAGCTGACTACATCTTACCAAATATTGTGCCTCTTCTCCAGATTAAGTTCTGTGTAAAATTGAGCTGTTTTCTGATTTAAGTATCTTGAACAGTAACGTAACAATAATAATAATGCCTTAAGCAACCTAATCACTCAGCTACATAGTTAATGCTGCCTCTACCCAAAGTCATGCTTTTTTAGTTAAGAGCTTTTGCTCTTTTAGTTTCATCATGTTGCAGGAGGTTTCCTTTGCCACTTTCAGGAAGCCTCATTCAATAGGACACAGTATGGATGGTGCTCTGAATGGCTTAATGCCAACACCGTACTCCGTTTTACTTTCCTAGTGCTACGTCTGGGCATTATGCAGATTTTGGTTTGAAGGTGGAGTAGAAGGGGAAAACAAGTTTATTTTTTATTAAGGCATTCTTTTTAAGTGAGGCCTGGCTTGCTCAGTCTGTAAAGCATGCGACTCTTGATCTCAGGGTCATGAGTTCATGCTCCACATTGGGTGTAGAGATTATGTAAATAAATAAATAAACTTAAAGAAGTGATCCCTCACCCCTTTTTAAAGAACACTTTCAGTTTCACAGTCAAAATGAGGGGAGGTTAGTTTCCCATATATGCCCCGATGCACACATGCACAGCCTCCACCAATATCGGCATCTCCCACCAGAGTGGTACTTTTGTTACAGTGGATGAACATACACTCACATAGCATAATCACCCAAAGTCTATAGTTTTAATTGACAATATATATATATATATATATATATATATATATATATATATATATATCTTTTTTACTAGCAGTGTTTCTCCATTGTTGAAGTCCATCAAGAGTGATCTATAATTTATTTTTTTTAAATCTCAGCTTATAGCCTTTAAAACAAATTTCTTTATAAAAGAGCCTTTAGGGATCCCTGGGTGGCGCCGCGGTTTAGCACCTGTCTTTGGCCCGGGGCGTGATCCTGGAGACCCAGGATCGAATCCCACGTCAGGCTCCCAGTGCATGGAGCCTACTTCTCCCTCTGCCTATGTCTCTGCTTCTCTCTCTCTCTCTCTGTGTGACTATCATAAATAAATAAAATTAAAAAAAAGGTAAAAGAGCCTTTATTGAGAAATTATGCATAATGATGCTTTAGTTACTAAAAGAAGTTTTAAAATATTTGAGAAATATATTAATAAAAATGTAAACTAAGATTGTAGTCTAAAACAAGATGCTTTATATGTATATGAGATTCTTACCAGAAGAAGTTCTAGGCAACTTCTTCTGATAATAGTATTACATATAGTATGTGTTAAGTATTAACAAAGACCTGTCATTTGTCAGGGCACTTGGCTCACTTAGCCAGAATAGCATGCAACTCTTGATCTAGGGTGAGTTTGAGCCCCATGTAGGATGAAGGGATTACTTACATAAATAAAGATAAAAAAAAAAAAGACCTACCATTTGTGATTCAAGATAGAGTCCTAAATGTTATAAACTGCACAAGAAGCAGCATTATAAAATAATTTAAAAACAAAGCCATTTTGGCCTATTCATATTCTTTTTCTTTTACACCTATCAGAAACTAATACAACTCTTTCCATTCTGAACACCATCAGCAACCCTTGAAAGAATCTTTGAGTAGCTCTTGACTGCTGACCACTATATATATGGTGGTTTTATATATGTTTTGAAAATTGGTAGAGAACGGAAGTCTCTTGTAGGGGCTTGAGGGTTAGGGACGAAAGTATCATTCCATTTTATAATCCTCTCATCATCTAACATGATTAGAGCAGCGTAAATCATCCAATGATTATAATTTCCCATAACTGCAATAAATATTAAATATGTAGGGTACCTCAGCTTCCTTTCCTCTAAAGAGAAATGTGATCGGGTCTTACCACTTTCTGCTTGGACACTTGGCAAAAACCTATTTCTCAAAGTCTTGGTTTTCCCCTATGTAAAATGGAATGGTAATGGTATCCTTGGGGGGTTTGTTTTGTTTTGGAGATAAATAAATAAAATAACAAACTAGCACTAGGGACTGGCAGTAAGTGCTCAATGCATATTAGGTGCTATGATAACTAGTACTACTGTTAAACCTGTTACTACTATGTTTCTATAAATACATATTTATATAAATATTGTCATCATTTAATTTTCAGAGATACTACTTTAGATTTTTGAGTCATGGATTTTGAGGATCTGATTAAAATCTAATACCACCATAGAAAACTGTATAAATACACAACATTTCAGACTTCTGTTCTGGGGATAATAGGTACCACTTTAAATGCAAACAACAGAGGTGGTGAATATTGGAAAATAGCAACCAATCAGTACACTTTTATGTAACGACCATATGGAAATTAGTAAATAAACAGGCCCTTCCAAAATGATTGCTAGTACATGAGAGGGTGTTTCTTAAGATGATGCTTTATAATCATTTGCAGATCACGTAGTGTGTTGGTTAAACTGCAGATTTCTGTGCCATATCTGAGAAAGACACTTGGAAGATTATGGGGCTTCTTGAACATACTGAAGTTGAAATGAAAGGTTGCAAAGTGAGGTTTAACGTGTCTGTCATAGAAAGTTTATGGTTTTCTTAATTATTTATACATGTTCTACTTAGAGTTTCAAATGTGAGTGATAGTATTTATTTGACCAAAATGTGGAATGTGGAAAAAGGGAAATTATATTGGTCGATGTTAGTGAATATAGGGAAAATGAATGGTAATATATCTCTGATGGGATCAAATTGTATTAAACTCCCTAGGTCTTTTACTCCTGTAGGACGTGGAGCAAAATTTAACTAAAGTCCTAGAGTCCAATGTATCTTAATCTGAAAATGAGGATGATGAACATTTTTATTATAGGCTTGTTAAGAGGATTGAAGGAGATAACATGTATAACACAGAATAAGTCCTGAGGAAATGTTAGTTGATTAGAGTTCCTCATCATTATAATTAAGTGGTTTACAATATTGTCAGTTCTCAGGTTCCTCTGCCTGTTGAATTCTCACCTACTGTTCAGGGCCAAGATGAGTTTCTTCCTTTTGAATTAAGTTTTCCCTATTATTTATTTTATGGTAATTATTATGATAATAATCTGTGCTTCAGTGTCTTTCAGCAAATAGCATATAGTAGAGATGTTAATATCCACTTTTTTGTTAATTGATATAGAATACCATTGATTTTTTAAATCTGCACATGGTAGTTTAATTTTGCTTATCAGCTATTATATTTTAACTTAGGAGCTGTTCCAAGCTGTCTTGTTTATCTTTCCTTATTCTTCCTGACAGAAGATATTTTGTGGTTCTGTTTATGCAGAAAGTTTCCTATTTAAATTAAATGTCTCTGTCTAAATGAACCTCAATTTATAAATTAGTTTCAAAAATAAATATCTTACTCTGTATTTTAAAACTAAATATGATTTTTTAAAGTTTTCTTGTTTTTTACACAAATACTTGTTTTAAAACATTTACTAGTATTTCTTGAGCTTGACTAATCAAAAGCTGACTACGTAAGTATAGTTATGAGAATACAGACTATTTATTTTAAAATTGCATCCTTTCACCTCCTAAATGCTAAACTATGAAACCTAACATAAATACTGTAAGAACATCTGAGGCAGATAATTAAAGTATAATTAAGTTTAAATGCCTTGGTGAAGGAGTATAAAAATTATTTAAATTCAATCGGCTAGTACATTTGCAGTTTTCTTTTATTAGGTGTGAAATCTAAGAATCCCCTGCCAACTCTTGAGGGCTCAATCCAGAATGTTGAATTGAAGTACTGCAGCACATCATTGGTCAAATGTGCCTCTGGGACCGTGGGATCAATAAAAATTTGTGCCAAAGCCCCAGGTATGTGCAGCTGGACCGTGTAAAAGTTTATTGCCTGTATAGGAGAATTGGCCTTGCATTTTACAAGGAGCGTTACTGAAACAAGAATTTGCTCATTGTTCCTATGAATCAGAGGTTTTCAATTTTTTTTTTACTTTAAAATTTTTTAATTGTGCCAAAATGATACTTCTTTACTTTAATAAATTAATTTTTACTTAAGGAAAAATGCATGGTTATGAGAGTGGTTATGAGGGAGAAAAATTAAAAGTTTACTCTTATACTTTTGGAGGGAATAGGAAGTATAGATATATATGACACTTAAAAATTAAAATGTTAATGTTATATATATATATAATGTTAATATATAAACAGATAACAACTGTTTTTTCAATTTTTGTATTTGACTTCACTTTCCTGCCAATTCTTTACTTCATACCATTTTCCATAAACACTTGTAATTTAAGTTTTTTCAGTGCAACCGAAATTTCTTGGTAAGTTTAAGGAGGTACAGATTTTGTTGAATATTTAGAATATAGTATGTTCAAGTTGTTTCCTTTTATAATCTCATCTGAACATGTTCTATATTCATTAGCTAAATATTAAAACTTACTTTGTTAAGAATCAAAAGTGCTTTTAAGTTTATCAGTCATACTTTTTAGAATATAAATGTACAGTTACAATGACCAAATATAACTGAAGTGTTATATTATGATAATATATTTTAAGAGCAAGCATCCTCAAGCTACTCCTATATTTTTTTTATAAGAATTGTTTCATTAATGTTTCTCTTCAGGTGACAGTGGAAAAGAGAAGTTGATTCCATTGCTTCAGGGTCCTTCTGACACTAAAGACCTTCATAGTAGCAAGTGGCTCAAAGAGAGTAGAAAGCCAGAATCCCTCTTAGCTCCAGATTTGACTGCCTTCACAGTCCAAGTTCCACAGTATATGGACTACTGCCATAATTCTGGTGAGTACAAATTTATCATTATTCACTTATTTTGCATTTTCTTTTCCAGTAAGGCTTTTAAAAGGATTTTTTAAAAACCAATTTGTGTCCATTGGGATACTCCCTACAGTTGTGCTCTATGAAACTTCAAGTGTAGTGTTTTTGTATCATTTTTGATAAATGGTAAGTTTATAAACAATAATGATTTTATATGAGAGTTCAGTTTTTGGTATAACAATCTTAGATTCATATCTACTAAATCCAACTGAGTTTTAAAACCTACCATATCATGTAATAGGTAGAAAAGAGTAAAAGAAATTGAAAACATTGGAAAGAGAAACTACTTTTCCTTGGGATAGTGGTACTTTGTGACCCATCATTTGCCAAATGAAAATCAGGTATTTGAGCCTTCTGCAATTTTGCAGAAAGGAAGAAATGTTGATAATGGAACCAAGAAAAAATAAATCTCTCAGGTCAAGATCCTCTTTCTTAGAGTTATTTTTCTAGTAGCATTTTGCCTAGAATCTTTTTCATTTTATTCAACACCATAATAGCAAAGGTACATCTCTTGTGTTGATAGAGGAGATAACAGAAGGATCCACAAAGACTGAGATTAAAAAAAGAAAAAAAAATATACACACACACACACACACACACACATCATATATATATATATATATAGTGTATATATATATATATATGGTAAGTAGAGACTATTATTAAAATATATATATATACACACACATCATATATATATATATGGTGTGTGTGTGTGTGTGTGTGTGTGTGTATATATATATATATATATATATATATATATATATATATATATGGTAAGTAGAGACTATTATCAGCCATGAGTTCAGTTAGTCAGTAGTGGTTAGTAAAGGCAAAGTGGTCAAAGAGTCTAGAAATAAGATTGCTATATACATATTTTTTAAAAGAGTAAGTGTACCAGTTTCTTTTAAAGAATTAAAGGGGTGGCCCTGATGGCCTAGCAGTTTAGTGCCGCCTTCGGCCCAGGGTGTGATCCTGGAGGCCCGGGATCGAGTCCCACGTCAGGCTCCCTGCATGGAGTCTGCTTCTCCCTCTGCCTGTGTCTCTGCCTCTCTATCTCTCTCTCTCTGTTTCTAATAAATAAATAAAATTTAAAAAAATATATAAAGAATTAAATGGCTAGTGAAGAGTTGGTTTCAAATAGCTGCCTAAGAGTAGAGCTCTTTAATATTTAACAAGTATTGTGACTTAAAATGCTAAGCATCACTGCACTAATTTCAAAGAGGAAACCATAAAAATATTTGTAATAATTGACCAGACAGATAGTATATGGAAGTGAATATTTGAAGCAGTGTACATGGACATGAAAAAATATTTGAAAGATTAATTTTTGTTACAGTAGCATTTGCAGCATGTAAATACATGCACATTAAAAAATAGAAATTAGTATTTGAAATGTGAACTTGAGGATCCTCTGTTAGCATGCTTCTAATAAAGACAATACTTCTTGAAAAGAAGTTTCAGCCTGGTGAGAATTGGTATAGAGCCCAAAGTAAAAATGTGAGGATGAGGCCAAACCCAAACTAAGACCGTGCATATGATTAGAGGATTTTACTTACCTTTTAAGGCAGGGATTGGTAAACATTTTAATAGAGAGCCATATAACTAATATTTTAGGCTTTGTGGATCATGTTTTCTCTGTGTTAGCTATCAAGTTCTGCTATTATAGCAAAGAAATAGCTGTAGATAAAATGCGAACAAATGGATAAGATTGTATTTCAATAAAACTTTATTTACAGAAACAAAAGAGTGAGCCAGATTTAGTCTATGTCATTTACTTATGTTTTTAGGGATAAGGGATTGGGTTGGATAAGCATCATCATGCTGTTTAAAATGCCTATTTAATCACGTTCCATAACTAGGTTGTTTAGTAAACGTCTATATATATATAATTATCCATTTAGTAGCTTTTTTTTTTTTAAGATTTAATTTATTTGAGAGAGTGAGCATGGTGGAGGGAGAGGAGAAAAGGAGAGGGAGAGAGAGAGTTTCAAGTAAACCCCACACTGAGGGCAAAGCCCAGTACAGGGCTTGATCTAATAACCCTGAGATCATGACCTGAGCTGAATTCAAGAGTCTGATGCTTAATGGACTAAGCCACCCAGGCACCCGTCCATATAGTATTTTTTGATAGGTTTTGTTTTCAAGTCATCACGTCATTAAAATTTATTAAAATATTATTAAAATGACCTGACCATCCATTTAGAATTTTGATACCTAAGAAGAGACTAAGCTTATTTGAATCTACAACCACATATTAAAGTTGGATGGGGCCTCCTCATTTTTTGTTTTGCCATATACACAGAGTTAATGAGTCAAGCTTATAATCTGATCTTTCTCATAACAATATTTTATATTATTTTTGTGATTTAAATGCATTTCTAGGGTCACAAAAATGTATTTGCATTTCTAACCTTTTAAATATGCCTAAAAGTAAACTATTATGTAAAACAGGGTAAAGTTTTACATTTTTTCTTGCAAAAAGAAAATTTCCCTAATCTTCAACATTACTGTTACGTTTAGTGATATATTTTTGGATTTGTGTGTAAAATTTTAATGTGGTTATGTATTTGATGCTTTGAAATTATTCCTTTGGGTATGTTTTAATCCTAAAATGAAAGGTTGTTTTTACTTAAACTACATTCATATACTTAATTTAGGGCATTTTTAAATTTAAATTTTCTATCCACCTTAGAACTGCCACTCACATTCATGGTTTAGGTATTTATGATAAAACTAGTTTTGAAATAGTATTGATTAATCCTTATGTTCTTGTAACAAGATTTAAATTGGATATGTATATGTTTGTGTGTGTGTAACTCAGGAGTAGACAAATAATAAGTAAAGTTTAAGTGAAAAAATAGTTTATTAACAATCCTTTAAGATTTTACTGAAATATTACCTTTTCAGCAAGGACTTTCATGGCAATTGCATACAAAAATTATTTTCTCCCTTAAAAACAAGTGCATGTACACACATGCACACACACATTGACACATACTTATTTTTCTACTCTTAGTACTTATTACAGTTTTACTGTAACGTATCTGTTGCTGATTTATCTTGTTGATTTTTTTGTCCTGCTTTTAGAATTTAATCTTCATTTAAGCAGGAATTTTTGTCTGTTTTGATTACTACTCTATTCCTAGTGTCTAGAACAGTTTCCTATATACAGTTGGCTATCAACAAATATTTAAGGAATGAGTAAGTAAGTAATGATTACATTTACTTTTATTTGGTTTTTGAGGTTGGAGCACCTAAGGGAAATGACACATAACCAGAAGTCTTTCCAAATGTTTCTTTAAAAAAAAAAAAAAAAAGATTCTGGGTAGTTAAATCCTTCTAGCTGAACAATTAAAGAGAAGCATAAGTAGTCTTTGCTGTCTGTTTCACAAATACATGTTCAGGAACCAATTAATGATGCTTCTGTTTCTTTTCTTTTTTTAAAAGATTCATTTATTTTAGAGAGTGCTTGTGAGCGTTGGAGGTGGGGCAGAGGGGCAAAAGGAGACAGAATTTCAAGCAGACTCACTATGGAGCACAGAGCCCCACGTGGGGCATGATCCCGTGACCTGAGATCATGACCTGAGCTGAAAATAAGAGCTGGTTATGTAACAGACTGAGCCATCCCGGCACCCCATGATTCTTCTATTTTTTACATTCATACAGATATTAGGAATCAAATAGAGAAATAAGATGCTTCTTTGGCTCCTTCAGAGGTAGACGTGCTTGGTGACTATAATTATTGTATGTAAAATATTTTAAGATGGGTTCTTACTATTTTTTCCTTTTTAATTATAGGTTGATTCTTCTTCATATGCTATATTTTACCTATAGTTTATAGGCAGATTCTGCTTGTTAAAAAGTTCTGAGTCCTTGTTAATCTTGGTATTAATGTCTAGATAAATTTTGAGGTGACTGATATTTAAGAATATAAAATGATGGGGATCCCTGGGTGGCTCAGCGGTTTAGCGCCTGCCTTTGGCCCAGGGCGCAATCCTGGAGTCCCGGGATTGAGTCCCATGTCGGGCTCCCAGCATGGAGCCTGCTTCTCCCTCCTCCTATGTCTCTGCCTCTCTCTCTCTGTTTCTCTCTCTATCATAAATAAATAAATAAATCTTAAAAAAAAAGAATATAAAATGATTACAAAGTACTGTGTAAACCTAGAATCAAAGGAATTTAGAGGTCTCCCATTTTAGTTTCTAAGTCAACGTTAGGACTTTTTAAAATGTGTCTCCTTCTCTCTTCTCCTTCTCTAGATCTCTTGGCCTTCTTTCAGTTTCTCACTGGTGATTATGCTTTTTTTTGCACATACTATTTTTCCTGTGTGGGATTCTCACAATTACCCTTACCTTTTCATTTTATATCTGTTTAATTCCAGCTCAGTCTTAAGATCATAGCTCAACTACTACCTCTTCAGGGAAGCCTTGATACCCCTTTCCCCTACTCCCCATCACCCAATTTGATTAAGTAGCTTTGTTACATTCATTTTTATGGTTCACTGTACTTCTCTTTGATAGCACTTAATGACAGTGTGCATTTACATAGTTGGGTGATTTGAATGCTGTGTGTCCTTACTGCTTGACAGTGAGTTGTGTGAGGGCAGAGTTAGTTACTGGTTACTTACTTTATCTCCAGGACTTAACATTGTCTAACATATAGGGAATGTTTTGAGAAATCATTTGTTGAATGAATGAAGAAATAGACATTTATGGCAGATGGTCAAGGGTATGAACATATTTGATAAATAGTAAGTTGTTAATAAATGTTAATAGCCTTCCCCTTTCTGTCCTTATATTTCTCTCTCTTTCTTCTTTGAATATACATATCTGTCAATGGAGAGGATATCTAACAGTATCTTTCTTTGTTAGACAGCTCTCATTACTATTAGATCCTTTATTGAACTGTAACTTCCATTTCTTGGTCTGGTTGTAGTTTTATAAATGACATGAAATAACATATGAGCCCTAAATATACCTGACAAAACTTACTATCTTATTTTTCTTTATTTCCCTCTCTCATTATTCATCATCTTTAGTCTTTGGAATTTACCCTATGATCATATCTTTTCTGTTGGAATCTTAGTCTTTCTTGGCCACCAGGTGTGATAAGAGTCTCTTTTGTAGGTCTGAGTTTTTGCATATCTTGTAAATGGTGGCACTGATTGCCCTTTGTTCTGGACTATTCAGGGATTTTTGTATGGTCAAGAGCCTTGAAAGATAGATTTAGTATCCTTGAAGAGCCAGTGGAGGGTATTGTTAATTGCCCATTATAAAATATTTGATTCTTCAACTCAAGATTCATCTCTTATCCTGCATTGCTCTGCATGTGCAGACATCAATCTGGTTACATCTTTGTCATCACCTCTGTGAAACTTGGGGGCAAGGGGAACTGATGCAAATATGTTGATAATTGTGCATTTCCTATCCCATGAGTAATAAAGTCCTTTGTCTCTGACTCAGGAATCTCCTGTCTTCTATATCATTCATAGCTTTGGTAGGGTAAAATCTTAGGCTCACAATTCTTGACACCAGAATGGTGTAGTTTCTTATCTTACAGCTGACACCAGAATGGTATAGTTTCTTGGTTCTCCTTGCTGAACCATCTTCATGTCTCTCCTCAACCATGGTACTCCCTCCTTCTCTGTAGGGGATACGTTCTGAGATCCCCCAGTGGATGTTGAAACTGCAGTTAGTATTAAATCCTTTATATACTATGTTTACCTATACATACATATATAATAAAGTTTAAGTCCTAAATTAGACATAGGAAGAGATTAATAGCAATAACTAATAATAAAATAGAACAGCTATCTAATATAAAAATTTTATGATTATGGTCTCTCTCAAAATAGCTTACTGTAATGTACTCATCCTTTTTCTTGTGATGATGAGATGATTAAATTCCCATGTGATAAGTCAAAGTGAGGGGAATGATGTCAGCATTATACTATCAAGTCACTATTGATATTCGAAGGATATTTCAGGAGAGGATCATCTACTTCTGGATTGTGGTGACCATGGGTAACTGAAACCATGGAAAGTGAACTTGCAGATAAGGGAGGACTATGGTGTTTTGTTTTGTTTTGTTTTTACCTTAAATATAGATCATTCTTGAGATTCTATTACTGGTCTTCTTTCTACTCAAATGATGTAATCAACACTACTGTTTTTAGCAACCAACCATATGTTTATGTCTCTCCATTTATTTTCTTTAGAAATCCAGACTCCAAATTTCAGCCATCTCTTGACCATTGTCCTGTGGATATTTTATTTTTTTTAATTTTTTACAGTTTTTAAAGATTTTATTTATTTATTCATGAGAGACATAGAGACAGAGAAAGAGAGAGAGAGAGAGAGAGAGAGAGAGAGAGAGAGAGAGAGAGAGAGAGAAAGGCACAGACACAGGCAGAGGGAGAAGCAGGCTCCATTCCATGCGGGGAGCCTGATGCAGGACTCGATCCCAGGGCTCCAGGACCACACGCTGGCTGAAGGTGGTGCTAAACCACTGAACCACCCAGGCTGCCCATCCTGTGGATATTTTAATGGTGCCTAACACATTTAAAACTAAACTCGGTGTAATCTTCCCACCCCAATTCATACTCCATTATTCAAAATTTCAATTAATGGCACTATTTCCTTCTTAATGTTATAAATTTCAGCACTTGTTCAATTGTTCTTTCTTTTTCCCTTGCATATAGTAGATATTCCATAAAAGCTTTTTTTTTTTAAAAAACTTAATAGTCTAGGCTAAACATAATAAATTTATTTTAGTCATTTCCCATATGATGTGTTCAGATTCATTGCTGTACTGATTACTTCCACTACTTGTTAGAAACCATGTCTCTTAAAATTTAACACAATCTTCCACATAGCACAAAGTAAAGAGCATATTTTCCAGATTTGTGTAGTGAACTTCTACTTAGTTACTGTTTGTTTTGAGCTTATGTGCCACTGGAAACAAGGATTATTCTTCACATAATAAATACTCTTAAGACATTTTTCCATATTTTATATATCTATATTAGTTTATAAATTTACGTGAAGAACTTCACACTTAATTCTATGAAATTTCATCTAATTGATTTTGGCCCACCATTAATAAAGAAGATATTTTTGAAACTATCTGTTTGACTGTAGTTATTTGTACAAGTAGGTTGAACTTGCTACTTTTGCTTTTTTATATGAAATGCAAAATATTTCTAAGATCAGAAAATTATGTGATTATGATGTTATTTTAAGATAATGAAAAGCAAGTGTTCCTGTTAAAGTGTCATTTAAATATAATAGTTTAAGCCAATCTTCCTAGTCCCCAGTGTTTGAGAAAGTTTTTAACTTTGCTAGGCTGTCATACATTAAAAGTTATTTTATATTTTACCCATCAAATATAGCCAACTTTTGATCACTGTTATTGGAAAGGAAAGTCAAAATTACAATTTTCATCTCTGGGTAGTCAGTTAAGTTGGGAGGTAGTTCTCTTTCTTGATTAAAATGTACCAGCAAATATACACAATCTTCTTTCACCATTCAAGTTGGTTGGTTAGAATGTGAATTGCTAAGTAGTTTCTAAAATGGAGGCAGTTCTTTAGATTTTAAGTTTTAATTTATGGGGATTGTTTTTTGTTCCAAAAAGTTCTCCTTATATGTAGAATTAAGTGAATTACCTTGAAGTTATGTTTTTAGTATTTTGACAGGATACATGAGTAAGAATGCTATATATTGTAGCAATTAAAGACTATTCACATTTGTGGTTTGGGCATAAATGTGTAAAAATTATACCCATCTATCTTATTACATTTCCTCTCTCCTCCCCAAGGACTTTACTATGTACTTTATCTGTAATTGTTGCCAGTTTTCTATCATGTTCCCACTGGGCTTCTGGTGCAAAAAATCTTATCCTCTTGATGACAGAGCTTGCCTGAATGATTTCATGCTCCTAGCATTTTTGTTCACGGGAATTAGGGGCAAAATGTAACTACAGCTGAACAGAACGTCTATTTTTGTAATTTTGGAGTTTAGGCTCTGTTATTGGAACTAAATGAAGAGATGCAGGTGTTCTCCAGTCCAAGCCCTTTGGGAGTTTTGATGGTAGATGCTTGAAAAGAAAATGCATGTGTTTCCAGAGTCAAACAGCAGCTGTGAGACAAGGATTTATGTTTTTCTCAGAACTTTGGGATTTCAAAATGTTACATTTAATCACAAGCACAGAAAGGGGAGCAAATGTTAAAGATGTTACGCATAAAAGTAAGTTTACTGATCTCTTTACCATATGAACTAGTTGTGGGAATATAGGAGCAAAGTGATTTTTAATCATAATATAAACAATTTTTAAAGGATTATGATAGTTACCAGGACATAGCCTTTTGAGAATGTTGCCTTTTTAGCATAGAGAATTTTTTTAATCCTACTAATTAAAGTTTTTTTTTTTTTCTGTTTAAACATACATGCACACACACAATGAAAGATTTGGTAAAATATTTGCCAAATGCATTTTGACTATTTTTGGAAAAGTTCAAGTAATATCTTGTAATAATACAATGTTTTCAAGTAAAAAAATATCAATTTCGGTCTCAGATAGTAATCAAGGGAATTTACAGATATATTTAAAACATACATGTATTAAAGCTGATGTGTATTTAATGGTATTAATTCTCTGTCTAGAAAGTACCCTATATTAATCATGTTTTCCTTTAAAACTTAAGGTTTTTCTCTTGAGTCTTCTCATTTCCTGCCTTGTTCTCTATAGCCAACTGATACCTAGTCACTTAAAACTTTTCTTCAAGTTCTGTAAACCTGTGTGTATGCAATTCTGAAGCTAGTAGTGAATCCTTTACCTTGTCCCAGAATCTGACTTTCCTGATTGAAATATCTTCTGGATGCCATGATGCTTGAATTCAGGAACAGGCTCAATAGCAACAGGAAATTACTTTGCTTCTTTGAAAGGTCCCAGATTCTGGAGGGAAGCCAAAGGGTGATATCCCTTGGGACTTGTGGGTGACCAGTGGTTTCCTTCATTTATAGCACAAGGTCAAAATTTTGCATTTTTTACTGCCTCTATAATAAAAAACTGACATTCAAAGTAAGTAGTAGCTTTATTTGTAAATAATAAATGATAAGGAGTGTTTCAGGTTGTAATGGACTTCAAGTGAATGTTCCCAGAAAATGTGTAATGTTTTGTGTATTTTTATAAAGACCAAAACGATACCATTACTTAAATTTATTTTAGAAAGTGATGTTTTCAAAGCAAGTTTTTGGTTTTGCATTTCCTAACCAGATTTGAAGTTGGCTGTATAGGAGCTGTCATGTTGGCCAGAAGGAAAGTAGCAGCCGTAGTGCACCAGCAGGAATTGTTTTATGAAACACATAGAAGTGTTACTAGTCTTTGCTACTTGACACTTCCCTGTCTGTCTCATCCCTTTAGAAGAAACTTGATTTTATTGCTTTTGCATTTCTTGTAGTAGATACAGTATATATAGGAATCATCCTTATGCTGTTGTTTTGTTTTGTGAATGAGTGATAGAGTCAGCTATCCATTAATGTGGGAGAGTTAAGCACTTCTTTGGGAGTCTTGTTTATTTTCACCTTTCTCTGACTTTAGTCCTTACTCTTCTCCTCTGCCTTCTCCCTTCCTAGTCACTAACTCCCTTCTCAGCAGCATCACCCTGCTATGAGCATATCACTGACAGACAGTATTGTCAGATTCCTTCCTCTTGAGAAACCGAGAGTTCCTAAGGGCAGGGATCATGACAAGTATGTGATAAGTATTTTGTACATACAGGGTGGCCAAAAGGAAATGAAATTTTACCGTTTGGGTCTAGGCTTGTCTACAGGCCCACATCATTTTATTTTTGAATTGGTCTATGGGGGGAAATATAGTTTGGCCTCAGTGTGTTAAAGAGTAATTAAAAAAATACCATCATGAATCTTGTGTAGATATAAAATGGACATATGTTAAAGATTATTAGCATCATTGTCAATGAAAGAATCAGGCACATGTTACAACTAGGATCAAGGAGAACAACAACGAAGGACACATTTATAGATCAGTAATGCTATAATCAATTTGGAAAGGAACACAAAACTATCTTCTCCCATAGTGGGGAAGGACAGTCAGTTGAACTTCTTCATGACAGTTTCTTTACATCTGTAGTCCAGAATTGTTTTGCATTGCTCTCAGCTATCTACAGGGTACAGATTTCTAAGAAAAAGGCAGTGAAAGGTGCAGAGTTTCTGTGGACTCAGACTCTGATAACCTGGAGCAGTGTACTCAAAACAATGCAGAGCTTTTCATTGAAGCACAAATTTTTTCATACAAACCTTACTAAATTCCAGATGGCTAGGCTATTTTTAGCTGTGGATGGTTTAAATATAGAGGCAGGTCAGAAGTAATTTTGTGAGGCAAAAGATTCAGTACATGGAGGGAAAATTAAAGGGAAATAATGCCACCGGCAGAGGGCAGTGATGAAGTAACAGTGTCCTCATGTTCAAAGGAGGTATTGATAATTGAATAATTATAGGCTAATTCTGTAGACTGTAACTTGAATTAACTTTTGAAACCTTGTCATATTCTCTTCAGCCAAGTGCTTTGTCAATACCTATGACTTACCAGAAAAAAAAAAGGCATTTTGTTTTTGTTTTGAGTTAAACAAAAATGTTCTAACCTGATTTTTAAGTAAATAATGTGTTCTAACTTATTAAAAAAGCTTTCTCATGGAAAGAATCAATACAACAAATATTTGAATATGTACTCTATGTCAGATACTGCTATAGATATTAGAGAGGAAGAGGAGGGGAAGGGTATGTGTGTGTATATAAGAAAGAGGAATTCTCTAACCTCATAGAAGTAACGTTCTCTTGATTATAACATCTTCATTTTAGTTGATAATGTGTTATATTGTATTTTGTCCTTATGAAAATTAAATCTTTTATGTCATGTTAGCTAAACAAGAAAAAGGCCTTC
The DNA here is from genome assembly GCF_905146905.1 of Nyctereutes procyonoides. Classification (NCBI taxonomy): domain Eukaryota; kingdom Metazoa; phylum Chordata; class Mammalia; order Carnivora; family Canidae; genus Nyctereutes; species Nyctereutes procyonoides. The sequence continues at coordinate 14,130,635 of NW_026575137.1, forward strand.
AAATGTAAAAATTATGTCTTCTCTGATTTTTTTCTGCTGAAAAGATAGAATTCTGAAATGATGTGAAAGTATGTGCAAGAATATACTAGACAGGGGATCCTGTCTGTCTCTCATGAATAAATAAATAAAATCTTTAAAAAAAAAAGAGTATACTAGACAAAGTTCTGCAGAACACAATTATAAATAACAAAAACAAAAATAGAAATCACAACAAAACGTCCAACAGAGAAAGTAGTAAGAAACAAATGATCAAAAACACATGAAAAACTAACTGATAACTAGTTAAAGAAAATGATATTAAAACAATAATAGAGAACACTTTTTACCTGTGAAATGGACATTTAATAAATTGTAAAACTAAGAACTGAGAAATTTCTTAAATGAACACTTCCATAAAGGTCTGGTAGGACTGTGAATTGGTACAAACTCTCCAGAAATCTATTTCAAAAAGAAGAGTGATCATCCCATTTTCAGACTGTATCCTAGGGGAGTATTCCAAGATGCATTTAAAGACTTGAATTTAAAACATACAGGTATTAATGTCAGTTTATTCATATTAATAATGTTATCTTTGTTATTTAATAGTAGGAAAATTATAAAGTAGAGTTTATCCATAGAAGAACACATTTTATATCAGCCAATAGAAAATATATATTACCAGAAAGTATTCATATTAAAAGCTTATGTGGAAAATAAAACTATCAACCTATCAACCTTCATATCATAAAGTTGTAGTTTTTAAAAATTTTCTCTCAACTTATGCATATGGATATATGTTTACATATATTTATATATTGTGTTCATAGAAAATTATTAAATTTTCTGATTATCAGTGCTTGATGGGGTTATGAATAATTTCTCATCCATATTTATACTCTCCTTTAGTATTTGATGTTTTCTGCAAACATGAATATTTTTAAATATTTCTTTTCCAAAATACTTATTTAGACCTAGTTGTTCATGGGTTATTACAATGATTTTGCTTACAAGTAGGCATTCTTGCACATTAATTCTTATGTAACCTTTAATACTTATACAATTTCAATTTGAAAGCACATATGTTCCCTGAAAGCCACAGAGTGTACAGGTTAGTTTTTTATAGAGATTTTGGGGGGTCTTAGTGTATATCTGAATAAAATACCAGATCTCAAGGCAGCATAATTGGCATTTCTCTTTAAATAGTTTTATTCTAGTAAGTAAAATGTTTAAAATCACTATCTTTCTATAATTTGTTTTCTATTTACAATTAAAATATATTTTTTCTTTAAATATAGTTGAAATTTTATCTTTAGTCAACTGTCTGGGATAGTACAAAACAAAACCTTCAATGAATTTTGATATATATAAGTGTTCATCTGAAAGTTAGCTCTTTAAAATATTTGAATGTGTTTTTACATAGGAATAAAGAATTGTCATAGTTAAAATTCAAGGCTAATTCATACGTTTTTTGTTAAACAATAAATTTAAGATATTTTGAATTTTTTATTTTTTTTAAAGATTTTATTTATTTATTCATGAGAGACGAGACACACACACACACAGAGAGAGAGAGAGAGAGAGAGAGAGAGAGAGAGGCAGAGACACAGGCAGAGGGAGAAACAGGCTTCATGCAGGGAGCCTGACATGGGACTCAGATCCCGGGTCCCCAGGATCATGCCCTGGGCTGAAGGCGGCGCTAAACCTCTGAGCCACCTGGGCTGCCTGAGATATTCTAATTTTTAATGAAAAGTAGAAGTAGTTAGAAATAGTACTTTATTGGAAGAATAAATGAGTAAACTATCTAAAATCATTGTATTTAAAGTAAAAGTAGACAGGAGAATGGAATAGTAAAAACATACTTTTAGAGAGATTTTGAAAGATATTTATTGTCATTTCAGGGACATCAGAGGTCAGTAACAGTGCTCCTTTTTTCTTGTTTTTGCCCTCATTTCTAAGTGTAGCTAACCTTGAACAACACAGGGATGGGAGGCACGGATTCCCCACATAGTAAAAAATCCATGTATAACTTTTGGCTCCCCCAAAACCTAACTGCTAATAGCCATCTGTTCACTAAGAAGCCTTACTGATAAAGAGTTGACTAATATCTATTTTGTATGTTTTATGTATTATATTGTGGTATCTCTCCTGATGGGATGGAAGCCCCCAAATATGGGGCCACCCGATTAGGCAGAAGCCAGCAGTGCTGCAAGTGAAATCAGAACTCACCTGAGGCAGAGGGAGTGGTGGGCAGGAAGGAGGCCATAGGTGTGGCTGTATTTAAAGAGAAGAAAGTGAGGACATATGGATGTGTATGGGATATTCCTTTTTCTTGGTAACTGTGCCTGGTTTTAAGTGGCCCATTGGATAGTTAGGGCCTATGGCTATTTTGAGGTGAGTCACCTGATGGGCCTTCTGTATTCAGTCAGGGGCTTGGGATCACCGTGGTACTTTTTGCCTTGCTTTCTATATATTCCTTTGCTTAAGCCTGTTGCTCAGAAGTGACCTTTACATTATATACTGTGTTCATAAAGTAGGTTAGAGAAAAGAAGATATTACTAAGAAGATCATAAGGAAGAGAAAATATATTTATAGACTGTATTGTATTTATTGAAAAAAATTTACATATAAGTGGACTTGCATACTTCAAACCTGTGTTGTTATGGTGCTAACTGTAGTTTTTTTCTTCCCTTCACTCATAAGATTGTTAGCAATGATCAGGGTTAATTCTGGACGCCAGTAGAGAAATAGAACATTCTTTTGGAATGATTGGAAAGGAAGTGACAGAGAAACAGGAAAAAGAAAAGTCAAGAATTTAAAGATATTCCTATAGGTGAGCATGAAATTTTCTGAATTAATGAGTTATAGTTGATGAAAGGCAGGCACAGCTTAGTGAATAATCTTTGGGAGAGGAAAGGAAGTGATGGGCAGCCACGGAATGGAGAGGGAAGGAAAAATAGGCAACATTTAACTGGCAGTTACTGGGTAAGAGGGTTTTTTCTTAAATCAATTTGATATTGTAAAATTAATTACCAGTTATCCTTAAAATAATATTTTGTTATAACTATTAATCTTGGGTAGAACATGTAAATGTTAAGGGAGAGAAACTTTCAGGATCGCTTAGTCTAGAGGTAAAGAATAAAGCAGGCATTTTTCAGATGGTCAGATGTCTTCAGAGTCAAGCAGATAGTGAGTTGAAGAGATCTGACTTTCTTGTCAGATGTTCTTTTTATAATGTATATTCATTTAAAGGACCCTTTCAGATAACCAGGTTGTTATCTTCCTTTATTTGTTATCTTCCTTTATTTTACTTTGTCCTAGAACCTGAGGATATAAAGATAAAAAAAAGACCCTTTTTAACTTATTAATGAGCTTATGGTTCATTGAGAGGATAAATAGGTAAAGCATGTAGCTTAAAGGTAGTTAAAACATTGTTATAAAACAAGGTAGTGTGAATTCACATTGAAGGAAGCTTTTACTCAGACTTGGGACTTGGGAAAAGTTTGCTGGAATCAGCCATGTCCAAGGAAAGTGCTTAATTATGAGCTAGAGGAGAAACAATGGGTCAGGTTTCAGGAACCTGCAACTAAGATCCCTGGAATGGCAGTTTAGAATGGGACAGGAGCATGATAAGAGTTAATGCCTGATGAGATCAGCAATCTCTTCTGGCTATGAAAGGCCTTGAAAGCCATTTTAAAGGTTTGGACTCTCTGCTAAGGGAGGATTTGGAAAGTTTTTATCATATTTATGCTTTAGAAACCAATTTAGGGAGTGGGGTGGATGAGGTTACTCTCATCCAAGGAGGCAGGTGAGATCAGGTAGGAGAATGTTGCAGTGAAGAAAAGGATAATGTCAAGAGAGTTACACACATTTGTGGGATTTGTGTCAGAATCAGTAGGAGCTGATGGTTAATTGAAGATGATATCTGAGGGAGAGAGTACAGTAGGTAAACATCTAGTCTTCTAGTTTGGAGAACTAGGTACATAGTAGGGCCTCTTTGACTAAGATGAGGAACAAAGGGACCAGAAGCAAGTTTTATTTAGGGTGATAGAGGCAGTTGGTATAATACTGCTATTTTTTCTAATTCTTCCTATGTGCCAGGTATTATTTCAAGCATTTTCAGTAGAACCCAAGCAGTTTGACTTTAGAATTCATTACACCAGAGAGCAAAGACTATAGAGAAAATTCAAACCCTAAATCATTGATTATTCAGTTTATTGAGTTCTATTTATGAATTACTAGGTGCATGTATGACACTGCTACTGGCTGATAAAAAAGATATTCAGTATAGAGCCCTATTAAGTTGTATATACATATAGCTAATTCTAAGAACAAGCTTGACAAATGCTGCAACTGGCTGGGAGAAAAGTACTATCTAGAAATAGAGAAGAGAGATAAACTTGAATCAAGAAGGGAGGATTTAATGATACTAGCAAAGATTTCTCAAAGAGGATTGATATTTAAGTCTGGAACATAGAAGACTGCATATGAGATGAAAATTTATTGTTTAAACATTACAACTACTTTTAATTGTCCTATACTGTTACTGTAATTATTAGTTGAAGTCCATGTTTTTGTGAAAGTGTGAAAAGTGTAATTGTTAAAAAGTGTTTAGTACGTCTTTATGGTGAAGTAGTTTCCTTTCTAGAGTATTTCAGTATATTCAGATAATTATAATAAAAATGTATTAAGATTTTTTAAATTTTACAATGTGATTGTAAAATGTAAAATATTTGGGATACTTATTACTGCTTTTGTTTTCTAAGACCAATTTTTAAAGTTAAAATAAGTATTGGGACCATTATATTTAGTTTTCATGTGGTTTAGCTTGGAGTTAATTATTAAGTAAAACTTGATTTTTAGCCTTAGAAAAACAAATGCAGAAGTTAATAAATTCCCCCTCCTCTTTTTTATTGGATTCCTTGTTAACAAAGCATAGCATAAGTAAGTCTCAGTCAGCCTGTGAAAGGGATGACTTAACACAACTGTTGATGCATTTGGAGTGAAACATCTTTATCAAGTTAATACAAAAAGCAGTCATGCCCTACTTGAATTACTCATTTATTATAGCTGAACAGCAGCCTGCATGTGGACTTTGAAATCCTGGGAAAATAAGATGCCTACCTACATCCAAATGTTGAAAGCCTTTACTTCTCAGCAGCTGGAAAATGTTGAGCTCTGTTGTCATCCATTAGGTTTTTGGCCTTCAGGGAGATGTGATCAATTTAATTACTGACCAGCTTTATCCATTACTTTTAATGACTATAGCCTCTGAAGTAAAGCCTCTGAAGTTTGTAGCTTAAACGATCATACTTACCTATTGTACATTTAAAATTTATAAAAACTAAACTAGGTGATTATACTTTGCTTATATGTTTGTCACATATACTCAGATCTCTAAAAATATAAAATAATTTAAACATTAATAGAGGTTAATTTATTTACTTTAAATGAAGTCTAAAATGTGTTTGTGTTTAACAGTAACAAAATATGCTCTGCAAATTTGCTATTCTGGGGTAAATTTTATATATTATATCCATTTGTGTGCAAAATTTTTACCTTTTTTCTAAAATACAGTTTGTGGGTTGTTTTGAGTCACAATTATTTATAAACAAAACTGTTAATAATTATCTGTGCTCCTTGTTTATCTTCTTTTCACTACTCTTTTCATGTCAAGTTCAAAGAGGATTTTTAGAAAATATCCTGAAGTGATACAGCATAGCTAAGGGAAATTCATGTTATATGAAGAAATGTATCCACAACTTGGAGGCTGTTACTGGTGAATTCTAATTCTAACTGTGGAACCCAGTCTTTATATAAATAACTTGATCTCATGTTTAATGTTTCTTAATCTATTAAATGATTGCAATACCAGGCACTGAATATCTTTGTGTTTAAAGATATTCCTTTAAAGAGATCACCGTTCATGTTACAAAACAAGGGAATTTGCTTATTATTGTTATTTATTATGGTGTTTTTTAGGTAGAGGACAGTAAAATCATTCTAACAAAGTTTTTGGGTTATGACAGTATCCAACAGATAGATGTAGAATAGAGAAAAGCGCATTGTGGCTGAGTTGATGGCTATAGACACAGTATTTGAAGATACCATGTTTGACTAGTTTGTGTTTTTAAGTTGATGTGTTTAAAATATTTGTCATGATTAAAAAGTGTAAGATATCCTCATTGACAAACAATTGATGTTCATATATTTAGAGGTATTATGCTAGTGCCATATTGAGAAGGTTTTGCAGAAATAACTAAGCAGTACAAAAGAGGGAGATAATATCAGAAAGTAATAGATTGTTAATACAAATGACATTTATTTATATAGTAACTTTATGTGCAGGTTAACGATATGCTTCTGAACAACATAGTTGGAACAGAGGTAATGAGAGAAGTATATTTTGAAATGTGTTACTAAAAAAAGGTTAAATATTAGTTTTTTGTGATCAGAAGGGACCTGTTCTGAATTTGAAAGATTGAATCTGACTGGTCATAAATCATGTCAAGAGCAACAAAATATGGATATATGTATATACTGTAAATGTTAACACAAAAGATGAGTTTAGAATTGATTCACTTGACTTCTTTGTGAGTCTTTTAATTATGTTTTCAGTATTGCATGTGTATATAACTTTTCTATCCCAGACCTGGTCAAAAATAGGAAGAGCATATGTTGTTCTAGTACCCATAAATTTTTAATAAACTTGTCGCTGTGTTTGTAACTTTTCTGGGGGGTAAAATTTGGAAACGTGTCTAGCTATTTTTGTTGTTATAAAACTAACATATGGTTTTTTTTAAAACATTATATGGATTGATTAGGTTTCTAAGGATTTATTTAACAGATATCATTACTCCTCATGTTCATGTTGAATAATATGTAAAATCATGTGCTCATTCTTTTTCTCAAAATGAAAATACTTTTTTACGATAAATAGTGCAAAAATTCAAACACAAAAGAAAAATAAATAGAAGTATTAACAATTATCTTAAATACTATGACCTAAAGAGTAACTAACTAGGGCTGATATTTTGACATATATCCTTTCAGACACTTTATATGGTTACATGTATAAATACACAATCCTGGAAAAATAATTTTCATACCATATATTCTCTTCTGTACCTACTTTATCACTTTCCTGTGTTTTAGAGACATCTTTCTATTTTAGTAAACAGCTTTTCATCCTAATTTTTCTTGACATTGTAGTGTTCTATGTCTACATATATAATTGATTTCTTCTTGGTAAATAGTATGATTGGTGCGTATTTGGATTTTTCTAATTTTGTACTACAAATTCTAAGTGGAAATGGTTAACTCTGCAGAGAATTCAAATGAGTCTTGTCTTAATACATTATTAACAGTAAGGTTCTCTTTGAGATTTCTGAAAGGTCAAATAGCTCAGTCATTGATATGTAAATTTATTTTTTCTAGAAGGTTTTTTTTTTTTTTAATTTTTTTTAATTTATTTATGATAGTCACAGAGAGAGAGAGGCAGAGACACAGGCAGAGGGAGAAGCAGGCTCCATGCACCGGGAGCCCGACGTGGGATTCGATCCCGGGTCTCCAGGATCGCGCCCTGGGCCAAAGGCAGGCGCCAAACCGCTGCGCCACCCAGGGATCCCTCTAGAAGGTTTTAATGGTTATATCTACTCAGAATTATTTTACAAATCATTCCTTCAATTTTGTTTGCAGCATCATTTAAGAGAAAGAAATTAGACTTTAGAATCAGTCAAACTTGTTTTCAAATGTGTATTTGCTTTTACTGTTATGACTTGGAAAACATACTTAAATCTCCCTGAGTTCCATTTTCCCACCTGTAAAATTTGGAAAACAAATTCACTCCCTTGTAGAGTTTGTTTTGAAGAATAAAGATAGTGAATATAAAGAGCTAGCACCTACTACTTAATTTTACTTAAACCTTACAAAAACTTATGTATGTGAAGTATTTAATGCAGTTTTGGCAGGGTTTTTATTACTAGTGTTTTTTTTTTCAAATTTTCATCAACAGAATGATTCCATATGTAACATGAATTTAGGTTTTAGTTCTTAATTCTGCTGAATTAGAAGATTCTTAGTCTATCCTTACATTAAAAAAATTTGCAATTAGCATGAGCTAAGTAGATTGCTTTGCTGTTTTGACATGAATATGTAACTATAACCTACTGATCTAGAAAAAGCATGTGCTAGCAAAGAAAAGTTTTATTTATAAGATCAGATCTGTATGTTTATAAATCCTTAAATTTCCTCCTTTTGAGTCCTATCCTTTGATATCCTTCCCTGTACTTGTCTTATTTTAGATCTCTTTAAGCAAAGTGTATGTGTGTGTGTGTGTGCATGTGCGTGCATGCTGCACACGTGTGTGTGCATGTGTGTAAAGCCAAGGGTGAACACAGGCAGGATTCTATCAGTTCATGTGGTTTTGTTTGGTAATCCCTCTCTTAACTCCATTCCAGAATATTACCTGAGCTTCTTTGTCTCTGGTTATACCTCAGTGAATAGCACATGAGCCATTAATTTGCTCCTTGGTAAACAGATCATTCATTCTTACTAAGTTTATGTCATCTTTTGAAAAATAATTATGTCAGTTAAAATCTCAGTAGAGTGCTGGTTGTAGAATAAATACTGTAACAGTTTGCAACTGCAACATAGTAACATTGTTATGTTGGGTATCTTCTGTATCCCAAACAAATGGTTCTTGAAAATCTGCTTAGAGTTTTCTCAACACAATGAGTAGTGACTTAAAGTGGTTGCTGTACTCACAAATCAGTTGTGACTAACTCTAATAGCTGTTTGAATAAGAGTACGGTTTCCAGATCCTAAATGCTTTATTCTTTCCAGCCTAGGTGTTAGTTATGAAAGGGGTTGACTTGAAGATAATGATGGCTTTTTCTGTATTCTCTTACTAGTTCTCCTTTTCCTTCACTTACCTGTTCAAGGGCAATTGCCTGCATTCCTCTAATACTGGATTCAAACCTCAGCTCTATCATTTATTGGGTGTTATTACTATGAGCGGTGTACCTCAATATTCTTAACTGGGAAATGGAAATTACAATAAATACTACCCAACTTCATAGGATTATTGAGAGGATCAGATATATTAAGATAGATGTCATTTTATATAAATGAATTTCTGTGTGTATAATTAAAATATTAAACACTTTTTGGGTGCTTATTAGTGCAGGCACCATATTAAGGGTGCTATCTCATTTTATTATAGTAGTTCCATTATGGAACAGGAAGTTTATTTTTTTTTTTTAAGAAAGTTGAAAGTAGTAATTGTTATGTAATCTATTAAAGGTGTTTATATAAGATGAGGTAAAACTTGAATTTGAAGTTCTTGACTTTATCTACATCTAAAGATCAGTAAAAATGTACATTTTTGTTTTATGTTTAAATATAATGTTTAAGATATAGATATATTCTTTCTTAATGACTTCTTAATTTAACTGATTATATTTTGCCATCAACTAAATTACTCATCATAGTATCAAGTAAGAGGACTACTACTGTAGTTCTGTCTCCATGTAGCTCCTTACTTCACCTGTCTCTAAAGAAACTCCGTCTAAGAAGGCAGGGCCATTCATATTTTCTAATGCACCAAAACTGCTCTCAAGACATCATCCAGGGGTTTGAAGATTGTGAATTTTCTGCCATTAGTTTACTTTACCTGGCCATCGCTCCATACTAGGACAAACCCTAATGACTTTAAGTAATTCCTAGTGCTTCACATTAGCATTTCAGTATTTTGATGAATAACATTATGAAAAGGTCTAAATTTGTTGTTTAAAAGCAGTTGAGAAAGAGAAGAGTTAGAGAAAACATGACTATTTTATGAAATTGATGCTAGAGACAATGGGCACACATTTCTCTTATGGTTCAGATTTCCATGTGATTCATACTGCACTTTAGCTCCATGTATTTTCTCTATAGTGATACCACTATTGAAGGAATTGAGGTGTCATTAAGAATGAAGAATGTTTTAAATATTTTGAAGCTTCTTGCATTCTAGGATCAGTGACTCCAAAAGTGAAATTCTAGTAGTAATAAGATTCTGAGGCAGCTACAGAAATCCTGTGCATAGTCTCCAACACAATGCAGCTTGAGAGTGTTTGTCTTTTTGTGTGTGATTATTTAGTACTGTGTGTGGCTCAGTGCCTGAAAGATTCTCATTAAGTAAAGATATAGTCAAGATTTCTTACTAGGGGGATTTGTTTTTCCATTAATGCTCATATCTACTTATTTCTTTCTATCTGTAGTTCTCCATAGCTTCTGAGTAAATTTTGTTATTTGCAAAATCCTAATTTATTAGAGTAATATGATTTATGACAGATGGCATAGTATAGTGGTTAAAAGCATGGGTTTTGAAATCACACTGATTCCTGGCTTCTATGTCCTATCTCTACAATCACTGGCAAGTTTCTGGACTTTATGGCAACTTTTCTCACTGGTAAAATAAGAATAATAATACATCATAGGGTTGTCATGAAGATTAAGTGAACCCATGTAAGTAAAGCATTTAGAGTAAGATTTGGTACATACAAATGTTAGTAGTTTTTATTGTAATGACAAAAGTATGTGATGGGAAAAACCCAAAAAAGTAGTCTTCATTTCCTGGTTTATCTGAAATCACTTTGCTATGAGAGGATATTCAGGTAGAAGAAAAGAAGGAAAATTTTAATGAAGTTCATTTCCGCTAGCAAATGTGATTGCTTTAAAAGAAAATTTTTTTCCCCCATAGAATAAAGAATTGATTCCAGTGGCTAAAAGGAGGTGATACTATTGTCTAACATTGGATTGTTCCAATCATTTCTATAAAGATAAAATGTTAAATTTGTATTAGCCCTTAATATTCATCGTGACAGCATTTTCCTTGAGCAGCAGATAAATTTTTGGTTATCTGTGAGAAATTTCTTTTAGATAATTCACAGGCACCTTAGACTCAGCACTTCCAACTTCTTTTCTCCCATTTTACTTTAAGCTTGTACTTCGACCTGCATTCTTCTGTATTGATGAGTGGTGGTATTATTAGTCCAATCAGAAACCTAGCGATTGCTCTAAACTCTTCCCTTCCTTCATTTCACATCTTTCCTATTTATGCAGTCACCAAATCCTAAGGCTTCTCTATAAAGACAAATCTGATCCTTTCACTTCCTTTTAAAATACTTTTTTAAATCTTTTTTTTTTTTTAAGATTTTATTTATTTATTCATGAGAGACACAGAAAGAGAGAGAGGCAGAGACACAGGCAGAGGGAGAAGCAGACTCTATGCAGGGAGCCTGACATGGGACTCCATCCTGGGTCTCCAGGATCAGGCCCTGGGCTGAAGGTGGCGCTAAACCGCTGAGCCACCTGGGCTGCCCCTTCCTTTTAAAATACTTTTTAATGACTCCCTCACTGCTATCTGGATAAAGTCCAGACTTCTAAGCACTATTTACAACTCTAATATTGTATAGTGTTTTCACATATACAGTATTATCCCACTATGTGGAACCATTTTCAGTTTTATAGATTTTTTAAATTTGTTTTTCTTGAAGTTCGATTTGCCAACATATAGTATATCACCCAAGTGCTCATCCCATCAGGTCATTTTCAGTCTTACAAAATGCTGTTCTCCGTTCCATTTTCATTTGTGTATATAATTTCAGTGCATATGAAGCTCTCCCTGCTTTTCTCTTCCCTGTTTTGTTCAATTGAAGCTCTACTGCCATTGAAAATGCATTTGCATACTTCTTTCCTAAAGCAAGTTAGGTCCCTTCATGTTTGCTTCTTTACATTCTGTAACCTATTCTGAATACTTTATTAAAACACTTATCAAAAATTATGACTTATTTTTGTCAGGGTTTTCCACTAAATTATGAGGAGCCCAAATGCAGTGACTCTTACTATTTTGTTGTTGTTGTTAAAGTAGTCTCTACTCCCAACCTGGGGCTTAAACTCAAGACCCCAACTCTTAAACTCAAGAGTTACATGCAGACTGAGCCAGTCAGGTCCCCCCCGCCCCTTATTTATCTCTTAATGTTTAATATTTAGGTTTAGGCATATGGTTAATGTTCAATAAAAGTTTATCCAGTTACAAAATGGCTTTAAATGAGATTAATATCTTTGGTAATGGTCACATGGAAAATTTGTTTTTAACGGGAGATAATGAGAATTAACTGCTAATAGTTGTTCTCAAGACACAAAAATAAGGAAATGGACTGAAACCCAAACTTTTGCCCATTTGACATTAGTCATTCATGCATTTCTTCCCATTACTTATTTACCACTTTGACAATCACAATTTGTTTCTGTCTGTTCTCATGAGTACTAGTCACTGTCAGAAATGTCTCTCAGGGCATCTGACTGACCCTGTCAGTAGAACGTGTGGCTCAATCTCAGGGTCATGGGTTTGAGTCCTATAATGGGCATAGAGCCTACTTAAAATGTCTCTCACTTAGCCTACTTAGAGCATCACTCTGTTTAATTCTTAATTTTTTATTTTAGTAATACATACTGATTTTATTTTATCAGATGACTAGAAATATAAAAGTTTCCCTCTCTATGTCGCATATTCATTGTAATGAATGTGAAGAGGGTTCATTGTGTTGATTTTAAGAGCACCTGGCAAATTGGTTAGAAGATTAGTCCTTGGAGGACATGAAGTCAGGAGTCTGTCATTTACAGGACAAGAGGCTGGATGGGTAGGATAAATATGTTAGTTTGGGAGTGTGCCCTGGGAGTGAATAAAAGGCCAAGAATCTGAGTACAGAGGTCAGGGCTTTGTGGACAGGAGGTAAAAGTGATATCTAGAGTGCAAGCAAGGCTAATGTGGTAGGGATTACATGTCTTCATTATTGTTTAGGGATATCAGACTTCAGTGGGAAGAGGATGTTGTTTAGGGGAGGCTGGTCTTGGGTAGCAGTGAATTCTCAGTAGTTATAGAGCATATAAACAGTAGAGCACCTTTGTTCTGGTAGTGGATGGGATAGTTACATGTATTGTACTGACACTACTATGTTCAAGACTGTTTTGTCTATGAATAAGCTAGTTCAACCCAGGCCTTAACCAAAAGTAAGAGACTAACTAACATTCAGATCTATTTAGTGAATTAATTTGAATAGCTTTCTGTGCCATTGGCGGAACAAATTACTTTCACTGGTTGAGTGTTTATTCCTGTATGGTATAGTGGGGGAGGATTATCAGTTAGTTTGTCTTATTGGTTTATTGGCAGAAGAAAACTCTTAAAACTGAGTTTTCCCATGAAAGAGGTATCTTACTTGAAATCCCAGAACTTTTACTTAAAAATTTATGAAGTGGGATGACAATAAATTACTGAGGAATCATCAAAGCAAGTATGTTATTAATTGACAACTTATTGACTTCATCCCCCAGGCCAGTTTAAAGAAAAGGGAGGGAGGGTTAGATTTCAAGCTACACTTTGAATGCTGTGTGAGGTCTGTTTGAGATATTTTGGTTAGGCTGTGATTAATTAACTCAATTAAACAAGTATTAGTACATGAGTAAAAGAACACTCATGGATCTGTCAAAGAGTTAATAATGGGTTCAGTACTGATAAAATTGTGAATCTGAATCTGGTTAACATTAAAGAGCACACAAAAATACACCTGTCATCTTTAGTCTTTTGATAAAGAGCAAAAATAATTCATTTCATATATGTATTCTGTATTTTTTCATATATGTATAGGTTTGCTTATTTATTTGACTTCAGAGATAATGGGATTAAGCTTTAATTGCCTTTTTAATTATATTCTAAACTGTTAATTTTTTCAGTTTGAATTTTAAAAATTGTTAGAAATTACTATTTTTGGACTTTACAGCTTACACAGTTATATTTTACAGGAAATGACACATATAAAGACAAAGAAAAGTTTTGAAACTTAACCGTCTTACTTCACTCCTTAAGATGGAGGTTGCTTCTGGTTTGTGAGCAAGAAAGTATAATTCCCTAGCTAGAACTTTGGTTTTTTATTTTTCTCCTTTGATAGCCCTGAATGTTGAGATACTGAGTCTCTTTTTGTCTGTTTCCTAACTATGCTTTCATTTGTTTTTGTTAATTCTGAAAGCATTTATTTACTATTTTATTGGTTATTAGTTTTATAATTTTCTGTATTTTAACATCTCTGAAATTTAGAAGAGTCCTTGTATAATCTGTGATTTTTGGATCCCTGGGTGGCTCAGCGGTATGGCGCCTGCCTTTGCCCAGGGCGTGATCCTGGAGACCCGGGATTGAGTCCCACATCAGGCTCCCTGCATGGAGCCTGCTTCTCCCTCTGCCTGTGTCTCTGCCTCTCTCTCTCTCTTTCTGTGTGTCTCTCATAAATAAATAAATAAAATTTTGAAAAAACTATTTAATCTGTGATATTTAACAATTGCTAATGGCTTTAATTGAGTTCAAGTTCTGCTAGAAGTAAGTATCTGTTTGCTTCTGCCACTAATCTGGTGGCACTACAACTTGAGATGACCATAAGTTAAGTTGTCTGCTTGAGAATTTTTTGGACTTTGCTGCTAGTGGATTAAATGAATATTAGTTTATGGTTTAAATTCCCAAAGATTTTTGTGTCTCTGCCCAATGTACAGCTTAAGTGAAACTACCTTTCTGCTTGGTGGCTTTATTTTTTACTTCCTGTTACACTGGCAGCTTTGATTTGTCAACTTTATGCAAGACTTTTCTATCATGCTTTGTCATAGAATTAATAATATCTTCGGTATGATATGTAGGGACAGTGATGTAACTAACAAGCAACTGCATGGAGGCAGCAAGAAATGGTATATGGTTTTGGAGCTACTTTATTGGTGGTGTAGAATGTAGATTGAAGGTCAGCTTTTATGGCTAAAAGTGGCAATGGCTCCATCTGTGGTATTGCTTGCCATATTTAGGAGGAAGACCTTTTGATTGTGATTCCAGATCTGGTGATAAACAGAGTGTATCTTGCACAGTCATTTAGCAAGAAGCCTTTGACCTGAACTTTAGAAAAAGGTCTAAAGCAAAGCTGAACCACTAAGTTGTTATATAACCAGTGGCATCTTAGTCTTATCTGTGAGGTAAGAAGTATTAGAAGGCTTCTGTAGGGATCCCTGGGTGGCGCAGCGGTTTGGCGCCTGCCTTTGGCCCAGGGCGCGATCCTGGAGACCCGGGATCGAATCCCACGTCGGGCTCCCGGTGCATGGAGCCTGCTTCTCCCTCTGCCTGTGTCTCTGCTTCTCTCTCTCTCATTCTATGTGACTATCATAAATAAATAAAAATAATAAAAAAAAAAGAAGGCTTCTGTAAAACAAAGATTTGCAGTGGGGCAAGAGTTATTCACCTCATTCTTTTAAAAAAAGTTTTGGGGCACCTGGGTGGCTCAGTAGGTTAAGCATCCAACTCTTGATTTCAGCTCAGATTATGATCTTGGGGTTATTAGATCAAGCCCTGCATCGGGCTCCATGCTGGGCATGGAGCCTACTTAAGATTCTCTCTCTCCCTCTTTCCCTGCTCCTTTCCCCCATCTCTCTCTTTCTAAAGAAATAAAAATTTAAAAGGTTTTGTCATAATCTGGCGTATGTACCTAGGTTCTGTAAAATCCATGAGCTAGTAGAGGATACTTGTTTCCTATATATATATTTCTAAACTACTGTATTTTGTGTTAGGAAATTCGAGGACCCTTGGAAAACGTTTTTTTTTTTTAATTTTTATTTATTTATGATAGTCACACAGAGAGAGAGAGAGAGGCAGAGACATAGGCAGAGGGAGAAGCAGTCTCCATGCACCGGAAGCCAGACGTGGGACTTGATCCCGGGTCTCTAGGATCGCGCCCTGGGCCAAAGGCAGGCGCCAAACCACTGCGTCACCCAGGGATCCCCCTTGGAAAACTTTTAATTCACAATTAACATTTTAAGCCGTGACTTTATTTTTCAAACTCAGATATTAAGTTATTGCCATTGTATGCCTGCTCTAATTTACTACCCCTGCAAATTAAGCCTTCTTTTTGTGAATTTTCATATTGAAAAGGAGTAATATTAGGGTCTATGTACTGAATCAAAAAATTGTGAAAAAACATTTATAAAATAGTTGTAAATAAGAATGCTGTGGAATCAGTTACCATTTTGTGAACATTCACTGAACACTTAAGAAATACAGTAAGTAAAAGAGATACTAACCCATTCCAGTGATAAAATACAGACTTTATATAGTACCTTTAGTTTGGCTATTGCTATCCTGCACAGATTTCATCTTGAGACAAAATAAACAAACTTGAATTCTAGAGTAAGGAACTTGAGTTCAGTTTAAGGAACTATCTTGCCATTGAGGGTAAGCTATGAAAGATTTTCATAAGTAGAGTTGATTCTTTTAATTGGGATGATTCCAATTGTGTTATAGTGAGGCCAAGGATATAGTGTAGTTGTGTCTTAATTAGGGGCACAATGATATAGTGTGGTGGTTCTCATCCCTATAAGATCTAACTCTCCTTTCTCTGACCAGTATTTTCTAAGGTTCTTTTTTTATCTTGATGTAAAATTCATAGTTAATGTATGTTTTTAAGCTGATAACTTATAGAGAAATCAATATAATACCATAATCATCATTAAGGGAGGAATAAGAGGAAAATAATATATATATATTTTAATATTTAGAATGTAACTAGAAGACATGAGAAGACATTTTGCCTGCCACATGTGTTATATTGGGACATTTATAAGTTTTGCCTAACTACATGTTTAATAAATTGGCAGTGCCAACACTCAAATAGAATAGTCATGAATGAGGTGACTTTCTGAAATGGTAAACACCTCTTGGTCAAAATCTCATGGATTCATATTTTTTCTCCTGTATAGTGATAGTTAAATTTCTTGAACTCTTGGGGCTTTTAAAAAGGGGGTTAAAAACCACTCTGTGTTTTGATATAAAATGGAGTTAAATTTTAGGTTCAAGTGATTATAAACACATTTTTCATTTACACAAATTCCTGGCAGATATTTGAAAATTGTGGAGGGAGCAGGACTGTTCTTTGTTGTATTAAGCATTGAACAGCTTTTAACATTCTTGATTGATACTTAATATCTGTAGTGTCTCCTAATCATTATGACAACCAGAAACACTGATTTCCAAAAATGCCCCTAGAGGGTGGTACAATCCTCACATAGAATATACTGACCGTAGAACTAATGGTACAGGATGCAGGCAAGAGTCATAGTATTGGATTTGAATTTAAATTCTTTCACTTACTGACTTCCTACTGACTTTGTAATATTGGACAAGGTAGGTAACTTCTCTTGGCCTTGGTTTCCTTTCTGGAAAACTGGGAAGATAATGTCTTACAAAATCAAATAGATAATATGTTATATTTTAGGTACCTGACATGTGGTTTATGTGAATGGGACTGTATCTCTTTTGCTATTTTTCAATACTAGTAGGCACTTAATAAATACTTGCTTACTGTTATTATTCTTTAACTCCTATGTGTCACACTGTGTTCCAGTATTGAAAGTATGTGAGGAAGTGATTGCTTGTAACAGGCTCCAGACCTATCATCTGTGTCTTCTTGTGTTGTGAAATTTGTGAATCTTAAATTAGTATGTTGTCTCTGTGGGATTATGGCCTCCAGTTTCCCAGAGAGCATTAAATTCAAAATATGATGGTTTGCTTTCAATTTGAAAGACTTGTGGGATAAGGGTCTACCTCTAAGCACAAGTTTCCCAGAATCCTAATGTTTTTCTTATTTGTTGTTTTGCTAATGTCAGGGTGATGGTGGAGGCCATATATGGTAAAAGGTTCAGAATCTTCCCTCCTTTGCTAATCCTGATCTTTGTTATTTGTTATGTAGATTTTTAAAATAATGCACCAATAATTTCTTCCTCTATTTTAGCTCTTTTTCCTCTTCCTGTTATTTCGGCCAACTAAAGTTTCTGTATTGTGCTTCCTCCATAAATATTTGCTATCTTTGTCCTATTTTTTCGACTTACTTAACTTTTATCCTATTTAATTCAAACTACTTACTAACAGACTAAGATGGAATAGTACCTCTGGCAATTTTTTTTTAATTTTTATTTTTTTTATTCATTCATGATAGAGAGAGAGGCAGAGACACAGGCAGAGGGAGAAACAGGCTCCATGCAGGGAGCCCAACTCGGCACTTGATCCTGGGACTCCAGGATCGTGCCCTGCCTCAAAGGCAGGCGCCAAACTGCTGAGCCACCCAGGGATCCCCACCTCTGGCAATTTTAATGAGACTAATTACTTTGAAAATGTTGGAAGGAACTCCTAGTCTTCTTTTTAAATTGCCATCCCATTTATTCTTAAAAGAGGAAGCATTTAATCTGTAAATGCTGCTCTGCATTTTATAGAATGATGAGCCTTATAAGTATTATGGTTTTCCTCAAATATTTATTAAAATTTTAACCCACATAAATATATGATGATTATCATGAACAAAAGTTTTTAAAGCAATCACTTTGCTTTGATATTTGCAGTGTGCAAAAGCTAACATTTTCTGTTTTCTCTTCCTTTTTTTCTTCCAGGTCACCTTCAGGTCAGGCATTGCTGCTTTGGCAAATCTGCTTGCCCTTGCCCTTTAGTTACTAAGAGTTTAAGTTTGGTTTTGGACCCGTGATTGCTATGATCTTTAAAGCTAAACAAATGTTTAGCATTCATATGATTTAACCGATTATTCTTAAACATTTGGTCACTTCTACAAGAAAAGGAGCTATTATCAGCTGAGATTCTGTTACCAAAGTCTGATCCTGAAGCATTCCATAAAATTACCGAAAGTCTGATTAAAATTCATATTGGTTCAAATGGTTTTAGGTTGTTTTAAAACCCAAAGATTCTTTCATATAGAATTTTATGAGTCAACTTAAAAAGATCTTGAGGATTTTAGATAATGACTGTGTGTTCTTTTACCTATAAAAAGTTAAAATTTGTTTTAATCTATTCTCAGTTTTGGGGTGCCTGGGTGGCTCATTTGGTTGTGTCCAACTCTTGATTTTAGCTCAGGTCATGGTCTCATGCTCCTGGGATCAAGCCCTGTGTTGGGCTGCACACTCTAGCAGGGAGACTGCTTCTCTCTCTCTCTCTCTCAAATAAATCTTTAATAATCTATACTTAGTTTTTGCACATAGATAAAATTTTATTCACTTCCAGTGCTGAGACTGTTAGTTTTAAATTTGCATTTGAATAACATTTAGAATTCCACTTAACTTCCAAATGACATTTTATTGTTTTGCTTAGTAAGCTTATGGAGCATTTATTTAACTCCTATCATACAAGAAATATGATATAGGGTATCGTGAGGATTAAGACCTAGCCATAATATAACTATAATCATAATATAACCATAATATAACTAATATATATAATATATAACATAATATAACTAATTGTATTCAACCTAATTTCTATCTGTTTGTAACACAAGGGATTTCTAGACTTCTTAGATTTCTTTTATGTGTATGCAGGAGAGAAGGTAGAATTTTGTATCCTTTGAGTTGCCTATCAAAGCGTAAATTCCTAGGAAGTCTCTTTTTGCCTTCTGTGTCATAATTTATTGGAGAAAGCCAAACTGGCTGCTTTTAAGTGTTAGAGAACACATTAAAATCAGGGCCTGTTTGCTTGTGTCCAAAGTCGGTGTGCTCCTTTAGTTCTATCATTCTGATGAGAATCCCAATTGTTGGTTTGCTTGCTTTGTCTTTATTTACATAACTTCATTCTTAGAGTCAGTCATTTGTTATTGACTGCTCTTTATTAATAATAGAATATGGCTAAATGGTTAAATTTTTCAGCAGGTACTTAAGATCTCCTACCTTACTAAAATGTATAGATGCTCTACTAAAATATATTCATTTAGTAAGTAAGGCCAGATTTAATAATTAGATTTAGGGTGCTAAGAGATCACTAATATTTTCACTTAATTGCCAATGACAGTTTATTCTCGAGTATAGATTCTGTTTCCTGAGGTTTTGGGGAGACCAAGAGTATGTTGCTGATCTTTATGTTGCTCTGGGTGTATAATTTTGTGAATAAAAGTAGTCTCCAAATATTAGGAGAACATAATAGAAAGATAAAAGTAAATTTTTAATGTGAAGAACATGCATGATTTTTGGTCCTAATAGTCTAATGTGAACAATGATTACAGGGTTTTAATTGAGTTTTTAATATTTTCTTTTCTTTCTTTCTTTTTTTTTTTTTTTAAGATTTTATTTAGGGCAGCCCCCGTGGCACAGCGGTTTAGAGCTGCCTGCAGTCTGGGGTGTGATCCTGGAGACCCGGGATCGAGTCCCACGTCAGGCTCCCTACATGGAGCCTGCTTCTCCCTCTGACTGTGTCTCTGCCTCTCTCTCTTTCTCTTTCTTTTTCTCTTTCTCTTTCTCTTTATCTCTCTCTCTCTCTGAATAAATGAATAAAAAATCTTAAAAAAAACTTTAAAGATTTTACTTATTTATTCATGAGAAACACACACACACACACAGAGAGAGACAGAGACAGAGACAGAGGGAGAAGCAGGCTCCATGCAGGGAGCCCAATGTGGGACTCATCCCGGGTCTCCAGGATCAGGCCCTGGGCTGAAGGCAGTGCTAAACCGCTGAGCCACCCGGGCTGCCCAATATTTTCTTTTCAACTTTCTCAATTTATGAGATTGAGAGCATGAATGATCATTGAATTGGGAATTTAATATGAATACAGTTCACATGTCTGTATCAAAGACTTGTATATTTTTTTATTAGAGGTGGGAAGCATAAATATATAAAAGCCTTTGCTGTTGGAAGAGTTGCATGCTGGTTTCTTTTCCTATTCTATTTTATCTGTATTTACAAAGGAATTTGGAAAATTGCAATGTATTAAAAGAAGAGGAATAGTAATTATTAGTATGGAAACAAGGACACATGGAAAACTTCCAGCAGTGGTTTTTAAACATTGTTATCTTCAGTCTTTGATAGTTTGCTCTCATGTATATTCTCCTCTGCAATCTGTACTAAATCATGCAGGTCCTTAGCATGACCTATACAAACTACATTTTTGTCAGAAAAGTATTGAATAGACTCAGAGTATGATTTGCTTTCCTTTGGGAAACTGGCATGGGACAGTGTGACCTGCTCTCATGTCAGTACCATAGGCCATACACATTATTTAGTTTGGAGCCCTCACCTTTGCTACCCATTGTTTTGGTAGACAGTTAAGGCCTGAAAAAGTGATGATCCTCTCCAGGTCCTGATGAGAAATCTGAGAAAGCTGTAATGCCTGGTACTTAATAGTTGTCCAATAAATATTTAATGAGGGAGCTCTTAGGTAACTAACTCCAGCCCAGAGAATAACATAGGTTTCATGTTTCGTTGGAATAAATTTCTGTCCATTTGAGTAGTCTAAGAGTGGTTAAAGTCCACTGTGAAGCTTCTTCAGAGATTTGCAGCATGATCAACAAAGGAGTGTGAAGATATATATTCAAGCATGGGCTATTCCACTTACAGATACTTGCTTACAGGATAGTTATCCAACATGGTTTAATAATTGTCATGAAAGGGATCCCTGGGTGGCGCAGCGGTTTGGCGCCTGCCTTTGGCCCAGGGCGCGATCCTGGAGACCCGGGATCGAATCCCACGTCGGGCTCCCGGTGCATGGAGCCTGCTTCTCCCTCTGCCTGTGTCTCTGCCTCTCTCTCTCTCTCTCTGTGACTATCGTAAATAAATAAATAAAAAACCTTTAAAAAAAAAAATAATTGTCATGAAAGCTGGATATTAGCAATGCAAGTGAGATCATTAACTTGGAGGATGATCATACAGTACCTAGGCCTGGCCAGTTGGCCAATTCATATTCTGTCATTCCTGTTGAACAAAGGAAAAAGTGCAGGTGGATGCATTTAATAGGCATATTTTCACTTATGCTACAAACTGTTCCTTGCACTTCCTTTTTCCCTTTTATACTCACTCTGACTTTCTTAACTCTGACTATACATGCAAAGATGAGATTTCTTATTTAGGGGTATTATTAACCATCTCAAAGACACATAGTTCATAAGTGGCAGAACCAGGAATTGAACCAGTAAGTTGAGGTCTCCAAGCTCCTCTCTAGTATATATCATGTTGACTCAAATCAAGTGTCTGAATGATTGGAAATGGTTGTAATAGAGAGTTAGAAATGTATAAATTATAGAAGTGCAAATGTATAACTAAGCACGATTAAAAACTAGGATAGGCTACCAGGTACACTTGAAATTATACTGTTGTACTCTCTTCCATAAAGTTGTAGTTCTAAATAATCAGCTTGTGTTCTAATGATTAATGTAGATTTGCTATGATGCAAATTTTTGCCTTTATTTGACTTGCAACCTGCTTTAGAGAGTTAGTGATTTATTGAATATCTTGGAAGCAAGTTCTTGACAGCCAGTATTTTAAGGTGAAATTGCTGGGTGAGGATTTTGTTAACCTGACATTTTGTGGTTTCGCCTCATAAAACTGGCAAAGGACTCTCAGCGTGGAATGTTAATGGGGTGAAGTAATGAATGCAGGCTGGGATACAAGCAACCAGACATGAACAGTCCTATAGTTCGTACTCCATGCTTCTTGGGGGAGGTGTTTGTAGACAGTAGCTTTTCTAAAAGATAAAAGCAGTAGGAGATCTTTTTAACTCGGCAGTTGATCAGACTCTTTTTCTGAAACTTAGAAGCTAAGCAATGGTATGAACATGGGAAAGTAATTAAAGTTAAGTAAGTGCAGTCTCATGATAATTTTCACTTTCTTAAGCTATTGAAGTAAGTAATTATTGAGTACTTATTTCCTCCAAATACTAGCCTTTTTATTCCATTCAGTTTTTCAGTATTCCTATTTTACTTGGGTATCTCAATCTGTAAGATACAAAATTTAATGTTAAATGTGCAGATTTTAGGCACTTTTTAGTGGGCATTTTGGAGTAGTTATTGTGAGGCTGTTATTTCAAAATGCACTGTACTCGATTGTTTTATAAACGTTAAAGTACCTCTTATCAAAACTTTTTGATCACATTATATATTTTACACTGTAAATTACAGTGTATACTTAAGTTTTTCACAGTGTCAGATTAACAAAATCCTCACACAGCAACTTCAGCTGAAAATAACTGCCTGTCATGGCCTTGCTTCCAAAATAATAAAGCACTAACTTTATAAAGCAGATTACAAGTCAAATATATATAAAACTTTGCATCAGAGAACAATCAAGATCAGAACACACGTGAGAAGCTAGAGGATAGAGAGAGGGAGGTCAGCACATTTTAGGATAGGATGCTAACAGGACAGACCACACTACCAACACCCTGTGGCATGCAGTGTTTATGTTTTCTCTCCTTTGACCCGTATAGACTACTAGTTTACTATCGATATTTAATGTCTTGTGAATTCTACCTGTATTTCATAAGCTGCTTGCTTACACATTTTGTGTAATAGCTTTACCTATATTTCATAAGATACTAATTTATTGTCTAAAATTTACTGTCCTAAATTTCTTAGGAATTTTATCCCTCTGTTTTTTTTAAATTTATAGCATAATTGAATAATCTGAACCAATAAATAATGTGTACCTTGTAGAAATTGTGCTTCAGTCAAGGTTTTTTTTTTTTTTTTTTAAGATTCTATTTATTCGGGAGAGACAGAGAGAGAGAGAGAGGCAGAGGCACAAGCAGAGGGAGAAGCAGGCTCCATGCAGGGAGCCTGACATGGGACTCGATCCCAGGTCTCCAGGATCATGCCCTGGGCTAAAGGTGGCGCTAAACCACTGAGCCACCCGGGCTGCCCTCGGTCAAGGTTTAATCAGAGAAGTAGACCACTAGCAGATACATGTATAAAGGATTTATTTAAAAGATTTCTCCAGGGGATCCCTGGGTGGCGCAGCGGTTTAGCGCCTGCCTTTGGCCCAGGGCGCGATCCGGGAGACCCGGGATCGAATCCCACGTCAGGCTCCCGGTGCATGGAGCCTGCTTCTCCCTCTGCCTGTGTCTCTGCCTCTCTCTCTCTCTCTCTCTCTCTCTCTGTGTGACTATCATAAATTAAAAAAAAAAAAAAAAGATTTCTCCATACTCAATTGTGGGAACTGTTTAAACTGTGGAAGTTGTTTCTTTTCTGTTTGGGGCTGTTACCTGAAATCGGTAAGGCAGAAAATCAAGAAGGGAAGCCAGACATGAATTAAGGGGAAGCAAAGACAAATGGGAACCTCTGAACCGTGAGCATTGGTGGAACTTGGTCTTTTAATATTTCCAACTTTGATGATACAGGTATCTTGTGAGAGAATATGGTATCCTTTATCACATAGCTAACAGTGAACATTGCTTCTAGTTCTGGAGTCACATAAGTTGAAGGAGATTTGGCAAAAGCTGGAGTTGCCATGGGGCTGGTTGCAACCTGTGTCAACTAGGTGACCAGACATGCATGTGCAGTAGTACCACCTCTTGCCATGCTGGCATTTTGATTATGAAATATGGCTGCTACTTCATTTCTACCTTTCAAGTCTTGCTGAAAACATATTTTTAAAAAAGATTTCGTTGATTTATTTGAGAGAGACAGAGCGAGTATGAGCGGGAGAGGAGAAGGGAGGAGCAGAGAGAAAGGGAGAAGCAGAAGCAGATTCTTCGCTTCACTGAGCCCCCCCCAATATGGGGCTCCATCCCAGGACCCTGGGATCATGACATGAGCCGAAGGCAGACAATTAACCTATTGAGCCACCCCAGTTCCCCTGAAAACATCTTTGTACCACGCTAACTTTGAGCTATCTATGGAAGAGTATTTTAAGAAATGTACTTCTAGATTTTAGTCAGGTTGGCATATTTAGATATACTATATGTTCTATTTGAATTAAAGTTTTCTAAATTGATTCAATTCCTTTATGAGTAACTACAAGTAATTATTGAGTACTTACTATGTGTTAGACACATCCCATGCTCTGTGCATACATTACATTACTTAAATGTCACAATGATCCTGTGAGGTATATTTACTCTTCTCTCTCTTTTTTAAACATGTGAGGAAACCATGGTACATAAAGGCTAATTAACTTACATGAGGTCAAGGTACAGCTAGTAAGTTATAGATAAAAAGAGTTCAGCCTTATAAAGTTTTGTTTTTTTTTTTTAAAGATTTTATTTATTTATTTATTAATGAGAGAGAGAGAGAGAGAGAGAGAGAGAGAGAGAGAGAGAGAGAGGCAGAGACACAGGCAGAGGGAGAAGCAGGCTCCATGCACCAGGAGCCTGACGTGGGACTCAATCCCGGGTCTCCAGGATCAGGCCCTGGGCTGAAGGCGGCGCTAAACCACTGAGCCACCCTTATAAAGTTTTTTTTTTTTTTTAAGATTTCATTTATTTATTTATTAATGAGAGACAGAGAGAGAGGCAGAGACACAGGCAGAGGGAGGAGCAGGCTCATGCAGGGAGCCTGATGTGAGACTCAATCCCCGGTCTCTAGGATCAGGCCCTGGGCTGAAGGCGGCGCTAAACCACTGAGCCACCTGGGCTGCCCAAGCCTCATAAAGTTTAATAGCAGTGTTTTGCTTTTAACCAGATATAAGTTGCAAACAAAAGGGGGGCATGCATGAGGATGAGTTAGTAATAACAGTCCACCAGGGAAACCAGGTACTAATTTTTTAAGTTATGCAGAGCTTTTGAAGGATGGAAAAGTCCAAAGTAAACAGCCTTAGAGGAATGGTACTTGATAGGTGATAGGTTACTGCAAAGAATTTAATACCATTGCTCTTTCATTTAGTGAATAGGTTAAGTTGCTCCTTAGCTAAGACTTACTGTGCTTATTTTGTCACTTATGTACTCCTTGGCTTGCACTGTTTATGCCTAGGAGTATAAGTACCCTCCATTGCGAAGTCCTGCTCAGGATGGTTTCTAAGGTTCTATTTAGTTTGGCATTTCTTAGAATGTAGGACTTTTCAACTTATGAAGTATTAGCTTACCAGGTGAGCAGCTGTTGTGATTA
Source organism: Nyctereutes procyonoides (assembly GCF_905146905.1). NCBI lineage: Eukaryota > Metazoa > Chordata > Mammalia > Carnivora > Canidae > Nyctereutes > Nyctereutes procyonoides. The sequence goes on from NW_026575137.1 coordinate 14,156,536, forward strand.
GAATCTACACTATTTCCAAGCAAATGAATAACTTTGAAAAGATACATTTTGAAGATATTCTGGAAGGAGAGAGTGATCGGTATTCTTGTTTGACAAAATCACCATAAGGAATGGTGATCAAAATTTTCCATCTACATTTTTTGCCCTGATGTCAGTGTGGTCTTGATAGTAGTTCAAGGAAATCTATCTACATCAAGGAGGAAAATCTCGGTTAGTTCTAAATTATAAATAAAATTTACTTTTTTGCAGCATTACTGCCAATTTCAGTTTTATTTTTTATTTTTTTTTTTATTTTTATTTTTTATTTACTTATGATAGTCACAAAGAGAGAGAGAGAGAGGCAGAGACACAGGCAGAGGGAGAAGCAGGCTCCATGCACCGGGAGCCCGATGTGGGATTCGATCCCGGGTCTCCAGGATCGCGCCCTGGGCCAAAGACAGGCGCCAAACCGCTGCGCCACCCAGGGATCCCCCAATTTCAGTTTTGAAACAGCTTGTTTCTTTTGAGCCATCAGCTGTAGTAGATTACATTAAATGTAACCACTGAACATTCCCAGTGATCTTTACCTTCCTTTTCTATGCCATGACAATATTCTGTTTGGAATTTCACTAAATAGTGTCTTTCTTATCATCTTGACAGATTCTAAAAATAGACTACAACACAGAAATTGTAACAGTAACTAATTTATTGGTGACTTCCAATTACTTCAGTATTCTTTTAGAGCAGAAAAATGTTTTGATAGTGGCTCTGTTAACATTGTGGTCCAGATCATTCTTTGTGTTGGGTACTGTCTGGGCGTTTTAGGATGATTTTGTAGCATCTTTAATCTCCAGATATCAGTAGACCTTCCAAGTTGTTACAACCAAAAATGTGCCAAGAAAACTGCCACTATTTGAGAACCACTTCTTTAGTATGCATTTTTATTCTGTAGTGTATTTTTTTTTTTACCAACATAGATGCCTAAAATAGAAGTGTTTGCCTAGGATTTTAGAAAAGAGCATAAAATATGGGCATATTTGGAGTAGTTATCTTGGGACTGTTATTTCAGAATTCACTGTACTTAGAATTGTACTATAAAAGTTAAAATACTTCTTATCAAAACTTTTTGGTCACATATGTGATATTAAACAGTAGTGTTTCCCTCATTGTTCTATTATTATTGCCATTCATAAAAAATATGAAGTTCTAGTCAGGGGTCAGTGATGGGTCGGACTTTAGAAAAGAGGAGAATTTGGGAATTTAATCAAGTACCATAAACAGAGTGAAAGAACAGGATTGCTCTTCTGAATATCATTTAAGATACTTGGTTCTTACCCCTGGACTCAGTCCCCAGCATTATTCCTTTTGTGGTCTACTTGCTTCGCTTTCCCACACTCTCAATCTGAATTAGTTGTATCTCCTGAATATTCCCTTTCGTGTCGCTCCATTTTTTAAAATTTTCAGGTGTTCTGGGAAAATGGAAATCATAATGGTAGGAGGGACTATGTTAAGAAGTTAATTTATATAGTCACGTCTACAGAGAATTGAAACCACCAATATCTCTTTTTTTAAATTATTATTTATTTATTCATGAGAGAGAGAGAGAAAGAGGCAGAGAGACACAGGAAGAGGGAGTAGCAGGCTCCATGCAGGGAGCCTGATGTGGGACTCAATCCCTGGTCTCCAGGATCAGGCCCTGGCCTGAAGGCGGCGCTAAACTGCTCAGCCACCCAGGCTGCCCCCATTTTCAGTTCTTTGTTTTTCGGTTCACAGAGGAAATGGCTGAATTTTAAACTCAAGATGATTGGATTAAAACATTATTTTTAATAGGTCTTAAATATTTGCAAGGAAATAGGAAAATCAGGAATCAGTAAGGCTAAGATTTACAGTTACCATGTAAGTCTTTTCATTAAATGGCCGTTTTATGCAAGTAAGGGATCAGGTTGCTTTTTTTTTTCCCAAGCAGTCCAAGTGTTTTAGGTCAAATTAAATATTCTTTGATATGTACTGAGGAGTTTATTCAGTAAATTCCTTAAATGTCCCTAGAGGCTCATCGTGGAAAGGATGTTTACAAGTACAAAGTGAATGTTAGGCTTACCCAAATCCTTACTTAACTTGAGTGCTTTATGTACATTGACTTAGGTTATCCTTCAAAAAATTCTTAAATGTGCAGAATGAGAGTCAAGATAAAAGATTTAGATTAAAAGATTTTATCCATTCATTTTCATATTCCCCATAATAAAATTCCTTAAATTTCCTATGTGGAAAAAAACAAGAAAAATTTTCCTATGTGAATTATAAACTTTTAAATATTAGGCTTCAATAACTCCTACTTTTTTGTCCATTTATTTGACTTGAGATTGTACTGGTATTAATTTCATTTTGATAGGAAAGGAAAGAAAAAATTGAGTCACATGTTTTCTATCCCAGGGTAGCCAAGTATAACAATATTGTTTAATTTCCTTAATAAGAAGCAGTAAAGTGATTCCCCAGCTTATGTAGTGAAGAATTTAGGCCTCCAGTTGCTACTGTTTATTGTTTGATGCATATATGAAGGAATCATAATTGTTTAGATATACATGTATCAAAATTTCTTTAAATAATAGTGCCTTGTCTCTTTAAGTAGTACCACTTTAGTGGCTACTGAGTAATGAGTTTGGAGGGCTATAGAGTTTAAATATTTTAATATGATGTTCATAAAAATGCGTAGAGAATCTGTTTCTTGGAGAAAGACGTGCAAGGAAAATAAAGGGCATATATATGTTTTTTGTTTTTTAAATTAAGCCCTTTATTTAGAGATAATTGTAGATTCACATGCTATTCTGAGAAATACTAGAGAGAGATCATTTATACCACCCTTTACCCCTTTTCTCTCAATGATTACATCTTTCAAAACTGTAATACACTATCCTAATTAGGATATTGGCAATTCAGTAATCTTTTTTTATTATTTATTTTTTATTGGAGTTCAATTTGCCAACATATAGCATAATACCCAGTGCTCATCCTGTCAAGTGCCCCCCTCAGTGCCTGTCACCCAGTCACCCCCCACTCCCCACCCACCTCCCTTTCTACCACCCCTTGTTCATTTCCCAGAGTTAGGAGTCTCTCATGTTCTGTCTCCCTTTCTGATATTTTCCACTCATTTTTTTCTCCATTCCCCTTTATTCCCTTTCACTATTTTTTATATTCCCCAAATGAATGAGACCATATAATGTTTGTCCTTCTCCGGGCAATTCACTAATCTTAATCAGATTTCTCTCCTTTTATTTGCGCTCCGGTGTGTGTGTGTGGTGGGGGGTGGGGGGGTGGGGGTGGGTAGAGATGGAGGAGGTGCATTCTATATAATTGTATCACATGTTTAGATTTATTAGATTTATGTATGTACTGTCACAAAGTACAGAGAAGTTCCATTACCAGGATCCCTTCTTTTACCTTTTATCTTCTTTTTATGGTATTTTATAACCATGCCCACTTTGCTTCTGCTTTCTCCTTCCAGCCCACTCCATCCCCACATCTTATCAATGACAACCACTTATCCACTCTCCATTTTTATAAAAAAATTTTGTTAAAGAATGTTATATAGAGGGAGGGGCAAGATGGCGGAAGAGCAGGGTCTCCAAATCACCTGTCCCCGCCAAATTACCTAGATAACCTTCAAACCATCCTGAAAATTTACGAATTCGGCCTGAGATGTAAAGAGAGACCAGCTGGAATGCTACAGTGAGAAGAGTCCGCGCTTCTATCAAGGTAGGAAGACGGGGAAAAAGAAATAAAGGAACAAAAGGCCTCCGAGGGGGAGGGGCCCCGCGAGGAGCCGGGCTGAGGCCGGGGCGAGTGTCCCCAGGACAGGAGAGCCCCGTCCCGGAGGAGCAGGAGCTGCACCAACCTTCCCGGGCGGGCGGAAAGGGGCTCGCAGGGAGTTGGAGCAGGACCCAGGAGAGCGGGGATGCCCTCGGGCTCCCTGGGACACTAACAGACACCTGCGAGCGCAGGAGAGTGCTCCGAGCTCCCTAAGGGCTGCAGCGCGCACGGAGGGACCGACCGGAGCAGCTCGGAGGGGCTCGGGAGCGGCTCCAGGGAGGGGGCTGCGGGGCGGGAGCGCGAATCCACCAGCGCAGGCCCCGGAGCACAGGGCGCCCGCCGGGACACAGCCCAGGATCCGGCCTCCCCCGGGACAGGCAGAGGCCAGGAGGGCCCGAGACAGCGAGGACGCTCCTGCCCCGAGCCGAGCAGATCAGCGGCCCCGCCCCGGAGCCTCCAGGCCCTGCAGACGGAGAACCGAGAGCCCCGAGCTCGTAGTTCCTGCGGAGGCTGAATCCAGGCTTCCAGAGTTGCCATAGCAACTGCGACTGTTCCTCCTGGGGCCTGACGGGGTAAACAACCCCCGCTGAGCCCTGCAGCAGGCAGGGGCAGAGCAGCTCCCCCAAGTGCTAACACCTGAAAATCAGCACAGCAGGCCCCTCCCCCAGAAGACCAGCTAGAGGGACCAGTGATACTCCCCCGTGTTCCAATACAACTTGTTTTTGGCCACTCTGCACTGAGCAAAATGACTAGAAGGAAAACCTCACTTCAAAAGAAAGAATCAGAAACAGCCCTCTTTCCCACAGAGTTACAAAATCTGGATTACACTTCAATGTCAGAAAGCCAATTCAGAAGCACTATTCTACAGCTACTGGTGGCTCTAGAAAAAAGCATTAAGGCCTCACGAGACTTCATGACTGCAGAATTTAGATCCAATCAGGCAGAAATTAAAAATCAATTGAATGAGATGCAATCCAAACTAGAAGTCCTAACGACGAGGGTTAACGAGGTGGAAGAACGAGTGAGTGACATAGAAGACAAGTTAATGGCAAAGAGGGAAACTGAGGAAAAAAGAGATAAACAATTAAAGAACCATGAAGACAGATTAAGGGAAATGAACGACACTCTAAGGAAGAAAAACCTACGTTTAATTGGGATTCCCGAGGGCGCCGAAAGGGACAGAGGGCCAGAATATGTATTTGAACAAATCCTAGCTGAAAACTTTCCCAATCTGGGAAGGGAAACAGGCATTCAGATCCAGGAAATAGAGAGATCCCCCCCTAAAATCAATAAAAACCGTTCAACACCTCGACATCTAATAGTGAAGCTTGCAAATTCCAAAGATAAAGAGAAGATCCTTAAAGCAGCAAGAGACAAGAAGTCCCTGACTTTCATGGGGAGGAATATTAGGGTAACAGCAGACCTCTCCACAGAGACCTGGCAGGCCAGAAAGGGCTGGCAGGATATATTCAGGGTCCTAAATGAGAAGAACATGCAACCAAGAATACTTTATCCAGCAAGGCTCTCATTCAAAATGGAAGGAGAGATAAAGAGCTTCCAAGACAGGCAGGAACTGAAAGAATATGTGACCTCCAAACCAGCTCTGCAAGAAATTTTAAGGGGGACTCTTAAAACTCCCCTTTAAGAAGAAGTTCAAGTAACTCTGAACGTGAATGGGCTTAATGACCCCATCAAAAGGCGCAGAGTTTCAGACTGGATAAAAAAACAGGACCCATCTATTTGCTGTCTACAAGAGACTCATTTTAGACAGAAGGACACCTACAACCTGAAAATAAAAGGTTGGAGAACCATTTACCATTCAAATGGTTCTCAAAATATACCCTAAAAACTACAGAACACTTCTGAAAGAAATTGAGGAAGACACAAAGAGATGGAAAAATATTCCATGCTCATGGATTGGCAGAATTAATATTGTGAAAATGTCAATGTTACCCAGGGCAATTTACACGTATAATGCAATCCCTATCAAAATACCATGGACTTTCTTCAGAGACTTAGAACAAATTATTTTAAGATTTGTGTGGAATCAGAAAAGACCCCAAACAGCCAGGGGAATTTTAAAAAAAAGAAAACCATATCTGGGGGCATCACAATGCCAGATTTCAGGTTGTACTACAAAGCTGTGTTCATCAAGACAGTGTGGTACTGGCACAAAAACAGACATATAGATCAATGGAACAGAACAGAGAACCCAGAAGTGGACCCTGAACTTTATGCTCAACTAATATACGATAAAGGAGGAAAGACGATCCACTAGAAGAAAGACAGTCTCTTCAATAAATGGTGCTGGGAAAATTGGACATCCACATGCAGAAGAATGAAACTGGACCACTCTCTTGCACCATACACAAAGATAAACTCAAAATAGATGAAAGATCTAAATGTGAGACAAGATTCCATCAAAATCCCAGAGAAGAACTCAGGCAACACCCTTTTTGAACTTGGCCACAGTAACCGGAGAAGGACAAACAGTGTATGTTCTCATTCATTTGGGGAATATGAATGATAGCGAAAGGGAATATAAGGGAAGGGAGAAGAAATGTGTGAGAAATATCAGAAAGGGAGACAGAACATAAAGACTTCTAACTCTGGGAAATGAACTAGGGGTGGTGGAGGGGGAGGAGGGCGGGGGGTGGGGGTGAATGGGTGACGGGCACTGAGGGGTACACTTGACGGGATGAGCACTGGGTGTTATTCTGTATGTTGGTAAATTGAACACCAATAAAAATTAATTTAAAAAAAAAAAAGAATGTTATATAAATGGAGGCCTGTATATAGTATATAATCTTTATGGGAATGGCTTATTTTCATTCATCATAATTCTCTGTAGATAGATATATATAAATATGTAAATATATATATAAATATATATCTGTCTCCTTGTTTAGACCCTTGCTCAACATGTTTCTGAAATTATGTATTATTTGTATGTCAGTAGTTTATTATTTTTTATTGTCAAGTATGATACCAGTATACAGGTAATGATACAGTTTTTCCATTCTGTTGTTGGACATTTGGGTTGTTTACAGCTTGGGATTATTGTGATTAAAGATGCTGTAACATTCTTGTACAACGTTTTGGGGTAATACATTTTCATTTGTGTTGCATGCATGTTTAGGAATGGAGTTGCTAATACAGGATAGGTGTATGTTTGTAACCAAATGCTAACACTTCTACCCAAGGGGTTGTATGATTTAACAACCCCACCAACAGTATGTGAGTTACAGTCATTCTATACATATCCTTGTCAGTATTTGATGTAACCATTTTAGTTTTATCTTTTTTACTAAGCATGAAAAAGTATTCCATGCTGATATTAATTTGTTTTTATATGATGACCTAAATGAAAAGATTAATCTTTTCATTTTGGTACTTGATACCTTCTTTGGTGAAGTATCCGAGTTTTTTTGGTTGTTTTATATTGGTAGTTTTTCTCACAGTGTTGTTAGGGTTCCTTAAATATTCTTATATGTGTGGAGGATATTTTTTCTAGTTTGGCAGTCCCAGTAAGGAACAAAATTTAAAATTTTTGATGCAAATTTATCAATTTTTCTATAATTAATGCTTTTTGTGTTTTAGATTTTTCTAAGAAATCAAAGTCTTGTAAAATTTTTTCTACAAACTTTATAGTTTAGCTTTAGTTTTAAGTCTGTGATACATATTAAATTGGTTTTTGTGAATAGTATTTGGTTGGGATTATGGTTTTCAGTATTTCTTTTCTCCATTTGTTTATTCAGTTGTTAAAACAGTATTGAAGAGCTTTTTCCCCCTTCATTGAATTGCATTGACATCTTTGTTAAAAATCAGGGATCCCTGGGTGGCGCAGCAGTTTGGCGCCTGCCTTTGGCCCAGGGCGCGATCCTGGAGATCCGGGATCGAATCCCACGTCGGGCTCCCGGTGCATGGAGCCTGCTTCTCCCTCTGCCTGTGTCTCTGCCTCTCTCTCTCTCTCTCTCTCTGTGACTATCATAAATAAATAAAATTAAAAAAAAATCAATTGACAATATATTTGTAGGTCTATTTTGGGGATGTCTGTCCTGTTTCATTAATCTGTTTATGTTTTTGCCAATATCCCTGGTCTTCTTTGTTGTAGCTATATCCTGAATCTTTACATTAGGTAGTGTGAGTCCTCTAACTTTATCTTTTTAAAAGATTGTTTTTTTTTTTTTTGTTTTTCTTTTTTTTTTATTCATATGAGAGAGAGAGAGAGAGATGGAGGGAGAGAGAGAAAGAAAGAGAGAGACAGACAGAATGAATGAGGCAGAGACAACAGGCAGAGGGAGAAGCAGGCTCCATGCAGGGTGCCTGACGTGGACTGGATCCGGGGTCTCCAGGATCACATCCTGGGCTGAAGGTGGCGCTACACTGCTGAGCCACCCCGGCAGCCCTAAAAGATTGTTTAGGTTATTTTAACTTCTTTGTTTGCCAGGTAAATTTTTTTAGAGTCAACCTACCAATTTCTATTTATAGTCCTATTAATGATTTTGATTGGAATTTCATTGAATTAGTGTTTCAACTTGGGAAGAAACTGACATGTTGACCATATTGAGTCTTTCAAATCCTGAACATAGTAAATGAATCCATTTATTTAGGCTTGCTTTAGTTTTTCTCAATAAATTTTTTACTTATTTCTTGCCTACTGCATTGTATTTTCTTCCTTTTCTAATCATTTATCTGGTAATCTGTTACAGTACCTGCAGAATGTTTTTCTGCTAGGATACATTTATGTCTTTAATTAATATAATTAGAAAAGATTTTATTTATATAATAATCAGTAGTTTTGAAGAAACTCGATTATGTATTAAGGAATCCATCTTACGCACTTTATATTCAAGAGTTTGATTTTGCTTAGAATATAAGAATGATGTCACTTTTAGAGCTATTTAATGAAAATAGTAACATACTGAATTATTTTTACATTATGATGTTTATAGTATCCCATAGAAACATTATTTTGAAACCCAGTGTCTCATGGTAGTGATTTTGAAAACTGTATGTTGTAGGATTCTGTTACTTAAGAAGCTCAATTATTACTGTAATAATTGATGGAGATTGTTACCATGACATTTCAATACCTGTGATTAATGAGACCCAAGATAGGAAGGCATTTTATTCTACTCTGTCTGTGATAGATTGCTGGTTCTTCTTTTTTTTTTCCACTTTTATTTTTCTAAGATTATATTTTTAAGTAATATTTATAGCCAGCTTGTTATGCTCGATTTACAACCCTGGAATCAAGAGTTGCATGCTCTTCTGACTGAGCCAGGCAGGTGCCTTTTTGTATTCTGAAATAGACGTAAAAATGGAGAAGAATGTAATGAATATTTCATTACAAATATATTTTAAATCTCTCTTTTTTCTTTCCTAGTCCTATTCTTCTCTCTTTTTACCATATTAGAATTGGCCACTGTTTTGAAGTTAGCAGTCATTATTCCTGTGCTCATGTATGCCTTTATACTTTCAGAATATAGTATATATATTATGGATATATATTATATATATAATATACATATATTATAGGATATATATTATAATTGAAAAATATTGGAGTTTCATATTGTTTTGCATATCTTGGTTTCTTTATTATTTGTATTCTTTGGAAAATTGTTTTTTGGTTCAATATTAAGTTTTTATTCCTAGAACTCTTTTTCAGTCATTTATGTAGTAATCTTTCCTATGAACATACCGTAGTTTACTCTCTCACCATGGAACCATGGTTCTCCTATCTAATCACAACCTATCTGATGCCATGTTTCTTATACTAGTGGGCATTGTCAGGGATAGGACAAAACTCCTGGGTGACAGCAACACACAGAGTTAGTTAGGTTTGCTCTTTTTGTTGGATAGCAACAATAAGCAGATTGTTAGAGATACTGTCCAGGTATCCCCAGAACTTGAGCCAGGTGCCAGCAGTTAGGTTATAGTTAGTGGTATACTCTCCTTTGACTTTTTTTTTCTTAATTAATTTTTAAGTTATCTCTACAGCCAAGTAATCTCTACACGCAGGGGCTCAAATTCATAACCCTGAGATCAAGAGTCTCATGTTCTATTGACTGAGCCAGCCAGGAACTCCTCTTCTTTAACTTTTATAAGGATCTGTAGGTCATTTAGGTCTTTGCCATCCCACTTATGAAAAGGCTTTGGGAGCTGAGTGCTTCCCGATGTGGCTCTCATCTACCCTCTGCCCACAGCTATTCCTGGGGACAGGAGCTGGTATGTGTCTTGCCTGGGGGTTGATCTCTACTTAGTAAAGCTCATCTGTATCTGGAGTCTCCAGCTCGAACTTCCTGCCATGCTTACCTGTCAGGAAGTCAGTCTCTGAGTTGTACCCAAGGATGCCAAGATTGGCCAGAGTTGTGATAAGTTTGGGGGATGTGATGAAGGTATGGATCTTAGGGTTCTTATTATTTTGGCCAGTGAAGTGTTCCTGTTATAGGAGGTTATGTCTGCAGTTTTTCTCTTCTTGATGTCCTTCTTGTTCTACTAGTCATTACAGTGTCCACAGATGTTGGCTAGGACAATGCCACCCACATCCTGGAGGATTTATGTATAGCCATTCCATTCAGTTGTGGTGTAGGTCTGTTGGAATCTCAGTGCAGTGGTGAACTGGGATTTGCTCTTGTGTGTATGAGCCAGCACCGGCGTGGTCACATCTGCTGAATGCCCCATGCTCTCATAGCCTGAGTTGGTGCAACTGCCAATCAGGCCCATAGGATGTGCAGAGGACTTTCTTCCTTCTTTGCTACAGTGCCTCCTTCTGCCACAGTGAGCCATAACAGTATAAAGGGCTCACTAATGTATTACCTCAGCTTGTTGAGATTAATTTCAATCAGTTGGTTATAATGACAACCAAGTCAGGCACCAAGTGTACTTGATTTTGTATGCAAGATTGGCCATGCCACCGTGCCCTGCTTAACTCAGGTATTTCTTCATTTTATGCTTATAAGAGAACGCTGAGAACCCCAAATTGTGCCGATTGTTATCAGTTGGGGATTGTTATCAGTCAGTAGAAGAGATGGAGTCTACACCAGACCAGTGCTATTGCATCATAATTACTCATGCCACCTTTTGCCACAAGGATGCCTGCCATTTTTAGGATCATATCTGTGGGTGATGATGATAAGCTTCACACCAGTCACTTGGGGACTGTCAACTTCCAGGAAGTCCCAAACTTCAGTCCACAGTTTCGGCATCCCCAGTGTCAATATAGATGCTTCACAGGCCACCACTGTTGGGAGTGTGGGAGTAAATGACAATCAGAAGATTCCAGGGTATGCAGTTTTCCAAAATGATCTGGTGGAATGATTACAGATCCAGGCCTCCTGAAGCTCATGCTATTCTTGGAGCCTGTAGTTACCAGAAATTTATATGTTTCCTGGTCTGTGCCTTTGGCCTGGTATAGATCTTTCTTGTCCCTGTGATGCTTCTTGATCAAGTGGTCATAGTGGATGGTGGATAGCACAGCCATTTTGGGCATCTACTGCTGATGAACTGCCCTGTGATATCCTGCATGGCTTTGTAATTGGGCTGCATGCAGCTACAGAAATATCTTGGCCCACTCCCATCTCCTGATTGACCAAGGTCATCCAGGTTGATCATACACAATATTTTTGAGAGGATCAGAAGCGGATCTGATAATTTGTGAACAATGTTCTTCTCTGGCAGGTCAGTGTGGATGTGTTACTCATTGGGTTCAGATTGTCTTATCTTGGCCCATTTGCACAGGACTGCTGCTATATGGTATTGCTGCATATTCAAGGCTTTCAACTGAGTCAATAATAGGCTGTAAGGCATAATTTTATGGACTGACAAAAGATTAGTTTGCATCTTACAAATACTTTTTTTTAAAAAATGAAGTTTCCAAGTTCCATGAAAATCTATATTTGATTTTTATTACTTTATTAAGTAATTTCTATACCCAATAAGGGGCTCAAACTCAGGATCCTAAGATCAAGAGTTGGATGCTCTACTGACTGAGCCAGCAAGGTGCTCCTGTATTTGTATTTTAATTGGTACTTGATTGAACTTAATCTGTGTTCTATCTTGTATATATGTTAGTGTGTGTTTGGGTGTCTCTTTTATCATACCCTAGACATATAATTTTAATATTTTAATTTCTTTTGTTTTAATTCACTGGCTAGGACTTTCAGCCCTGGAAGTGGTGAGTGTCAACTCCTTCTGTTTCCTGATTTTAAAAAATCCTAATGTTTACACATTAACTGTGATATTTTATTACATTAAGCATGATGCAATGGGGGTGCCTGAATGGCTCAGTTAAGTGGCTGCCCTCAGATCAGGCCACGATCTCGGAGTCTTGAGATCAAGCCCTAAGATGGGCTCTCTGCTCAGCAAGGAGTCTGTGTCTTCTTCTGTCTTCTTCTCCCTCTGTACTCTTGCTTTCCCTCTCCCTCTCTCTCAAGTAAATAGATACGATCTTTAAAAAAAGAAAAAGTATGATGTGATGATAAATATATATCTGGTAGATATCTTAATACATTGAGGAGTTTTCATTATTAAATTATACTTATAGTCCTTCAGCAAACCCATATTAGTCGTGATTTATTTTTATATTACTGAATGATAATGGAATAGTACATGTCAACATTTTTGAGAGGTGGCTAAAGCAGTGCTTGAAAGTTAATGTATACTCCCCAATATATAAATCATGAAGAATGCACATATGTATATATATTTTTGCTTGTATTTTCTTTAGTGAACTTACTGTTTTTCATTCTTGATTTGATATGAAAATTTGCTACACTTATAAAATAAATTGGTAAAACTTGTTCTAAAAAAATTCTCTGAGAGAGTTTGTTAAAGATTGGAATACTCTTTATAAGTTTTATAGCATTTTTTTATAGAACTATTTGGTGTTGCTTCTTCCTCCATATTTCTTGCCACCTTCCTTCCTTTCTCTACCTCTTTTTTAAAAAAGTCTTTTGTTTTCTTTGTGTTTTTTTTTTCTACCACTGCAGCCTCATCTTCCTGTCTCCCTTATTCCCTCTCCCCTCCACCACCACCTCCTCCTCTTTTTAATATTTTTACACTGTTTCAATTCCTCTGATAGGTATAGGATATTCATATTTTCTATTTCCTGTTGAGTTAGTTTTGATAAATTTAATTTTTCTAGGATACTGTCTAGAAAGTTTGCCTTAATTATTTCAAACTTGAATAATAGTTTTTCTAGGTATAAAACTCTGGTTGATAGTTTTTTTTTTCCCTTTTTCTTTTTTTTAAGAAGTCTACTGTTAGTCTGTGATTTCTTTTTAAGTAATATGTCTATTTTCTGTACTTGATTTTATTTTTTTGTTTACCGTTATTTTATGTAGTCTAACCCTAATTTACTCAGTTGTTGTTTTCATTTTATTTATCTTACTCGGGAATCATTTTGTTCTCTGCATCTGAGAATTTGTGTCTTTCATCAATTCTGGAAAATTTTCAGCCAATAATTCCTCAAATATTGTTCCCCACTCTTCTCTCCTTCTGAACCTTTGATAAAACATTTTGTATACAATCATGCCATCATTCTTGTATCTGTATCAGTCTTTTATATTTTTAACATTTCTTTGTGTATTACATTTTGGGCGATTTCTTTAGATGCATTAATTCTTGTATAATCTGCTATTTAACCTATCCACTGTGTTTATAATTGCATTGGATATTTTTAAAAATTCATTTTAAATCTCTTTCAGCACTCTCTTCTTTTTTGATTATATTTCTTTTTGAAGTTTTCCATTCCATCTTTTATTTAATTAATTCAAACAGTATATTGTAATCTACATTTAATAGTGCTGTTTTTCAAAGTTTTGGCAGTTCTGTTTCTGCTGTTGTATTCTTTTGATCATAGATCATGATGGCTTATTTCCTCATATTTTTACAAGTATGAATTATTCATGTTTGACAGTACATTATCTACTGAGCCTATATTGAACATGGATATGTTAAACAGTTTTTGTTTTATTTCTTTTCTACCTGATGTCAGATTTTACTTATTCCTTTTTATTGTATTTATTCTTTTCTGATTATGCAAATAATGTAAAATTGATCTTTTAATTCACTGGGCTTTAAAAAGCTATGTCATATTTTATAAAATTTCATAGTTTAGTAATATGTAGGAGACCCTTTTTAATATCCTTATTTTACAGGAAATTTCTTTTAATTGTTTTTAAAATGAAATTAGACATGCTGAAAGTTGTAGCAATTTATTTTACAAGAACATCCATAAATCCTTTTTCCAGCTAGTAAAATGGAAAACTGCAGACTTAGTTAAATCTCCCCCTATATTTTTCCCTTTACTCATTTTCCTTCTGCAAACCAGTAGTTGGTCACTACCTTGAACCTGGCACTTATCATTATTATGCATATTTTTATACTTTTAGTATGTTTTGTGTATGTATGTTACATTCAGCAATGCATATAGTGTTCTTTTGCTTCATTTGAAGTGATATTGTAGTAGATTATAAAAATTGATATAAATTTCTCTGTGACTTTTGCAGTGTCACATTATATATAGTTTGTTTCTTCATCCTTCTAATTTGGATTGGGCATGTGACTTGCTACAGCCAAAAGGACATTAGCAAACATGACAAAGCAGAAGTTTAGAAAGGAATTACATTCTGGAGCTTGCTTTTATTTAATTTGGAATTCTGAGATCGCCATGTGAACAATTTTGAGCTAAATAGGAGAAACCATGGTGATGAGAGCTAAGGTGCCCTAACCTATAAGCAGTCATTGTCTAGCATATCGGGCAACTGACTGCAGATATCAGAGTCAGCCTCAGCTGAGATCAAGACTTTCCAGGTGGGTCTACTGAAAATGGTGACCTGCAGAATAACAAGCTTAAGTAAATGATAGTTGTTTTAAGCCTCTGAATTTGGGAGTGGTGTGTTACATAGCAAAAATTAGCTGTTAATGGGGTTCCTGGGTGGCTCTTTGGTTAAGTGTCCAACTTTGGTTTTGGCTCAGGTTATGATTTCATGGGTCATGGGATCGAGCCTCTTGTTTGCTGCATACTCAGTGAGGAGTCTGCTTCAAGATTCTCTCCCTCTCCTATCATGACTCATAATGCACTCTCTCTCCCTGCCACCCGCCCCCAATAAATAAATATTTAAAAAATTAGCTGTTAAAGGTGTCATGATATCTGGATTCTTTCTCCACCTTCATTTTCTTTTTATTTTTTTTAAGGTTTTATTTATTTATTCATGAGAGACAGGGAGAGAGAGAGGTGGGGGGCAGACATAGGCAGAGGGAGAAGCAGACTCCTTGCAGGGAGATTGATTCATGACTCGATCCCAGACCTTGGGATCACACCCTGAGCTGAAGGCAGATGCTCAACCACTGAGCCACCCAGGTGTCCCTACACCTTCATTTTGTTACTCAAGTTATAATATGTACCTCTTAGCAATGTAACTGTGGTTCATTCATTTTCTTTCTTTATATTGTTACATTATCTGAATGTATCATGCTATTTTTATTTTTTCTTAGTAATTATTTAACATTTTAAAAAATTACAAATAATCCTCGGGGCACCTGGGTGCCTAAGTTGGTTGAGCATCTGATTCTTGTTTTTTTTTTTTTTTTCCTCAGGTAACGATCTCAGGGTTATGGGATTGAGCCTTGCATCAGGCTCCATGCTTAGTGAGGAGTCTGAAATTCTCTCTTTCCCTCTCCTCCTCCCCCTGCTTGCGTGTGTACACTCTGTCCTTCTCTCTCTAAAAAAATAAGTCCTTAAAAAATTATAAATAATCCTATCATTTTTGCACATGTGCAATTTCAATATATTTTAAGCTTTAGATCTAAGTTTTAAAAGAAACTAAGTTAGGAAATATTGTTCAGATCATGATATAACCTGCCCCTTTTCATTTCAGCAAGTTTGGATTTACTGAACTGGTACTATTACCTATACCAGGCAGTTGTCATTTTATTGTTATAATCTGCTTGTCTAGGGTAAAACATGAACCCTAATACTACTGAAGTGCATATCATAAGACTTTTTTGTTGTTGTTACTAGGATTAATTTTATGACCTTATGTGGGTTTTTTTTTCCAACTTTATTGAGGTATAGTGAACAAACAGCCTTATGTTTGTTTTGTTTTGTTTTTAAGATTTTATTTATTTATTTATGAGAAACAGAGAGAGAGAGGCAGAGACACAGGCAGAGGGAGAAGCAGGCTCCGACGTGGGACTCGATCCCGGGTCTCCAGGATCACGCCTGGGCTGAAGGCAGCACTAAACCGCCAAGCCACCCGGGCTGCCCAGCCTTATGTTTTTAAGTTGGTAACAAAATAAACTGTTTTTAGCTCATGTTTAACACACCACATTTCTGATTATAGATGAAATCAATATTGTTAAATAAAAGGATGATGAAAATAAACTTTTTCAGATGACATTCAGAAGTTATTTGTTTTGCCTCTGCAATGCTAAATACCATGAACAAAAATTAGATGATGCTATTTCCCTGTGGAACCATATAAAACAACCATCTATTCTAAAAGTCAAATAAGGTGATTTTGATCAGAGAACTAGGCTTGGCATTAACATTTTAAAATTTACTTTAAATGATGTAAGAATTGCCATATATTATTTATCTTCATGGAATAATAAAGTACAATAATCATGAGCTATGACTTAGAGTGAGGAAGCTATTAAAAAAGGCCTTAGTTTTTGGATTTTCATAGGACATTTTGTTCTTAAATATAAATTATTTGTATTCCTTCCATAATTTTAATGATAACACATTAATGTATAGTTTAAACATCTTGAAATGCACGATGTTAAAGTAGGGGACTTTTTTCGTAACATGAAAACATTCTGCCAAATGCCATCTTTAAATGTTGTTTTGAGAAAATTTGCAACTCTCAGATGGTTGCCAATTTTTCATACTGAAAATAGATTATTTTCTGCCTTGTGAAAAGGAGAATAGTTTATTATTAATGAATGTGGAACACTTCATATTTAAAAATAGCACGCTTTTTCTTCCTCTTACTGTGAAGACCGATGATTCCTTATTGGAAGTACAGCTCAGTAGCTCTTGTGAATATATTTTACACAAAATCTAGAATCCATATTGGAGAAAATCAAATCCAGAACAATATGTATTATGCAATCAGAGTTGTGATACAATGCAGAATGTCTCCCAAGAATAGTCAACAGACTATTAACAATTGTTTCTGGTGACTAGAGGGGGAAGGGAGCAGATTTTGAATTCTTTCTTATGTTCTTTATATTGTTTTAAAGTATGATAGCATGCATGTATTTTTTTATACTGCATATGTTTGACATATTTTCGTTGAAGTGGTAAAGATAGAGTCGGTCACATAAATATCTGATACTTGCCCTTGTAGACTTATAAGTTGGAAGGACAAGTAATGACACACATAAATGTAAAATTGAAATAGTAACAGTATCAAAGAGGAAAGGATCATAATAGAAGAGATTATACAATAGGAAGACAACTTTATTTGGAAAATTGGGGTAAGCTTTCTTGAAGTAAAGAAATCCATTTAGATATTAAGGAATTGGTGTAGGTGAAGAGGATCACGTCTTTTCTTTTCTTTTCTTTTCTTTTCTTTTCTTTTCTTTTCTTTTCTTTTCTTTTCTTTCTTTTCCTTTCTTTTCCTTTCTTTTCTTTTCTTTTTTCTTTTTTCTTTTTTGAGGATCACTTTTCTGACAATAATGTGTGAGAGCATAATATAGTGAGTAGGAGGAACTGAAGGAGGGGAGAGAGCAAGAGGGAGAATAGTGCAAGGTGAAACTGAAGAGAAGGTCGGGGCCACCCTGCCGAGACTTGTGTTCCCTATAAGGAGTCCTCTTTTCATCCAGTAGAGTGATGTGAAGCCATTGAAAGGTGGTGTTGACAGGATTAGATTTGAGTTTTGAAAAGGTCATTTTAAGTGTGATGTGAAGAAATGGCATGGTCAGTACGTGTTGGCATGAGAGTGAATGTTGGTGGACTAGTAGAGAGGATATGATAGTAGTTCCTATGTGAGATAACTAGTTTGATCTAGGTAGGGAGCCTGGAGATAGATGTAAAAAAATTTGAGGGTTGTTTAGGAGGTAACATTGTCAGTATTTAGTGATGATGTGTGACAGTCATTAAGAGAGATATATTAAAGATAACATCTGGGTTTCTGACTTTCACAGTAGATGCAGTTAAAAACAATGGCAAAGGGGCATCTGGATGGCTCAGATGGTTAAGCATCTGCCTTCAGCTTGGGTCATGATCTCTAGGGTCCTGGGATCAAGGCACCCTGCTCTGTGGGGAGCCTACTTTTTCTCCCTTTGCCCCTCTGCCTGTTCATGCTCTCTCTCTCTCAAATAAATAAATCTTTAAATAATGGCAAATCTAATATGTGGCAGTGTTAGAAGAGATAAAAATCTTGAGGGTGTGGAAGAGGGAATTGTCAGCTCTGACTTGGGAATAGTTGATCTTTACAGAGGAGCTCAATTGATCTTAATCTCTTTTATTATAAGATTCGTTTGTGTTATATCAGTTGGATTACGTTCTTCTTCCCTCTTCTTGTGGAATCTTAGCATTCCCAAACATTGATAGAGGAAATAGAATACGGACTAGTAAAATGGGTTCAACTCCATAGTTTACAAATTTTGATTTCAAAGTAATACCAGTAGGTTTTAGGCAGTTTTCTTTTTAAGTAATTTTGTTTCCAACAATTTCAAACTAAAGACCCTGACAGGTTATATACCATGCTGTTATTATTCCTGCTACTGGTAGTAGGCAGACTTTGCATAAATGAAACAACCTCATTCAGTGTCTTTCGGAAAAATTCCATCACCTTATTTCTAGCCTCACTTTGTTTCTGCAGCCTTCTGCTGAGCACAAGGATCTCTTGGTTCATAAATATCTCCACAGAGTTTATTCTTAGAAATGGAGAGTAATCAAAAGAAGCTAAATCTAAAAAGATTAAAAGAAAAGCTTCTATACAACCAAAAAAAAATGTGATCTTTGGCCAACAAATAAAAGAGAATAGCTTTTTATGTGATTGAGGAAGGATTTTTCTTTTAAGAAATTCCAAACGAAAAAAATTTTTGAAATGTATGTAATAAGAGCACAGTTTTATTAAATGGTTTCTTCCAAATTTTAAGTTCTAACAAATTTACTTAAAAGCAGAAAAACAGGCAGTAACTTCTGTTCCTGATTAACACCCATATATCAGTCCTGGGGGGAAAAATCTGATAAAAAGGAAAAGCAGTTCCATCGACTGTTCTAAGGAAAATTGCATGACAGAAGCTTATATAGGAAAACATTTAACCATGTGAGGTTAAAAGAAATAACCTCAGTATTCTAGGATTCTAGGTCCTTTACTGCTGTAAGGTGGTGTAGTGAGGGGTTAGAGGGTGATTAATTTCAGGACAAATAAAAGCTCACTGAATTTTAAAGGTAGACATAAGGTATACCTCTGAGGGAAGTTAAGTGCCCCTTGGGGAAGATATGTCTTTAATATAGGAAACTTCTTTTAAAAACCAGTGCTAGCACTTGTTGGCTAATGTTATTACTAATTGGGAAAAGATATCAGTAGAGGCAGTGCTGGATCTGTTTCTTGTCATTACATACATACATACATACATACATACATACATTTATTATTTATTTATTTATTTATTTATTTATTTATTATTTTTTATTTATTCATGAGAGACACAGAGAGAAAGAGAGGCAGAGACACAGGCAGAGGAAGAAGCAGGCCCCATGCAGGGAGCCCAATGTGGGACTAGATCCCTGGTCTCCAGGATCACACCCTGGGCTGAAGGCAGCGCTAAACCGCTGAGCCACCTGGGCTGCCCACATTTATTTAACCTAAATGTCCTCCAAGGCCTTTTTTTTTTTTTTTAAAGTGATTGAACATATTTATAATTCCAAGTAAGTCCTGGTTTCCATATTCTTGAGGAAATCTCCTTCATGATTTGTAGCACTTTAAAAAATAGCAAAAAAAAGATAAGAACTTTGAAGACTACATTCTGTTGTTGTATGGTATTTTGTGATTTTATGTGATTTTTTCCCCATTCTAAAAGTCATTATTTCATAGTAAAATTAGGTGCATTACCTAAAATTGATTAAATATGATAATATTGATATCCAAAATGATCAGACTGATGATTAAGGAAATAACCTTGCTTCTGTGAGAAAATGAGATTTGACTTACCCAATAACTGTGAAGAATTCTTTTTTAGAGGAAAAGCATCACTAGATTGCTTTTTGAGCCTTAATGAAAACATTTAGTTGAGAAATGAGTTTTAATTTTCTTTGGGGGAAAATCATTTTTTATGGGCTTGCTACTCCAGGCCTTTTTTCCTTTTGTATTTCAAAGTCTGTTTTCTAGACAAAAGAGAAGAAATATCCTAGGATACAAAGAAATACAACTTAAACTAAAATTAGATATTTCATCAGATTCCTGAGAGTGGTTTTAATTTTCCATAGATGTTTTTTGTGTGTTCACATGCTAGGAATTCAAATATCTTTACATATTTATTCTCAAAACTACATAAAAATTGCCTGCATTTAGAAAGCATGTCAGAATTGGATTTTTAATTGTAAATTGCCTGTTACAGTCTAGATTATCTTTAGAATCTTCTTATATAGGGCAAACATACTGTGCAGAAATCTCTTTGTTTATGGAGCTTTTAAGTTGCCTTTATCCAGAATCAAAACTTTATAAATATCAATAATATTTAATTTATTTTTTTTTAATTTTTATTTATTTATGATAGTCACACACAGAGAGAGAGAGAGAGGCAGAGACACAGGCAGAGGGAGAAGCAGGCTCCATGCACCCGGAGCCCGACGTGGGATTCGATCCCGGGTCTCCAGGATCGCACCCTGGGCCAAAGGCAGGCGCCAAACCGCTGTGCCACCCAGGGATCCCAAGTATCAATAATATTTAATGCAGACAATGTCAATAGTCTTTTGAGACAGAAATCCAGTTCTGATTAGTAGCATCCAGAGTGGACTTTTAGTCGAGCCAGAGGAAAAGGAAAAAGTATAGAACAAAGAAATAAAATACTATCTAGTCTTGGGAGAAGGGAAGTTGGAAAGTGAATGGTGGAAGAATAGAGTACCTCTGAAAGAGTGCAAGAAGTCAGAACTTCTTCTCTACTGGTGTTACTTGTGGGAGAGTGTAATTTCCCTCTGATATTTTGGGTGGGGAAAAGGTTAGGCTGTTTTAGCTATAATTGGTGTCTCTGCTTTCAAGCTTTCAGACTTGCTTTGCTATATTCTTTATATCACACACAGAGTGATTTTTTTTGCCTTTACTATAAATAAGCTTATGTTATTCTCTACCCTCTTTTTTTCACACTGAGTACAGAAAATTCCAACTGCCTTTCCTAATTTAAAAATCCCCTGCCTACTTCTCTGATCTGATGTATGGTTCTCCACCTTTCCCACTATGTTCTTGTTACATTGTCTTTATGTTTCTGCTTAGGTCTGTTGTTTTAATTATGCCTTTTTGGAATGGTAGTTTTACCATTTTGTATTTGGCCAGCTCTGGGTCAGCTTATATATCTATTTTCTAGAGCGGTCTTCATGACCACCCAGTATTAAGAAGTCATTCAGTCATGCTCTTGGCTACTATAGTATTATAAGTCTTTGAATTATCCTTATCACTATATGATGTTTTCTTGTGTGCTTGTTTTTTTGTTTATTTCTTTATTAATTACTGTATCTGTATTGACCAGAATATAGTTGTAGTATACCTAATAAATATTTGCTTGATGAATGAATGTATGAAACTCTGCTCTAGGGCTAGGTGTGCTATGTACATAGAATCAGTGTGTCTGGTCCAAGGAATACTATACATAATTTTCAGAAACTTTCTTTGTTTGCACTGTAAGTTTTACTGTAATGAAAATGAGACCTAATGGTAATAATGTAAAAGAATTTTCAGGTTGAAATCAGAAAAACTAAGTTTGAATCTTACACTTTCAGGTATAACATGTACTTCTGTGACTATGTTTATTCTTCTGTAAAGTAACTTCTCATAGGGTTGTTCTGAGGTTTTAAATGAAATAGTTTATTTTGGAGTTTTTCATGAAGCACTGTATAGATTACTTTTAGTTTTCTCTTGTTCCCCACAAAACAAATCAAATATTTTTACATATTTTTAAGCAATTTTAAAAGGTGAGCTTTAGTTTTGTATTAAAATTTTACTACATATACTATATAAAGATGTTAAGTTAAAACTAAATACTATAGAGAATGTTGAGCATTGCTTGTTGAATATTTTATAAATTGCAAACTAATTTATTTAATAATTTCTTCAACTGTTCTGCATTCGTTTTTTTTATTTCTATATTTCCTTTACTTTCCATCATAATCAGCTAATTTCTTTTTGATTGGTTCTTTATGTAATTTGAATCTAGTTTCTTTTTGCTTGATAAAATATTTATTATAGACAATGTAGGTAATTAGGTAGAAATGTGGACATATTTATTCATCTCTAGGCTTTGAAGGCTATGGATGAGTCAAGTCCATTCAGCCTTTCTGTAATCTTTTTCATTGTAAAAACAGCCTGTTTAATCACACTGATCAATGCATGAATGTACTTTATACTTTTCTGCATCCATACTTTCAATCATATATTATTAAACTGCCCAGAATGCCTTTTCTTCCCCCTTTTCAACTATTGAAATGTATCTCTCCATAAAGATTCAGTTAATATTTGATCTTTTCTCTAGTGACGTTCCCAACCTGCTATATTTAAAGTGATTGCTTATTTTTAAAAATTTGTATCAAATCTTGTGTGTAGTTCACCATATTTTACCCTTTCTAATATCTTGGTTTTTTAAGTCATTGGTAATGAATCATTTTATTTTTCCAACTATTTTATTTTGTGGTTTATACTGTTGTATTTTTTAAATTAAGGAACTGTGTGTGTCTTCTTAGATTTCAAGCTCTTTGAGGTCTCTTCCCGTAGTGTCTGCTGTATCATTTTTATCCATTTTATGTACTTAATAAAAGGTTCTTCATTTTTGTTTTATTTCTCATTAAACAGCCATTTATTTTACTCACAAAGGAAATAGTTATGTATTTACGAGTGACTACTGTGAAATGTTTAAGTGGCAGAGCTATTGTAGACATATTGGTTAGATTTGAATCCCACCTTACTGCTTACTAGTTGTGGGACCTTGACAAAATCACTCCGCCTCTTGGTTCCTCAATTTTCTCCTCTTTAATGAAAACAATAATATATTTTAGGGTTGTTGTGTAGATTAACTGAGAAAATAGACATAAAATGCTTGATACATTACTTGGGACATAGTTACCACTCAGTATATACTACCTTCACCAATATTAGCATGGTCATTTTATGGCATAATGGAAAGAGGCTTTGTAGTCAGTTAGGCCTTGCTGAGTGTGTGACCTTGGGCAACTTTCTTTCTTTCTTTTTTTTTTTTTTAACCACTCTAAAATCCAGTTTAAGTATTGGTAAAATGGGCATTATTTATTTTGAGGATTAAATGTTATTTTATATATAAGCGTAAATATATCATAAATATATAAGTATTGAGTACCACTACAAATTAATAGGATAACTATCTTTAGCAACTTTTTATTCCAAATTGCTATTTTATTTCTGGAAACTGAGCACTGCTTTTCTCCTTCCTTCCTTCCTTCCTTCCTTCCTTCCTTCCTTCCTTCCCTCCCTCCCTCCCTCCCTCCCTCCCTCCCTCCCTCCCTCCATGTGTCTAACAGGGACTTAAAGCAACTCAAGGAAGGATGACTCCAGCAGTTGGTTTAGTGCCTTTAGAATCTGAACTGAGAGAAAGCCTGACATATTTTTCTTTTTTTAAAGATTTTATTTATTTATTCATAGGCACAGAGAGAGAGGGGCAGAGACACAGACAGAGGGAGAAGCAGGCTCCTTGCAGGAAGCCCGATGTGGGACTCGATCCTGGGTCTCCAGGATCACACCCCAGGCTGCAGGCGGTGCCAAACCGCTGTGCCACCGGGGCTGCCCCCTAACATATTTTTCTAAGAGTCCATTACTTTCAGAAGATGAGTAATATACAGAAATAAGTAAAAATATTAATCTGGGAAACAGATTTTGTAAGTATGAATATGGATTTCATGATAGGGACTGTTATCATTTGTACCAGTGTTTATAAATACACATTTGTACACTGTTTATAAATAGCTCTTGATTTGTGTATGATGGTAGTTTATTCATTGAATATATATTAGTATTATTTGACAGTAGCATAAAGACAGTCTTTACTTTTTCATGTAAAATACTATGACTATATGAAAATAATCTTGATGAATGCCAAATATTAATTCTAGACAAATTTAAATTCATACCTTTTTCTACTAGCAACAGTGAAAACCTCCCCAAATTGTTAAAGTTTTGCTTTTCCTCTTAGGCCCGAGGATGTTATAGGTGAGTATCCACCCTATGGGTCTGAGAGTTTCACCTTAGGCCACATCTGAAGAGTAGTGGCAGTGGTCTATCCAGTCAGTTGTAAGGGGATAATTAGCACCATCTTGTGGTGCCTGGTGTTCCCTGCCATTTACTTTTAGTGCCTTCATCACCCTGACTTTGATGACCACGAAAGGCAAAAAGTTAAGGAAGACTTCTATTTGGCAATTATCTTTCCAAAGCACGTTCACATTTTGATCATCAGACATTTTTTACTATTGAATTCTTAACATTTCCATAAGATTTTTAGTTTCAAATTTTGCCTGTTGTCATAATAATTGATTTAAATGTTTCAAAATCTTTTATGTATGATGTATTTGGTGAATTCTATCTTGATTGCTGTTGTATATGTATAAGCTGCTCTAAAACTATGTAGTTCATAATATATATCTTTAAAAATACATAGTTCTTTGCAAATAACCTTAAAATACATATTTAGTATTTTTTTTTAAAAGATTTTATTTATCTACTCATGAGAGACACACAGAGAGAGGCAAAGACACAGGCAGAGGGAGAAGCAGGCACGCCTAACTGCTGAGCCACCCAGGCATTCCCATATTTAGTATTTCTTGAACAGAATTTTATAGTCATAAAATAACTGTGGGACCTTTAAAGGCAACATTTTCATAAAAGTCAGAATATTAATTTTCTTCAAAAGGTGTATTTTAAAGATTTGTGTTGAACAGTTGGTTCCTTAATGTTATCCTCCATAAGAATATTTTTTAGGTTTTTCTAATTTGGCTGGAGAGCAAACTTAGTTGTATCAGTTAAATTCAGGATTGTGGGTCCTATGTAATTTCTAGAAAATAAATCAATATTGATGATGGGCAAATATAAAGATAGGAAGTATAGTAACATGGGCATGATAATGACATTTTGTATTTTAGATAGTAAAGGAAAGTATATGCTGAGTGCTTCATGTAATTAAAAAATGTACACTTATTTTTAAAAAGTAAGTTCCCCAAATTGACTATGTTGTTCAGCCTTGAATTTTTTTTAAGGTTTATTTATTCATGAGAGACACACAGAGAGAGGCAGAGACATAGGCAGAGGGAGAAGCAGGCTCCCTGTGGGGAGTCCAGTGCAGGGCTTGATCCCAGGACCCCAGGATCACAACCTGAGCCAAAGGCAGAAGAAGCTCAACCACTGAGCCACCTAGGTGTCCCTTAATATTTTTTAAAGATGTCATTTGATTTGAGAGAGAGTGAGAGAGACCACAGGTGGAGGGTGAGAGAGGCAGAGGAAGAGGGACAAGCAGATTCCTTGCTGAGCAGGGAGCTTGACACGGGGCTTGATCCCAGGATTCTGGGATCCATGACCTAAGCTGAAGGCAGATGCTTACCCAACTGAGCCATCCAGATGCCCCATCCTTGAATATTTGTAATAAAGAACAGTGTAAGTATAGACTTAAAATAGAATTTGTGTAATTCAATATATATATTAACTACATAGCAGTTATACAGTAAAGAATGTGCTCATTCTAATAAAAATCTATGACCTGTAGATTATGAATCTGTGTACAACCAAACCCATGCATTAGTATTACTTGATTACAAAGGAAAGCTACTGTTTTTTCCTCCCAAAACATTGTCATAAACTTGAAGATAGTGTATCTAAGACAATGCTAACTCCTTAATTTAACTTTACTCCTTTTTTTTTATTACCGACTTTTTTATCAAGGAAAATTTTAAAAACTTTATTTATAATCATCTTCATTTCATAAAACAAAGGACATGTTAACATTTAAAAGTAGGGGCTTAATTTCAGAATAAAGATATATAGTATTTTCTAGTTATACTTTTTTCATGAATTTATACCTAGTTGGTTGTGTTCTACTGCAAAAGCAAAAGGTGATGTAACTAGTCTATTATATAACTTGGAAAATTAAAAGAATTTGTGGTACCACTGACAGAAGCAAGGGAACAGTGAGAGTCAGTTTTGGCATGTACACTTAGTTCTTAGTCACTTGCAAAAGGTTTTCTTGGATAGATTATCCCTTTCTTTCAGGAACATTGGTTTTAGTTTCTGTAGACTGTAGATTATTTCATCAGTATTCATGTCACTGTGGAAAATTCCCTTTTTTGAGGGAGATCCTTGCTTCCAATTCTTATATTTTCTATATTCTAGTTTCAGACACTATTGTTTATGCCCAAAGGCTTTCTTTGGGGGAGACAATACTGGTATTGATTTACTAGCTATATTAAATTTGAATAAGATATCACTTCTCCCTGATCCTCAGTTTCCTTATCTGTAAAATGAAGATGATTTACAGCTGGCATATAGTAATAAGTGCTTAGCAAACAATGGCTATTTATCTGGTGTTATCACCAGAAGAGAACTTCAGAGTGATCTTATCAGTGTTACAGGATAATCCATCAGATAATCAATTATAGTCTTAAGGAACTGATAGGTATATGGTGCCTCTGAATATTAAGCCTGGAGAGCCTTTGTAGTCTTTTATCAAGGGTTAGCAAACTTTTGACAAATGGCCAGATAATATTTTAGATTTTCCCAACCATAGGTGTCTGTTTCACTTACTTAACTCTTGTTGCAACAGGAAAGCAACAATAGACCATATGTAAATGAATGAATATGGTTGTATTCCAACAAAACAATTTATAGACACTGAAGTGTGATTTTAATATAATCTTGACATCATGCATGCAATATTATTCTTTTGATCTTTTTCAACTGTTTTAAAATATAAAAATCTTTCTTAGCTTGTGATCTGTACAAACACAGATAGTATTTTGATTTTGGCTTGCAGG
Source organism: Nyctereutes procyonoides (assembly GCF_905146905.1). NCBI lineage: Eukaryota > Metazoa > Chordata > Mammalia > Carnivora > Canidae > Nyctereutes > Nyctereutes procyonoides. The sequence continues at coordinate 14,183,540 of NW_026575137.1, forward strand.
CTGTAGTTTACTGATCCCTTTCTTAAAGTTTAAACATGTGAGAGCAGGATGGAAGACAATCTCCATAGCAGAGCATCAGAGACAGTATCTCCCATAAATAAGGGATGTTAGGGTTGTATTTCTGGTACCTCTGTAAAGCACTCTGATATTAATTAAGATAGTTTTTGGAAAATAATATCCAGGATTGTTAGTCTTGCTTCCTTAGGTTATTAGATAAATTAGTTTTTTTGTTACTAGGTGCCTAATATGCAGAATTATCCTACTTAGATACTAGCAGTTAGGGACAGAGTAGTTCTCCATCAGCTATCATAAAGACATACACAAATGGAGAAGAAGGTGTGCTATTTGGTATGGTTTTGATTAGATTATTATCTATCTATGACGCTATCCTCAAGAAATTGTTACAAAAGCATATTTGGTAGGTACGTCACTATTGTGTGCCATTTTGACCCTACTAGATTTTCATTTGTTGAATGTACCTATCCTAGCATGGTATACCCTAACCCATTGGATGTTTAGTCTTTTTTCTCTTATATTTGTCCCTTGGAAGACCGTTCTGTATGATTGGATACCTTAGACATAATGCAACATCCTTTTGGTTCCAGTAAATGACACATCTAATTCTAGAAAATCTAAAACCAGAACTGTTACTAGTTTTTCATCTAATTTCACCACTAAGGTATGATAATGATGGTGATAATAATAATAGTTGCAGCAGCTATCACTTTTTAAATTTCTATGTGATAGACATTTTATAAACATTGTCTTATTCGGTCTTCATAACAACCCTTTAAATTACGTGTTGTTAGTCTCACTTCACATTTAAGAAGTCTGCAGTTAAGTGATATGGTCAAGGATATATACAGCTGGTGTCAGTGCCAGATTCAGACCTATTTCTTTGACTCCAAAACCTTCTGCCTTTCTGTGTTTCCATTCAACTTTGTACATGTTTAGAGTATTGCTTGTTTATTTATTTCAGTGTCTCTACTAAAGAAAAATTGGTAAGAGCAGTGGTTCTGTTTTACTTTATCTTTGTACCTTATGTTCCTATTCTAGTTGGTGCCTAATTATTGTGATTTAATTAATGAATAACTGAGGACAGATTCAATATAATGGTGAAATAAAGGAACAATGGTCTTATTCTTCCATAGGTAGTGTAGTATGAGTAAAGAAGGGCACCTACTTTAAAGTGGGTCTTTCCTATAACTCATTCATGGGTTCTAGGGGCATCATATATGACTGTTCTCTTTGGAGACTGTCTCTTTTGTCAAATTATTAAGTATCTAAAGTTAGTGTTTTACTGACTTTTCTTAATCATACCATTTTGAGGTAGGTAAGTCATCATCAGGCCTAGAATAATGGGTAGTACCTGGGTACATATGAGTGTTTTTGTCTTCTTTTTGTCTCTGCGTTTAGGTCTATAGATGTACACACATATATGTACACATGTATGTATATTTAAGATTGCAAATAATTGAAAGTTAATAGACTGTATTAAGTATATATATGTACACATATATGTATACATGTATGTATATTTAAGATTGCAAATAATTCAAAGTTAATAGATTGTGATTATTAAAATGTGAAATTCACTGAAGCTTCATTAGATCTTTTGTATATCACACACAAAGGTGTGTGTGTATGTGTGATTTAAAGGCTCTGTAGTATGTGCATTTCTTACATAACACTACATGTATTCCTGAAAAATCCTTGCATTTGGCACATAAAATTAACAGGGCTTATAGGGAAAATAGGGTTAGAAGCAATTACCACTCAAAAAAAAAGGAGCAGCAGCAATTACCACTCAAGACATATGGACCTATATATATAACCAGAGTGCTAAGAAAAACAGTAACAGTTTTAGTAAAAATACTGGCACAGTTAAGCCTTTCGCAGTTGTAGAGAGCATTCTTGTCAGGATAACCTTAAATCCTGGGGCTCATGGTTTGTTTGAGAGTAGATCTTTGAGGAAATTTGCTTTCAGGAGTGATCAGTTTCATCAAAATGAAAAAATATATACCAGTATATAGATTTTCTCATCAATTTTTTTAAACATAGGGTATGTAATAAGACATATATCCATCTTCTTCAGATAGCTCAGCATATGGAAGATGTAGTGATTCATGAAGCCGCTTAAGTAGTCACTACTTGCATGGAAGGAAAGTACTCTGTTTCTGTGGGATTATCATTCTTTTCCTTAAGATCATATATTGTCAAAACCTTCTCTTTAATTAAAGCTGAAAGCTTCAAAATGTGCTAAGAAAAAAACGCATCTGAATCAACACAACCTTTTGATTATATATATTGACTGATATCATTGCCCTGCTTACCAATCACAATTGAACTAATACTGATTTAAAGAAACATAACTTGTAGTGTAAAAAACTGTTTAGGTTTTAGGTTAAAATAAGTAGATATTGACTTATACTTTTTTTCTGAGTCTAGAATAGGAAAAGTTTTAGCAGTTTTTTTTTTCCTGACTACATTATAACTAATAAACATCTAATCATGGCCTACTGCATAGCATTAGAGCATGGAAAATGATGGGTTTAGAGATAAAGTTTAAAAAGACAGGAACTAAAAGAGCTTTTAGTAAAATTTAATTGCACATGGAGGAAATAGTAAGACTTAGAACTAAAGTGTATAGGAAGAATGTATATTTACTTGAATTACTTATTTTGTAAAAATCCATTAGTGGATACTAGAAGCCAGAAGTGGATACTAGAGGAGAGAGAACTTATTTGAGAGATACTACAGAAGAAAAAGTTGTTATAAATGCAGAGCTTTGCAGTCAAACAGACCTGGTTTTGAATCTTCTCTGCTGAGCTTTTTTGCTTTTATGGTCACGTAGCTTCACTTTTTTAGGGCTTACTCTCAACATTTATAAAATGAGTTTAATGTGTAACCTACTTTCTTCAGTTGTTGTTGAAATTAATGGTACAAAGCCTAAGTGTTTAGAGTAGTGCCTACCACCTCAAAATTGGTATTATTTTTATTTTGCATCCTGGAAGATCATATGAACCATTGATTACCCTTTTTTGTATTCAGATAAAATGATAGCAACAGCTGTTTAGATTGTTATTGTGCCAGGAAACTCTTTGAGATTAGTCAACATGACTGTGTATTTTCCTAATATCATTATAATTCTATGAACTCCTAAAGGAAGGTTCTTACTGCTTCTTGGCAATCTCCGCCGCCCCAACTCCATTTATCCTCTACACACTTATATTTTAATATTGGAAGTATGGTTACTCTGTAGCAGAGCATTAGCATCATCTCAGAGAATCAACTTCAGGGTATACACTAGAATTATAGAATCATAATCTGCATTTTAATGAAATTCTCTAGGTGATTCTTATGTACACTAAGGTGTGAGAAACACTTTCCTTAAACCATTGTTTTTTCACGTCATCCTCTCTTCAAACCCTCTTGCATCCCTAACTCTCTTCCTTTGAACTCATTTCATGGATGATGACTTCACTTCCAACTTTTCTGAAAAGAGTGTAGCTAAGAGAAGAGACTCTCATGCACTCATACAACCCCTTTACTTACCTTTTAGCATCTATAATTAGTATTCTGCCTTCCAGTTACTGTAAATGAAATATCTGGGCTCCCATATAAAGTTTTTTCACTATCCCACCACTTTTCCCTACCCAAGAATGTCACTCCAGTAAATCTGTAATCATTCGGTTGTATCATTCAGTTTTCCCTGTTTGCTAGAGCATTCCCTCCAGTGTAGAAACACACTCGTGTTTTTTCTCCCATCTCAAAAAAAAAAAAAAAAAAAGAAACAAAACTTTCTCTGAATCTCATCTTTCACCAGCTGCCACTGCATTTCTTTGCCCTCTTAGCAGTAAAACTTCTCGAAAGAATTGTCTATACCCACTGTCTCTATTGCTTGCTTGCTTTTTTTTTTTTTTTAAGATTTTATTTATTAGGGAGAGAAACAGACAGCCATCATGAGCCAGGTGGAGGGCAGAGGGAGAGGGAGAAGCAGACTGCCCCCTTGAACAGGGAGCCTGAAGAGGGGCTTAATCCTGGGATTCTGAAATTACAACGGAAGGTAGATGCTTAACCAACTGAGCCACCCAGGCGCCCCCCTCTTCTCCTGTTTCGGAATTTACTCCATTCAGTCTTTTGCTTTCCCCACTCCATTAACACTGCTCTTGTCCAAGTTACTAGTGACTTAAACATTGTTATATTCACTTGGCAGTTCACAGTCCTCATTTTACCTTACTTGGAAGCAATATTTAACAAAGTTGATCACTCCCTTCTAGAAATACTCTCTTCCATTCTCTTCTTCTCTTGGTTGCTCTTCTATTTCTTTTTTCTTTTTTAAGATAGATTATTTATTTATTTATTTAAAACGAGAGAGAGAGAGAGAAAACACTAGTGGGGGGAGGGGCAGAGAGAGAAGCAGATTCCCCACTGAGCAGGGAACCTTATGTAGTGGCTCAATCCCAGGACCCTGGAATCATGACCTGAGCTGAAGGTAGATGCTTAATCAACTGAGCCATCCAGGCACCCCAGTTGCTCTTCTATTTCTCTGAGTGTTTCTCAGTCCTATTGTCTGGTTCCCCTTCATTTTCCTCTCAAAATGTATGGTCTTTTTGGTCTAGCTCCATTTAGCATACTGTTTCAAGGTTCATCCACATTGTAGCATATATTAGTACTTCATTTTTTTTGGTGGCCAAATAATGTTCCATTGTTTTATATGCCATGTTTGTTTATCCATTCATTCATTATGGACATTTGAATGATTTCCACTTTCTGGCAATTGTGAATAGTGCTGTTATGAACATGTGTGTGCATATACTCTATATACATACACAATATATACATATATTGGAGCACTTGTTTTCAATTTTGGGGGAATAAACATAGGAATGGAATTGCTGGGTCTATGTTTAACTTTTTGAGGAGTCTCCAAGTTGTTTACCTAGCAGCTGAACCATTTTGTATTTATACCAGCAATCTATTGAGTTTTTGTTTTTCTACATCCTTTGTTATTTTCTTTTTTTTTCTCCTTTTTTTCCTCGTTATGGCCATCCTAGTGGGTGTGAAGTGGTATGTCTTTGTGGTTTTGATTTGCATTTCCTATGATTAATAAAGTTGAACAGCTGTTTGTGTGTTTATTGGCCATTTGTGTGTCTATTTTTCTTTCTTCTGTCTGCTTAATACTGAAGGAGATCCTCTGAAGGCCTATGGGGTTCTCTGTCTGTGTAACTGTCTCCCCTGTGGTACTCTTTCTTGAGAAATCAAACCACTGATTTTCTTATATTTTCAGCTCTGTCTCCTCTAACTGGGAGAGTGCTGGGCTTTGGTTCCTCCTTCTGCACCATATCCTGAAATTTGTCTCAAGGATAATTGTAGGGCTCCCCTCTTTTGTTTTTCATTTGTCAGGGTCATAGTCCTTTGTACGTGATTTCCAGTGTTTTGCATACCTTTGTTTCATACATATTTTCTAGTATTTTGGTTGTTTCACACAGGATGGTAAATCTGGACTTGTTACTCTATCTTGGCCTGACAGGAAACTCTTTAAACTTTAAACTGGAGAAAATGGGGCTCAGAGTGTGCCAAATTCAGATGAACTCTGTTGAGATTCCTATGAAGAATTCATGTCATCTTTCCATGTACCATCACCATCTGGATGTTAAACATTTGTGCTTTGGCATTCCACTGGCTGGACTTGGCAGACTCTGGGGGTTTGGGAGGGTAGATGTATAATCAATTGGTTTACTATGTCAGGGGTTGTGGACATTGATTATGATTCACCTGGGAGTGGAGAACTTTCTAAATGAAATTTGAATCTCTTCTATGACTACTGGCAAGCACTGAAAACTTCTCAGTAATGAAAATCACATGTTTTAAAAGAAATGAGCCAAGGAATACTTACTTTGTTTTAGTGATGTTGCATTTTCTCTTTATTTGTAATGGAAATATCTTTTCTTTCCAGGAATATTAAGAGACTTTGTGAGACAGACTTTTTTTTTTTAATTGAATATTAGGGAAGACTTAAAAATTCACATTTATTCAAAAACACATTTATGTATTAGGGTGTCCTTGTTCTTAGTAATACACACTGACATATTCAGAGGTAAATGGACAACGTATATTCAGTGTATTCTCAAATGGATCAGTAAAAGATTCTACACACATGTGTGTGTACACACAGATGTATCTATATGTGTAAAGGAATTGGGTTCAAATTCATATAGTTAGTGGATTTGTTTAAAGGATATTTTGGAGTTTTTTGTACTATTTTTGCAACATTGAAGTTGAGAATTTATTAATAAAACTAAAACTTTGCATTTAGAAACTCATAATAGGATCCTTGGGTGGCTCAGCGGTTTAGCGCCTGCCTTTGGCCCAGGGCCTGATCCTGGAGTTCCGGGATCGAGCCCTGCGTCGGGCTCCCAGCCTGGAGCCTGCTTCTCCCTCTGCCTGTGTCTCTGTCTCTGTCTCTCTCTCTATGTCTAACATGAATAAATAAATAAAATCTTTTTTTAAAAAAAAGAAACTCATAATAACACAAGCAGTTACAACTCATAGGTGTGAAGTATGACATTTCTTTTGTTTTTGCCTATTCAGCATCCATTTTTCTCTTATCTGATAATACCTCTGAGCTATAGACTGAAGGGGGATTGATTTCACAGGATAGTGCAAAGACTGAACATGTGACTGTGGCTTGAACTCTTGTTTTTTATTTGATGTGATTGGTATGGCTGTGATCCTATGAACCAACCCAGTCCAAGGAGATTTTTTATTTTATTTTATTTTATTTTATTTTATTTTATTTTATTTTATTTTATTTTATTTTATTTTATTTTATTTTATTTTATTTTATTTTATTTTATTTTATTTTATTTTATTTATTTTATTTTATTTTATTTTATATTTTATGATAGTCACACAGAGAGAGAGAAAGAGAGAGAGAGAGAGAGGCAGAGACACAGGCAGAGGGAGAAGCAGGCTCCGTGCACCGAGAGCCCGACGTGGGATTCGATCCCGGGTCTCCAGAATCGCGCCCTGGGCCAAAGGCAGGCGCCAAACCGCTGCGCCACCCAGGGATCCCAGGAGATTTATTTATAAGACTTGCATTGAAGTTACTCGGAAAGAGAAACTATTGTTGTGTTTCCTTTTTTTTTTTTTTTTTTTTTTTTTACTGTTTTCAAGTGAGTAGGTTATACTCTTAAACCTTCCTGTGGCCATTTGCCACGATTTACAAGAGTTCATGAGAACAGAGAAACCAATTTAGAAGAAAGAGAACCAACAGAAAAAAAAACCTCAGTGAAAATACCACCGTTACATACATAAAATCAAATGATTTTTAAAAGCTTGATTTGATCAGCATCTGGTGCTTTGGACAATTTTCTTGAAAATACTTAAGAAAAAGAAGTAGATCTTGATGTTTTTGTATTCTGGTTCTATCCTTTTGACCATTCTTTAATATCCATTTCAGATGTCTCCTTTCTTTTGATGGGCATTATACATATCATTTCCTTGAAGAACAGTCTCTAGGTTATTTTTTTCCCAGGCCATACTCTTAGCTATATTTACATATATACATAGTACCTTCATTGTTTATTGTATCATATTTAAATTCATTTCTATTGTTATTTTATGTTATGATTGTAATTTGATTAATATAATTCCTTCCTTTCCTATAATTCAATTATAGTCCTAGCCCCAGGAATCCCACAAAAAAAAAATTACCTGTATATTTTGATTACTAATAAATATCTTTACCTTGGTGTTCCATAGACATCCCATATTTCCCATTTCCCAAATTACTATCTTTATCCTTTCCTTCAAATCCATTTATTTTAGTCCATTTCATCAATAATTGTGCCACTGTATTCTCTGAGTAGCTCAAGTAATTCTTGTGTGTAGTTACATATATTTAGTTGTAAAATATTATTTTTACCTGTCAAATAAGATTTCTATCTGACTTTTACTGTCTCAGGTTATGCCTTTGTAGATTATGCCCTGAATTTCTGATTAATCATAAAAGTAGTTTGCAAATAACATTGTTTATCCATTTTGCTCCATTCGTTTTGATGTTTCGGAAATGCACATTTGAGATTTCATTTCCTGCAGCTTTGAAAGTTGTCAGTAGTATTTAATACTCTCAGAATAAAATATTAACTCCTTAAATGGACATTCATGACCTGCTCACAGGCTCTACATTTCCTTAACTGTAGCCATTTTAAGCTACTTGGGTGTTGCTAAATATTACCATATTCTCTCTTATCCATGTTTTTAATAAGCTCATCTCTAAAAAAAAAAATAAAAATAAAAATAAAAAAAAAAGCTCATCTCTATTCCCAGAATCTCCTTTTTTGCTTCTCTTCTAGTTGGCAGAATCGTTCATAAATTTACTCAGAAATCACTTGTGCTGTGTAGCTTTCCTTTTTGTTTTGAAGTATGTATTCTTACATAGTTCTGAAACTGAATTTCCCCCCTTTTTATAATTGTATATTCTCCTCCTTTCCAATCCATTTCAAGATTCCTCTACATCTTGAGAATGCTGTTTATTCTGTTTGTACTTTGAGAACCTAACATGATCTCTTGTATATATTAGCTCTGTAAATGGTAGCTAAAAATTGGAGGAAAAAGAGAGGAGTAAGGGAGAGAGGGGTTTTGTTAAATTATATACATGAAGTAAAATGAAATAGACATTGATTTAAATAGGCAAGTTAAGATCAGTTTAAGATACCTGGTTTTGCTCACATGCTTGTTCTTTCGGCAGGGAAATACAGAACACTTTGATCGATCGCTAAAGTATATGTGATTTCAGGGGAGAGGGTGGGATAATTCTCTATAAAGAACTAGAATGCTTTTGCCAGAAGCAAGAAAGAAGAGAGTCTTGGGTTCCTCAAAAAGCAGAGCTCATGCACTTCTGTTATTAGGGATTATAGTCTCAGGATTAAGCTTATATATCAGGAATGGAAGGAGAGCCATTTGGGGAGTATCTAGTTGTCTACCCTACTTCCCATACTGTTCTTTCTGGAAAAGACTTTTTTTTTTTTTTTTTTTTTTTTTTTTTTTACAGGCTACCCTATTCCATTGATAAAGGTTCCACTCCTCAGAGTGCTATCTTTTGCTATTCTTCCAGCTGGTGTATGTATTTGTTGGCACTGAATGAGGTAACTGCACTGTTCCATATCTTAGGAGTCAGCTGGGAGGGAGGGGCCATTAGTCCAGAGATAAGGGGTGTATTAGATGGGCATCAATGTAGGCTTTGTCAGATTACCTTGTATCAAGTTGGTAGGAGCCCATGTAGGTTTGGTCCCTGCTGCAACTGCTGGAGTAAGAGACAGTTTAGGTTCAAGTGGAGAATAATGGGTATCTAAAGTGAAAGGAATTCTGGAGAATAAAAAAAAAAGCTATCTATTAAAATGGACACAGGAAAAGACTTACCATAAAACATTAAGAAACATCTATAGAATGTGATGCCAGTTATTATTTTAGAAAATATATTTGGATACCTGCTTCATGTAGTGACAGTATAGACATGTTGAAACAGCTGGAGTTTAAATCCTCAAATATTAGGTGTTTCATCTACACCAAACTGTTAATACTGATTAAAAGTATTTTTTTTCTACTTTTTTGTTGACTGTAAGATATCTCCAGTTATCCTATATTATATTATTTATGTAATCTAGTAAAAGGCTTAACCCAAAAATACTGTCACACTGGAATATTGGAAACCAGGCCAGGAATACTTCTTTTTGTTATCAGTAATAAATTATGTCTTAAGTAGTACTTGGAATATACTTTGATTTGAAGCATGTTTTCAAATAATTGCTTCTGGATGAAATGAAATTACATTTTATAATAAGTGCCTGAAAGAGTAAAGATAAATGCAATAATTTATCATAAGTTGATTCATTAAATTCAGTATTTTCTATGTCCCAAACACTGTCCTTGGCATTGGATATATGTGAAGAGAGATGGTCTCTGATGTCATGAGACCACTCCATCTGAGGAGGTAGATAATGAGTAATGAAAAACTTATGTGATTATAAACATTAAATAATAAGAAACAATGATACTGTGATGAAAAATACCTAATTTGATAGGTTCAAAGATGGGCCTCCATGCAGTTGACAGACAGTGAAGAATTCAGTATGTTTAAGGATAGCTGGGGTGTACTCACTATCGGGAGAGTGCCAGAGATGAGATTGGGCATGGTTTGTAGCTTATGTTGTTTCAATTTAATGCAAAGGGGGTTGGAAGACAGTGTTTGAGCAGAGAAATAACAAAATCCGCTTTATCATCTAAAACATAAAGTGAAATGTATAGATACAGTATTTTAAATTGTTATTGTAAAAGTAATTAAGTCTTCACCATGGGAAGTTAAAAAAAATCTAGAAAGTAGAAAATTAACTCATCACCCAATTACAAACCATTAAAAATTTTTATGTGTATTCTTCTAGTTTTACCCCAATTTATTTTACCAGTTATTAAATTGCAATTAAAATTTGTCATAAGCATGTTTTCATTATTAGATAGTCTTCATAACCAAGATTTTAAAGATTATACTATGTACTGTTTTGACAATTGAATGCATCAGAGTTTGCATAATCATTCCTCATCTTTGGAGATACAGATTGTTTCAAATATCGTCGTTATAAATAACTATATATGAAATACTTGATATAAATCACTTCCTTTATTTCCTTAGCATAGATGTCTGAAAATAGAATTAACTAGTTAAAATGTACTAAGATTTTATTACTAAATTCACATACAAAACTGTAATTTAAACTGCTACCTACAATGTGCTACCAGAGTTTGGGAAACTTTTTCTTAAGAGCGCAAATAGTGCATATTTTAGGCTTGGGGCCAAATAATGTCTCTAGCAACTACTTTGTTTTCCTATTTTTTTTTCAGATTTTATTTATTCAGGAGAGACAGAGACAGAGAGAGAGAGAGAGAGGGAGAGGGAGAGGGAGAGGGAGAGGGAGGCAGAGACACAGGCAAAGGGAGAAGTAGGCTCCATGCAGGGGGCCCAACGTGGAACTGGATCCCAGGTCTCCAGGATCAGGCCCTGGGCTGAAGGCGGCACTAAACCGCTGAGCCACCTGGGCTGCCCTAGTTCTCCTATTTTAGTGCAAAAGCAACCATAGACAATATCTAATTGATATGGCTGTGTTCCAAAATACTTTAAAAATTTTACAAAAATATCTCAAAATCTGTGGACTGAAACCTAAACTATCAGTTGTACCAAATCCTTACCAGTATTTGAATTTAACCTTTTATTCTATGTCTAGGAGTTATAAAATTAAATAAATTTTGCAAACTTTATAATACTTTTAGATCATATGTCATTCAAAGCTCTGTTTTTGTGTTTTAAAGTAATAAGGTAGTTTGAAATTAATATGCTTTATAATTGTGATTGGTTTTAATAGCTATAGCAATAATTAATTTTCCTTGTATTCTATATTTTTTATATTTGTTCATATTAATCTTTGATTTTCCAGAAAACTCTAATCCAATTTAGACTTACCTAAATGATAATGATTTCTAAAATATTCCCTTAATGGTTGTAAGGATAGATTTCATTTAATACTGGAATGTTGTTCAGAAACTAGAGCTCTGGGATCCCTGGGTGGCGCAGCGGTTCTGATGGCTGAGTAAGTGAGTACCCCACATCTTCTTTATCCATTCATCTGTTGATGGACATCTGGGCTCTTTTCATAATTTGGCTATTGTGGACATTGCTGCTGTAAACCTTGGGGTGTATGTGCCCCTTTGAATCATCATGTTTGTATCCTTTGGATAAATATCTAGTAGTGCAATTGCAGGGTTGTAGGATGGTTCTATTTTTTAACCTTTCGAGGAACCTCCATACTTGTTTTCCACAGTAGCTACAGGAGTTTGCATTCCCACCAATAGTGTTAGAGGGTTCCCCTTTCTCCACATCCTTGCCTGAGTTGTTAATTTTATCCATTTTGACCCAAATGAGGTGATATCTTGTGGTTTTGATTTGTATTTCCCTGATGTCGAGTCATGTTGAGCATTTTTTCATGTCTATTGGCCATTTGTATGTCTTCTTTGGAGAATGTCTGTTCATGTCTTCTGCCTATTTCTTGATTGGATTTTTTGTTTTTTGGGTGTTGAGTTTGATAAGTTCTTTACAGATTTGGATACTAGACCTTACGTGATAAGTCATTTGCAAATATCTTCTCCCATTCTGTAGGTTGCCTTTTAGTTTTTTTTGACGGCTTCCATTGCCGTGCCAGAGCTTTTTATCCTGATGAAGTCCCAGCATTGCGTTTGTTTCCCTTGCTTTTGGAGATGTGTCTAGCAAGAAGTTGCTGACTGTGTTTTTCCTCTAGGACAAATTTACATGTGTCTTAAAGTGTTTTATGCCTATATTACAGATATAAAAACTGGAACCATTGGCATGTTTTAGAGACCTGCTGTTCTTTATGATGTTCTGCACGGTGTAAATAGAATAAGATTCTAAATAACCATTAAATGCTCTATAAGTGTATTTGGAGAGTAATAAACAGGCTAAATTAAACATGCAGATTTATTTTTTTGCCTCAGCCATCAGGGGTCCCCTCCCCACTACCCTCCCCAAGACCAGCCCAATTATGGGGGAAAGTAATTTTAGTCTCAGGTTACTTTGTGAAAACAAATATTGGGGAGTTTTAATTTGCTGGTTTTGATACATACAGGAAAACAGCTTATCAAAAAATTTTTTGTTTATTGTTGATACTTGGTGATCTTAGAGTTCTTGTGTTAGAAAAGAGCTTGAGGGCAGCCCGGGTGGCTCAGCAGCTCAGCGGTTTAGTGCTGCTGTCAGCCCAGGGGGTGATCTTGGAGACCTGAGATCGAGTCCCACGTCAGTCTTCCTGCATGGAGCCTGCTTCTCCCTCTGCCTGTGTCTCTGCCCCTCTCTCTCTCTCTCTCTCTCTCTCTCATAAATAAATTAAATCTTTAAAAAAATTAAAAAAAGCTTGAATTTCTGATAAATTGAAAAAAATAACTTTTCTGAAAAAGAATGACTGCTGGAGTGGAGAGGCATATCTTGGACTTAGAAACACTTGAAATTTATAATATTTTAGATGAGAAGTAATGATGTTAAGTACCCAGAAAATACATGCTTATCTGGACTTAATAAAAAAAAACATTGCTTTTAACTTCTGAGTTAAGATTTATTATTACAAAAAATTTTTAGTATTCAAGGATTTCATAATTAAAATGTACTCTCTGTCTTGTCTTTTGAGTACTACTGTGATTTCAAGAGTCCTTTCCAACCTCTCCTGGTACATGGAATTTAAAAATTACAGACATCATCTGGTGGGGATGACCCTGAAGATTCTTCCAGTTATTTTATTAACAAGCATCTATCCATCCATCCATCCATCCATCCATTATTTAAAAGGGATTTATTTATTTATTTGAGAGAGTGAGAGCAGGAGAGCATGTGAGCTGGGGGAGGGGCAGAGAGAGAGAGAGAGAGAGAAGCTGACTCCCTGCTGAGCATGGAGCCTAGTGTGGGACTTGATCTCAGGAACCTGAAATCATAATGTGAGCCAAAACCAAGAGTTAGATGCTTAACCAAGGCACCCCAATAACAAGCATTTATTAAGCTTCTTGCTGGAATCTATAAATAGAAATACAATATAATCCTTCACCCTGTTTGCTTAAAATTTAAGCCAGATGTGGATAACTTCATATAATCAGCAAAATTAAAATGCCAAATCAGTAATAATACCTATGAAGTATTTAGAGTTAAACATGATCAGAGATAATCTGTATTGGCTCTAAGTTATACCATACTAATACTCTTTTATTCCAAGTTATTATACGTCAATTCATATTTTATATATCATTAATTCAGAAGGTAGTTGTCTCTTTATATTGGCTTTATAAAGTTCATAGGCTCAAGCTATTATATGCTAATATGATTAAGATATATGTTGGAGTTTTAGGTCTGTTTATGAAAGAGATGAAGAAATACTTGAAATTAATAAAACTAATAATATTGGACAATAGAAAAGATTTTACTGAGGTGTATGAGTAAATTGATGATAAATTTTATAATTATATCTTGATTTATAATCTATAGTTTGATTATATTGTCCTCTAAGTTCATTTTAAATTGAGGAATTGGTTTTAAATGTTACTATGTAATTTATAGGATTGTAGATTTGTTCATTCTGATATCGTGCAGGATCGCTGTGATGGGAATTCTACATGATGAAAATCCTGAATAAAGAACAATGACAAATTGCAGATAAATTAAAGAGAGACTTTTATGAGATCTGATCATTTTCCAAAGGGTTTTATTTGTGGTGAATCAAATTTTGGTTTTTGTGTCTTCTATGAACCAAAGTTTTCATTGAAATTCAGAATTGACCAGGAAAAATGCTAGTGTAGTTTCTTGGTTTTAGAATATAAATAATATCATAATCTATTAGTAAATCGTTAAGTGATGTGTTTGTTCTACTTTGGTTTGTATATAGCATGGTTCATAGAGTTGCAGATCTTTTTCTATAGTACATTACTTGAATATTGCCATATATACATTCAGACATAGCACTATTTTATGTTCAAATAAACACATATATCATATATTTTATGTTTAAATGTACATACACATATATGTAATACCTGAAATTTCTGTGCAATATACTTGTATCTGTACTTTGCTTCTTTTCACATTATTTTAAGTCATTAATCACCTAGTACTCATCATGACAAATGCACTCCTTAATCCCCATCACCTATTTAACCCATTCACCCACCCACCTCCTCTCTGGTAACCATCAGTTTGTTCTCTGTAGTTATCAGTCAGTTTCTTGGTGTGCCTCTCTCTCTCTTTTGCCCTTTACTCCTCTGTTTTGTTTCTTAAATTCTACATGTGAGCGAAATCATATATCTTTGACTGACTTTGCTTAACATACTCTCTAGCTCCATCTATGTCTTGTACGTGTCATTTGTTTAATGACTCAGTAATATTCCTTTGTGTATGTATATATGTACCACATCTTCTTTATCCATCAACTGATAGACACTTGGGCTGCTTGCATGTCTTGGCTATTGTAAATGCTACTATAAACAGAGGGGTACATGTATCCCTTTGAATTTGTTTTTGTATTCTTTGGGTAAATATTCAATAGTTCTATTTTTAATCTTTTGAGGAGCCTCCACACTTATTTTCCATAGTAGCTGCACCAATTTGCATTCCCACCAACAGTGTACAAGGGTTCTTTTTTCTCCACATTCTCGCCAACATTTATCATTTCTTGAGTTGTTGATTTTCTGACAGGTATGAGGTGATATCTCATTATTTGATTTGCATTTCCCTGATGATAAATGATGATGAGCATCATTTCATGTGTCTATTGGTCATCTGAATGGAGATCTTTGGAGAAATACCTTCTTTGGAGAAATATCTGTTCAGATCCTTTGCCCATTTTTAATTGGATTATTTGTTTTTTGGGTGTTGGATTTTTTAAGTTCTTTATATACTTTGGATTCTAACTCTTTATTAGATATTTCATTTGCAAATATCTTCTCCCATTAGTTTATTTTTGCTTTTGTTTCTCCTACCTCAGGATAGATATCTAGAAAAATTATTGTCTGTGCTCTTGTCCCATCTCAGAGTTTTATATTTCCGTCTCACATTTAGGTCTTTAAACCATTTTGAATATATCTTTGTGTATGATACAGGAACATGGTCCAGTTTCCTTCTTTTGAATGTTGATGTCTGGTTTTCCCAACATCATTTTTTGAATAGACCATCTTTTTCCATTGGGTATTCTTTCATGCTTTGTCAAAGATTAATTGACCATATAATTGTGGTTTACTTCTGGATTATCTATTCTGTCCCATTAATCTTTGTGTCTATTTTTGTGCCAGTACCATTCTATTTTGATTACTGCAGCTTTGTAATATAACTTGAAATCTGAAATTGTGATGCCTACAGTTTTGCTCTACTTTTTTCAAGATTGCTTTGGCTATACAAAGTCTTTTGTGGTTCCACATAGATTTCAGGATTAAATATTTGTTCTAATTCTGTGAAAAATGCTCTTGGTATTTTGATAGGGATGGCATGAAATGTGTAGGTTGCTTTGAGCAGTAGAGACATTTCAACAATGTTTCTTCTAATCCATGAGCATAGAATGTCTTTGCATTTCTTTGTGTCATCTTCAATTTCTTTCATCATTGTTCTATAGTTTTCAGAGTACAGGTCTTTCACTTCTTTGGTTAAGTTTATTCCTAGATATTTTATTGTTTTTGATCTAATTGTAAATGGGATTGCTTTATTAATTTCACTTTCTGCTGTTTCATTATTAGTATACAGGAATGCAACAGATTTCTGTGCATTGATTTTGTATGCTGTGACTTTACTGAATTCATTTATCAGTTCTGGTAATTTTTTGGTGGTCTGTGGTTTTTCTACTATAGTATTGAGTCGCTTGCATGCAAGTAAGGAAAATTTTACTTCTTCCTTGATGATTCCTTTTATTTCTTTTTGTTGTCTGATTGCTGTGGGTAGCACTTCCAGTACTATGTTGAATAAAATAGGTGGGAGTAGACATCCTTTTTTGTTCCTAAGGTTAGGGGAAAGGCTCTCAGTTTTTTCCCCATTGAGGATTATGTTAGCTATGTATTTTTCGTATATAGTCTGTATTATATTGAGGTATGTTTCCTCTAAACCTACTTTGTTTGGAAGTTTTCCTTTTCTATTTTTTGGAATATGCTTTTTTTATTTTTTTTTATTTTTTTTGTTTTATTTATTTATGATAGGCACACAGTGAGAGAGAGAGAGGCAGAGACACAGGCAGGGGGAGAAGCAGGCTCCATACACTGGGAGCCCGACGTGGGATTCGATCCCGGGTCTCCAGGATCGCGCCTGGGCCAAAGGCAGGCGCTAAACCGCTGCGCCACCCAGGGATCCCCTTTTTTTCACTTTATAGTGTTCTGCATTATATTTGTGTCATTAGTTATATGTGCACTTCATAATATAATAGCTGTTTGGTGTTCCATTAAAGAAATTATCATAGTTTGTAGATGTTGATATTATTTACATATTTATTATTATAAATAATACTACAGATGAACAGATTTGTGCCATTTTTCTGTGCATATATTTAAGAGCATTTACAAATGTTACAGTAGGATTCCAAGAACTAAAATTGCTGGATCAGTGAGTATGTACATTGAAAATTTTAATGGGTAATTCCAAAGTGGCTTTCAAAATGCCTGTACCCATTTCCATTTCTTTCAGCAACCATGAGAGTGTTTTATCTTTCGTAGCCTTATCTCTGTATTAGAATTTCATTCATTCAATACTCATCTGCCATTGGAAAATTATCTTTTTGTTTTACCTTGGATTTCTTTGCCATTAATGAAGTTGAGCTTTAGTGAAGGCTGGTTGTATTTATTCTGTGATTTGTCTATTTATATTTTGTGCTGATTTTTCTGTTTGTTATGTATCTTTTTTTCTTAGTAACTTTTAGGAGGTTTCCTATATTGTGAATATTATCTGTGTTACCTATTTTTCTAATATTTTCTTCTACTTTCACTTTTGCTTTCAATTTTGGTTATGGTTTTTTATTGTTCAGAAGTTCTAAGCTTGCTTATTGATTGATTGATTGATTGTTTGAGGCTTCACACCCAGTGTGGAGTCCAATGCAGGTCTTGAACTCAAGGCCCTGAGATAGTCAGATGCTTAATTGACTGAGCTCTGCCAGGCGCCTCAGAAGTTCTGAGCTTTTCATTGTGAGAGCTGTCTATAATTATCTTTACAGTTTTAGAGTTTTATGTCTTGAATGTGAAGATGAGAAGAAAACTTTGAAATATCACAAATTATTAATTGACACAGTTTGAGATTACTATTAAATCTCACTTGTGCATTCTTTGCCAGTTGAGAAATAAGACGCATGAGTCAGATAGAAGGAGACCAGTTATTAACTTAATGTCTGATAAAAATGATTAACAGATCTGGAAAGAATGAAAGAGAACAGTAGGAAAAATAAAAACACAGTCATGATGCAATCCAGTTCTTCTACATTCTCTGTACCTGAAGTGGACTGAAAAAAACATGCAACAGTATAGCTGACTCACTTTGAGTTTCTAACCAAGGAATACAGAATGCTCCTTAATGTTGTAAAGGGATCGTGTTTGTCATTGTTTCAGATATTACTTAGGCTGTTGCCTAAAGCCCTCATAACCTCCCCTGCCATCCTTGTTCTGAATGATGACATTCTTTTTTAACTGAGAAAGCTGAAGTGAGTCAGTGGCTATAATTGAGCTCTATATTCTCAGTGTTATATTTGGCTAAAAAATGGAAAGGTCAGTGATGGTCAGAGTCTTAGTGGTAGAAGCTAATTAGAATCAAAAGATGTGCAGGGCAGCCCGGGTGGCTCAGTGGTTTGGTGCCACCTTTGGCACAGGGCGTGATCCGGGAAACCTGGGATCGAGTCTGCGTCAGGCTCCCTGCATGGAGCCTGCTTCTCCCTCTGCCTGTCTCTGCCTCTCTCTGTGTGTGACTCTCATGAACAAAAAAAATAAAATCTTTTTTTTTTAAAAAAGGGTGTGCAAAATTTGGTTAAATGGGAAAAAATAAAGTATATATGTACATAAATAAGTGCTTACTAAATATTTTTGTATGATATGAATTGGGCTTAACAGTAAAATTGGCAAGTTTAGAGGACAGTGACAGAATCTATAGTAAACTAAAAAATAAGACAAATGCAGTTTTTACACTATTTTACTTCTAGTTCCCACCATCCTTTTCTTTCTGCTCTGTGGACATATATTTTAGGTCTTTGTGTAATTTTACCCCACACTGTATTGTTATTATTCCTACTCCAAATAGTTCGGAGTTTTAAGGGAGATTTAAAGATACACACGCACACACACACATACATATGCAGGTGTGTCTGTATATAACTGTAATTGTATATATAAATAAAAACATATTTTTAAAGCAATCTTCTTTACATATTTAGTGTTCCTGGTGTTCCTCATTTTCTAGAATTGAATTTCTATCTGGTATATTTCCTTTCATTCTAAAGTACTTCTCTTAATTTCTAGTAGTGCAAGTTTTTAAGAGACAAATTGTTTTTGTTGTTTTGTCTTCATTTTTAAGACATACTTTCAACAGACATAATTCTAGATTGTCTTTTCTTACTTAGCACTTTAAAGATAACCATTCCACTGTCTTTGCATCGCTGTTATTTCTGATGAGGAGTTATTCTATTTTCATCATGGTTTCTTTATATGTAATGTCTCCCCCCCCCCGAGTAATTTCAGAATTTTTTTCTGTTTGCTTTCCTGCAATTTGACTGTGATGTGTCTAGATCTGTTTTTCTTTTTAATTATTCCTCTTGGTGTTTGCTTAGGTTTTTTTTTTTTTAATCTGTCTGTTGGTATTATTTATCAGTTTTGAAAAGAAATTTTCAAAGAATTTTCACCTCCAGTATTATATTTAAAATTCTAATATTTCCATTTGTCTCTTTTTAATAGTTTCTTTTTCTCTATTGCAGTTCCCCTTTAGTTCATGTACACTACCTCTTTCATTGTATTCTTTAACATCCTTATCAGAGTTGTTTTAAAATCTTTGATAATTCCAGTATTTATGCTACCTTTTGAACTTGGGCTATTGATTGTTTTCTTTTTGATGATGGTTATTTCTTTTCTTTTACTGTCCTTTATAATTTTTTAAATGAATGTCAAATGTTGTGTATAAAAAGAGTAATAGGGACGCCTGGGTGGCTCAGCGGTTGAGCATCTGCCTTCGACTCAGGGCGTGATCCTGTAGTCCTGGGATTGAGTCCTGCGTCGGGCTCCCTACAGGGAGCCTGCTTCTCCCTCTGTCTGTGTCTCTGCCTTTCTCTCTGTGTCTCTCATGATGAATAAATAAAATCTTAAAAAAAAAAGAATAATAGTACCTATTTTATGCCCATAAACAACATGCCTCTTCTTCTGTCATGTTATTAGTGTAGTTGTATCTGGTTTTTGCTTCCCCTCCTTCTTTATTTTTAAATTTTTACTATTGATTATATTGGGTGTTATTCTGATGTTGGCAAATTGAACACCAATAAAAAATAAATTTATTATTAAAATAAAAAAAATAAATTTTTACTATTGAAGTAGAATTGACATACACTTATTTACTGGCGTATAACATAGTGGTTCAATTGTGTACATTGCTTACCATGTTAAGTGTAGTTGCTATCTGTCACCATATAGCATTACTAAAATAATATTGACTATATTCTCTATGCTTTATGTTCTTTGTTTTTATTCTGTAGTTGAGCTGGGTCAAGTTCTTTATTTCAATGGAGTGTGACATAGGTTTCACATTTTTTTATGAGCAGGATCACAATTTTTGTTTCAGTATGGTTTGTGATTTTTCTCTCAGTTCTTATCTGTGCTCAGACCTAACATGCATTGTTCGCTTGTTCTTAGAGGGGGGTCTGTCTTAGTTCCACTTTTCTTCTCCTAGTCACAGATAGCCCTGGTTGGTGCTCATTGGAAAATTCGGAATGACGGTGGGATTTCCCTTAGTTCTCCTTCTTTGCTCTCAGAAGTCATCAGACTCCATGCACCTGCTGTTGGTAGGGTCTTCCTCATTTCTTCAGTCGTATGCTATGCCATTCTCATGAGTATTTGGTGGAGGTTTGTTGAAAAGAGATGCCAGGTAGGTACATTCCTATTGTGTCTATTATTCTCAGAGATTCTACATTGTCATGCCAGTCCCCAAACTGGTCTTTAAACATTTGTTAAAATTTCTCCTTTTTTTTTTTTTTCTTAACAACTTGTTTCTCCTCCTACTGCTACACCAAGAATGAAAGCCACTATTCATTCCTTCCTGCCTATGACTGGCCTTTCAATTTTATTTTTGTTCATGAGATTTCTTTGCAAACACTGCTATCTGATGAATGTTGAAAAGCTTTAATAGGTTGGTTATATGGCCTATTTTGTTATGATGGGATAGAGTTCTTTTGTGTTTTTCTATATCCTAGGGGAAGGTTTGGTAATTGTTAATTAAGTAACATGAGCTACCATACTTACATACCTTAGAATCTTATGATTCAGTTGTACTAAACTTGACAATTACCTTGAATAAAGTTACCAGTAGTTGGCAGCTCAGCCCTGCCCTGTCATTTCTTGCCTGTGACTATTCTATCTTGCCTTTATTCTCCACCCATAGTTTTGATTCTTTTTTATTTATTTAAACTGACCAAAATTCATGAAATTATTCTTAAAAAAAGAGTAGCAAATAATTAAGAGATATACAAATCTAAAATATCCTTACTTTACTATAGCTACGTAATAGAAAAATAGTGAGTTTTAGCCACTGAAGCTTAGATGAACATGAATATGTTTATGTTTTTTATCTCATTCATTGGTTTAACATAAGATACAGGATGCTTGTCCCCTTTTATACTTTGATATTTTACAAGACCATCTTATTGGCCAACAAAGTTTTATAGCTAAGAAGCATGTATGTTTAATTATAATCCTTTGCACTTTTGTTCTGTCACTCTTTTTTCATTCTAATTCTTCAGTTTAGGATGTAACTGAAATGACAGTTGGTGCCTTAGTTTAACTAATTTGTGAAGCCTGAGTGGAATGTGCATAAGTGAGTCATTTTGTCAGTGAGCAGAGAAATAAAGCACACTTTTCTCATTAGTTGTCTCCCAGGCTAAAATTAAACGGAATAATATATTGTCAAATTTTAGTGATTTATGGGGGATCTGTTCTGAGTAAACTCAAGATTAGACTAGTTGTCTACGCATGTCAGAACATGTGTGTTATTTTTAAAGGCGAGGTCTTGTAAATTGAGCATAATATGAAAATATCCCTTTAAATTTAAAAGAACTTTATTTTTTAAATTTTTATTTATTTATGATAGTCACAGGGAGAGAGAGAGAGAGAGAGAGAGAGAGAGGCAGAGACACAGGCAGAGGGAGAAGCAGGCTCCATGCACGGGGAGCCCGATGTGGGATTTGATCCCGGGTCTCCAGGATCGCACCCTGGGCCAAAGGCAGGCGCCAAACTGCTGTGCCACCCAGGGATCCCCTAAAAGAACTTTATTTCTAAATTTCAACTAAATTGATATTAAGTTAATAGGTAATTCTCTTTTATCACCTGCTTAACATTCGCAGGCTGGCTATTATGTCATTCAGTCATCTCTGACATAATGTAATCAAATAACTTTTATGAACATTTGTTGGTGAGGAATAAAATAGGGTTTTAAGGTTAGTTTTCAAATCACAGTATTTTGGTGCATTTGTTTTCGTTTCCCTTTCTATAAAACTTCAATTAAAAAGGAATGCTACTGGGGATCCCTGAGTGGCTCAGCGGTTTGGTGCCTGCCTTTGGCCCAGGGCACGGTCCTGGAGTCCTGGGATCGAGTCCCGTGTCGGGCTCCTGGCATGGAGCCTGCTTCTCCCTCTGCCTGTGTCTCTGCCTCTCTCTCTCTGTCTCTTTCTCTCTCTCTCTCTCTCTGTCTCTCTCTCTCTGTGTGTCTCTATCATGAATAAATAAATAAATAAATAAATCTTAAAAAAAAAGGAATGCTACTAACTCAATGAGAAAGTTTTTAAAAAAAATTTCTCAGTACATTTAATTTTTGGTGCATCTGAAAAGACTTTTAAAATAACTTGCCCGCTTTGGAGAATGTCTAATTTTTGAATTTACTTTGGTTCTTTGAAGTTCACATACTATTAAATTTATAAACTTCTCTGTTTATATAGGGTTTGTGGGTGTATTTTTCATCATAATTTTTTAAAAGTTTGTGTTTATCCTGAGAACATGTATGTAATGAGTTGTGTCTGCATGGCTATGGAAAAGGATGAGATTTCTTTGTCTTTGCATCTCCTGATAGAATCTCTGTGATTTGTACAATACATTGTAGTTAATACTAATAAATAATAGAAATGATTTGTTTAATAAAATATATTTGTGTTTTTTAAAAGTTTATAATTTTCAGTTAGTTAACATGTAGTTTAATATTAGTTTCAAGTGTACAATTTAGTGTTTCAGCAATTCCATACATCACCCGGTGCTCATCACAGGTGCACCCCCTTAATCCCCATTTTCTATTTCGCGAATCCCTCCACCCACCTCCCCTGTGGTAACCATCAGTTTGTTCTCTGTAGGTAGGAGTTTGTTTCTTGATTTGTTTCTTTTTTCCTTTATATTTATTTGTGTCTTAAATTCCACCTGTGAGTTTAATCGTATGGTGTTTGTCATTCTCTGACGTATTTCACTTAGCATAATAATATCTAGCAAATGGCAAGATTTCATTCCTTTTTATGGCTGAGTAATACTCCATTGTGTGTGTGTGTGTGTGTGTGTGTGTGTGTGTGCATACATGTGCGTGTGTATCACATCTTTTTTATCCATTCATCAATCAGTGGACATTTGGGTTGTTCCATAATTTGGCTGTTGTAGATACTTCTGCTATACATATCAAAATGCCTGTATCCCTTCAAATTAGTACTTTTGTGTTGTTTGAGTAAATAACTAGTCGGCAGTGGCTGGATCATAGGATGGTTCATTCTATTTTTAACTTTTTGAGGATCCTCCATACTGTTTTCCAGAGTGGCTGGATCAGTTTGCATTCCCACCAACAGTTCCAGAAGATTCCCCTTTTTCCACATCCTGGCCAACACCTATTATTTCTTGTGTTGATGATTTTAGCTTTTCTCACAAGTGTCAAGTGATACCTCATTGTAGTTTTGAGATGCATTTATTTTTAATTATATATTTTGACTTTATTGGGCTTCTTGAGCTTGAGGCTTACTGTCTTCCAACAATTTTGTAAAATTCTCAACTGTTTTTAGCAATATTGCCTCTTCCCCATTTTTTGGTATCTCCCTCTGGAATCTAACATATGTTTAGTTTTCTTAGTCCTCATATCTCTTAACCTCATTTTATTTTTTTATAAGATTTTATTTATTTATTCAGAGACACAGAGAGAGAGAGACAGGCAGAGACACAGGCAGAGGGAGGAGCAGGCTCCATGCAGGGAGCCCAACGTGGGACTCGATCCCAGGTCTCCAGGATCACACCCCAGGCTGCAGGCGGCGCCAAACCACTGCGCCACTGGGGCTGCCCTTAACCTCATTTTAACAATCTTCTTTCACTTTTCTCTTTCAAATGCATTGTAAATGAGCTCATGTGCTTCTTTCACTTCACTTTTTTTTTCTCTTCAACTATAGTTAATCTGCTATTTAACCTGCCCAATGAGTTTATTTACATCAAGAACTGTCATTTTATAATTGCCATTTTCCTTTAAAATACATACTTTCTGTGGGATCCCTGGGTGGCTCAGCGGTTTAGTGCCTGCCTTTGGCCCAGGGCGTGATTACTGGGATCGAATACCACATCAGGCTCCTTGCCTTCTCCCTCTGCCTGTGTCTCTGCGCCCCCTCCCCCGCCCCCGTCTCTCTCTCCTCTCTCTGTGTCTCACATGAATAAATGAATAAAATCTTTTAATATATATATTATTTTAATATATATGTATATATATTCTTTCCTGATACTTTCTCATTGTTTGATAATCTGCAGGATACCATACTTTTGCATTTTAAACATTTTATACCTAGGTGTTTGTTTTCTATATTTGAATATTTCCAGTATTTGAAAAGTCTAAATTTGTTGTTTGTTGATTTTTCTGACTGTCTCTCACAGTGGCTTGCTTTTGTAGTGCTTGCTAATTTTTTGTTAAGAGAACAATTCACAGATCATAATTTTTGATAGTTACATGACAGTGAATTGGAAACTTTTCAAACAGAAAATTTTATTCTGCTAGTGGCCAGAGAGATAAACCTCAACAAGAGAATCTAAGCCTTATCTACCTCTGTTTTTTCTTGGCCACAGTTTGAGATTCCTAATTATATTCTCCATCATGGCAGTTGTACTTTTTTTTTATATTCCCTTTTTAAGAGGTAACATATCTCACATCTTTTCAATAATTATTTTGATGTTTACTCCCATATTTTTAAATAATATGACTTTTCTTGCTCTTTCTTGATCTTTCACTTTAGAGCAAAATTTATTGATGTCTTACTGTGCAAAATGATATTTGGCTAACTTTCAGTCTCTCTTGTTCACATCATACATTCCTCTTACATATACCTACTCTCAAAATTGTTATCATGTTTGATTAATCAATGAATGTATTTTTCAGAATTTACATATCTTTGTCTATAAATATTCATAGTACAATCATGTTATATCTTATGATTAGTTATCATTTCTGTTATAGCGTGTGTTTTTCCTGTATTTAATAATTGTTTTATCGCTGTTCTGAGGGCACTGGGGTGGTTCAGTCAATTAAAGGTTTGACTCTTGATATTGGCTCAGGTCATGACCTCAGGGTCATCAGATCGAGCCCTGCATCCAGCTCTGTGCTGAGCATGGAGCCTGCTTGGGATTCTGGTTCTCCCTCTCCTTCTGCCCCTCCCTATGTTCTCTCCCTCAAAGTAAATAACAAATATACTTTAAATATTATTACTACATTTTTCACATACTTGTCACTAATTCAGTATTGTCATTTGGGGCATTCCTTTCACTCTCCTCCTGTGTTGGATCTTTCATCTCCTAGATCCCACATTCTTCTATCTTGTTTTGCAATTGCTTTTTGTGGAACACATTTCTTATTGTTAAACATATGTTATTTGTGGTATCTTTAATATTCATGTGATATTTATTATAAAACAAATTATATTACAGTGAGCTTATCTGACAAGAAACACTTCATAGTAATTTAAATCTGACTGTAATTTCATTTCTTTATATGTAATTTAGAAAGGTCTGAACTTTAAGATTGAATTATTTATTCTTGAATTTAAAATTTTAAAACTCTTCATTTAAATGTATACAGTTTCTTTAAAATTAAGATTTTAATTTTTATGCTTTCTATTACAGGAAAGAATAAATGTGTTACGTTGTATTTTCTAATTGACTTCAGTTATGACTCCCCTTTTCCAATTATCCTGTGTTTAGTTTCTCTTAGTCAATCCTTCTTGATATGTATTTGACTTAATCATTGCTCAGCAGCACATCCATTGGTACATGGAAGTGGGCAGGATTGCAGCAGAGTGCTGCCCCAAATCTATACTGAATCTGGGTCCCTGGGAAAAGAAGAACTGAAAGGTGAAATAGGAATACACATGACAGTTTTTACTTGTTTGAAAATTATGTGCAAAAATTTAAAATGGGGGTATTTCTCTTGCTTACTTCCCTACATCTTCCTATCTCTTATCTCTGGTAGTTTACTTTTCATAGGAGTTGGTACTAACAGTAATTGTTTAGATAATCTGCAGTGTTCTAGAACCAGATTTTTGCACCTAACCTGAGAACCTATCTACCTTTTATTATGACTCTCTACCCCTACCATGTGGCCACTACTTTTCTAGAAACTGGAGATACAGTTGAGAGCAAAACTGATGAATACCTCTTATTTGATATCCCATGTCCCAGTAGAGCTAATAATATTTTATCAGAAAGTATATGTAGAGATGCAGAAATGTATTTATGAATGCACATAACCTGCACGTAAATTAAGAGTGGGATGTTACGCTTTAGTTAAGTCCTGTGTGATTGCTTTTTATCAGAGAGGGACTAAAATACTTTCCTAGGATCAAATTTCAACTTCAGCTTTATGTTTTATGTCAGAATGCTAGCCTGTGTTTCATCTAGGCAGATGTCTCTCTGGCTTCTGAACACTTAAAGCTGTAATTTGCAGTGATTTATTGAGTGGTTGTAATAATCCTTCCTTTAACATCGTGAATTAAGTTTGTAATATAAACAGAAAAAGAAGATAATATTTTATTCTCATGACTGATATGGAAATTGCTCTTTGCCTAAAAAATAAAGCATATTATTAAAGACAAATTCACTTTTTTTTTTATTTTTTAAAGATTTATTTATTTATTTATTCATGAGAGACACACAGAGAGAGGCAGAGACATAGGCAGAGGGAAAAGCCAGCACCTTCCAGGGAACCTGATGCGGGACTCGATCCTGGAACCCCGGAATCACGACTTGAGCCACAGACAGATGCTCAACCACTGAGCCACCTAGGTTTCCCAAATTCACTAAAAAAAAAAAAAAAAAAAAAAAAAAAAAAAAAAAATTAAATGCAATTTAGTTAACAATGTATTATTAGTTTCAGGGGTGGAATTTAGTGATTCATCAGTTGCATTTAATACCCAGTGCTCATTGCATTAAATGCCCATTACCCAGTTACCCCATTCCCTTAGACTTTCCCTTTGAGCAATCTTCAGTTTGTTTCCAATAGTTAAGAGTTTATGGTTTGCCTCCCTCTCTGCTTTTGTCTTATTTTATTTTTCTTTCTCTTGCCCTATGTTCATCTGTTTTGTTTCTTAAATTCCACATGAGTGAAATCATGTGGTAGACTAATTCACTTTTGATGAGATATAATTCTTTTTCCATAAAATTCATTATTTTTAAAGTGCATAATTTAATGGTTTTCTAGTATATTTACAAGGTTGTGCAACAATCACCATTTTCTAATTCTGGAACGTTTTAATCACTCCCCAAAGAACTGCATATCTATTAGCAGTTACTTTCCATTCTTTCCTCCTCCCCAAACACTGGCATCCACTAATCCCACCTTTTTTTGTCTATGGTTTTTGCCTGTTCTAACAATTTCATTTAAGTGGAATCATGCAATGTGTGGTTTTCTGTGACTGGCTCCTTTCACTTAGCATGTATTCAAGGTAGTATAGCATGAATCAATACTTGATTCCTTGAGATAAACAAATAATTTTCCATTATATGGCTATATCATATTTTGCTTATCCATTCAACGATTCCTGGACATCTGTGTCATTTCCACCTTTGGGCTATTATGAATACTGCTTTGAAAAGTTGGGTACAAAGTTTTGAGTGGAGTGATTTTAGTTCTCTTGGTACATACCTAGGAATAAAATTGTTGGGTCTTATTACGTCTGTATATTTTGCCTCTTGAAGAAATGCTAAAGTGTTTTTGAAAGTATTTGTACCATTTTATGCTCCCACCAGCAGTATATGAGAGCTCAAATTCCTCCACATCTTTGTCAGCACTTGTTAATTTGTCTTTTTTTATTATAGCTGTCCTGCTTGGAGTGAGGTGATATAAAGCTTGCTATTTTTTTTATGAGGAATTAAAACTATTTTAAAATCTTGATTTTTAGGTGCCGTGCTTCTTTGTAGTGTACAAGGAGTAGCAGTTAATATTGACCCAGTCTTATATAACTGGCTTGTTTATCAGCCTCAGAAACGAACCAGTAGACATATGCAGCAGGTGAGAAATTTTTATAATTCTCTTAATGAACAAATCTTTTTCTCAGTATTTGTTAGAGTTATACATAGTCTGCATTGATTTTTTTAATGGATGTACCACAAGTCCTTTGTCCTCTGCTCTACCTGTTTCAAATAATGTATGCCTTCATTTCTAGACAGAAAATTATAGCTCATATAGAGTTTCATTGACCATTGAGATGAATTTCTAAGCAATTGCTGGTAAAGCAGAAACACTGGAGAGTCCTATTTTACTGACCTCTTTTTCCTCATGGTGCCTAGATGTGTATTCTGAGTGTCTGATGCATGAGAACTGCATAATAAATGTTAGCTATTGTTTTTATTATCTCTGTATTTCCTCTTCATCTTTGGGTTTACTCAACAAGCATTCGTTGAGTGCCAAATCCCTGGATTGGGATAGTTGGTGTAAAAGAGTTAGGATATATGCTTATTTAAAAGGGTATAAATAAAAAAAAAATAGAAGGTTATAAATCACAAAGTAAAAAGTAGCTAATTATAGTTTCTGGAATGCTTAAATGGAATTCTTACAGAGGGTTTTATTATTCCCATTTTAAAAATGAAGAAACTGGGGCAGCCGGTGGCTCAGTGGTTTGGCGCCACCTTCAGCCAAGGGTGTGATCCTGGAAACCTGGGATCGAGTCCCATGTCAGCTCCCTGTGTGGAGCCTGCTTCTCCCTCTGCCTGCGTCTCTGGTTCTCTCTCTCTGTGTGTCTCTCAGGAGGAAATAAATAAAATCTTAAAAATAAACAAACAAACAAACAAACTGATGCTTATTGACATTTAACCTAACCTACCTTATTGTTACATGTAGTAAATGGCAGAGCTAAATGTTTCTCAGACCAAATTTATGCTATCTTGCATTGCATTTTCCCATTGACTTAGTTGTAATTTTGTTATATTTCTAATTGAAATAACTTTGCATCTTTTTTTTTTTTAATATGGAACATTTCATGAATTTCTCTGTCATCCTGCACAGGGGACATGCTAATCTTCCCTTTATTGTTCCAATTTTAGTATATGGACTGCCAGTGTGAGCACTGCATCTTCATTTTTTAAATTTAAATTCAATTAATAAACATATATTACTGGTTTCAGAGGTGGAGGTCAGTCCATGATTCATGAATCTTAACACTCAGTGCTCATTACATCGCAGTACTACATCTTTTTTCTGAAGTAACTTAAAGCTAGTTGATAGAAAAAATACACAATTTTATAATTATGTAAGACCAAAATTGACAGAGACACAGGCAGAGAGAGAAGCAGGTTCCCTGCAGGGAGCCCAATAGGGGACTCTGTCCCCAAACCCGGGATCACACCTTTAGCCAGAGGCAGACCCTCAACTGCTGAGCCACCCAGACATCCCAACTTATTTGTTATAAGTGGAAGTTTGTGCCTTTGATCCCATTTGCTCCACTGCTCCCATGAGTTTGTCTTTTTTTTTTTTTTTAAGATTTTATTTGAGAGAGAGAGCGCACAAACGGGAGCTGAGCAGAGAGCCCAGGGTCCTGGGATTATGATGCCAGCCAAAGGCAGATGCCTAAGTGACTGAGCCACCCAGGAATCCTTCTTTTTTTTTTTCTTTCTTTCTTTTTTAAATATACCACATATGAGTGAAATCATGGTATTTTTCTTTTTCTAGCTGATTTCACTTAGCCTGATTGCCTTATTAGTTCCATCCGTGTTGTCACAAATGAGAAGACTTCCTTCTTTTTTATGGCTGAATAATATCCCATTGTTTTGTAAATTCTCATTGGTTGTTTTATAAATGATGCAATTATGTCCCCATTACTAGAGATATTCCTGAAGGTCAAATCATGTTGTAACAGCTCAAATAGATTATACATTCATTTGATTGATACCAGTCATCTTTAAAGGTTTTGTTACTTACTTTTATTTTTATTATGCTGTTTTATAACTATTTAAAATTATTTATTTTATTAAAAATAATAGATTTATTTAAAAATAAAACTAACAGGGGATCCCTGGGTGGCCCAGCGGTTTAGTGCCTGCCTTTGGCCCAGGGCATGATCCTGGAGTCCTGGGATTGAGTCCCGCGTCGGGCTCCCTGCGTGGAGCCTGCTTCTCCCTCTGCCTTTGTCTCTCTCTCTCTCTCTCTCTCTCTCTCTCTCTCTCTCTTTCTCTCTGTCTCTCATGAGTAAATAAAATCCTTAAAAAAAGAAAAATAAAAAAAAAATAAAACTAACAAATGTCCATAATCCTACTCATGCAGTTACAATAATATTGGGATAATATCCTCATAGCTAAATCTTTGCGCTTTTAAGTGTTCTCTTAGAATATATTTTTGAAAGTGTAATTAATAATTAAAGACATGTGTTGGGGCACTTGAGTGGCTCAATTCATTAAGCATCTGCCTTTGACTCAGGTCATGATGTCAGGTTCCTGGGATTGAGTGCCACATAGGGGCTCCCTGCTCAGCGGGGAGTCTGCTTTTCCCTTTCTTCTGTCTCTCCCCCTACCTCTTTTCTCTCTTTCAAGTAAATAAAATCTTAAAAAAATAGGTAAGGGCATATATTTTAGCGCATTTTGAGGCTTTTATTATATTATAGCTTACCTTCCAGAATTGGTAAGAGTTTACATTTTCACCAGGACTTCACAGTATTACTATTTTACTACAGTTTATCGTATCTGAAAAATACACTTTTTAAAATATCCTAACCTATTATTTTATTCTTATTTTTTTAACATTGGGTAATTGAGAGAATAGTATAATTGAGCCCTATGATCTTTTCACGTCGCTTTAATAATTAATCAATTCATGACTACTCCTCTTCCCCCTTAAAACTCTAGTGGCTGAAAATGCCAATATTCAGTAGTGGTGAAAATATAGAAAATGGATAAACTCATATACTACTGTTATGAGTGAAAGTTGATAAGTTGACAGTATCCAGTAGAATTGAAAATGAATATAATCTTTAACCCTCAAATCCCACTTTTTTGATAAGGATATACTCCTAACAGATATACTCATAGAACACTAAAGAGTCATTATAAGCCTCTTATTGCAGTATTTATTGCAATAATGTAAAATTGGAGACAACTTGAATGCCTGTAAGGAATGACTCTAAGGAAGTGGATAAAGTATGACATATTCACATGATAATTTATTAGTAGAAACTGTATGATAGGTCTTAATATGAATGTCTCAAGTTGTACATAAAACAAAAACCAATTTCCCAAGGATATATGCAATATGAGAGTATGTGTATTTTTCCAAAACTACCATTAGAAATAGATAAATGGTGAAATAAATGGTATGTATGAGTTGTATAAGTAAAGATAGTTGTAAAACATGAATTTCAAAGGTTATATCAGTATCATAATAGTGGTGATTCAGGGAGGAGTAGGCAGGTGGCTAGCAGTTGAAGGGATTTTAGTCCCATCTGTAACATTTCACTGGTCTCTTTAAAAAAAAAAAAAGGAAATATGATAACAATGTAAATAGCCAGTAATTATTAGATATAATGGGAATGTGGATGTTGTTTTAATTCTTTATAATTTCATATATTTTTACATTTATTAAAGAGGAAGAATTTTATAGGAAGAACAGTAAAAGTTTTTAGGTATTTTGGAATCATGGGGTATTGATGCATCAAGGATAGGAGAAATCTGAGGCTAGGACACAACTGATATTTGAGGGAATATCTGGTACCAGAAGGTAGAAGAATATTAGTAGAACAATGCAATGTTCCTAAAAATAAATATTGTTTATCTTGATATTTTTGACTGGGATAGCCGTATTTCCAGAAATGTGGAGGAAATCCAATCATCTTACTCAGTATTCAGTATCTCTTCATGCCTGACATGTAGTACCTATATTAGCAATCACTCAGCAAATATCTATGGAGAGTCTTTTGGACACCATTGTATGTATTTGGAATACAGTTCTGGAGAACTATCAGAGCCTGCTGTATTGTTAGGAAGGGTTTTGTTAGAGCTTGTAATGTATCCTTGCCTATGTGAAAATGCCCCCAGTTTGAGCCACCAAAACAAAGGATTTTTGTTTGTTTTTAGGTATAACTAGTATTATGGCTTTTATGAATCTCATCTTTCAGCTATTTTTCTTGAATTAAATATTATACTGTATAGAACATAATTTTTCTCTAATATATTAATTTGAATCTGAACATGGTTGTAATTTTTTGGAATACTTTGTCATATTTCAGAATTATAAGTGATGGCCAAGAAATTCAAGGGATTATGGAATCACTAAATACTAGAACTGAAAGGGTTTTTAAGCATCATCTCCACTCCCATAAATTATAGTTGAGGAATTTTAAATGCATCAAAACTTAGCAATATGTCGAACATTTTCTTTTAGGTCTTAAATACTATCTCCTATTTAGGTTTGTATAAATATTATCACTTTTACTAAATTCTTAATATGAAAATCAGGTACTGTGCATTATATTTCCCACAAATATATTTAATCTTTCCACTTTCTCATTATCACCTTTCTTGTTCTTTTACTCAGCCTAAGTAGCAACTTGTAAAATAATTTGCCTTTTTCCCCTCTATCTTATAACTTGATTATATTACATAGTTAGATAATGTACCTGTGTTCTGATTGAAATATTTATTTATAATCTAAGTAATATTAATTAAAATAAAGGTTGGGTGAGGCTTAAAGTTGGATCCTTAAAAGTGTGGTTGTTGTGCTGTTGAGAGTAACAATAGACTGCATTGCAGCTCAACCAGCCCCTCCAAAGTTACCATCTGATGCAGCTGTATTATAGTTATCATCTGTTGTTTCCCAAGCTTGCAATTTCCTTCTCAATTTGTGGCTAAAACCCAACATTTGATGATTGTTTTCCACCCAGTTCAACATTGATCTTTGATCCTGCAGGAAACTTAAAAAATACCTTTTTTTTTCTTTTTTTTTTGCCAAAAATCTGACAAGATTGTATTGGGCGTCATCAGCAGTAAGATCAGACTTTATTTCAGTGAATAAAGATGAAACAGCTGCTTTATTGTCCAGTTCAGCACTCGTGCATTCAATATAGGATCATAATGTTTTCCAGCTTTCTCTAACTATGGATACTTTTCTATGCTTTCTAAATATGCTGTGTGTATCACTTTGTCAGACAGAATACAGAGATTTTAGCAATTCTTTATTAAGTTGAACTGTAACATGTAATTAATCACTTTATGGAAATGTGTCCTTAAAAATAATCTTTTTTATAAGGATAATTTTTTATTTTCTAGTAATTACAATTTTCAAATTTAATTGTAGTTTTGATTTGCCCTTACCATATTATCTTGATGCTTCTTACTGAAATTTTAAATTCCATATATTTTCAAGCTGTCTTAGTTTTCACACAGAATTGTAATTTCACACTGAAATTATCAAGTGTCCCTGTGTGAATCTGTGTGTATAAGAGAGACAGATGAAGATGCAGGGAAGGACCAAGGGAGCTACATATTGATTGATTGAATTAAAATAATAAAGCTTCAACACCACTTATGAGGGACTTTGCTCAGTGTTACCATGTTTACCCTTCACTGCTTAAAAAAGTAAATCAGTGTTTTCTTTTGCCTCTCTCTAGCAGCCTGTCATAGCTGTTCCTCTTGTTACACCAATTAGCAGAAAGAAAGAGGATGAGGTGTCTGTTGGAAGTGCCCCCCTGGCAAAACAGCAATCATATCAGGCCTCTGAATATGCCAGCAGCCCTATAAAAACAAAAACAATAACAGGTATGTGTCAAGAATTCTAACAGGTCTGTGATTTTACCCTGTCTCTAAGATAATAAGTTATCAAGTTATCCGGGCTACAGTTTCATGAATGCCAGCTAAAGAGACATGAGACTCCTGGAATGGAGAGAAAGAACTTTATTATCTTACAGCATTAGCAGTAACCAAGAGTATTAACATTTTCTTGTGTCCCTGACCTAAGCCTAATTCCCACAGAGTTGCATCAGGAAGATCAGATGATACCTATACACAATAATGGATTATGTACAAGGAGAGGAACCCTCAATTTAGGGAACCTGAACTTTTTGTAATTGGTGAAGGCATGCCTGCCATTTTCCCTGGAGTGAGGCACTATTTGCAACTTGCAAGGCCATAAGCAAACTTGCCCTTTGCTCAAAAGGAGGACAATGTCTCTGTCTTTAGAGGCTATATGCTATACAGATATCCTTGAAAACACAACTGGCGCAAAGGCACTCACTGCCTCTACTTTTAAGAATTGCAAAAACACTAGAGACCCATAGAGAACTTTCTATCAATAGTGGGTTTGTTCTTAAAGTGAATTCTTGGAAAACACAAAATATCTCAATTTTCTCCCTCTCCCTTCTCTCACTTTCTCAGCTAGATTATCTCTGCAAATATAGAACATAAATATTTTTCCATTTACTAAAGAATCATGTGATAAAAGTAAATTTAATCTTGTAGGCATATTAACTACATAACCTGACTTCCTACTTACTATTTAGTCCTGTTCTTTAAAACTTGATAATTGATTTAAAGTCATTGTTAAGGATGAATATAGGTGATAGAAAGGATAAATATAAGTGAGAGAAAATGCTTAAGATTTAAATGAAATTACATGACACAGGGTTATATAGAAACTATGACCATAGGGCAGCCCTGGTGGTGCAGTGGTTTAGCGAAACCTGAGGCCCAGAGTGTGATCCTGGAGACCCGGGATCGAGTCCCACGTCCAGCTCCCTGCATGGACCCTGCTTCTCCCTCTGCCTGTGTCTCTGCCTCTCTCTCTCTCTCTCTCTCTCTCTCTCTGTATGTCTCTCATGAATAAATGAATAAAATCTTTTTTAAAAAAAGGAACTATGACCATAGATATTTATTCTTTATGATTTGTGTATCTTTTTGAATGTTCACTATTTTTACTTTTCTAGAAGCTTTGGTGATAGTGCTGTCTTGAGAATGCTCTGTACTAACCATTTTCTTTACTTAGGATTAAGTTTTAAAAAATTTTGTTCTATTTTTAAGTAGAGTACTGTTCCTGTTTCAATTTTAATTTAGAAAATGTTTTATGAGTCCTTTGTATCTACTTCTAAATGAAGTTATCACTGTTTTACTCATTATTTATGTTGCATCTCATAAATGGTAACAAATTCGGTAGTGCATTCGTAGCCTTTACACATCTTGTTTGTTTTTTACTATTACCATTATAACCTTTAAATTGTCTAGTTCAGTTAGTGTTAAGTATATTCACATTATTATGAAATACACATTTAAATATTCCAAGTGAATTTTACAGTGGAGAAGTATCAGTGCTAATTTATGCCTAAATTCTTATTAAAATTAGTTTTTATATTTTCAGCTTAAATGCCAGTCTTGATCTTAAGTTCATTCCCAACAATTAGGTAGTATTTTTGGCACATGAAAGACAAAGCTTGGTGATACCTCACTGGACTTGATTTTGCTTTGTGATTATTCAACAAGAAGCAGACATCTTCCTCTCCAATCACAATTAACCAGTGTTAAATAGCTGTCTACAGGGAGAACATATGTTTGGTGGTTGGAAATGTGTTGACAGCAGAACAACACTATTTCAGTGATTCAGACATATAGAGTAGGCCAAGCCAGAATAAAAGCATGTATCACATGAAGATAATACATTATCCAGAATTCTAAATAATCTCCTAGGGAGTCTATTTTTGAAAACAAGGAAGCTCCTAAAAGCTATGACAGCTGTTTACCTTATGTTTTGGAAATGTTATGAAAATTAATTTGGAATTCTTGATGAAATGTCTGTAATGGACATGAAAACTTTTAAAAGCAAGATGCTCCATAAATGATAGCTCTTTAAAAAATAGTAGCTATTTTTATCTTACATGTTTATACATTACTTCCCAAGTCCAAAGCACTGTAAGTACATGGTTAAAATAATAGAAGTCTTTTCAATTTGTCTTCTTAAATATTATACTAAGATAATAATAAATTAAGTTGTGATAATTAATGATGTAAATTTTAGTAGATAAAACCACAATGAACTTTAGCCTCTGACCATGAAGGTGTAATAGGGTCTAGACTTACATTCCTGCTATTAATAACAAAGAAACTTGTCCAAATATATGGGAGAAAAAAAAGTTTCTAGACATTGGACACTAGGCAGTACAGGACTGTGATTCGTCATAGAAAGGAAACAAAACTGTTGACCCTAGGATTGGCCTGGCTTTCTGGCTAAAGACACATTCCAGACCACAGAATGGGTACAATATATTAAGCTGAGCTCAGGTGTCTTGCTGAATTGAAGTTTAGGGAGATAGAGTGACTGAAGTTGTAGGTGGTGGAGATGACTGCAAATCATGGCATAAAATTCTAGAAAGAGAAAGCTGTATAGCCAAAGAGCTCCAGAAATCAGCAATAGTGTTCTCACAGAGTTTGCTAAATAGTAAGACACGCATGCATAGGATGAGACTCTAATGGTTGGGCAAAGGTTGGCCTAGGAACTTTGATCTGAATGTTCTCAGAGCTCACACAAGGCTGGAAGGCATTCAGGTTCCTATTGTCATAGTATACAATCCTGTTGATTATTCAGAACATTCAATAGAGATCTCAGAAAAGCCATGCCTCTGTAGTGGAGCTAATGATAAAAAATGTAAAGGCTGCCTTAGACTCACCTTAAACAAGTTTTAAAAAGCCTCTAAAACAACAAAAAACAATGAATAAGTTAAATGCTGGCAAAATGAAGCCCAACACTATTAAGAATATAAGAAGATCCAGACATGTAACAACTTAAAATCACAATGTCAAGCATTCGATCAAAAACCAGTAGAAATGCAAAGAAGTAGGAATCTTTGACCAGGAGAAAAATAAGCCAATAGAAATAAACTTAAGAAATGGCGTAAATGATAGAATTAGATATTCAAGGAAAGATTAATACATTTTGGAAGGAAATGGAAGATATAATAAAGAACTAAACCCAACTCTAGAGTTGAAAAATATACATGAAGGGAGAAAGTGCCTGGTTAGAATTAGCACTAGACCAGACATTGCAGAGGAAGAAATTGACCTTGAAGACCAAAATGAAGCACAAAGGGAATAAATAGGAAAAAAAAGTGTATAGAATGTTAGTGGACTGTGGGATGGCAATTAATTTGGGTAGTCAGAGTAGATATCACGGAAAGTTTGACTAGATACTTGAAGCCAGCAAAGGAGGGAGCCATACAGATACATTTAGAAAAATCATATGGGATTATATATGTATCTTGGAATAAATTATCCAGTCCAACCCCTCATTTTATAATTATGGAGATTGATTCATAAAGAGGTCAAGCAACCTATCCAAAGTTAAAAAATATGTAGTGAAAAAAATTTTGTGAGACTTCTTTTTAAAGTTCCAGATTTAGTATGTCACACATCCCACTGGTAACTGTTGGTTTCTTCTCTATAGTTGAGTTTGTTTCTTGGAAAGTTTTTTTTTTTTTTCTTGTTTGCTTTGTTTCTTAAATTTCACATGAGTGAAATCATGTGGTATTTGTCTTTCTCTGACTGATTTATTTTGCTTAGCATAATACTACCTCCATCCATGTTGTTACAAATGGCAAATTTCATTACTTTTCATGGCTGAGTAATGTGCCATTTTATATGTATATGATATCCTGTTCATCAGTCAATGGAATAGGTAATGAGGATTAAGGAGGGCACTTGTGATGAGTACTGGGTGTTGTATGGAAGTGTTGAATCACTATAAATAAAAACAAATCTCTCAATATAAATGGTTACATTGTTCCTTGATTTACCAAGAAAGAATAATAGGTTAAATTATTTCATCCTTTTTTAAAAACCTTTCTCAATTTGAGTACTGTTTTTTTCGGTTCTTCAGATTCCACATGACAGATTTTTTTCCTGGTGCTATATGAGGTGCTTTGCTGTTTAGGAAATTATGGAGAATAACACTTGAAAATTAAATAGCACCTTGGTGACCTTAGTGTATTAATGCACCTGTGGGAGATTATCTCACACACACACGCAAATAAAGTTCCAGATTATGGTAGTGATTCTGTGGTTATTAGTTGCCTTCTTTCATTTCTTAATAGCGTAACCAGCCATAAAAGTCAGGTCTATGCAAAATCTGTCATCTGCTGTCTGCCCTCTAATATCCAATATATAACCAGCCAACTTCAGAGCTTTCTTTACTGTCATGGGAGGTTTCTAAATTTTCATTCCTGCCCCATGTGGCTAAAATAGTGAAGAATTTTATATCAGAGCTACGAACAAAGATATACTGGGAAACAACTAAACCTCTGTAATTAGCATGGAATGTTTTGGCACCCTTATTTGGGTGTCACTAAGTGTTGCAGTTAAATTCCTGGATGACACTCAGAATGAAACACTACTTCTGACACATTTTTTTCTTCCCTAATGTCTAAGTTTAAATATATCGCAGGATCAGAACTGCATTTTAAAAAATAAATTTATGATGTTTTTCATATGCTTACATTTCTTGTCAGGCATATGGAAAATCTAGCTTATTTTCTCAAAGCAAATTAAATATGAAAAATCATGAAATTTTAAAAACACTTTGTTTACACTACAGATAACCGTTTTCAGATTTCTTTTTGAAGATTCTTTTTTTTTTTTTGACAATGAAGTTAGGTTATTAGGTAAAGTATCTCTAATTACATTTTTTCTGACCTCATTTCAAAATACAGTATTTTTAAATTAAGCATTAGTTCAGTAATGTGGTTATAATAATTAGTGTTGAGTTAATCTTGGCTGAAAATACCAGAAATCTCTTAATAACAGTAGTTTAAGTAAGATTGAATTTTGTCCTCATGTGAAAGCTTAATGATAAACACTCCAAGGTCATATCACTCTCTGTAAAGTCAGGTAATTTCTTATTCTACTATGTGTGGCCTCTGTTACCAGGCTTGATAAGTGGTCCACAATGGAGGCTTCAAGAGTTCATCATGTCTGCATTTCGGTGAGCAGAAATGAGTAACAAGAAGAGAACAACACCTTACCTCTTTGAAAAGTATACATAAGTTGTATTATTCACTTTTGTTTATATACTCTTGGCCAGAAACTAGTCATGTTTGATATATGTGATCATATCCAGGGCTGTATAGGGTTCAGGAATATAGTCTGTATTTTTTAAGGCCCATGTGTGTGACCAGAAAGTTTGAATCCTAAGAAAAAAAGAGTAGACTGTACAAGTTATTTAGCTTATTACAGGTTATTTACTCTGTCCCAGTAACTTAAGATGAAGTGTCATTAGCTGGAGTTTGGGGAGAAAAGTAGAAAATATTTTCCGTTAAGTGAGAATATCAGAAAACAAAGCTGATAAAAGTGTTCTCATGTTTGAGATGTTGCTTAGGTTTTTTACAAGGAGAGCTAGAGGCTTAGGAATCATTAACATATAGGGATCTTACACAGTCAAAGCCACAGAGTGCATGATCTCCCTGGGAAACCACATGCAGCAAAATGAGAAGAAAGCCCAAAATTAAATTCTGAGCAACTTTTTCTTTAAAGAGTAAGGAGAATGAGCCAATGGAGAGATTGAGAAGCATCATTCTGAGAATTAGGGAACATGGGTGTATACATACATATGTATACATGTGAAGATATGACATATATATGACAAAATTGAAAAGCACTTTAAGATGAGGGTGGGTAACTGCCTAGTATGCTGTAGACTCATTAAGAACAATGAGTCAGAAACACTTCAGTTGGCCAGAGGAGCTTTAGTTATTAGGAAGTGGACAGGAATTGGAACAGCCACTATGTATACCATTTTCCAGACATTTATCTACACAGACACTTGGGTATGTCTATAGAGAGGTAACGAGTAAAGAAGGAAGAATTGGAGATACAGGAAAGTTGGGCATAATTTATACAGTGAGATCACAGATAAATTTGAAGCAAAATATAAGATCTTATCAACAGATGTAGGACTTAACCGAATTGCCTCTTCCTCTGAGAGAGGTAAGATAAGAGTACCTATAGGTCAACTTAGTTAATTTTCTTTCCACAAACAAGGGATATATAGGATAAGTATTATTTTCCTTGCCCTGTTTCAGAGAATGTAAAAGAAGGAGAAATGTATAAGTTTTTCAAGGTAAGACCCTGCTTTGTACACATACAAGAAATGTATTCCTTCTAAGAAAACAAAACATTACACTTTACCTTCTTTTCTTTTTTGTATTCATTTAATAATGTTACTCCAAGTTTGAAATTACAAAAAAAAAATCATTTTATCCACAGGCAGTATAACTTGTAGGATGCTTTGAAGTGGTGAGGTTTTCAATTTTTGCTAGTAATATTTGCTCCTGAAGGCACTGATGTATTTAGGAGTCTAATTTTAAGAACTGTGCATTATAAGTAAAATGGTTCACACCAATGCAGTTATTTATCTAACAATGTTTAAATCATCCTTAATTTGATTAAACTAGAATATTGAGTAGGTATGTTTCTAGTTATAGGGCGGAAGTAGTATTAATGTACAAGAAATAATTTTTTTTGTGTACTTGTGTATATTAGAAGTTGCTTACTTTAATCATGTAGTTTAGCATAAAATTCCATCCCTTTGTGATTAATTAGATATCCAATTTCATTGGCAAATGTTAAAGCATTGGAAAATATTGAATAATATGCAATTGATTTTGTTCTCTCAGGGATAAAATATGGCTTAAAGTATATTTTCCCCTTTTGGAATAGAAAAAGTTTTAAGATAAAATGAAGTTATATCTAATGAAGTACATCAAAAATCTTAAAAACTTGGAAATACCATCCAGAAAGTAATCAGAGAACATAAAGAAAGGAAAACATATATTTACTAAATTGCTTCTTCCCTTTGTGCTTTGTAAGAACAATTATTTTTATTTCTAAACCTAGAATTTATGAGGAAAAATATTAACCATCTGTATAACTTAACATAATATTTACAATTCAAATTATGACTAAATTACTTTCTAAGCTTATCTTTCTAAAGAATTTCATCAGGTGCCATATGATGATTTGTTGTATCAGCCATAGTAGTCTAGGTGTTTGGAGCTTTAAAGTATTTTTAACATTTTGAATTTTTTAATGTTTCATAAAATATCCACTCATCATTTGATGATACTCTTTTATAGACCTACCTGGCAATTACACCACTCATTTGGTACTACTGCATACCTGAATTTCTTGCATTGCTAGTTTTCACATGAGGACCCCTCAAGTAAATCATCAGTTCATAAAGAAATGTAATTTATACTTCTTTAAGGTGTCTTGTAGTATGTCTGGCAGATAGTCTTTTTTTAAAAAAAGATTTTATTTATTTATTTATGAGAGACACAGTGAGAGGCAGAGACATAGGCAGAGGGAGGAGAAGCAAGCTCCATGCTGGAGCCTGATGTGGGACTCGATCCCAGGACCCAAGGATGTAATCCTGAGCTGAAGGGAGACGCTCAGCTGCTGAGCCACCCAGGCGTCCCAAGGCAGAATGTCTTTTAATTAGTGTTTGCTTATTAATTCCAAGAACATGTTGAGTTTGTTAAGCAAACTAGGTTTATTGATTTTTATTTTTAAATATATTAAAATTTGTATTGCATGCACATAATGTCTTTTTCTCTTTGAACTTTAATTCTTGAAAATTAGATAAGTAATTATTTCATATTCATATTTAAGTGAAAAAAGTTTTGTTCTACTACTTCCTTGGCTCATTTTTTATTTCTCTAGGACTATAAAGCAGAAGTTATATTTAGGTATGGTTTCTTTTAATATGTTCAAGTTTTACTCTGATTTTTCCTTTAAAAGTAGAATATAGAGTACTGAATTTTGTCAATGGAGATGGCTTTAGAAGGTAAATTATTTTAATGCTGAGAAATTACTTTTAAATTCTACATTCCGTTGGAATTATTTTTTTGTTGTTGTTGGAATTATTTTATTTCAACTACTGTCATCAATACCTCACTCCTTCCTCTTTTAAATGTCCACTCCAAACCTGGATCAAGACAAAGAGGAAACCCCACAGAACCAATGTTTTTGGATTCCTTGAACACATCTGAAGCAGGCTCATGTTTTGTTAAAAGCATTACTAAACAGATAATGAATTAAAACAAGTACAGAGAACAGAAGCTAATTGAAAATAATTCATCTTTAGAAGCCTTCCACCTTTTTTGTCAGTGCATTCCTATCAGTAAAAATCTTTGAGCATCTGTAGGATACTATTTACTGATTTGTGCATTAAATATATGTATCACTATATAGCAATATGCTGTAAAGCATGCAAGATAATTTTATTAACATTTACATGTTTTTATTTTGATAGTTTTAATATATCAATAATATTCAGTGAGACTAAAATTTATGCTTTTTCAAAATAAAATTTAATACTATGTCATAGAAACTTAAAGGTTTAGTTCTTAATTCAGTTTATTGAGTAGTTGATTTTAGTGGCTGACACTGAAGAGTCACCTCACTGAGATACATTATATCCAGGATGGGAAAGGGCATCATTGATGCACTGAAGACACTTATTTTTCAGTCTTATCCATTTTATCAAAGGGCTTTGTTGACATCAGGCAAGTAAATTTCCATCTTCTTTGTAGCAATACTATATACTTCCAAATTAATGGAAAGATATTGCCTTTTTCTTTTAAATAAATTAGTGATATCTTTAATCCATATGTTTGAATATTTGTGTTTCACAAAAATCTTTTTAAAATGTGTATCAAAAATAAATAAATCCAAATTATGAGGATTAATTCAGTTAAAGTAGAGAATAAAATTTGTAAATCTAATTAACTATGTGCATGTAAATTATAATATGCCACAATTAATTGAAAACAAATGAAAGAGTGAAGGGCCACTGCCAATTTCTCTTTATTGAAAGTCCCTCCTGTAGGACACAGACAGATGAGAGGATGCCAAGGAACCCAGTTACCCTAAGAAAAGTACTTGCTAATATAGTTGAAGAAATCTTCCAAAGGTGGAGAAGAGATTAGAGGAGTGAAAAATACATCTCTATATGTAAGTTCAGGCAGAGTGTCATAGAGAGTTAGACCAGTGAATCTGATAATGAAAGGAGTGAGAGCCAAAGGAGGTAGAGGTTGAATAGTTTTTGAGGAAGTAAACCTGGAAAATAGGGGAGTAAACTCCATGGTATGCTTGGGCATTTTGGAGCTTATGTGGGCTATGTAATGATATTAGGAGGGCTAAGCAGGTACACATGGGGAAAGGAAGGAAAAATAAAATAAGATAAAAACAGAGAGGAGGGCAAACCATAAGAGACTCTTTTAACTATAGGGAACTAATTGAGGGTGGCTGGAAGGGAGGTGGTTGGGGGGATGGGGTAACTGGGTGATGGGCGTTAAGGAGGGCACTTGATGTAATGAGCACAGGGTGTTACATGCAACTGATGAATCATTGAATTCTACCCCTGAAACTAATAATACACTATATGTTAACTAAATTGAATTTTAAATTAAAATTTTTTAAAATTTAAAAATTGCCAGTTTTTCCTAATTGATAAGTGAGTCCTTTACTAGGGAAAACACATTTCTAAATTAGAAAGGGCTCTCTAATTGCAAAAGACAGAAACAAAATTATTTTATTTATTTATTTTTTATTTTATTTATTTTTTTATTTTTTTATAAATTAATTTTTATTGGTGTTCAATTTACCAACATACAGAATAACACCCAGTGCTCATCCCGTCAAGTGTACCCCTCAGTGCCCGTCACCCATTCACCCCCACCCCCCACCCTCCTCCCCCTCCACCACCCCTAGTTCATTTCCCAGAATTAGAAGTCTTTATGTTCTGTCTCCCTTTCTGATATTTCTCACACATTTCTTCTCCCTTCCCTTATATTCCCTTTCGCTATCATTCATATTCCCCAAATGAATGAGAACATACACTGTTTGTCCTTCTCCGGTTACTGTGGCCAAGTTCAAAAAGGGTGTTGCCTGAGTTCTTCTCTGGGATTTTGATGGAATCTTGTCTCACATTTAGATCTTTCATCCATTTTGAGTTTATCTTTGTGTATGGTGCATGAGAGTGGTCCAGTTTCATTCTTCTGCATGTGGATGTCCAATTTTCCCAGCACCATTTATTGAAGAGACTGTCTTTCTTCTAGTGGATCGTCTTTCCTCCTTTATTGTATATTAGTTGAGCATAAAGTTCAGGGTCCACTTCTGGGTTCTCTGTTCTGTTCCATTGATCTATATGTCTGTTTTTGTGCCAGTACCACACTGTCTTGATGAACACAGCTTTGTAGTACAACCTGAAATCTGGCATTGTGATGCCCCCAGATATGGTTTTCTTTTTTTTAAAATTCCCCTGGCTGTTTGGGGTCTTTTCTGATTCCACACAAATCTTAAAATAATTTGTTCTAAGTCTCTGAAGAAAGTCCATGGTATTTTGATAGGGATTGCATTATACGTGTAAATTGCCCTGGGTAACATTGACATTTTCACAATATTAATTCTGC
Organism: Nyctereutes procyonoides; assembly: GCF_905146905.1. Classification (NCBI taxonomy): domain Eukaryota; kingdom Metazoa; phylum Chordata; class Mammalia; order Carnivora; family Canidae; genus Nyctereutes; species Nyctereutes procyonoides. Next base: position 14,228,263 of record NW_026575137.1, read on the forward strand.
CAATCCATGAGCATGGAATATTTTTCCATCTCTTTGTGTCTTCCTCAATTTCTTTCAGAAGTGTTCTGTAGTTTTTAGGGTATATTTTGAGAACCATTTGAATGGTAAATGGTTCTCCAACCTTTTATTTTCAGGTTGTAGGTGTCCTTCTGTCTAAAATGAGTCTCTTGTAGACAGCAAATAGATGGGTCCTGTTTTTTTATCCAGTCTGAAACTCTGCGCCTTTTGATGGGGTCATTAAGCCCATTCACGTTCAGAGTTACTTGAACTTCTTCTTAAAGGGGAGTTTTAAGAGTCCCCCTTAAAATTTCTTGCAGAGCTGGTTTGGAGGTCACATATTCTTTCAGTTCCTGCCTGTCTTGGAAGCTCTTTATCTCTCCTTCCATTTTGAATGAGAGCCTTGCTGGATAAAGTATTCTTGGTTGCATGTTCTTCTCATTTAGGACCCTGAATATATCCTGCCAGCCCTTTCTGGCCTGCCAGGTCTCTGTGGAGAGGTCTGCTGTTACCCTAATATTCCTCCCCATGAAAGTCAGGGACTTCTTGTCTCTTGCTGCTTTAAGGATCTTCTCTTTATCTTTGGAATTTGCAAGCTTCACTATTAGATGTCGAGGTGTTGAACGGTTTTTATTGATTTTAGGGGGGGATCTCTCTATTTCCTGGATCTGAATGCCTGTTTCCCTTCCCAGATTGGGAAAGTTTTCAGCTAGGATTTGTTCAAATACATATTCTGGCCCTCTGTCCCTTTCGGCGCCCTCGGGAATCCCAATTAAACGTAGGTTTTTCTTCCTTAGAGTGTCGTTCATTTCCCTTAATCTGTCTTCATGGTTCTTTAATTGTTTATCTCTTTTTTCCTCAGTTTCCCTCTTTGCCATTAACTTGTCTTCTATGTCACTCACTCGTTCTTCCACCTCGTTAACCCTCGTCGTTAGGACTTCTAGTTTGGATTGCATCTCATTCAATTGATTTTTAATTTCTGCCTGATTGGATCTAAATTCTGCAGTCATGAAGTCTCGTGAGGCCTTAATGCTTTTTTCTAGAGCCACCAGTAGCTGTATAATGGTGCTTCTGAATTGGCTTTCTGACATTGAAGTGTAATCCAGATTTTGTAACTCTGTGGGAAAGAGGGCTGTTTCTGATTCTTTCTTTTGAAGTGAGGTTTTCCTTCTAGTCATTTTGCTCAGTGCAGAGTGGCCAAAAACAAGTTGTATCGGAACACGGGGGAGTATCACTGGTCCCTCTAGCTGGTCTTCTGGGGGAGGGGCCTGCTGTGCTGATTCTCAGGTGTTAGCACTTGGGGGAGCTGCTCTGCCCCTGCCTGCTGCCGGGCTCAGCGGGGGTTGTTTACCCCGTGGGACCCAGGGAGGAACAGCAGTAGTTGCTGTGGCAACTCTGGAAGCCTGGATTCAGCCTCCGCAGGAACTACGGGGCTCGGGGCTCTCGGCTCTCCGTCCGCAGGGCCTGGAGGCTCCGGGGCGGGGCCGCTGATCTGCTCAGCTCGGGGCAGGAGCGTCCTGGCTGTCCTGGGCCCTCCCGGCCTCTGCCTGTCCCGGGGGAGGCCGGATCCTGGGCTGTGTCCCGGCGCCCTGTGCTCCGGGGCCTGCGCTGGTGGATTCGCGCTCCCGCCCCGCAGCCCCCTCCGCGGAGCCGCTCCCGAGCCCCTCCGAGCTGCTCCGGTCGGTCCCGCCGTGCGCGCTGCAGCCCTTAGGGAGCTCGGCGCACTCCCCCGGGGCGCAGGTGTCTGTTAGTGTCCCCGGGAGCCCGAGGGCATCCCCGCCCTCCTGGGTCCTGCTCCAACTCCCTGCGAGCCCCCTTCCGCCCGCCCGGGAAGGTTGGTGCAGCTCCTGCTCCTCCGGGACGGGGCTCTCCTGTCCTGGGGACACTCGCCCCGGCCTCAGCCCGGCTCCTCGCGGGGCCCCTCCCCCTCGGAGGCCTTTTGTTCCTTTATTTCTTTTTCCCCGTCTTCCTACCTTGATAGAAGCGCGAACTCTTCTCACTGTAGCGTTCCAGCTGGTCTCTCTTTACATCTCAGGCTGAATTCGTAGATTTTCAGGATGGTTTGAAGGTTATCTAGGTAACTTGGTGGGGACAGGCGATTTGGGGACCCTGCTCTTTCGCCATCTTGCCCCTCCCCCCCAAAATTATTTTAAATTTGAAAAAACAGGGACATTTTGTTTAGAAAATATGGTAAGAAATGCAAAAGCAAAGATAACTCTTTTCTTTGAAATGGTAAGAAAAGCAAAGCAAAGATAACTCTTTTCTTTGAAATGACTTAGAAACAGAGACTTCATACCTTCAGGACTCTGTCCCCCCCCCCCCCCCCCCCCGTTGGCTTAACTTTCTTTTATTGAATATAGGTTTCTTGACTTAGCAGTGTACATGGCTGTGTTCCTCTGGACTCATGTACTTCTCTGTCATCAAAGAGAAAGAAATATCTTGTCTAGTATCTGTTGAAAACATACCTGACAAGGATTTTTTTGGCCTCCCTTGGATCATGTGCATAATCTTAGACAATCACTGTGACTAGGGAGGTTAGGTACTATGATCAGACTAGTGACAGTCCCCTCTGTGTTTATTGTCATGAGATGTGGTACCAGGAAATGGAGGGCTAGCAGAAACATGGCTCCTGGGAATAATTTGTGAGTTAGTCAGCCATTCCAGCTTATATCTACTAATTTTTTATTTTACAGTTAGTTACAACAAATTTAAAACACAAAATGTTGATTATGTACCACTAAATCACATTTACAGGTATCTGTTTTAATAGAAATAAGGTAACTGGTTTATGAAGGTATTGCATACAAGAATTAGGAGCCCAAGAGAGTCTAGACTGGTAAGATACAGGATACATAAAACGTATTGCAGCCTACAATGTTTTTTTGTGTGTTTCTTGATCCAGAGCTCATTCATTTGGGGGAGAGGAATTATGAATTGTTTTCATTGTTCTGCTTTGCATAGTTTATTAATTTTGCAACTTTGTTTCATTATATAGATGTTTTTCTAGTGATTCATTAATTTGAGTTGCAAGATTCCAAAAATATGTCAGTAAATTTTAAAGTTCTTTGAGAAAACATTGTGATGTTAATAAGTACATTGAAAGGTTTTGAATATAGAGTTCTTCTTTGGAAATAAGTAAGTTATTTTAGTTTTTTTTACATGTACTGGCAAGAATTCAGCAAAAATTCAACCAAATTATTTTGTATGCAGTCTTCTTCTCCCCCTTTTAGCAGTCAGAACAAGATTATAGTTTCCAGATGAAATTCTGAATGTCACATAGTGATGACATATATTTTCCTGGTTGGCTCAGCATGAGATGCAATTTCGCATGCCATGTCACGCTGACTTGCAGATTCCAAAAAGCCATTATTTCCCAAGGGGCTTTCAAGAGTGATAGTATTGAATGTAGTTTGTATTTTGATGAAAAGTCTCTAGCATTATTGCAGTTTCTATGGCAAGTTGCTTAAAGCTTTATATACTATCTAAACTTTAGAAACTTAAAAATAGTATTACTATATAGAAGTCACTTTTTCCTTAAGTTACTTAAATTTATGTTGCCAAGTTGCCAAAAACAATGATCAGTGTAAGATACAGATCACAGTAGGAAGGTATGGTGGAAAAACTAGTAGTCTGGGGACCAAAAAATCTCGCTTTTGATCTTATCCCCACTCCCATGTCAAGCTAACCTCATACACCTCCATTTTCTTCATTTATAATATGGTAATAAGTGTACCCACAATAGCTCACAGATTTAATTAAGTGTTGTTATAAGACTTAAAGTAAGATATGTGGAAGTTTTCTAAAGTGATAAGACACATTCAGATAGAAAGTAAGTATCACATTTTTTTATGTTTGCATTTTGAAAGGAAAGGTATATGCTCTAAGCAAGGCGAAGCTTATTGTTTTATCTATTAGTTCTTGACCTTGCAATGTAATTTTAGTTTTCTGTTCGATATTAATAATCTTATAGTTTACCTTAAAACCCAGTATTTCCATTCATGCTTACATAATAAAACTTGCTTCACACTGTTGATTTATCTTAACATTTGTTTTCAATAAGTTGCTTTGTTATACCAGTTCACCCTGCCTACCTGCCTTCCTTCCTCTCTTTCTATTTCCCTCTCTCTTTTTCCATCCTCCCTCTTTCCCTTTTTTCCTTCCTTCCTTTCTTTCTTTCCTCATAACCAATGGTCTACATCTCTGTTTTAGTATCTTACAGGCTACCTAAGGGGCTCTTGGGTGGCTCAATTGATTAAGGATCAATTCTAGGTTTCAAGACTCAGGTCATGATCTCAGAATCCTGAAACCGAGCCCTGCCTTGGGGTCACACTCAGTGGGGAGTCTGCTTCAGATTCTCTTTCTCCCTCTGCCCCTCCCCCTGCTCACTCTGTCTCTAAAATAAATAAATAAATAAATCTTAAAAAAATAGCTTTCAGGCCACTCAAGTCTAATGTGTCAAATCTGTACCAACTCTGTACCTCTCCCCTGCCCCCCACCCCACCACTGACTGTGTTACTCAAAGGATGAAACCTTGGATTCATAGTGACTTTTTTTCCTGTCCATTCTGTTTATATGCTGCATCTCCAATCAGAGATACATAATTTCTTGTACAGAATAATGTAAGGATCTCCAAAATAATCTCACTTGTGTTATTTCCAAATTATCTCATCATCTGTTCTCAGTTACTCTAATCTATTGTTCAGATGACAGCAAGAAACATCTTATTAAAAATCTAAATCGGATCATCTTATTTCCTGCTTAAGACACTTCAGTAACTTCTTACTACATTTAAGGTAAAACCTAAACTTGTTACCATAGCCTACAAAGTTTGACCTGATTGAGTTTCTGTTAGGTTCTTCCATTCATCATTTGTCATTTACATTGATCTTTCATTTCTTCAAACATTCCATGCTTTTTCTTGTGTGGGATCTTTTGCATGCACTGTTTTCATTTTTTTTCACATTAAATCACTCATAATTGAAGTGTTTTTATTTTATGTACAATGAGTTAGCACTAAGGTAGGTATTTTGGATATCTTCAGTGAAACTCTTGTCTCTTGGATGACCCATTCAAGGATGTTCACTTAATCCAATGAACTCAAGCCTATATCTGCTTGCAAACTGATGGAAAAAATGGCAGAATAGAGGCCATATTTCTGCATCGACCATGCCGGTTTGAGCAGATGACGCAAGGATGAGAACCCTGGCCACAGTTCCTCAGATGGCTCCAGTGTGATCCATTTTGCTCTCTCAGATTCAGTGAGGCAAAAGGCCAAGGCTCTTCTCATAGTTATGTACTTCTCATGCTCTAAGTTAGTTTAAATGTTATCCTATTAGTAAAGAAATCTTCCCTCTTCAGTCTTTCTCAAATAAGTCTGTGCCACTCCCCTAAGATTCCCTATCTTATCTCCTGTTTTCTGCCCTCATAACGCCCATTATAGTTTTATAGTTTTCCATTCTTTTTTTTCCCTCTTGTCTAGAATGTATATCAAGGACCATATCTGACTTGCTCACTTTAAAAGGATTCAGGTATAATTGACATATGTTACATTAATGTCAGGTGTATAGCATAACAATTCAATATACCTATACCTTGTGAGATGATCACAGTCGGGCTAGTTAATATCCATCACTATGCATAGTTACCAAAACCTTTTTTTCTTATGATCAGAACTTTTAAGATTTACTTAAGAGACTATCAAATATGCAATGTAGTATTAACTATAGTCGTCACCATGTGGTACATTACATCCCCAAGACTTACTTATTTTATACTGGAAGTTTGTGCCTCTTCACTCCTTTTACCCATTTCACCCACCCCTTTCCTCTGGCAACTACCAGCTTGTTCTGTGTATCTTTGAGCTTGGTTTGGGTTTTGTTTTGTTTTATTTTTAGATTTCACATCAAAGTGAGATCATATGGTATTTGTCTTTCTCTGTCTGGTTTATTTCATTTAGCATACTGCTCTCGAGGTCCAACTCTGCTATCGCAAATGGCAAGATTTTCTTCTTTTTATATGGCTGAATAATATTCCATTATAGGTATGCATGTATTATATATTAATATAATAATAATATATTAATAATAATATAGTAATAAATATAATATGTGTGTGTTAACTTCATTTACTTTTTCCATTCATCCAAAAGCAGACACTTAAGGTTATTTTCACATCTTGGCTAGTGTAAATAATACTGCAGTGAATATAAAGGTACATATATCTGTTCCAGTTAGCATTTTCATTTTCTTTAGATAAATACCCAAAAGTAGAATTGGTAGATATGGTAGTTCTGTTTTTAGTATTTAAAGGAACCTGTGTACTATTTTCCATAATGGCTGCACCAATTTACAATCCCACCTTTTCTCCACATCCTTGCCGGCACTTTTTTTCTCTTGTCATTTTGATAATAGCCATTCTCACAGGTGTGAGGTAATGTTATTTTTGTTTTGATTTGCATTTCCCTGATGATTACTGATTTTGAGCATCTTTTATGTACCTGTGGGCTATCTGTATATCTTCTTTGGAAAATATCTATTTTGATCTTCTGTTTTTTAATCAGAATGTTTGTTTTTTGCAATTGAGTTATACAAGTTTTTTATATATTTAGATATTAACCCTTATCAGATAATGATTTGCAGATATTTTTCCTGTTAAGTAATTTGCCTTTTTATTTTGTCACTGGTTTCCTTTTGTACAAAAGCATTTTAGTGTGATGTAGTCCCAAGTAATTTATTTTTGCTTTTTTTGCCTTTGCATTGGTGTCAGCTTCAAAAAAATCATTGCCAAGATCAGTGTCTCAGAACTCATTGCCTCTCTTTTATGGTTCAGGTCTTAGGTTTAAGTCTTTAATCCATTTGAGTTAGTTTTTGTCTATGGTATAAGACAGGGGTCCAATGTCATTCTTTTGCGTGTGGCTGTCCAGTTTTCCTGACACTCTTCTTTGAAGAAACTTTTTCCCCCAAGATTTGTTTCTTTCCTCCCAGAACCTAACATCTGTTTCTGGCATTGAGCAAATATTTAGTAAATAATTGTTGTACAAATCAATAACACCTTTTTCTCTCTTTTAATTTTTATTTAGGGACTTAAATATCACATTCCTTAAACTTTTTTGCCCTCAGTTCTTTAATTAATTTATATTGGTGCCCTATAACTTTTCATGTCTGTTCCCAGATTTTCCAAGGATATTTTTCAATTACTCAGGAGAAATAGCAGCTTGTAGTACATTTTATATTGGTACACATAATCTTTCAGGATTTTCCCACTACATCACAAATTGAGGTATGTTTTAAAATGCTGAATACTGATAACTGCAGTCTAGGTATATCTAGGATATTGACATTAGATGTTATTTTTAGTCAGGTAATCAGTAAATATAATTTGAGTTACTACCATGTTCTTAACTGTGTGTTAAGTACTTTGGAAAATTGAAATTAGGTGACATGGCTCTTGCTCTCATAAACCTCAGGTTCTAACAGGAAAGAAAAACAATGATATGCAATGTAGTAGACTTTATAAAATTGAGGAAGAACTAGGGAAAAGAACCATAATTAAGAATTGTAAAAGTTTTCATCAGGGAGATACAACTTGAGGTGGGTCTTAAATAGATTGGATTTGCAATAATTTGGAAGGAGCAGTTCACTTGGTTGGGAACAACAGGAGGAAGACATCAATTGGAGTGGAGATTCTTCAGCAAATGTAGTGGAAAATAGATTCAGAGAGGCAAGACTAGCTTTGATAATCAGATGTGGAACTTTGATTTTCTGTCTAAGATACTATTTATTCTTGAATAATATCCTAGATTTCAGAGTAGTCTAGGATGGGATGGAAGGAGGGACATCCTTTCCAGAAATGAGTTACCCTTCTTTATAAAGATGAAGATTTTTGGCAGGTTGGTAGCCATGGAAATGGCAAAAAAAGTACAGATTTAAGTTATTTATGAACCTGAAAATTTGGCCTTTTTTTTCTTTTGCAAGAGATATATTGTATTTCTTTCTAGTGACACCAAAATCATTATTGAGATTATAAATGAGTAATAGTTTCTTTTCCATGGGCTATACATAGGTGATTTAGAACAGTCTAAGGTCATTATAAGATAATGATTCTATATATATAATTATTGTACCTCCTACATGATAATAAAATTTTCTAGTATATATGCTGCTGAAGCGAGCTCAATAATAAAATTTCTCAAATAGCTCTGTGCTATCAATCCATTTGATAAGTCTGTTACCCATTCATTTCTCTTTTTCAGGAGTAAGCTCTTCAGAAGCACAACTTCAGTCTTCTACATCTTTGTTCCTTTATGTCCCAGTGTAAATAAGGTACTCAAATGTGCTTACTGAATTGAACTCTTAACTTTTCCATAGCTCGTAAGTTTAGGAAGAGGCCAGCATTTTCCTTTATCACATTTTCAAGTGTTTTCCAAGCCACACTAACAGAATGGAAGAATAGCTCTATAATAAGATTCACAGACTGGTATCGGTTTGCCTTTATTCTTGCTGTGCTGAAATTCCCTAGATCCTTCTGATATTTCCTATAGACTTGAGGAAAGCAGGATTGAGAGAAAGGTGGTGGGAACATTGCACCTCTTCTGCTGTGTTCCTTAACCCAGTATTTTTGCCAGTATTCTTATGTTCAAGGAAAAACAAGGAGGACAACCAGGCTGGAGCAGAGAGCTGGGAAGAGGGATGGCAGAGGAAGTAAAAAAAGACAATGGGGAAGAAGTGCTGTAGGGACTTATAAGTTATTATAAGGATTTAGTCTAGTAACAGTGAGTAATACAGGATGCCATAGAAGGGTGTTCATTAGAGAAGTGATATGACTCTTTTTTGGCTATTTTAATAGTATCACTTTGGATGCTGTGTCGAGAATAAACTATAGAGTGGAAGGTATAGAAACAGGTAGACCTGATGACCTGTGGCTTGTTGCCATAGTGTGTGCCTGTAATCATGGTGACTTGGGTAGCGATGGTATCACTAGAGGAGGTAAGGTCAGTTTTTAAATTCATGGTACATTTTGTGATGGAGCCAGTAAAATTATGCCAATTGTCTGGATGTATAGTGTGTGTGAGAGAGAAAAGGGTCAGTCGTTCTCACCTGAGCAACTGGAAGGGTGGATTTGTTATTTTCTGAGACTTGAAGGGATGTAAAAGCAAAGTTGTGGGGACAGAGGGAGACTCGAGAGTTTTGCTTTGGACATGTTAAGTTTGAAATGTCTATGAAATATCTGAATACAGATGTTGAGTGGACAGTTGGATAGACATTCTGGAGTTTAGAGGCTAGATCAAGACTGTTTCCTGGGAGTTGTCACTATGTAGAGGATACTTAAAGCCATGACATTGAGTTCCTCTAAGAAGAGAATGTTTTGTAGAGAAGAGTAATGGTCCAAAGACTGAATCCTAGGACATTGCAACATTTAAAGGTCTGGAAAATGAAGAACTTGCAGGAAAACTAAGAAAACTGCTGGTGAGGTAGGAAGAGAACATAGAGACAGTGGTGTCGAGAGGGAATTAAGAAAATGTGTCACAAAGGTGGCAATGATCAAATGTTTCAGTTTCTTCTAATAGGATCTGTTAGTCAGAGTTTTCCACTTGCTCTAAAAAACAACCACAAAAATCTCAGTGTCTTGACACAATAGAATTGATTTCATATTCAAGGAAAGTACATCGTTGTGTTCCTAAGTGTCTTAGCCCTTTCCAAGTGGTGACTCAGGCATCTGCCATTTAGCCACACTGTATCCTCTGGATGTTCTGCATTCAGCCAGCAGATGAGAGAAGTGAGAAAAGCACACTTGCTCATCATTGCTTATAAAGCTTAGAGAGGTACCACCTAACTTTGGGTTGTATGTTATTTATTGGTCAGAATCATTCACATGGGCTTGCCTAGCTGTAGACTAAGTAATATATGGGAACAGGTGGACTGTTTAATAAGGACTTTTGTCTCTGACATAAAGAATGACAATGATCCTGGAGCTAAAATCTTCAAAGAATGAAGGAGCAAGGGTGCTGACCTCAGGATCATACAGATTATTGCAATAAGAAGGAGTGGTGATAGGTGTATGGTTGGATGATGTGAAATCCAAAGCAAGGGTTTTCTTTTTAAGGAGGAATTACAAAAATAGACTGGAAGTGGCAGTGAGAATCAGGGAAACAATTGAACTCACTCTTGGGCCCAATTCTATGTTGGGTATGACAGAGAAAACATCAGCGAATTAAGAGGACTTCATAGAAAGCACTGTCCTTAGATTTTGTGAAAAGAAGATGGAGAGTAAGTTCAGAGAAGTTTTAGGAACATATAGGAGATTTTGCTAATGATATATTGTGAGTTCCTGGGGGGAGAGCAGAAGAGATTTCAGTGTTTTAAAGTGAGAGATGGCATCTGATGGAGTTACACAGAAGTCTTTGGTGTGGGGAATCCCTGGGTGACTCAGCGGTATAGTGTCTGCCTTCGGCCCAGGGCGTGATCCTGAAGACCCAGGATCGAGTTCCACGTTGGGCTCCCTGCATGGAGCCTGCTTCTCCCTCTGCCTGTGTCTCTGCCTCTCTCTGTGTCTGTCATGAATGAATAAATAAAATCTTAAAAAAAAAAAGTCTTTGGTGATGAGGGTCTGGGTCATAAGGAATGTTTTTAGGGTTTTGGGCTTCTGTTGGCCAATGTAAATGGAGATTAATGGAGATAAAGGGCATGAAAGAATTAACCCTGGGACTGTAGGATGGAGTTAGTTGGCAGTCTTTTCAGGATCACTCAGGTTGGTTGGTTACTGGTTATTCCAATTGTGTAATACATTTATGTATCAGGCATAGTTCTCTGTTCTGTAATCAAGTGTGCAAAATATAACTTTATTTTCCTGTAGCAGAGAAACAGAACTTAGCTGTGGTCCTCGGTTATACTCGACTAAAGAAGTAAGTAATACAAAGTCAGTCCAGGGTCACCCAGAGTTGTGTCAGAGTTCTATGGGGATCATGCTGAGGAAAGAATTTGACTTTTGTTTTCTGGGTTCTGTGGCATCATCCTTTTTCTCAGGCAAGGAAGGTGAAATGCTTGGAGGGATCTTTAGAAGCGGGAACCTCAGTTAATATTTCTGTCTTTGTCTTTGAGTATTTAAAACAAAACTGAAGAAATGCAACTTAAATGATACTTTCAACAAATACTTAAAATTATACGCTCAGTGGATACTTAAAATGGTTGCAATTATATATGCTGATTTAAATCATTAGACAAAAGAATAATGAAATTTTTAGGCCTGGAGTTGTCCTTTGGAGTACAGGACCCTCAAATTAGCCAAAGATAACTTTTTTTTCCCTGCTATCCACTTAAAAGCAAAATGATCAAATGCAGATCAAATAAACACATTTCATTAATTTAAGTTAATATCCAGATGATATTCTAGAGTGATAATCAATTTATAACTTCTATATCAGCAGTCAAATAAAATAAGCAATATTGAGGGTAAGCAAAATAGCTCCTAATGGTCTTCTCTTTTCACTGTCTCTCCCAATAATATATCCGTATGTTACAATGATATATGTTCTGTGTTAATATCAGAATTTTCACTTCTAAAACCAAATTTCATTACATTTCCTTGTGTAGAGATTTTTACCATCTTATTAATACCATCAAGATAAACTTTGTTTTCCTCAGCATGCTATTTAAGACCCTTCACAACTGGACCTTAAACTTACCTTTCCAGTCCTAACTCTAGTTTATCAGTTTGATTTGCCATTCTGTGTACTTCACACTAAACTCTACTGTACACTTTGTGCCTCTGTGTCTTTCTTCATGTTCTCTCTACCTATACCTCCTTCTTTCTTTAAGAGTTCTTCCTGAGTCCAAATCTATGTTACCTCCCCTATGAAGACTTTGCCAGCACTTGATTAGATTAGTCAGTCTTTGTAATTTGCAGAATATTTTAGAGCGTAGCATTCATCGTGTTCTTTGACAATTGTTGTACTTAGATTTATATTTCCTCTCTAGAGTGTAGGCTCCTGGAGGATAAAGATTGTATCATATTTTTCAACCCTTACTGCAGTACCCTGGTATATAGTAAATGGACACTAAATAAAATTTTTGAGTTTATGATGAAATCCCTTTCTACCTTCTTTCCTTCCTTTCCTGTTTTCTCCTTTGACTTCCCAAAACATAAATACGAAACATTCAAATTCTAGTAGCGATCTGAGAAAATTTTTCTCACTTATTTTTCTATAATCTCCTGGTTAGTTTGTTTAGTTTCTTTCTGAACTCTTACAACTGTACAGATCAAAGTTCACATGAAGACTTTACTTCAGAAGGTGAAGTGGTGTGAAGATATTTATGAAGGACAAACACTAAGTAATAACACCAGTTTTACAGAACTACAGAGAAACCAGCTTCATTATTTTAGAGGTGCATTTTGAATAACAATCAGTTGAAACTTAGTTCTGAGTGTAAGATATGTGGAAAACAATACTAGCCTTGTCAAAAGCTGTGACTATATGCAAGAGACTGCCTCTTCCAACTTAAAAATTCTTGATGTTCTTCTAAGATCTCATAATATTAACTGCAAATGTTTTATTTGCTCATTTCCTACTCTGGGTTCTTCTGGTGGTTTTGGTGTTTGCTATATTGTGGGTGCATGCACATTAAGAGTCATGGAAGTTCGGGGGATCCCTGGATGGCGCAGTGGTTTAGCACCTGCCTTTGGCCCAGGACGTGATCCTGGAGTCTTGGGATTGAGTCCCATATCGGACTCCCTGCACAGATCCTGCTTCTCCCTCTGCCTGTTGTGTCTCTGCCTCTCTCTCTCTCTCTCTCTCTCTCTCTCTCTCTTTTTCTCTGTGTGTGTCTCTCATGAATAAATAAATAAAATCTTTTAAAAAAAAGTGTTATGGAAGTTCAAACTTCTTGGTTGTTAATTTGTTTTATTTTGGAATTAAGACCAGAGTGAAAGAATGTTAATAGTCTTGGTGGATCAGTGTGGTAATCGTATATAACTTGAAGGGCAGATTCTAGAGACTTTCATCTTTGCTTTACTACTTAGGATGAGATTGTGTTCTTGAGTGATTCCTTTTCTCTTTTTCATTCTTCCCTTCCTCTTCTCTCCCTTTTCTTTCCTTCCCTTGTTTTATTTCTCTCTTCATTCTTCACAAGTAGTAGAATGGCTGCCCCACACCATGGTTTTCCTCTGAGATTGAGGTAGCCTTTAATACATCTCTCTCAAGAGTTATGAATGAGAAACCTGAAACCTAAAAGTTGAAGTGATTCTAAGATCACATATCTTGAATTGGTAGAAAAAAAGGTGGTACCTTGGGTTCCTGGTTACAAGTTTATGCATTGAGGAAGCCTTTACATAAATATATTTATCCTATTAGTGTCTGAAATTTCACTACTTGAAGAGTTTTTTAAATCTTTTTTAAATCCTGTAGCCTTCCACATTTATGCTTGAGCTCCTTGAGTACTGAAACCATGCCTGTTTTGTTCACTGTGGTATTTCCAGTTTAGAACGTAGTCCCTAAACTGCGCTTATGTAGCAGGTGCTCCTTTAAGCGTGTGGAATGATTTTATTGCATGTTGAAATTATGGGATATTTTAATTGCCTGTTTGCCTTTCTTTCTTTTCTCCTTCCCTCCACCCCCCTCTTTCTTTTTCTTTCTCTGTTAGCTGTGCTTTCTGATATTTCACCAAATATTAACATATATTAGTTCTGTAATAAAGTATCTCCAAAAACAGACCATTCATTTGTCAGCAAGAGAACACCTTAAGCCTATGAAACACTAACAGATTTTATCCTGGCCTTTTAGATGTCTTTGTGAACAAGATAATGAAATGTAATACTACATGTCATTTATTGTATCGAGGTCTGGTTTCTCTTCTGAGGCATTTACCCTTCTTTCTCTTTCAAATCTCTGCACAGAAGCCTAAAAATATGACATTTTGGTTAGCCTGGTATTCTTCATTTGATCTTTAGCTTTCTGAACTTGTGGTAAACCAACTCTGTAGTCCTGCTTCAAGTCCTACTGAAGTATTTCCTTTCTGAGCTTGCAACTTTCCCCTCTTTATTTTTAGGAAGCCTTGATTTCCCTTATGGGTTCTTTTTTGTAGTCATCTTCTTTTTTTGCCTATGATTCTTTATCCTGCCACTCCAGGATGATCTATAACCTCTCAGGAGGGTTGTTTTGTTTTGTTTGTTTGTTTTTACCTTAAATTTCCTTTTAGGTAATTCAACTCTATTTAAGGCAGTTACCCCTTGGCATAATAATGTCATGGCTATAAGTGTCTGAACAGCTTGATTTCCTGTGAACATATAGGAGAAATAAAGATTGGCACACTTTACTTCTTAGTGATTATTTAAAATTTGAAATAAACATGAAGCCATAAATTGTAACTATATACCTTACAAAAAGTTGTATTTCTTAAAATGATTTTCTTTATTTATTCCAGAGGCAGAGAGAGAGGGGCAGGGGTAGGAGGAGTACAAGGAGAAGGATAAGAAGACTCCACACTGAGTGTGGGGCTTCATCTCAAGACCCAGAGATCATGACTTGAGCCAAAACTGAGAGTCAGATGCTTAACTGACTAAGCCATCCATGTGCCCCCAAAGTTGTGTTTTTTATTGTTTTTGTTTTTTACAGAAATGTCAAATAATATGCTATTAGGGAATGATTTTAAGAAAGTACACATGGGTTTTTTTTCTTTCATGTATATAATTGGTGAATCGCTATACACTTGAAACTCATATTGTTTGTAAACTATAATTAAAATTATCTCAATTGATTGAGTAAGCCACTATACTATTTCAGGCTGCTACATGAAATAGATAGAAGAATTATGGATTGTCCTTTCAGTGAAATGAATAGTGTCTTAGTATGAGCATTATGATGAATAAACATATAAATTGATGGTCAAATATCTTCGAGTAAAGGAACAATGCTATAGGAATTTTTTGTTGTTGCTCCTCTTCTAGTAGAAGTCATTCTCCTTTATTGACCAGTTACTAAACTTGACCTACTTTTGTGATAGCACCTCTCTAAGGCTTTTACGTAGCAGATAATAAAAACCTAAATCAAAGCTTAATTCTGAGAAGCACTTATGAGAAATGAATTACATTTTGTTGTAGGTGAACAAATATTTTTTGACTCTTTAATATCATGAAGTAACCTTTTGATTGTGAGTCTTGAACTCAATAGAGTAAGCCATTTGGTATAAAATGCAATATTTGGTGCCATTGGTTTATGTATACTGTAGGATCCATAGAGTTGGGGCACCTGGTGGTTCAGTGGTTGAGTATCTACCTTTGGCTCAAGTCATGATCTCGGGATCCTGAGATTGAGTCCCGCATCAGGCTCCTCACAGGGAACCTGCTTCTCCCTCTGCCTCTGTCTCTGCCTCTCTCTTTCTGTGTCTCTCATGAATAAATAAATAAAATCTGTTTTTTTTTTAAAGATAAGTTATTCTTAAGCTCCTTTACCTATTTTATACATCCTCTTACCCGCCTCCCCTCTGGTAACCATCTGTTTGTTCTCTACAGTTAATCTGTTTTTTGGTTTGTCTCTCTTTTTTCCCCCTTTGCTTGCTTGTATTGTTTCTTATCTTAAATTCCACATATAAGTGAAATCATATGGTATGCTTTATCCATGTTTTTGCAAATGGCAAATTTATTCTTTATTATCGCTGAATAATATTCCATTGTGTATATACACCATATCTTCCTTATTCATTTATTGATGGACACTTGGGCTGCTTTTATAATTTGGCTATTGTAAACATTGCTTCAATAAACACAGGAGTGCATATATCCTTTTGAATTAGTGTTTTTATATTCTTTGGGTAAATAGTAGTACAATTACCAGATTATAGGGTGGTTCCATTTTAAATTTTTAAAGGAAACTCCATACTGTTTTTTTACAGTACCTGCACTAGTTTGCATTCCCATCAACAGTGTGCAGGAGTTGCTATTTTCCACATTGTTTCTAACACTTGTTGTTTCTTGTGTTTTTGATCTCAGCCATTCTGACAGATGTGAGGTGATATTTTATTGTAGTTTTGATTTGTATTTCCCTGATAATCAGTGATTTGAGCATCTTTTCATATGTCTGTTAGCCATCTGAACCTCTTCTTTGGAGAAATGTCTGTTCACGTCTTCTGCTCAGTTTAATTGAATTATTCATTTCTTTGGATTTTGAGTTGTATAATTTCTTTATATATTTTGGATACTAACCCTTTATCAGATATGTCATTTGCAAATATCTTCTCCCATTCAGTAGTGTGCCTTTTGGTTTGGTTGATTGCTGCTTTTGCTGTGCAGAAGAAGCCTTTTATATTTATGTAGTCTCAATAGTTTCTTTTTGCTTTTGTTTCCCTTGCCTCAGGACACATGCAGAAAAATACTGTTATGGCCCATGTCAGAGAAATTACTGCCTGTGCTCTCTTGTATGTAGTATTTCTGTGGTTTTAGGTCTCACATGTAGGTCTTTAATCTGTTTTGAATTTATTTTTGTGTATAGTGTAGGAAAGTGGTCCAGTTGCCTTCTTTTGTGTGCTGCCATCTAGTATTCCCAACACCACTTGTTAAAGGGACTTTTTCCCATTGGATATTCTTTCCTGCTTTGTCAACAGTTAACTGACCATATGATTGTGGGTTTATTCCTGGAGCTAGTTTCTTTCTTTCTTTCTTTCTTTCTTTCTTTCTTTCTTTCTTTCTTTCTTTCTTTCTTTCTTTCTTTTTCCTTTTCCTTTTCCTTTTCCTTTTCCTTTTCCTTTTCCTTTTCCTTTTCCTTTTCCTTTTCCTTTTCCTTTTCTTTTTCTTTTTCTTTTTCTTTCCTTTCATTCGTGGGTTTTCAGTTCTGTTCTATGTGTCTATTTTTGTGCCAGTAGTATACTATTCTGATCACTACAGCTTTGTAATGTAACTTGAAATCTGGAAATGTTATATCTCAGCTTTGTTTTTCTTTTAAAAAATTGTTCTGGCTATTCAGGGGCTTCTTCGATTCCATGTAAATTTTAGGATTATTTGTTCTAGTCCTGTGGAAAATGCTGTTGGTATTTTGATAGGGATTGCATTAAACCTGTAGATTGCTTTGGGTGGTATGTACCTTTTTTTTTTTTTTTTTTTTTTTGGTATGTACCTTTTAACAATGTGTGTTCTCCCAGTGCATGAGCATAGAATATCTTTCCAGTTTTTTGTGTCCTCTTCAATTTCTTTTAGCAGTGTTGTATAGTTTTCAGAGTACAGGTCTTTCACTTCCTTGGTTACGTTTATTCCTAAGCATTCTATTATTTTTGGCACAATTATAAATGGGATTGTTTTTTTGATGTCTTTCTCTGCTGCTTCATTATTAGTATATAGGAATGCAACAGGTTTCTGCACGGTAATTTTGTATCCTATAATTTTAATTTATCAATTCTAGTATTTTTGTGGGAATTTTACTTCTTCCTTTATCAATTTGAATGACTTTTATTCCTTTTTGTTGTCTCATTGCTGTGACTAAGACTTTCAGTACTATGTTGAATAAATGTGGTAAGAATGGACATCTTTGTCTTATTCTTGCCCTTTTTCTCCACTGAGAAAATGCTCTCAGTTTTTCATTGAGTTTGAAGTTAGCTATAGTTTTTGTTTTTTGTTTTTGTTTGTTTTTAGATTTTATTTATTTATTCATGAGAGAGAGGCAGAGAAGTAGGTTCCCTGAGGGGAGCCTGATGCAGGACTTGATCCTGGAACCCTGGGATCATGACCTGAGCCAAAGGCAGATGCTGAACCACTCAGCCACCCAGGTGCTTCTTAGCTGTAGTTGTTCAGGTATGGCCATTATTATTATTATTATTATTATTATTAGGTTTTTTTAGTAACTAAATGGAAATGAGACCACCAAGGCAAGTGAGGGTCCAAGCACAGATTTTATTGCAGGCACCCTCGGGCGAGGTTCCACGACTCACGGGGGAAAGAGAGTGAGTTGGGGAAGTCGCACCAAGACAAGGTAGTAGGGGGTTTACATAACGTTGTAAGGCAGAACGGTTTCCTATTGGTTGGCTCATATGCAAAGGAAGGATTGCAATCCAACCAGTCAGAGTGACCCTCACTATGCAAAGGAAGGATTGCAGTTCGGCCAGTCAAAGGTGACTTCCTCCTCTGGGGTTTGAAGGGCATTGGGTTCGGTTGGGGAAGTCCAAAGGAGAGGTCTAAGGGTCTGCGTCAAGCTGTCAGCAGGTCATTGGTCCATTGGCGTCCCAAGTGGAGGTAGTGACAGGAACTTCAGCCATTTTGGGGTATCCGCCATCTTGAGGAGTTTCCCTTCCCGCCTGGCCCCAACAATTATTATTATTATTTTTGCAAACAATGAGGGTTTATTTACGAGCTCGAGCTTGGGTCCAAGTATACCCGACATAGCGGAGCAGGGACTTGGACCCTGAGGTGAGTTTCAGCTTAGTTTTATGGGCTGGTCTAGGGGATCTCTATAAGGAGTGGAGGAATTTCTCAAGTTCTGTTTACATTCTGATATGGGGCTTTCAAGGGCATTGAGCTCTGTTCTCATTCTAATATGGGACTTCCTGCCACTGGCTTGGGCTCTGTTCTCATTCTAATATGGGGTTTTCTAGGGCATTAAGCTGTAAATTTCAGCTCTTATTCACAGGGGTCTGGGATGGCTGTACTTGTGCTAAAGCTGAACTTAAAATAGAATGGCCTTAATTTTCTCGGCCTCCACATTTCCCCCTCTTAGAGGAACCTAAGGACGGACCCAATCATGGGTCCAGGTTGCTCTCAGAGTGAGCCAGGGGGAATGACTAAACCAGGATTCGAACCAACCTTGTTGCTGTTCTTGCTCCCGTTTACATCCCAGGGAAGATGCAACATCCTGCGTTTAAGGCAGCACATAACCCCACCCCCACCCCCCTTTGTTGTAAGAAGACTAAGTCTAATCCCTTCCTATTTTGAAGGACAACCTCAGACTAGGGAGTCTTTGAGGTGGGAAATAAGTGAGTACGGTGCAGTTTTAGCTTTAGGGGATTGTCCTTGTCTGTTGGCTTTTCCATTCTGGAACAAAGTCCTTGAGAATGGCGTGTGGATCAGCTGGCCAAACATGGGTGTAGTGGACCCAGGGAGTAATCCAGTCGACCTTGAGAGTGGTGGCAGTGGTCAGGATCACGATGTAGGGTCCCTTCCAGCAAGGTTGAAGTGTCTGTTGTTGGTATCACCACTTGTACACCCAGTCACCCAGCCGATATATCGATGGGGGTCCGGGGGTGGCCCATCTGATAGAGGGCCCTCATCTTAGGCCACATCTGCTCATGTGTTCATTGTAACATTTGGAGGGAGAAAAGAAGTTGGTGATCATCAAATTCAGCAAGCACCTCAGGTTTTAAATTGGGGATAATAGGTGGAAGAAGACCAAACATGATCTCATAGGGAGTCAGTCCCATCTTATATGGGGAGTTCCTCACCCTATATAGAGCGAAGGGGAGGATGGCCTTTATTATTTTGAGGTATGTTCCTTTTAAGCCTACTTGTTGAGGGTTTTTATCATAAGTGGATATTGTACTTTGTCAGATGCTTTTTCTGCATCTATTGAAATAATTATATGGTATTATTCTCTCTCTTATTGATGTGATGTGTCACGATTGATATGTGTATACTATACCACCCTCACAACCCAGGAATAAATCCCACTTGATCATGTTCAATGAAACTTGTTTTCTGACCTTTTAAGTAATCTATTCTGGAGAAGGTTCCATCACTTCAGAAGAATGTGTATCCTGCTGTTTTAGGATAGAATGTTGTAAATATATCTATTAAATCCATCTGATTCAGTGTCACTCAGAGCCACTTTTTTCTTGTTGATTTTCTGTTTGGATGATCTGTCCATTGATGTAAGTGGGGTGTCAGCCCCCTACTATTAATATACTACTATTGATTACTTGTATTACTTGTATTTGTTATGAACTTCTTTATGTATTTGGATGCTTACATGCTGGGTCCATAAAAATTTAAAATTGTTATTTTTTTGTTGATAGGCTCCATTTATGATTATATAGTGTCCCTCTTTGTCTATTGTTATAGTCTTGTTTTAAAGTCTGTTTTGTCCCATATAAGTATTACTATGCTGGCTTTTTTCCCCCCATCTATTTACATGAAAAATGCTTTTCATTTCCTTCACTTTTCACTCTGTATGTGTCTTTAGGTTTGAAATGAATCTCTTGTAGGCAGCACATAGATGGGTCTTGTTTTTTGTCCATTCCATCACACTACGGCTTGACTGGAGTGGTTAGACCATTTACATTCAAAGTCATTAATGATATATATTATCATTTTGTTACTTATTTAATGCTTGTTTTTGTAGTTCTTCTCTGTCCCTTTCTTTCCTTGCTCTCTTCTCTCATGATTATTTGGATTTCTTTGTTGATATACATGAATTCCTTTTTGTCTATTTTTTGCATAACTATAACTGACTTTTGATTTGCAGTTACCATTATGATTGTATGTAAGATCTTCAGCATATAGCGGGCCTTATTAAGTTAATAGTTGCTCAAGTTTGAGCCCAGTTTTTACTTCTCTCCCCAACACATTTTAGGTATTTGGAATTATACTTTACATTTATTTTTTATTATGTGAGTCCCTCGACTAATTTTTAGAGGTATATTCATTTTCACTGTTTTTGTGCTTCCTTTTTTTCTTAATCTTACTTATGGTCTTTCCTTTCCACTCAGAGTCTCCTTTAACATTTCTGGTAGGACTGGTTTAGTGGTAAGGAATTCCTTTAAGTTTTGTTTGGGAAACTCTGTTTTTCCTTCTGTTCTGAATGATAGTCTTGCTAAATAGATTATTCTTGTCTGCAGATTTTTTCATTTCAGTGCTTTGAATATATCATTCCATTCCCTTCTGGCCTGGAGTTTCTGAAGAAAAATTAGCTGATAGCCTTATGGTATTTCCCATGTATGTAACAGTTTTCCTTTCTCTTGCTGCTTTTAAAATTCTCTATCACTAGTTTTTGCCCTGTGAATTACCATATGTCTTGGTGTCAACCTCCTTGTGTTTTATTTTGTTCAGGGCTCTCTGTGCATCTTTGTTCTGGTTTTCTGTTTCCTTCCCCAAGTTTGGGAAGTTTTTAGCTATTATTTTTTTCAAATACATTTTCTTTCCTCTTTTCTCTTTCTTCTCCTTTTGGGATTTCTGTAATGCAAGTGTTACTCACTGGATGGTATTGCTTCACTCCCAAAGTCTGTTCTCATTTTGTAGAATTTTTTTCTCTCTCACCTGATCAGCTTGACTACTTTCCATTACTCTGTCCTCCAGGTCACTGATTCTTCTCTTCCTCTAGCCTACTATTTATTACATCTAATGTATTTTTAATTTCATTTATTTTGTTCTTCATCTCTAATTATTTTTTAAATCCCTGTGTTAAGGGTCTCACTGATGTCCTCCACTCTTTTCTCAAGTCCCATGAGTGTCTTTATGTGATAATTAAATTCTTTATCAGGTATATTACTTACCTCCATTTTTCTTAGGTGTCTTGCTGTGAATTTGTCCTATTCTCTGATTTGGGATATACTCCTTTTTCTTATCCTTTTGTCTGTGTCTGTTTCTCTGTGTTAGGAAAGTCATGTATGTCTCCTGCTCTTGAAGATAATGGCCTTGTGATGAATAGGTCCTGTAGCACCCTGCAATACAGTGTTTCCTGCTCACCAGAACCTGAAGCTTCAAGGTTGTCTCTTAAATGCATTGTGTACACTCTGCTTTTGTGGCTGAGACACTTTTTCTTTCAATGCAGTCATCTACTGTGGCTTTTTTTTTTTTTTTTTTTTGCCTTTTGTGGGCAGTGTTCAGTCCATGTAGTGTTAGTGGGTTAGTCTGGAGCTGCATAGGCTTGATTGAGTTAAATCAAGCATTTGCCCATGATGCAGTAGCACCTGACTGTAGGGCACTTTCACTTTGTTGTCCCCTAAGAAGCTTTCATTGGTGGTCAGGGCCTGAAAGACATATCCTTAGCCCACTGCTAAGGCCACATATTAGTGGTGTGTGTGGTTACCTTTACCAGTTTGTCAGAGAGTAGTTATTCTTGCCTGGTGCTGTCCCCTGTTGGGGTTGCTTATACCTTGCTAGGCATGTGGTACTGCCCAGGGGTGGGTTCTGGCCAAGTATACATTGGAGGATCTGTTAGTTATGGAGAAGGAGGCAAGGAAAGGAGGTGTTAGCAAGTTAAGTAGTGACTGTGGGCACCATACTGGTTCCCCTAGGTGGCCATGTGTTTATGCTGGGGAAGGGAAATCGCACCTGTCAGCTCCATCATTCCCAGATGACTCTCCCAGAAATTATAAAGTACTCTCCTTCTCGTATGCCCCACGTGCTTTTGAAATTGCTATTCCTATGCTTATCTCTGTGGGCTGTCTCTTTAAGGTGGGGGACTCAACTGCCTCTCATCCTCTGAGCTGTCCAAGATCCCAGCCAGCTGATTTTTAAAGGTGCAGGTTTGAAATCCCACTGCTTCTTAAGAACTTACAAAATTTAGCCCTCTGGTTTTCAAAGCCATATGTTTTGGGGATTTGTTTTCCCTGTGTGGACTCCCCTATGCAAGGGTCTGTTTCCCTCCCCTCTCTATGCCTATGGAGTCCCTTACTTCTGTGGACAGACCTGAGGGTCCATTTAGCTCCTGACTGTATGTCTGCCCATTTCAAATCATTTTGAATGAAACCTCTTCTCTATATTTAGTTGTAGAGTTTTTACTGCCAGTCTTTGGATTGTTTCCTGGGTTATTTACATTTATGTGAATGTTATATGCTTGTATCCATGGTTCAAGGTAAGCTTGGGTCCTCCTACTCCACCGTTTTCCCTGAAGTCCAGTTTACTAATTTTCCATGGCACAGAAATGAAGAATTAATATTGCACCAAGTTAGATAGTACATACCCAAGAACTGATTGTTGTTATTTTAATTGGTAAATTTTCAACCTCAAAACTACCTTATTATTATTAACAGTACATTATTTATTATTGCAAACAGGAAGTATAATAGGTATCAGACTCGTATGTTAAATGTAGGATTTTTTTAATAGCTCCAGTGAGACTGAACAAAGCTGATGATTTTTGAATAATTGGTGGTACCATGATCTTGAGTAAAAATATATATTTACTATGCATTTGGTAGAACTAGAAGTTATGGCACAGGGTTTGGAAAACAGAAGAGGTGCTGTTAAAAGCATGGACTTTGGAGTCAGGCTTTCTGGAGTTACATCCATGTTTTGCCACTTACCAGCTGGGTGACTTAAAATGAATTACTTAATCTCTGTATGATCAGTTTTCTTATCTAAAAATGGTGAGAATAAGAGTCTAAATGATAGTGTGTTCCTCATGGGAATGTTATGAGGTATAAACCAAGTAATATTTGTAAAACTTTTAATACAGACCTGGCATGTAGCAAGTGCTAGAGGTTTTGGTTAAATAAAATATAGATTGAGATTGGCAGAATTTAGGGAGTTTTAATATCCCACCTATAAAATATATATAACTATAGAAAATTGTCTTTTCTTTAAAAACTGTCTTCCTCTAGATTTTAGGAAATGTGTATTGAAAGTTTAGTGTATCCAAAATAATGTGATTTTATACCTTTAATAAGCAGAAGTTGTAATAATGATGTTTTTAAGAAACTTAATATTCTGTATTAGATTTTCAAAATTTGACCATAGAAATCTCTTTGGAAACCTTTGGTTTTCATTGTTGAAAGAGTTTTAAAATTTTGGCTGCATCTAAAAATGTATTTTTATAGAATATTTATCTATTTATTTAGAGAGAATGAGTGTGTAGGGGCTGGGAGGGGCGGAGGGAGACAAGAGAGTGAATCTTAAGCAGGTTCCACACGTAGCATAGAGTCCATGCATGTCTTGATCTCACAACCATGAGATCGTAACTTGAGCTGAAACCAAGAGTAGGATGCTTAACTGACTGAGCTACCCAAGTGCCCCTAGAGTTTATTTTTTAAAGTAGGTACAGAGATGTCCCATGTATCCCCTGCCCCACATGTGCATAGACTCCTCCTATTATCAACACTCTCTACTAAAGTGTTATTGTTATCATTGATGAACTTTATTATCACCCAACGTCCATAGTTTATGTTACAGTTTACTCATGATGTTGCACATTATGTAAGTTTGGACAAATTTATTTTATCCTGTATCCACCATTGTAGTACCATACAGAGTAGTTTTACTGTGCTATAATCTGTGCTCTGCCTGTTTCTTGCTCTCTCCTGCTTAACTCCTAGTAACCACTGATCTATTTACCGTTTCCATAGTTTTGCCTTTTTCAGAATGTCATGAAGTTTGAATTAGTATATAGCCTTTTTAGACTGGCTTCTTTCACATACTAATATGCATTTAAATTTCTTTCATGTGTTTTTATGGCTTGATAACTCATTTCATTTAGGTGATAGATACTATTCCAGTTTTTGTATATAACACACTTTATTGATCCACCTACTGAAGGACATCTTAGTTGATTCCAAATTTTAGCAATTGGGAATAAAGGTTCTATAAATTTCTGTGTGCAGGTTTTGTGTGGTTGGTCTGCGTTTAAGTCAGTTATTTAAATTGGCAGAATTCTATCATAAGTTTAGGTAACCATTTTGTTCTTATAACTACTAATGTATAAAAGAAAGGAAGTTAAAATGAGTACAAAGTAAATTAATGTGTTTTATTAAGAAGATTATAATAGGTAATTCGCTGTTATAAAACATTTAATTAATTCTGAAATATATGGAATAAAATGTTAAGTACCCCTTCCCTCTTACCCCTCATCAATTCTGTTTTACTCTCCTCAGAGGTAACCTGTGGGTTTGCTTTTTACTCTTCTGTAACTTTTCTATATAAGGAATAGACAAATCACACTCAAACTGACACATTGTTTTAAAAACATATTTGGATTGTACTATACATACGTATGTTTCTCATTTCACAAGATATCAAAAATACCCTTTCTGTCATGCCTGTAACTGTTTCTCATTTTAAATGAGTGAATTACCATCTTCGTTGTGGGTATTTCTAAGTTAATTTAACTATTTATTTTTGATGGACAGATAAGTTGCTTAGCATTTTTCTTCTCCATTTCCTCCTCCCTCCCTTCTTACCCTTCTCTCTCTTTTTTAACTATTTCAAATAATACTGCTGATATTGACCATTCTTTATAAGTTGTTTAAATGCATGCACTCTTACATTGTTATAATGTTTCTGTAGCATAGATTTTTAGAAACAGGATTGTTTTTAAGAATAATGTGTGTTTAAATTTTGATAGCTACAAATGATCATCTCTTACAATTCTACTCTACAGACCATACTTATTTATATTCCCAATATATGAAAAATTTTCACAAGAGGCTTCAACAACAACAGATTTTGTAAACATAAAAATGGATACCTTAAAATGTTTGCCAGTGTGACCACTGAAGAGGAAACCTGATTTTTGTCTTAATATTTGTTCATTGAAAAATAAACAAATATTAGTTTTTTGTCCAAATTATATTTTTCTGTGAATTATCTGTTCATATTTTTCCATATTTTTATAGCTGTTAATCTGTCGCTTGATATCTTCATTTGAACTAATGGGAATTTCGTGAAGCTTGATAGGTCTAAAAAATGAAGTTTTTTCACCCTCTCCATTCTCTTTTCTCTTACAGCTTCATTCTTCCATCTGCTGTGACTTAAAACCTTTGAATCATCCTTTCTTGACCTTTCTCAGGGTATTTGTAGTGCATCAGTAAGTCCTATTGGCTGTAGCTTTTATGTGGATACAGAATCTCATCATTTCTTACTACCTTCAATGCAGCGACCATCTCTCACATACTGTCTTCCTATTTTTTTTATACTGTCTTCCTATTTTAATACTTGCAGCCTATTTTTTGCAGAGTAGCCAGAGAAATTCTCTTAAAATATGTCCAATACTTGATGACTGTATTTAGAATCCATAATCCTATCCTAGCTTCTTCAAAGCAAAAGCCAACCTTCTTCCCATGGCCTCCTTAGCTCTGTGATTGGTCCTTATTTGTAGCTCTGACTTCATTTCCTACTTCTATCACTCTTCACTTTACCGTAGCCATCATTGCTTCTATACTGTTTCTTGAAATCCTAAGTATACATCTAGGTGCCTGAGTGGCTTAAGTAAGTCAAGTGTCTGCCTTCAGCTCAGGTCAGAATCTCAGGGTCTTGTAATCAAGCTTTGTGTTGGGCTCCACATTCAGTGGGAAGTTTGCTTCTCCCTCTGCTCGCCCTCCTCCCCCCCCCCCCCCGCTTGTGCTCTCTCTCTCTCAAATAAATACATAAATCTTAAAAAAAAAATCCTAAGTACACAACTAACTGAGGACTTTTTGCATTACTGTTTTATTTGCCTACAGTGCTCTGCTCCCAAATATCTCCGTGGATCTTTCCCAAATTCTTTTTATAAATAACATTCTTTGAATTTCTAACGTGCGTAATGTGGTAGACTGGGGTTTATGAGCATGAAGAAAAAAGGTTTATGTTCCATGCCCTTAAGGTATTATTAATCTAATATAAATGCTAATAAACCAAGTTGAGAAGACGGAAAAAATGAGTTGAGATACTGCAACTGCAGTTCATGTAGTAGTGATTTGGTAGCATTTACTTTGGAAAGAATTTTCGGACCATCAAAACTTAATTTAATCAAAGTCCTAAGAGCAAGATCTGATTTATTTTATGCTACTTAAAAAGTACCTAAAATGGTATATACAAATTATATGTTTGCATTAACGTATAATGCATAAAATATATGGATCTGTTTGGAAATAACACGTTATAAATTACCATTAAATTAATAGCAATTTCTGACATTTAATTTAAAATTATTGAGATTCTTTGATTTCTGTAATATCCATAGACAAAATTTTTAATAACATGCTATACAGATTGGAATCACATTTTGTTAAATATATATAGATAGATCTGTCTTTTATGTGATCACATAGTTCTGGTTACTTTCAAAATCAGGTTTTTGTTTTTTTTTCTCAAAATCAGTTTTTAAAGTTGGGAGAGTATGGATAAACTTTTGTTAACAAGAGAATTCAGGGATCCCTGGGTGGCGCAGCGGTTTAGCACCTGCCTTTGGCCCGGGGCGCGATCCTGGAGACCCGGGATCGAGTCCCACGTCGGGCTCCCGGTGCATGGAGCCTGCTTCTCCCTCTGCCTGTGTCTCTGCCTCTCTCTCTTCCTGTGTCTCTCATGAATAAATAAATAAAATCTTTAAAAAAAAAAAACGAGAATTCATATGTAGGAAGATTTGTTTCTTATCAATTGTGGATGAATCAAATAATTTGTTGTTGAATTTCCTTTTTTTTTTTAAAGATTTTATTTATTTATTCATGAAAGACACAGAGAGAGAGAGAGAGAGAGGGAGAGGCAGAGGGAGAAGCAGGCTCCATGCAGGGAGCCCAATGCGGGACTCGATCCCGGGACTCCAGGATAATGCCCTGGGCCCAAGCAGGCGCTAAACCGCTGAGCCACCCAGGGGTCCCCACCCCTTTTTTTTTCCAAGTAAAGCTTTCATTGCAGTATTATCATTATAAAAGTGAGAAATGGGCAAATTGTTAGGTTACAACTTAATAAATTTTTGTGAAGTGGATATATCCATGTATTCAGTAAATAGAATATTAGATTCTAACATTGTTCCAGTGTTACCTTCCAATCACCAATTCCTGACAAGAGTAACCAACACATTCCTTACTTTTAACAGATGAGTTTTGCTCATATTTGAATAGTTGCAAAAATCAGTAATTCTATAATACAAAATGATCTAATACAATATTTTATAATCTCATTTGGAGCTATTAAGGAAAGAAATAATCATAGAAATATTTTTTGTATATTTTTGTAAAACAGTAAAGTACATGTGTGTTAAATAACTATTCTTTTTTTTTTTTAAATAACTATTCTTATACTTAGAATCCCGACCATTGTCAGTTCCTGTGAAAGCCATGCTGAATATATCTGAAGGCTGTAGAAGTCCTGAAGAAAGAATGAAAGAATTTGTTGGAGTAGTATGGAATGCAGTAAAGAGTCTCACACTACAGGTAAAATAAAAGTTAGCTATAATCTGGTTTTAATTTCTATGATCCTTTATAATTTTTAACATCTTAAATATTGGTAAAAAATAATCTCACTATTAACATTTAATATTGGTAAAAAAGAAATAATCTCTTAACATTTGTATCCATCTCATTTGTATAACTTAGATGAAAATTCTTGGTGCACTTTATATATTAACAGAATTATATGAAATACATATTATGTGTTCTTTTGATGAAGTTCTAAAAATACACCAATTTTGAGATTTTTCTTGAGTTAAAAAAGTCATTCTGTTTCTTTATTTTAAAAGATTTTAAATGTTCAATATACAAACCACAAAACACTAGAGAGTAGGCCAAGTTGGACAGCGGTCCCTGAAAAATTGAAGATGAACTCAGCATGGCTTGGTGACTACTGGTTTCAGGGAATGAGAAGAAGGTGTTCCAGTCCAAGTGGTGTTCCAGGTGCCACTTTTGGCATTTGGGTGAATAGTGATGCCATGAAATGGTAAAAGAAATAGCTTTTCAGGGTCAGTGGTAAACAGGGAGTTTAATTTATGCATGTATTTGAAATTCCTGTGAGATAACCAGACTTCTGTTAGACAGTAGGATATTCATATCTGGAGGTTAAGGAAAAGATTCACAGTAGAGATATAATTTTGAGAATCATCTACAGATGGTTAGAATCAGGAGAATTCGTCATTCAAAAAATATGTAAAGTTGAAAGAGTAATGTACCAAGGGAATACCATATCTAAAATAGACAGTAAAAGTGTCCTTGAAGGAGCCTATAAGAGACATCAGAGATGTAGGAGGAAAAGTCAGACAGTTCATGGAAGTGAAGGGGTGTGTAGAATTTCAAGTAACCAGCACTTAGCAGTAACAAATTCTGGATCTTAACCATGGACTGCAATATGAAATGCTTAGATTAAATAATATTTATGATTATTTTTAATTCTAACATTCTTGTGGGATTCTTTTGTGGGTTTTTTTTTTATTTTTATTTTTTTGCTTATTTTCTAATGATACAGTGCCTTCATTAGCTTTGTTACCAACAATAAATTTAAGCTTAGACATCATTGTGGATTACTTATAAGTAGAGATACTGATGTTCCTCATTTTTTTCTTCTTTTAAAAAGTTTTTAATTGTGGTAAGATACACTTAACATTAAATTTGCTGTTAATCATTTTTACAGGTACAATTTTTTTATTTTTATTTTTTTAAGATTTTATTTATTTATTCATGAGAGACACACACACACACAGAGAGAGAGAGAGAGAGGCAGAGACATAGGCAGAGAGAGAATCAGGCTCCACGCAGGGAGCCCGATGTGGGACACCATCCCAGGACTCCAGGACCTCGCCCTGGACCAAAGGCAGGCACTAAACTGCTGAGCCATCCAGGGATCCCCTATGGGTGCAATTTAAACTGATGTTCTTCATTTGACTAAACTTACTGAGTATAAATTAACATAGAATTACAAGAGTACTAATGATTATATCTTTGTATAGGTTATTTTGAATATGAAATAGGCACTCACTGGCCTCATTCCTAGTCCCAGCCCTGTATTATATACATGGTTTATATTTAGACGTTTCCAGATGTTAATGTGTTCTGGAAAGCTTTAAAGATACAACTTGATTCTGATTAAATGATTAAAATCTAGGCCTTAAAATTCTGAGTTTTTAAAATAGTAATGTCCATTTTCCAAGATGTTTTATGAACCAAAATATAAAACAAAACCCTGAAGTTGTCATCTGACAAAACAGAACATCATACTTGAAACCATCAAAGGATTATCCTCTTAGTGGAAGTTTGAGCAAGTGAATGTGTTTGGAATCAGAATTTCTGGAAAATTGATTTTGCAGCCAAAGTTGATATTTGCTAAGCCCATGTTCCATTTCTACTTATGATAGACATATCTTGCATTTAGACATAAACAATATTCACTGTAACCTATTTGTTTATCAGTGGGAAAAGTAATTTCCACATTTCATCTTAATGGGTTATGTGATAGTACTTTATGTAGTCTTGAACAACTTTTTAAAATGTGAACTTGGTTTGGGGGCCTTTTTCTCAAAAGATTATCATAAACTCATTTCTTTGCGAGTTTTCTCTATTGGCTAATCAGCAAAGATCTTATTTGTTATAGTTCAAAAAGCTATAATAGATAAGATTTTATTCCAAAAGCTACATTTTATTCCAGAAGCACATGATTGGCAATGGCATGCAGTTGACAAAATAGAAATATTTTGGCCTAGAATTCACTAATAACGGAGAACATTGCCCTAGTTTTTGCTGAACTCCTTTTTCTTCTCTTTTACATTGAAGATCCTATTTCTTTTATATGGCATTTTCTAGGTGTTTTTTTTTTTTTTTCTAAAGCTTTCTGAGTAGTCTGTATAATAGAATAGATTCTTTATTTTCTATACCAAGCCTCTTGGTCTCCTTCTTTTGCTAATAATCTGTTATTCCTTAGAGAACTACTTCCCACATTCCTTGATTTTGATATGTCAGTGTCTCAAGTCTCATAAGCTAATTAAGCTAGATCAATTGAGTTCTTCCTCCCAAGAAGTTATATATAGAATATGATCAGTGATGGCAGTAATCATATTGCATGATACCTTTGATGTCCTCATATCTGGTGAACTTCCTGGCCTATCTGCATAATCAAAAAAGGGTAGGTAGGTATTTGAGGCTAGACAGATCAACTATCAAACACCTTAATGGTAAAAGTAATTATTTACATTTAATGCTTAAAATTTTGCAAAGGTTCATGTTTTTGTTTATAGGCATTGAGAAAGTGACTATAACTGCATGGTAGTTTTTTAGGAGGAGGAAGTCTGGAATTCAAATGTAGGCATTTTTTCATGTTTTCCCTTGGCAGCATTTATATGGGAGAGTGGATTTGTAACAATCTGGAAAAGAAGACAGCTGAGGTTCACTTTTGAGGTTTTTAACCGAATGCTCTAATTTGGGTATATTTAGATTTCTGCTATATATGATGATAACCCAAATATCTTCGTAGAGTATTAAAAATGTATAGAATAGGAAAATTGATTTTGGACATAGTTAATACATTTGTTGTAGTGCAAATGGAATACTGCTTATTTTAGTTACATCATAAGCACTGGTGTTTTTTAATAAAAATACTCTGAGGGGCACCTGGGTGGCTCACTGGTTGAGCACCTGCCTTTGGATCAGGTCATGATCCCAGAGTCCTGGAATCAAGTCCCACATCGAGCTCCCTGTAGGGAGCCTCCTTCTCCCTGGGATGCCTAGATGACTCAGTGGTTGCGCATCTATCTTTGGCTAAGGGCATAATCCTGGGGTTCCAGGATCAAGTCCCACATTGGGCTCCCTGTGACAAGCCTGCTTCTCCCTCTGCCTATGTCTCTGCCTCTCTCTCTCTCTGCCTCTCATAAATTAATAAATAAAATCTTTAAAAAAAAAAAAAGACTGAACATCTGTGAATCCATGAGAACTAATATGTGGATCTGATATATAGGAGAAAATCAGTGTATGTTCATTGAGTTAATTTTATGTAGCAGACCTTCAGGTAAGAGTTAATACATTGCATCTTTATATCAGAGCTGATCTCCCCACCACCCCACCCCTGCCCCGAGTTACAGATGAAGAAACTGAAGTCATAGAGAGATTAAACAATTGTCAAAGGTTCCATAAGCTGGAGCTGAACCCATCTGGCCAACAAGTCAGTTTTATTAGTTACTTTACTAGGTTGTCTGTACAATGAAATGATGCACTTAACAGTTATTATAATTAATATCAGTATCTGATGCAAATAAAAATAATTGTGTTTACTTATTTAATAATATTTAGTACCTAGTACATTCTAGACACTGAACTATGTAATGAGACTGTAAACAAAGTAGGCAAAAAAAAAAAAAAAAAAGTAGGCAAAGTATCTGACATTACAGACCTTATATGTTCTAGTGAAAATTCTGTAAGGCTATTAGTATTTTAATATCCTCTTGTTTCAGTTTTTTTAAGTGCTAGGATTATGTCCTTTGTATTCCTGACTTCCAGTTCAGTTCATATGAGGTATTAAAGAATGCATGAATAAAAAAAAAGTGAATGCAATGCAATTGTAACCTGAAACATTCCTTCATATTTGTTTTTATTTGAAACTGTTTTCTGAAGAATAAAATTCATACAGAGAACATGTCATTCTTTAGAAATTTTATAAAATATAATCCAAAGTTTCAGTTTTAAAGAAAGGAAAACATGTTATTTGGGAGTAGGAAATAGGAATATTATTTAAAAGTACAGAAAATATGATATAACATTTAAAAGCATTTATATATAATGTGTTCTAAATGATAGTGGGCTAATAAAGTGTTCAGATTAATATATAAGTGAAACCTATGTTAGTCTTTTCTTTTTAATTGAGTTGTAATCACAGTTATATAGCACACAAATGAGAAAAAGTCTAAAAAACCTTACATATGGGAGCTAGGTTGGGGGTACACAAAGACCTACATCTTTTCAAGTGGCACATAAACTTGGAACTTCCAAAAACTGCATGACAGTCATTTCATTTATTAAAATAAGAATACTAAATAATTTCTTCTTTATTGGTTTATTCTCAGTGTATCATACTTAGATTTGTAGCCCTTGACCTAATAGGAATCAAAATAGAGGTGGTTTTACTTTAAGAATTTGCAATAATCCCTTCACTTTAACACATGAATGTGTTCAATATTGGAGAAAGAACACGTTGCTACCAAAACTGAAATAAGATCCTTGAAACAGAAAGGATGTTGCCATGGAAAAATGAAGTAACACTCAGTGCAGCTGTGATGCATTAATGAATAGGATATTTTTTTAAAAGATCATTTGTGTTTGGTGTGGCTCAGAGGGTCCCAACCAGATGGTTTCCATGAACATGATCTGACCCCCGGTTTGAGGACTTCTTACTGGCAGATTACTTCATTTTCTTCCCCTTGGATTGTCAGATCCTTACATTAATGCAAAATTTACTGCCACAGATTTATATACACTTACATAAATCACTCAGCATTTTACATTAAAACCACAATTTTAGACATAGAGTTTAACAGTTATTTTAAAAGTGTAAAAAGATTTATGTGATAGCTATAGTATATATAATAGATGTAACATTATAATAAGTTTGAGCAATTTCTTTTTTTTTTTAATTTTTATTTATTTATGATAGTCACACACAGAGAGAGAGAGAGGCAGAGACACAGGCAGAGGGAGAAGCAGGCTCCATGCACCGGGAGCCCGACGTGGGATTCGATCCCGGGTCTCCAGGATCGCACCCTGGGCCAAAGGCAGGCGCCAAACCGCTGCGCCACCCAGGGATCCCGAGCAATTTCGATTATATGTATGTTTTGGTTCTCATCATTAGAGGAATCTCCATAACACATCATATTTTAAGAAGTTTATTTTTCAGAGTTGTTTATCTCAGGCTAAATTTGATGAAATTTATTTTTGAATTAGTGGAATTTTGGAATATATTATGATTTTAGAAATTTGGGCACAACTTGAATTTATTTCAGAGGATATGCATGTGTATATTTGTGTAGTGTGGCATATTATACTAATTACCTCATGTTATTAAAAACATTTCTTATTTTTTTATTTTTTAAAGATTTTATTTATTCATGAGAGACACAGAGACAGAGACAGAGACAGACAGGCACAGGCAGGGGGAGAAGCAGGCTCCATGCAGGGAGCCCAAACTGGGACTCGATCCTGGGACTCCAGGATCACACCCTGGGCCGAAGGCAGGAGCTAAGCCTCTGAGCCACCCAGGGATCCCCGAAAACATTTTTTAATAAAGCATCAATAGCTACATGAAGTGTTAAATACTGACTCTTTTTAGTTTTACACTGTAACCATAATAAATATGAGGGATCCCTGGGGGGCGCAGCAGTTTGGCGCCTGCCTTTGGGTCAGGGCGCGATCCTGGGGACCCCGGATCGAATCCCACGTCGGGCTCCTGGTGCATGGAGCCTGCTTCTCCCTCTGCCTATGTCTCTGCCTCTCTCTCTCTCTCTCTCTCTCTCTCTCTCTCTCTCTCTCTCAAATAAATAAATAATAAATAAATAAGGGAGAATATGTTCTTAGTAAACCATATTGCTTGAAGATAAGTAATTATGTTAAATTTTAAAAGGGTAAATGTAATACATCTGAGACAATATATACTTCTATTTCAGAATTTTAAAATGTAATCTTAAATCAATGGGCTACTTAACGTATACACACTTAAATTAAGTTGCAAGATAAAATTCTAGAACTAAGAAACTCATAAGAACTGAGACAATATATACTTCTATTTCAGAATTTTAAAATGTAATCTTAAATCAATGGGCTACTTAACATATACACACTTAAATTAAGTTGCAAGATAAAATTCTAGAACTAAGAAACTCATAAGAAATGATCATACTTCATGAACCAGTGTATTTATTTTGCAAACTTTGACTTATATTTTTCTTCACTGAATTTGTCAGTGTGTTCTATGCACAGAAATGTTAAAGCAAAGATGAATATGCTAGCTTATTTATAAGGCTGCCAAATTATTTATCATATTAAGGACCTGCTATATATCATCCCCTCACTAAGGACTGTATTAACCCCACTGAAGGTATATTACTGTATTCTTTAGTTACCTTTTTTATCTTTCATTGATAGAATATCCAAGCATTTATGAAACAAATTTTACTTTTTGTTATACCTTCAGATAATATCTTTATATGCCAAATATTTTATTTAAAAATTAACAGGTATTTTTTATTTTCTTAAGAATAATTTATGCTAGACTGTTCGGGCAATTGGTGAACCAGGTACAAAATATTACTTAGTAAGAACCAACCATGACTAAAAGAATCTAACATACATTGCTTTTGAATTAAGAACTCATTCCAAATTTAATTTCTGATTTGGGCTTGCTTCATTTTATTTTAACTCTGAGTCACCAGCTGGAGATAAGAGACCATAAAAATTACACATGAAGTCAAAATTTAAATAATAACTTGAGATATGAGAGACACAAGGAATAATGTTCTGATTTTTAAGTGTTCTCAATTTTCTTCATTTACCATGTATATTTATATATAAAATGTGATACACATACACACTTGAATCTTGGTATACATGTATTAAAAAGAGTATGTGATACATTTTAATGTGTGTCTGGAGATAAAATCTGAACATTTTAAACATTTTTCTTATATTTTAGTCTGTGAAGTTAAAAAAAAAAAGGCTAAATTCATATAGAAATAGCTCTGTGTATATGTGTGTCTTTTAAGTGAGTACAATATAATGCTAGTCAGCTCTAAGGCCTTAGCTGGTGTTAACAAAAATCTAATGAAGTGCAAAAGAAGGAGGATTTTCTCACCTTTTTTGCCAACACATTTTCTAATTTAGTCATGTTTCTTGGAAAGAACTGTGGAAAGGCAGATATGTTTTCATCTCATGTCACTGCGCCTTTTTGATCAAATTTATAGCAAGAAACATCTTTTTAAGTGTTTATTGTGTTCCTTGGTAAAAGTTACTCATATAGGCATGAATATGGCCCATTTCTTTTTTTGGCTTGCCTGTTTATTCATTAAGATATTAGGTGTTTAGGCGTAAAGTCTGTTCCCAGTATTTTAATTTTGCTCTTTTTTTTTTTCGTAGCTTGAAGTACAGTCTTGTTGTGTGTTTGTTCCAAATGATAGCCTGCCTTCCCCAAGTACAATTGTATCTGGTGACATTCCTGGAACAGTAAGAAGTTGGTACCATGGACAAACTAGCATGCCAGGAATGCTGGTCCTCTGTTTGCCACAGATAAAGATTATTAGTGCTGGCCACAAGTATATGGAACCTCTGCAGGAGATTCCATTTGTCATTCCACGACCCATCCTTGAAGAAGGTACATTTAAAAAAATTCTTCCTATGATTGTTATATTTTATAATAATATTTTAACTCTTGTTTTTGTAATATGTCAGTGCTTATGTAAATTAGTCTTCTCAGCAAAAGATCCACATGAAAATGAATTAAGTGATCAACAAAGTAGAACCTAAAAAGGAAACGTGTACACCGTGTATGAACTGATACAGTCTTTTTATTGACACCCACACCTTTTAATCATATTGATGTATGTATAAATGGAGACTACAAAAGATCACGTGCAATACAGAATAATCACTAAAATGTGAAGCATAGACACATTGAGAAGAAGTTGGTTTTGGATGTTTGCATTAGACTGAACTAAGAATGATAAATAGATCTTAGTTTAAGCTACTTGATTTGTTAAAAGAGACATATATTATTTACATCAAGCACAATATATTCCTGGATTACTCATTTGTTAAAGTAGATAATTGTGTGATGATTGAAGACATGACTCTTTAGAAATACTTTATTTCTGATACTGCAGAGTTTTCAGCTGCAAATTCATGCCCTTTTGAACTTTAACATATTTATCTCAAACAAGATGTGAACCTGGAAAAGTTTTTAGTCACAAAGTAAATAATGTGAATCTGTATTTTAATAACAGGGTTCAAATTTGTTACAATGCTTAGCAGTTCCACACCTTGTTCGTATTATTAGGATATAAGTACATGAATGCTGATATCATTCAGATTCTACACATACTATTATTGAAAAGCAAAGTCAGTCTGTGCAGGTTTTGACTTCGACTTGATGTTAATTTCTCTCTCCCTTTCTCTGTATTCAAATTTCTATTGAAATGTAGTTTTCTTAGGTTTGTCAGAAGTAGGAATGATTTTACGACCAGAAATGAATGTTGGTATTTAATAATATGAATATCATTATCATAAAATCATAGAATTCTGTTAGAAGGAACTTCTTTAGAGCTTTTCTTATGTAATGTTTGTCTTGATGCAAGGATTCTTTTTCCAGCATATTGGATATATCCATTATTTGATACTTGCTTTTGGTTATTGGCAGTTCTTTATTTATCACAACAGCTCTCGTATATCTAGCCTCATAAAATGAGCCTGGGATTGCTTCCTGTTTTTTGTTTTAACTCTGAAATAGGGGATCCCTGGGTGGCGCAGTGGTTTGGCGCCTGCCTTTGGCCCAGGGCTCGATCCTGGAGACCCGGGATCGAATCCCGCATCGGGCTCCCGGTGCATGGAGCCTGCTTCTCCCTCTGCCTATGTCTCTGTCCCTCTCTCTGTATGTGACTATCATAAATAAATAAATAAATATTTAAAAAAAAATAACTCTGAAATAGTTTTTATAAGATTTTATAAGATTCAAATAGTTTATTCTTTAATTTTTATCTTCTTGGCTTTGTTTGTTTGTTTTGTTTTTAGAGGGGAGGGAGGAGCAGAGGGAGAAGGAGAGAATCTCAAAAGGTAAGATGAGGAAAAACCATGATGTAGTACTATCATGGAAGACAAATGATTAAATCATTTTAAATATGGCAGAGCTGTTCAATAAGATAAGGGCTAGAAGATTTGAAAGGGATTTGACAATTTAGGTGATTGGTTTCTCTTATCACACATTTTCAGAGGACTGGTATTAATGCAGTTCAGATTATGGTGGCTTAAGGACTAAACAGAAAATGAAGATTTTTTTTTATTGAAAT
This sequence comes from Nyctereutes procyonoides, assembly GCF_905146905.1. Taxonomy (NCBI): domain Eukaryota; kingdom Metazoa; phylum Chordata; class Mammalia; order Carnivora; family Canidae; genus Nyctereutes; species Nyctereutes procyonoides. The sequence goes on from NW_026575137.1 coordinate 14,265,872, forward strand.
GTATTTGACATACAATATAATACTAGTTTTAGCTATTTGATAGTGATTTGATATTTTTTATACATTAAAAGAGACCACTGGTCTAACTACCATCAGTCACCATACAAAGCTATTACAATATTATTGTCTGTACTATATATTACATCCCCATGACTTGAAATTCATTTATAAGAGGAATTTTGTACCTCTTAATCCTCTTCACTATTTCACCCCTCTCCCTACTCTTCTCCTTTTGGTAATCACTAGTTTGTTTTTCTGTGTTGAGTCTTCTGTTTTATTTTATTTTCTCCATTTTTAGATTCTCTATATAAGTGAAATCATATATTTGTCTTTCTTGGACTGACTTATTTCATTTAGCATACTACCCTGTAGGTCCATATATGATGCTGCAATGGCAAGATATGCCTGTTTTTCATTTATCCTAGTAATATTCCATTACACACACACACACACACACACACACACACACACACACACACACACCACATTTTCTTTTCCATTCATCTATCATTAAACACTTAGGTTGCTTTTATATCTTTGCTATTGTGACTAATGCTGTGAATAACAAAGAGGTACATAGATCTTTTAGAATTAGCATTTTTATTTCCTTCAGATAAATACAGAAGAAGAATTGTTACAGCCCAAAGATTTTAGAAATTCATGTTACTGTGTTCATATTCTTAAGGTATTTTTTGCCATTCTCTTTGATTTCTTCATTGACTTATTGGGTTGTCTAATAGCATGTTTAGTCGCCATGTGTTTGTGCTATATCCATATTTTTTCTTGTAACCAATTTCTAGTTTTATACCTTTGTGGTTGGAAAAGATACTTGATGTAATTTTAGTCTTTTTGAGTTTATTAAGACTTGCTTTATATAGACTAATGCATTCTGTCCTGGAGAATGTTCCATGTGTAGTTGAAAGGGAGTATACTGCTTCTGCTTTTGGGTAGAATGTTTTCTATATATGTCTTTTAGTCTATCTGTTCTAATGTATCCTTTAAGGTCAGTGTTGCCTTGCTGATTTTTTGCCTGGGTTATCTCTTCATTGATATAAGTAGAGTATTAATGTCTCCTACTATTCCTTTTTTTTTTTTTTTGTCTCCTACTATTCTTAAACTGCTATTTCTATCTTTACTTCTTTTAGTATTTCCTCTATGTATTTAGGTGCTTCTATATTGGCTGTGTAAATATTTTTAATGTTTCATGCTCTTGTTGGATTGACTCATCATCATGTAATGCTCTCCCCAGTTTCTTTTCATTACTGTTTACATGGCATATCCTTTTCCATTCTCTCACTTTGAGTTTGTGTGTATCTTTAGATTTGAAGTGAGTCTCCTGTAGGCAGCTTATATGTGGGTTTTGTTTTTTAATTCATTCAGCCATTCTGTGTCTTTTGATGGGGGAGTTGAGTTCCTTTAAAGTAATTATTCATAGGTATATACTTATTGCCATTTTGTTTATTGTTTCCTGACTTCTTTTGTAGTTCCTCTCCATTCTTTTCTTCTTCTCTTTCTCTCTTATGTTTCAGTTTTCTATTAGTGTTAAATTTGGATTTACTTCTTTTTTTCTTTTGTGTATTTACTGTAAGTTTTTTCTTTGCAGTTACCATGAGATTTACATGTATTTTTTATTTATGTAACTGTCTGTTTAAGTTGATAGTAATTAATTTTGAATACGTTCCAAAGCTTTATATTTTTACTTTCCTCCATCTTATGTTTTATATTTTCGAATATACATTTTATATCACTTTATTTTATGTATCCCTAAACTTAATTATCATATTTTTACTTAATTTTACTACTTTTGTCTTTTACTCTTCATACTTGGTATCTCCACTACTTTTATTATGTATTTGCTTTTTATTAGAAGATTTTTACTTTTGTGTGTACTATTTTTTCTTATTAAACAGCACATTTTATTTTTAGGGTTAAATTTATCTTTTTAACATTTCTTATAAAGCTGTTTAGGAGTAAACTCCCTTTTGCTTGTTTGGAAAATTCTTAATCTCTCTGAATGATAACGTCTGGTTAGAGAATTCTTGGTTGGCCAGTTTTTCCTTTTAGTGATTTAAATGTGTCATGCCTGGCAGCCCGGGTGGCTCAGTGGTTTAGTGCTGCCTTCAGCCCAGGGCGTGATCCTGGAGACCCGGGATCGAGTCTCACGTCAGGCTCCCTGCATGGAGCCTACTTCTCTCTCTACCTGTGTCTCTGCCTCTCTCTCTGTGTGTGTGTCTCTTGAATAAATAAATAAAATCTTTTTAAATAAATAAATAAGTAAGTAAGTAAGTAAGTCATGCCACTTTTTGCTGGCCTATAAAGTTTCTGCCAAAATATCTGCTAACTGCCTAAGGGGTTTTCTCTGTATGTAATGTGTTAGTTTTTTCTTGTTACTTTTACTATTTTCTGTTTATCTTTTACCATTTATTACTTTTTAAGAAAGAGATTTATTTGAGAGAGAGTATGAGCAGGGGGAAGGACAGAGGGAGAAGGAGAGAGAGCATTTCCAATATTCTCCCTGCCAAGAGTGGAGCCAGATGCAGGGCTCAATCCCTTGACTTTGAGATCGTGACCTCAGCTGAAATCAAGAGTAGAGTCAAATGTCCAACTGACTGAGCCTCACAGGCACCCATACCTTTTACCATTTTAATTAAAATGTGCTTGGTGTGTTTCTCTTGGGGTTTGTCTTATTTCGGACCTCTCTGATCTTACTGGACCTGGATGTCTGTTTCCTTCCTTCCCCAGATTATGGATGTTTTTAGCCATTCTTTCTTCAAATAATTTTTCTTGACTCTTCTTGACTTTTTCTTGATTTTTCTCTCTCATCTCTTTCTGGGTCCTGGATAATGAGAATGTTACTCCACTTGATGTTGTCCCAGAGGTCCCTTAAGATCTCCTCACTTCTTTCATTCTTGTTTTATTTTTATGCTTTGTCTTTGTGTTTTCCATTCCTTTGTATTCTGGCTCACTGATCATGCTTCTGTTTCATCCATTCTGCTTTTGGACCCCTCTAGTGTACTTATAAGTTCAATTTTAATATCTGTTTCATGTTTTCTTATCTTCTCTTTGTTGAAGTTTTTGTTGTGTTCCTCCATTACTCAGATATGACCATTACTTTGAACACCATCTGGTAGGTTACATCTCTCCATTCATTTAGATCTTTTTCTGCTTATTTGCCTTGTTCTTTGGTTTGGAATACATTCCTCTGTCTATCATTTTGCTTCTCTGTCTGTATTAGATGAAGAGGCTACCTCCCTCAGCCTTGAAGCAGTAGTCTTGTATAGGAGCTGTTTTGTGTGTCCCAGAAGCTCTATCTCCTGTGTCTACGAGAGCTAGGCATGCTGTGGGCATCCCTCCTGTGGGCTGTTCATCCACTGGTTTTCATAGGGCTACAGCTGCTATGTGTGAAAGGTAGAGCGCTGGGTACTTACTTGGCCTGTTGTATCTTAACTCCTGCATGTAGAGAGTGGGCTTCCAGCCACTTGCCCGTCTTGGTTGTGGCTTGTTCTCTTGGTGGGTTGGGTGTGGCTTGGGTGTTTATCTGGCTTTTTTTACACTTTGGGTGCTACATGGGAATGGGAAGGGCACGAGGCTCACCCAGCTTGTTCATGGTGAGTGTTAGGCAGACCACACCCACCTATGGGTGCCAGCAACCTAGAAGGGATCCATCTAAAATGGTACTTGTTGACTCCTTCACTAACAAGATAGGATGAGATTGCAAAAATGGCTGTTGACAGCACTTCTGTCCACTGTTAAATCCTTGCAGGTTAATTAATTAATTTTTAAATTAATTAATTTATTTTCCTTGCAGATTTCTAGCTCTCTGGTAGCCACTTTTATATTAGTAAATGAGTCTCCCTCTCATATGGTCTAGGTGCTTTTTATTTCTTGCTTATGTGATAGATCATAGGGCAAATAGGTTTGTGGGCAAGCCCATTAAGAACAGATCTTTATTTCCTAATGTACTGTGATTCACCTGGTCTTAATCTTTATTGATTTTAAAAACTAGACAATTTAGACCTTGTCTTTACTGTTCCTGTCCCCTTTCCATCTAAAAGGTCAAGATTACTACTGTGGGACACAATCTTTAACTTTTCCATGGGGTGTTCTGTTTTTGTAGGATCCCTCCCACTTGTGCCTCATTTGGGGTGGTTTATGGGACAAGGCTGTGTCTGCCTCTTACATCTTTCTACATGTTTTCCTTTGTCTTTTGTGAGAAGGTGCTGCTCATCTAGTTCTCAGGTCCTTTTTAGAGGAAAACAATGCCATATATAGTTTTAAGTTGTGTCCATGGAAAAAGATGAGTTCAGGATATTCCTATGTTGCCATCTTGAACTCATGAAGAATTGATATAACAAATCTACAGTGTTTTTTATGTTATTTGAGAAAGAAGAGCGAGGGTGGTAATTAGATGTATATATGCCTTGATGTTTTTAGTTTTCAAGGGACAGAAATCAAGTCAGGATAATTTAAACAAAAAAGGTACTTAATGACTCATTTGCCTTGATGTTTTTAGTTTTCAAGGGACAGAAATCAAGTCAGGATAATTTAAACAAAAAGGTACTTAATGACTCCTCCTTTAGTCTGTTATAGAAAGCGACTGAGTTTTAGTTAAAATTTTGAGGTTAATCTCACCATTTGACTCCGGTGGTTATGAACACCATGTTTTTTTTTTTTTATTATTTTTTTTTTGAACACCATGTTTTAAATTAAAACTTTATTTTTATTTTCTTGTCCTCACAACACCTGTTAAATTTTTTCTTGCTCTTTGGTTTTGCTTGGTTATCCTTGTGAATTCTAGATCTCAATTAAAACTAAATTTATGATGGAATGGGCAGCCTGGGTGGCTCAGTGGTTTGTCGCCTGCCTTTGGCCAAGGACATGATGATCCCGGAGACCCAGGATTGAGTCCCACATCAGGGTCCCTGCATGGAGCCTGCTTCTCCCTCTGCCTGTGTCTATGCCTCTCTCTGTGTGTCTCATTAATAAATAAATAAAAATCTTTTAAAAAAATATGAGATGAACAACAAAGAACAGTTTCCTATGTAACTAAGGTTTTGTGCTTAAGAGCTTTTATTTTGATGGAAATATTTTAATATGTTGCAGTGTTTGTGTATATATGTTGTGAAACATAACCACCCTATGATTTAGAAAGGAAATTCAAACCCAGTACTTCCATAGAGAAAAATAGGCCACTCTCCCCACTGCTAGCTACTGCCCAGCCCCAGCCTCAGTATCCTTTTCTGTGTTCTTTGAACAAGTTTATCTCTGTACTATTGCAGGGCATTAGCAGATGCTACATATATGACTACTTCCTTCTTCATCTCTTCTCTCGCATTCTTTTTTCAGGCTTCCATGTACTTCACTTGCCAGGTCCTTCTGTTCTGTGCTCTTACTGCTTTTGACTCACCACTCCTAATAGTCCTATCCCAATTTTAATTATTTTCATTCAGACCTGATTTCCCTACTATGATGGAAAGGACAAGAAGCATATCTATCTCATTCACTGTGTTATTCCTATCATCTAGCATGATGACTGGCACAAAACAGGGCTCTCTAATTATAGAGTATGCTATTCAGCAAAAAGTTTTTGGTTAATATAAAAAAGTTTTTGGTTACTATAAAAAAAGAACTTTGAAAGTGAAAAGGTCAACATTTGACTTGTCTTCAAGTTCATAAATAATTGAAAAAATTCATCATTATGACTTAAAAAGTGAAAAAATTTACAAATGATCAATAGGTTGAACAAGAAAGGTTCTCATAGACTTCAGGTTTATTCTGTACTGAATTTGGACTTCTAAAGTTCAAAATAAGGAACTGTTTGTTGAAATGTGTCATCTGATTTCAGTTGCCATGGAAGGGCATTAGATTAGAGATGATCTCTAATATAGTCAGATCCAATCTGTGGAGGGTGTTTGGGTCAAAATCAACATCTTGAGTTTCATTAGCAAGTATTTGCAGTGAGGCTTGCAGATGTAATTTGCTACATCCAGCTCACACCTCTGAGCAGATGGGTTTCTACAGTATGCCTAGCAGAGGTTTGTTTTTTCTTCTTTGAAAGAGTTGCCTGCAACTTTAATAAAATATTTTGACAGAAATGGAATATTGAGATCATTTATAAATTAAAACTTTGCTATTGTTGGATTTAGTGAATTTTCATAGAAACTGATGTTAAAATTCTTGAACATCTATGAAAAACAGAAAGGCTATTTTGCCATGTAATTTTTTTCATCATACTGGTTTATATTATTCCACTTTTAATTTTTCATATCTTACTTTGATAAGTTTAATTTCTACTTGTTCTGAATGATGGTGATGTACTATAGTTTTTTTTTCCAGTTTTACTCAGTGTCTGTGACTTTAGTCTTTAATCCATATGTAAATGAAATACCTTGAGGAAAAGAAGTGGCTCAGAAAAGAGTTTTAAGATTTGTTCTTGATGTTGGTGCTGTTAAATAAATCCCTTAGAGATCATCGTGTATGTATTACAAATGAAGTTAAGCTGTTAAAATACCTAAGTGTAGTTAACATAATTGTTATATACATTGTTATCTTTTCAATGGCTCAATCCATCCTGCTACATCATTTGTTTAACTGTGGGTTCTGTGACTCTTTAAAGGCTTGAGAATGAACTTTATTTATTCCATATCAATCAGTTTTGTATTTTCCAACACCCCCCACCCCGGCCACACACACACACACAAAAACAAACTTATTTTAAAAACAAAACTAATGTGGCAGATCCAATGTGTCCTGTTTTTCCTTTAAAATAAAGTGTATAACTTATATTGACTTAAGAGCATAAAAATGTGGTTTTTAAATGATACCAAGGTAACATATTATTATTAAAGGACTTTTTAAAAATTGGGATATTAATTACATGTAGCATTGTGTAAGTTTAGCTATATAACATGTTGATTTGCTACATTTACATAATTGCAGTATGATTACCATTGAGGTGTCAGCTAACACTTCTGTAGGTCACCTAATTATTGTTCCTCTTTTGTGGTGAAAAGGTTTAATACCTAGTCTCTTAACTTTGAAACGTATAATATAGTATTATTGACCACAATCATTAAGTTGTGCATTAGGCCTCCAGAACTTCTCGTTGTTAAGTTTGTAATTAACATCATCTCCCCCAGTACTGCCCCCCACCCAGCCCTTGGCAACCACCATTCTACTCTATATTCTGTGAGTTCAGCTTATTTAGATTGCATATGCAAGTGATAACTAGTATTTGTCTTCCTCTCTCTGACTTGTGTACTTAAGTACATACTTATATACTTAGCATAATGTCTTCATTAAAGGAACTTTTTTAAGTAAGAATATACAGATGAAAAAAAGTCACTTTGGTTATAATCACTATTAACAGTTTAGTTTTGTATTTCTTCCTAGTGTTTGTTTATTCTTTCTATTTTGTGTGATAATTATATACAAACAATACAAACTTACCAGCATTGGGGTTTTTATTTTTTTACTGTACTGTCATGCACATTTCACATGGGCTTAAAATGTTTTAAATCCATTCCCATCTAAAAGTAAGAGGATTTTGGGATCCCTGGGTGGCGCAGCGGTTTTAGAGCCTGCCTTTGGCCCAGGGCATGATCCTGGAGACCCGGGATCGAATCCCACATCAGGCTCCCGGTGCATGGAGCCTGCTTCTCCCTCTGCCTATGTCTCTGCCTCTCTCTCTCTCTTTCTCTGTGTGTGACTATCATAAATAAATAAAAAAAAATTAAAAAAAAATAAAAGTAAGAGGATTTTTAAAAATCTGCCTTAACTCTTAGCGTTTAGTAAATGTGAACTTCCTCCTTTCTGTAAACCATATTTTCTCAGGTTACAAGGAAGAAAGTCAAGTTATCAGGAGAACATCAGAAACAATCTTTAGTGACCAAAGTTTGCCACACAGAGGGTTGAAGGTATATGAGGACTTAACAGTAGCTCTACTTACCCACTGATATGTTGTGCTGGGCTGTTTTCTACACTACTGTTCTTACATCTTTAAATGCCTTTTTTTTTTTAATGCCTTTTTTGAAGTACAGTTTACATTCATGACACTGACTCATTGTACGAGTACAGTTCAGTGATTTTTAGTGTATTTGTAAAGATAGGCAAACATCACCACAATACATTTTTGGAACATTTCTATCACCTCAAATTTTCTTTATGTCCATTTTGCGATTAATTCCTGTTTTATACTTTCCAGCCCTAAGCACCACTGATCTGATTTCTGTCTCCATAAACTTGCCATTTCTCATAATGGAATCATACCAAATGTGGTCTTCTGCATCTTTCTTAGTACTTTATATACATAGATCTCAGTGTACTCAGGGTACAGTGGATTTTTTCATTTAGTATAATATTTTTAAAGTCCATTCATGATGTAGCATGGATTAGTAGTTTGTATTGCTGAGAAACATTTATTTTGTGATCATACCACTCTTTATTAATTCAGCAGTTGATATTCAGTTGCATTGTTGCCAGTTTTTGACTATTATGATTAATGCTGGTATGAACATTGGGGTACTTGTTATATGGACAAATGTTATAATTTATCATGGATAGAGTCTTTGGAGTGGAATTACTGGATTTTTGCTTTTGTTGAACATTTCAGGAAATTGCCAGACACTTCAGAAGTGATAATACCATATTACATTCCACTATTAACATTAGTATTAGGGTTTTCTTCTAACATACCTTTGCCAGCATGTGGTATTCTTGCCATTCTAAGAAAGTATGGGGTACTTTACTGGGTTTTCATTTCTGTAATGACTAATGATATTGACTGTTTTTTCATATACAACTGTATATTTGCTTAGTGAAATGTATATTTAAATTATTTGTCAGTTTTTGAGTTATCCTCTTATTTTTGAGTTGTAAGGGTTCTTATATGTTCTAGATGCATGTCCTTTCTCAGGTATATTGTTTGCTAATATTTTCTTGTAGGTTGGGTGTTTTATTTGCATTTTCCTTTTAAATTCTGCATATGAGTGAAATCATATGATATTTGTCTGACTGACTCATGTTGCTTAGCATAATACCCTCTAGCTCTTTTCATGTCTTTGTAAATGGCAAGATTTCGTTCCTTTTTTATGACAGTTATAGTCCATTGTGTATGTATATCCCATCTTCATTATCCATTCATCAATTGATGGACACTTGCACTGTTTCCATAGTTTCATTTACATTTTCATAATAGTAAATTTTAAAACATAAATTTTAGAATTTGATAAAAAAAATCCTTTGTTAATCTTCTTTATTAATTGTGCTTTTGGTATCTTAGTTTTAGATCTTACAATTTCATATGTGGTCCATTTTGATGTATTGTTTTGTATACGGTGTAGTAAGAGTTAAGCGCCTTAAATTCATTTTATTGTATATGAATATTTAATTTTCCCCACACCATTTGTTCAAAACACGATAGTGTTTATGGAATTATCTTGGCATCTTTGCTGAAAAATCAGTCAACCATAAATCTAAGTTGTTTTTTTTTTTCCTGGACTCTCAATTTCATTCCATTGTTCTATACGCTATCTTTGTGCTTGTACCCCGCAATGTTGATTACTGTGGTCTTATATTATCTCTAAAATTATGTAATATAAATCATCCAACTTTTTTTATTTGAAATTATTTTGTCTATTTTAGGTTCTTTGCATTCTTATGCAAATTTGAACATTAGTTTATGGGTTTCTACAAAAAGTCTGTAGAGCCTTTGATAGGAATTGCATTTAATTTATAAATAAAGTATCAGTGATATTTGCCATCTTGACAATATTGAGACCTTCAATCTATGATCATAGAATATTTCTCCTTTTATATCTTCAATTTTATTCAGCAATTTGCAGATTTCTGTGTCTCACATGCTTTGTGTTCCTTTGTTAAGTTTTAAAAATGAATTTATTTGAACTTGCTGTGAATAGAATCATATTCTTATTTTCATATAGAAGTATAATTTTGTATATTTCCCTTATATCCTGGGATTTTACCGAACCTGTTTGTTCTGGTTGTTTTTAATGTAGATTCTCTGAAAATTTCTGTATATCTTTCTAATTTCTATGAACCATTTCATCTGCTTGTCCCTCTGTCTCTCTTTCTCTATCAAAATAAATAAATAAATAAATATTTAAATTGGTCATTGCTTTTTGTTGTCTGTTTATTTTTACTTTGTTTCCCTGACCTTCTTTTACTACTTCCTCTATTTTATTTTTATTTTTATTTATTTTTAACGATTTTATTTATTTATTCATGAGAAACACAGAGAGAGGCAGAGACACAGGCAGAGGGAGAAGCAGACTCCATGCAGGGAGCCTGATGCGGGACTCGATCTCGGGACTCCAGGATCACGCCCTGGGCCGAAGGCAGGTGCTAAACCGCTGAGCCACCCAGGGATCCCCCCTCCTCTATTTTAAATGTGTATTTTAGTGTACTATTTTATTTTCTCCATCAGTTTTTTTACTGTGTACTTTTTCAGTGGTGACTCTAGGGATTATGTTATGCATCTGTATTTATCACACTCTAACTCATATTTTAACTTAATTTTTGTGAATTATAGAAAATTTGTTCTAACATATTTCTATTTTCTGCCTCATTCTGTTCACACAGATTGCATTTCCATGAATCCTAACCCACCAGTGGTGTTTTATTTATTGCTCTGTATATAATCAATTGCCTTTTAAAAAACTAAGGAGAAATGGGAAATAATACATTTATAGGCTTTCATATTAACCCACATGTTGGTCATATCTAGTTCTTTTCATTTTTTGCTATGGGTTTGAATTAATACCTGATGGACTTACTTAAGTATTCTTAAGTATTTCTCATACGGCACTTTGCTAGTGATGAGTTCTCTTAGCCCTTATTTATCTTATTTATCTGAGATTGTTTTTATTTCATCTTAATATTTGGAATATAACTTTTCTGGATATAGGGTTTTTGCCTTGACAATTTATTATTTTCTTTATTGTATTTGAATATGATTTTTCACTACCTTCTTTTTTTCCCCACTTAGGTCCTTTTTTTTTTTTAAGTTTTTATTTAAATTCCAGTTAACATACAGTGTAATATTAGTTTCAGGTGTAGAATTTAGTGATTCAACACACAACACTCTGTGCTTAGCATAATAGTATACTCCTTAATCCCTATCACCTATTTAACTCAACCTCCCCACCACCCCAACCATCAGTGTATTCTCTATAGTTAAGAGTCTGTTACTTGCTTTGCCTCTGTATCTTACATGATTATTTGTTTTGCTTCTTAAATTCCACATGTGAAAAAAAAATTCCACATATGAATGAAATCATATGGTATTTGTCTTTCTCTGACTTATTTCACATAGCATAATACTTTCTAGCTCTATTCTTGTTGTTGCAAATGGCAAAATTTCATTCTTTTTGATGACTGAGTAGTATCTCATTATGTATGTATACATGCATACATACATACATACATACATACATCTTCTTTATCCATTCATCAGTCCATGGACATTTGGGCTCTTTCCATAATTTGGATATGTTGATAGTGCTGCCTTCTGATTTCCATTATTTTACATAAAAGTCAGCTTTTAATCGTGTTGATTTTCTACTATATGTAATGGTTTTTTTTTCCGCTTTCAGGAATTTCTCTGGTTGTTTAGTTTTCACCGATTTCTCTATGTTAAAGAGATGAATATATCAATCTAATTAATGTTAATTAATTAGAGTAATTTAATTGATATTAATATTCTCTATATTGAATCTCATGTGTTAGTATTCATCCTCTTTGGGCTTGGTTGAGCTATTTGGATGTTATTGTTAACACTATTAATCAATTTTAGGATTCTTCAACCATTGTTTCTTCAAATATTTTTCTGTTCTTTTCTCTGTTCTTTCCTCTGTTCTCTCCTTCTGTCTTGTGTTACATTTTTATCAGTATGCTTGATGTTTTTCAGGTCTCTTAAGTTTTTGTTCATTTTTCATTTTTTTTCATGTTGGATCATTTCTATTGATATGTCCTCCATTTAAAAAAAAATCTATGATTTACTTATTTGAGAGAGATAGAGACAGAGACAGAGTGCACACAGTAGTTGCGGAACGGCTGAGGGGAAGGGAGAGGAAGAGGGAAAGAATCCCAAGCAGACTTCATGCTGAGTGTGGAGTGGTACGCAGGGCTTGATCTAATGATATTGAGATCATGTCCTGAGCTAAAACAGAGTCAGTCACTTAACCTACTAATCCAACCAAGTGCCTTGATATGTCTTCTATTAATGAGTTCATAATCTTATTTTTCCTTAGACCTCCATGAATCTGGTATTGGGCTCTAAGTTTTTCATTTCTTTTTTTTTTTTATAATTGAAGCATAAACAATGTTATTACACTAGTTTCAGTGATACAGTATAATGATACAGCAATTCTGTTCTTTACTCAGTACTCCTCACAAAAAAATTTGTTCTTAATCCCCTTTATCTATGTCATCTGCTCCCACCCTCCTCTCTGGCAACTACCAGTTCCCTGTATTTAAGAGCCTGTTCTGTATTTGTCTTGTTTTCTTTGTTTCCTTGTTTTGTTTCTTAAATATGAGTGAAATCATATGGCACTTTTATTTCTTTGACTTATTTCACTTATCATAATACCCTCTATGTCCATCCATTATATCCAAATGCATGATCTCATTCTTTTTTATGGCTAATATTACAGTGTGTGTGTGTGTGTGTGTGTGCATACATGTGCATGTGGACACCACATTTTTTTTATCCATTTATATGTTGATGGACACTTAGGTTGCCTCCATGTCTTACCTCTTATAAATAGTGGTACAGTAAACATAGAGTAGCATATTCTTTTTGAGTTAGTGTTTTCTTTTCTCTGGATAAATACCCAATTGTGAACTTATTGGATCATATAGTATTTTAGTTTTTAGTTTTTTGAGGAACCTCCATAATGTTATCCACAGTGGCTGCACCAGTTTGCATTACCACTGGTAATGGTAATTACCAAAAGGAACAGCATATGAAGGTTCCTTTTTTGTCTACATCCTTGCCAACACCTGTTTCCTATATTTTTGACACATTTTGACAAGTATAAGATGACATCTCATCGTGGCTTTGATTTGCAGTTCCCTGATGATGAGTGATGTTGAGCATCTTTTCATGTATCTTTTGGCCATCTGGATGTCATCTTTGGAGAACTGTCTATTCATGTCTTTCACCCACTTTTAATTGAATTATTCATTTTCTGTGTGTGTCATATACATTCTTTCTGTATTTTGGATACTAACCCTTTTTTGGATATGTCATTTGCAAATATCTTCTCCCATTCTGTAGGTTGCTTTTTAGCTTCGTTGATTGTTTCCTTTGCCGTATAGAAGTTTTTTATTTTAATGTAGTCCGTGTAATTTACTTTGTTTTTGTTTCCCTTGCCTCTAGAGAAAGATCTAGAAAAAAGTTGCTATGGCAAAAGTCAGAGAAATTACTGCCTGTACTCTCTTCTAGGGTTTTAATGGTTTTAGGTCTTTAATCCATTTAAGGTTTATATTTGTGTTTGGTGTTAGAAAGTAGTCCACTTTCTTTCTTTTGCATGTAGCTGTCCAATTTCCCAGCACCATATATTGAAATTACTGTCTTCCCCATTGTATATTCTTGCCTCTTTTATCATAGATTAGTTGACCATATAGGCATGGGTTTATTTTTGGGCTATTTGTGTATATTTTTGTGTGAGTACCATACTCTTTTGATAACTACAGCTTTGTAGCATGTCTTGAAATCCAGTATTATGAAATCTGAAGCTTTGTTATTCTTTCTCAGGATTGTTTTGGCTTTTTGTATTTTCTGTAGTTCCAGTTATTTCGTTATTCTTTTTTCTAATTATGTGAAAAACACTGTTGGTATTTTGATAGGGATTGAACTGATTGCTTCCTGTAATATGGACATTTTAATAATATTAATGCTTCCAATCTATGAGTGTAGAATATTTTTGTTTATATTTTTGTTGTCTTCAGTGTCTTCAGTATTTTATAGTTTTCAGAGTACAGATCTTGCACCTCCTTGGTTTTTTATTCATAGGTGTTTTTTTGTGTGTGTGCAATTGCAAATGGTGGATTTTTTAATTTTTCACTTTCTTTGTTACTACTGTATAAAAATGCCAGCCATTTGTAGGTATTAATTTTGTATCCTGCCACTTTACTGAATTAATCTATGCTAATAGTTTTTTGGTGAAGTGTTTAGAATTTTCTATGTATATCATGTCATCTGCAAACAGTAACAGTTTAACTTCTTCTTTACCAGTATATATGCCTCTTCTTTTGGAGTTTGGACCTTTTGTGTTTTCATTTTTATTCGTCTCCATGCATTTTTTAATTCCTTCTTTGTTTCATTGTTGTTTAATATCATGTTGTTTCATCTCCATGTGTTTGTGTTTTTTGCAGTTTTGTTTTCATTAAGTTTATTTCTAGTTTCATATCATTATAAGAAAAGATGTGTGGTATGATTTGAGTCTTTTATTAAAAGCATTTTGAAAGGAATGTTTATTTTGATAATCGTGATGTTTACATATATTAACAAAACAGGGCCGATCTATACAAAAAGCTTTCACAAAATGCACATGGAAATGTGCAGGCCCTTTGCAGTAAAGATGCAGTTTGGGATGAAAAGGGCCATCCACAAATGGGCTCTGGTCAAGTGCTGTCTTCTCAAAACTGTTACTGAAGACTGTGCATCTGTCTCCTGCTTCCCCTTCTCGTTTCAGTCTTCTTACATTTATTGATGTTTTATGGCCTGGTATGTGATTTTGGAGAATGTTTCATGTGCAGTTGAAAAGAATGTGTTCTGTTGTTTTTGGATGAAATGCTCTGTATATATCTGTTATGTCCATGTGGTCCAGTGTGTCATTCAAACACATTGTTTCTTTAATGATTTTCTTCTGGATTATCTGTCCATTGATGAAAGTGGAGTGTTAATGTAGCCATCAATTTCTCTCCTTATGTCTGTTAATATTTGCTATATTCATTTAGGTGCTCCAGTGTTGGGTCAGTATATAGTTAAAATTGTTATATCCTCTTATTGGTTTGATATCTTTATCATTATGTAATGCCTTTATTGTCTCTTATTACACTCTTTGTTTTAAAGTCTTTTGTCGGGCAGCGCCGGTGGCTCAGTGGTTTAGCTCTGCCTTCAGCCCAAGGCCTGATGCTGGAGACCCAGGATTGAGTCCCAGGGCCTGATCCTGGAGACCCAGGATCAAGTCCCACGTCGGGCTCCCTGCATGGAGTCTG
The DNA here is from genome assembly GCF_905146905.1 of Nyctereutes procyonoides. Classification (NCBI taxonomy): domain Eukaryota; kingdom Metazoa; phylum Chordata; class Mammalia; order Carnivora; family Canidae; genus Nyctereutes; species Nyctereutes procyonoides. The sequence continues at coordinate 14,281,115 of NW_026575137.1, forward strand.
CTTCTCCCTCTGACTGTGTCTCTGCCTCTCTGTCTCTCTGTCTGTCTGTCTCTCTCTCTCTCTGTGTGTCTCTCATGAATAAATAAATAAAATCTTAAAAAAAAAAGTCTTTTGTCTGCTATTTCGGCTTTTTTCTTCTTACATTAACATGGTGAATGTTTTTCCATTCCTTCACGTTTAGTCTATATGTGTCTTAGGACTGAGGTGTGTCTCTTGTTGACAGCATATAGATAAGTATTGTTTTTTATCCATTTTGTCACACTATGTCTTTTGTTTGAAGCATTTAGGCCATTTACATTTCAAGTAATTATTGGTAGGTATGTACTTACTGCCATTTAAAAATTTTATTTTCTGGTTGTTTTGTAGTTCTTTGTTTCTTCTTCTCTTCCTTTGTGAATGCTGAGTATCTATTGTGTTATCTTTGGCTTTCTTTCTCTTCATTCTTTTGTGTAGCTCTCATAGGTTTTAAGTTTGTTGTTACCATGAGTTTCTTTATATAGCATCCTAAGTAAATAGTAGTCTATATTAATTTGATTGTCATTTAAGTTCAGACATGTTCTACCTAACAAGATCATCATTCATATTTGAAGGGGAAATAAAGAGATTCTAAGAGAAACAAGAGATAAAGGAGTTTATCATCACTAAACCAGCCTTAAAAGAAAATTTAAAGAGACCTCTTTAGGTGGAAAAGAAATGGCCATAATTAGACACTAGAAAATTATTAATAAGATGTAAACATGACAACATATACATATAATGAGGAGAAGGGAGTACAAAGGGAATAGAAGGGGAAAAATAAAAAAAGTTTATTTTTTAAGACTTTATTTATTTATTCATGAGAGACACAGAGAGAAGCAGAGACATAGGCAGAGGGAGAAGCAGACTCCCTTTGGGGAGCCTGATGTGCGACTCGATTCCAGGACCCTGGGATCACAACCTAAGCCACAGGCAGATGCTCAACCACTGAGCCACCCAGGCACCCCTGTTTTGTTTTTCTTAGAATGTGTGTGTTTTAATATCTTGACTGTTTTAAATAATGCTGTAGTAAATATAGAGGCTTATATATCTTTTCAAATTAGCGTTTTTTGTTTCTTTGGGTAAATAACTAGTAGTAGAATTATCATAAGTGAACTCTATTTTTAATTTTCTTTAGGAATCTCCATACGTTTTTTGTAGTGGCAACACCAGTTTGCATTCCCCTAAACATTGTACAAGGGTTCCCTTTTCTCCACATCCTCACCACCAATGAACTATTTCTTGTCTTTTAGATAATGGCCTTTCTTACTGGTGTGAAGTGATATCTATTTGTGCTTCTGATTTGCATTTCCCTGACGATTAGTGATATTGAGCATTTTTTTCACGTATCTGTTGGTCATTTGTATGTCTTCTTTGGAATACTATCTGTTCAGGTCTTCTGCTCATTGTTGTTGTTGTTTTTAGATTTTATTTATTTATTCATGAGAGACGCAGAGAGAGAGAGCAGAGACACAGAGGGAGAAGCAGGCTCCAAGCAGGAAGCCCGATGTGGGTCTTGATCCCAGAACTCCAGGATCACACCCTGAGCCAAAGGCAGACACTTAACTGCTGAACCACCCAGTCATCCCATCTCTGCTTGTTTTTAATTGTCAATTATTTGGGTTTTTTAGTGTTGAGTTAATATAATAAAGTTCCAAATCTAGAATTTCACTTGCAGGGCAAATAAATCTGTAGGTTACTCATTTTCATTTACCTCTCTTCTAGGCATCTTGGCTTCTCTCTTCCAGAAAATTGGTTATATTCATGTTATTTTTAATGCCTCATTCCTTGAAAGTACCTATTACTTAAATTAACATGACTTAGAAGTAACCCTTTACCTTAACTGTCTTTAATCAATTAAGTGCTAAGTGGTTTGGAAAAACAATGTTAGCGGTTTGGGCTTGTTTATATTTGCAGAATATAGTGTATCTGTCTCCAAAGTATTAATCTCACAGTAGATAGTAAAATATTTCTGTTATACCAATTCATATTTGAAGTAAGAAGGTGCCTGAGTCATACTGGGCTGTGGGACATAATGGAAAAAATTAGGAAGAGAAAATACTTTTTTTGTTTATTTCTGAAGACAGTTAACAATTAAGGTTAAGAAAGCAAAAAAAAAAAGTGAGAGTATCTCCAATATTATATTGTGTATATAATATATATATTGTTTTCTTTGTTTTTTAAAACAAGTTTTTTACCGTCTCCTTCTAAGTATTGTGCAAAGTCAGCAACATGTCATACAATGTAAGGAAATCCACATTGTATACTTTTAAAAATTTCTCTCAGTTGTCAATTAATATTACCTGACGAACTCCAGTGCCCTCTTCCTCATTTTTGACACATGAAGCCCACAATCTTACTGAGTTTCCTTTATATATTTATTTTTCCCCATAGCTCAGTCATATTCATGCTCTTTCAAATTTTTAAATCTGAATCAAATCAGTGTGTGTCATTTTCATGATCATTATTTTATTGGTATCATTTTCTCTGTCAAGAGAGTTTTCACAAATTCACACAGAAATGATATTATAAGTTTTGTTTTTCATTTTTTCTTGTTCTTTAGATTCTTTGAAAATTTCTAAATTCTGCCAGCAATAGTTTTATCTGAAATAAAACATGTTACAGCATTAGAACTTTAGAATTAAAATAAAATACTGGTCTCAGAATAGTTCGTGGTTCTGGCCTGCTACGGATGTCTAAACATATTTTGGAGAGTCCCTAGAACATTATATTCCCAGTGCTATAAATAGATAAGGTATTTTTATTTTGTGTGAACGTGTATGTAAAGGGAATACATATGCAGCTAATGATTTGCTATGTTTTGATCATTTTTTTCACAATGATTAATTGTGGGAATTTTTGTCATTATATGTTAAGATCTCAGCTTCTAGGTAGAGTGTGCTTTTTTAAAAAACAATCTGCAGACTAAATAAATGGATATAATGTATTCCTTTAAAAGATTCTCTTTAAGTCTTAGAATATGATAAAATGAATTATACTTTATTGGTCTCATTCCAAAGGAGAAGCAGGGACACATTGGAGATAGTACTAATATCAGGATTTTATTCTTAATTTAACAAATTTAAATTTGGTGCTCTTCATCCAACATACCCACCTTTTAGCATTTCTTGGATTACATCAAATTTGAAAAATTATATATATCTCGAGTTTTAAATATATAACCTGAAATCATTCCAGAATATTTTAAGACAAATTTGGCAGAGTTTATTTTGTAAAATAGCATGGAACTTTGTGTAGTTTTTAAAATAATTTTAGAATTAGTTACAGATGATTTAATGTTTGTCATTCTTTCTTGAGGGCAAATATTTTAAATCTTAAGACAGGCAGAGTACCACAGTGCTGACCACATACTATTATGCAATTTTCATTGTTTCCAGTCAAGTAATTATGGCCTACTATGTAGCTAGATATATTCTAGTATTTTGGTCTCAATTTCCAAGATTCTAATTTTAATCTTATGAACTATATTTGGTCCATACATTTTGAGTATTCAAACTTGTAAGAGTCTACCTTGTAGCATCTACTTAATATCACCATTCATAGTTCAAATGATTGCTTATATTCTGTGTGCGTGTGTGTGTGTACTATGATGCAGCTTGTAATTTACTTTGTATTTTTACTGTCATTGGAAAATAACCTGAATGTAAAAGTACAGTGTGATACTTGCTTCTAACTGTATAGTCATATCCAACACAGTGGAGGAAAAAAAAGACTTGAAGGTAATATTAGTTAATAGTTATTATTAGGAGTGGCAGGATTTTGACAAGTTTTGATTTTTCTTCTTGTATAATGTTTACTAGTTTGTTTAGGACTGGTTCTGATTTTTCTTTATATACTTTCTAATTTATTTCCAGTGAGGCACTAGTACTTTTCTAATTAGAAAATAAGTATATTTTCAATTTGCTTAAAAATAATTTAGCTACTTACAAAGATGTCTGCAATAGATATACTTACAAGTTCTAGTAGAATTGCAAAGTCAAAACTGTCATAAGAACCTATTCTGCATTAGTTGGCATCTCAAGAACAAATGTTAATAAGTATTTCAATACTGAGTATATTTCTAAAAATCATGCAACTGGTGAATTATTGAAACTACTTCTGAAACTAATGATGCATTTTATGTTGGCTAATTGAACTTAAATTTAAAATGATTTCACAAAGTACTTTACAGCTGCATTAAAAATGGTTTTACCTCATACTTTATATTAATTAATTAGTACTTGATACATAAATAAAAGAAAAAAGTATTAAAAAAAACTGTATTTTTATAGGACTATTTCACTACTCTCTTTGTTCTTATTACCAGGTAATGCTTTTCCTTGGACTATCAGCTTGCATCATTTCAGCATGTATACTCTTTTTGGAAAACAAGTGACATTTTGCCTAGTGGAACCTATGGGTTGTACCTCTACTCTAGCTGTTACATCTCAAAAACTACTTGCTACAGGACCTGATACAAGGCATTCATTTGTTGTCTGTCTCCATGTTGACCTAGAGTCACTTCAAATAAAATGCTCAAATCCTCAGGTTAGTATATTTGATTTATGAAAGGAAATTTAAAATAATAGGATTTAGGAACAATTGTTATCAATTTTGTAAAGGGTTTCTCTTCTGTTTAGTGTCCTAAATTATTTTTAACAGAGCCGTCAAGATCAGCATGGTTAGATAAGTATTGCTTTGAAGCTCTCTCAAGTTTTGTAATTTAAATTCTTCTGAAAATGTAATGGTGGCAGCATAAATGCATCTTTTGGCTGAAAGAATGAAATCAGTTGCAGATGTAAAGTGTTTAAACACTGAAGGACTACTTTATTATCAGACTGGAAGAGTCTATTAACATGATCAAATATAATTTTCAACCAGACTTCTTTTGCTCAACACATATTTAAAAAAAAAAAAGAGGACTGTTTACAATTTAAGAAATATAGTTTGCTAATCCCATAACATTTCAGTTGGTATAGGCCAAATGTGTTGAATTTTGTAGTGTTACAATTTTTTTTTAAGATTTTATTTATTTATTCATGAGGGACACAGAGAGAGGCAGAGACATAGGCAGAGGGAGAAGTAGGCTCCCTGCTCGATGCGGGACTCCGTTCCAGGACTTTAGGATCATGCATGAGCCAAAGGCGGACACTCAACTGCTGAGCCATCAAGGTGTCCCTATGGTGTTTTAAGTTAATATGAATTCCAATCTTCCAGTTTTATACAAATTATTGATTATATAAGTTAACTTGTTTCTTTAACCTTAAGCAGACTATGATATACTTTCTACATAGATTGTCAGTGTTGAATACTATTTGAATTATGTTTAAAAAAATTGTTTTAGATAGGTATTGGATCCTACAGGTCAGCATTGATAAATATATGTTTATCTCTGCAGCAGTGGTTATAAGCCACTAATGAAGCCGGTTCTTAGGGCGTGTTTTTTTTTAAGTGGGTTCCAATATTATTTCATATTTTATAGAGCCTCCTTACTGATACCATCTTTCTTTCTCCCCTTCTCCCTGCCTAGTTAATGGAGGATTAAAGGGACGTAATGGTTGCCAGATTTCCAAATATCATGTGAAATGGTACAATGTAAACTCTAGACTATGAACTGTTTCCCAATATACATTATAATCTCCTAAAATAACTACTGAAAATAAAATGCAGAAATACAAAGAGTTAAGGCCAAAGCCAGCAGATGTATTAAAATGGAATACCAAAAAATATTCAAATTATCTAAAGAAGTCAAGAAATGGTAACAGAGTTTCAAAACAGAAGATAGAAACAGCAATGAAATCTTGCCATTTGCAACAACATGGATGAAGCTAGAGTCTATTTTGCTAAGCAAAAGAAGTCAGAGAAAGGGAAATACCATATGATTTCACATGTATGTGGAATTTAAGAAACAAAACAGGTGAGCATAGGGGAAGGGGGAAAAAAAAGAGAGGCAAACCATAAGAAACACTTACCTATAGAGAACAAACTGAGGATAAATGGAGGGGAGTTGGAGTGAGGTGGGGGGAAATGGGATGGGCTGAATGGATTATGGGTATTAAGGAGAGTACTTGTGTGAGGAATTCTGCTCCTGAAACCAATTATTACCCTGTATGTTAACTAACTAGTATTTAAATAAAAACTTGTGATATAAATAAATTAAATAATGGAGGTAAGCTATTCTTACCACTGATGTTATGTGTTAATGATTTTAAGTAGGAGTGTTTAGACCACGAGTTAGCAGTCTAAAGCCTGCAGGCTGAAAACCCATTTTTTACATTTTGTCTGAGGTTGCTGTTATGCAGAATTAAGTAGGAGCACCAGAAAACAGTATGGCTCACAAAACCTAGAATATTTACTATCTGTCCTTTAACAGAAAGTTTGCTGACCCCCCATCCAGCTATTCCTATTAAGAGTCAAAGGTTTATAGAGCAAGACTCTGTTATATATTGCTTAAAAGGGAAGCACTTGAAATATTAAGAAACAAATAACAGTTGGAGAACAGCATAAGATGGCTGGTCCTGCTTATTTTCATGTTAGATTAACATAAGGAAAACATTATTTACCAGAAATAAATAATGACATGAATTAAATAAAAATGGTTAGAATTTAAAGAAAAAAAAAGATGAATCTATTCAGTACTACATAGTAGGAACTTTTATACAGTCTGTCTCAGCAAATATAAAACACCTAGATGAAAAGTTAAGTATGGAGATATAGAAAATACAAAAAGTAAGTACCACAGGCATAGTAGGAAGTTTTATAACGGCATTCTCAGCAATTGATAAAGCAACCAGATAAAAATAAATAATTGGAGATCCAGAAGAATGAAAAATATGGCGAACTCACCCTGATCTAATTGACATTTATAGAACATCGTATCTAACAAATATGGAATGCACATTTTTTTTCAGGTGTACATTGTCTCATTTTGTTAATGAGATCAAAATGTATTATCATAGTCAAAATATATTAGAAATCGGTGATAAACTATAGAAAAGCTGTATATATCTGAACAATAAATACACTTCAAAATTATGAATCAAAGGCAGAATCACTTGGACATAAGAAAATATCTTGATTGAATGACAATTTAAAAAGATAGTCTTCAGAGGAAAATATAATTTTATTTTTTATTTTTTAATTTTTTTGAAAATATAATTTTAAATATTTACATTATAAAGGAAGAAAGATCTTAAGTCATTCATTTAAGGTTCTACTCTAGAAAGCTAAGAAAAGAACAAGATAAACCCAGAATAAGTAGAAGGATAAAAATAATAAAGATAAAAGCAGCAATGACTGGTACAGTAAAAAGAGAGAGAGAGAGAGAGAGAGAGAAAGATAATATACAGATTACCAATATAGGGACTGAAGGAGGAGCATTATCACACAGATCCTATAGACTTTAAAAGAATAATAGAATATGAACAACTTTATGCCAGCAATTTAACAATTTAGATGAAATAGAAATTTTATACTGAAAAATAGCTGTATAAACAATGATACAAGAATAGAAAATCTGAATATCCTTATATATCTATAAGGGAAATGTGATATCAAAACAGGTTATAAAGAGAACTTTTAAAGCCCAAATGGTTGAATTTTGTCAAATAGTCAAGGAAAAAAAATAGGAAATTTTTACAATTTTTTTCCCCAGAGATATAAAGGATTCCTTCCCAAATTATTTTTGGAAGCCAGTATAATCCTATTACCAAATCTGGAAAAAGTCTTTACAAAAGAAGGAATTAGAAATCAATATCCCTCATAAAAATAGATGTAAAAATTCTTTACCAAATAGTAGCAAGTCAATATAGCAGTGTTTAAAAATGTTAATAAATTATAATAAAGTAGGATTCATCTCAGAAATTCAAGTTTGGTTTAATCAGAAATCAGGGCAGCCTGGGTGGCTCAGCGGTTCAGCACTGCCTTCAGCCCAGGGCCTGATCCTGGGGACCTGGGATCGAGTCTCACGTCAGGCTCCCTGCATGGAGCCTGCTTCTCCCTCTGCCTGTGTCTCTGCGTGTCTCTCTCTCTCTCTCTCTCTCTCTCTCTCTCTCTCTCTCTGTCTCTCATGAATAAATAAATAAAATCTTTTTAAAAAATTGGAGAATCAATTCAGAAAAATTCTGTTAAAAAATATTCAGAAATCATTTGGTAGAATTCACTATTCTTGAGAGTTGAGAAAAATCCTATGATAATTTCCATAGATACAGGTAAACATTTGACAAAATTTAACCACCCATTTGTGATTAGAAACTCTCAGCAAATTACAAATATTAAAGAATTTTTCAAACTATTAAAGGATATATGTTGGAAATCAATTATCCTACTCAATTATCATACTGAATTGAATTGTTTTCCACTAAAATATGAAAAAAACCTAAAAGCCTCTTTTTGCTACTTGCTCTGTATCATACTGAATGCCCTAGCCATTCCAATAAACCCAACAAAGGAAATAAAAAGACATAAGGAAAGAAGTAAAGGTTTTTCTATTTTTTGTGATAAAATATTTTCTAGAAAATCCTATCAGAATTAACAACCTGTTATTGGAACTAATAAAACTATCAAGGTTGTAGAGATGAGACAAGAGTCATGAATAAAAATCAGTTATATTTTTATATAGTAGCAGCAAACAATTGGAAAATGAAATGAATATGTTCCATTTATATTGGTGCCTGGAAACATAAATGTATATAACTAAAGATGTCCAAGTCCTTGACCTTGAAAACCAGAAAGCATTGCTAGGAGAATTTAAAGAACACCTAACTGGAGAAATACATCTGTTCATAGATTGGATGAGTCAATATTGTCCAAAAGGGAGCTCTCCAAATTGATCTTGATATTGGGCTTAATCAAGTTTAAAAACATTTTCTCTTTGAAAGACACATTAAGATAGCAGAAAGCTATACATTAGGAGAACATTTTTTTTGTAAAGGTTTATTTGAGAGCGCGTGCACAAGTGTGCGCAAGTTTGGCGAGGGGCAAAGGAAGAGGGATAGAGAGAACCTCAAGCAGACTCCCTGCTGAGCAGGGAGCTCATTGCAGGGCTAAATTCCATGACTCTGAGATCATGACCTGAGCTGAATTCAAGAGCCAAATATTTAACCAACTGAGCCATGCAGGCATTCCTCGGAGAACGTGTTTGTAAAATATTTGTTAAGGGTTGCCTAAGTGGCTAAGGTAGTTTAGTGCCTGACTTTGGCTCAGGTCATGATCTCAAGGTCCTGGGCTTGAGCCCTGCTTTGGGAATCCCTGCTCAGCAGGGAGTCTGGCTTCTCTTTCTTCCCTCCCCCTGCTTGTTTGTGCATGTGCTCCTTCAAATAAATAAAATCTTTAAAAAATAAAATATTTGTCAAACTGTTATCCAGGATATTTAAAGAATGCTTTCTGCTGGGTAATGTGACAACAAAGAACAGTTAAAACAAACAAACAAACAAACAAACAAACATGAAGACAAACCCCAGGGCTATGACTTCAACAGACATTCACCACAGAAGATGTCACTAGTCATTAAGCGCATCAAGCAGTGGTCATCATCATTATTTGTCAGGGAAAAACAAATTAAAGCATGAATAGAGAATCCACTATACATCAATTAGATTGGCTAAAATAAAAATTATGAACATTGTGAATCATCTAGAACTCTTTGTATTCTGCTGCTGGGAATGTAAAAATTATACAGCTTTGGAAACAACTTGGAAATTCCTGAAAAAGAATAACTTGCACTTAGCTTATGACCTGGTAGTTCCTCCCTAAGTTTTTCTTCAGAACAAACAAAAATATATGTGCTTGCAGAGACTTTCATACATATGTATTTGGCAGCTTTATTTGTATAGCCCCAAACTGAACACAACCCAAATGTTTATCAATAGATGAATAATTAAACACATTATGGCCTATCCTACAATGTAATACTACTCAGTCATTAAAAGGACTGAATTATTGATAAAATACAGCATCATGTATGAATATTGTAATCACCATGCCAAATGAAGAAAGACAAAAAAAGAGTATATATTGTATAATTACATATATATAAAATGTTTATGTATTTTTTATCTTTATATATAAAAATTACATATATATAAAATGTTAGAGTATGCGGACCTCTATATTGTAACATAAAGGTTCCTTGTTGCCTGGAGAAGGGAGAGAAGGAGGAGAGACTGATCCTAAGAACAAATTACCAAAGGAGATAAGAAACTTCTAGAGAAAATAGAAAAAAAATTTTGTATTCATAATTTATATTTGTAGTAGCTTAATCCCTATATGATAGCCAACTACTACTTGGAGTTAACTGCTAGAGGCCTTCTATTTTAGAAACTTATGAATATCATTTTAGCCTTGAGAGGATTGTCCTACTCTACATATTCTGGATATCCGTAGCCGTCCTAGCTGAGAATGAATTTTATTACCATTATTGTTTAACCTGGGAAACCACTATTAATCTTTTTTAAAAAGTTTCTTTTACTTTGAGATACTTAATAGTATTGTGATTTCTATGGACTCTTATTAAATGTGATGTATGTGGCTTAAACCTAGAGCTCTCAAATATCTTTATTAGATATCCACTTTACTTGGAATGGAGCTCAGGGTTTGTTGTTTTTAAATGTAAACTGCTTCTAAGCAAAGTCATCACCTAAATAGAGCTTAGTTTTGGTCTGGTAGTTCCTTCTCATGTCTACTTCCTCTTTTTGTCCTTACCTCCATCACCTGGATTCCAGGGCCTCCTTGCTGTTACTCCTCAAATGCCAAGACCTTTTATTTTTGAGAATTAAACTGAGGCCCTATGAACCTCATCTTTCAAGAATCCCTTACTCACAATGTAATAATTCGTACTATATTCATTTAATTCAACTTTGTCTTCATAAGTCCTCATAAACCAACTTCTGTTTAATTATTACCAGCTTTAATACTCTTTTATATCTTTGTGTGCCAGATTAACCTAAATTTTAAAGATTAAAAAACTGGGTGGCCTAGTTGATTGAGTGTCAGACTCTTGATCTTGGCTCAGGTCTTGATCTCATGGTTGTTAGTTCAACCCCTGTGTTGGGCTCCATGCTGAGCATGAAACCTATTTTAAAAAGAAAAGAAAGACTCCAAGTAAACCTCTTTCTCAGGAGTGGTTACTTTAGTATAGGTTTCCAGACTCCCTCTGGATACTGTGAGACAGGAAACCACCAAAATCCTAAAGGAAAACAACAGCAGTAATGCCTTTGACATTGGCTGTAGTGACTTCCTGCTAGACATGACTCTGGAGGTAAGCAAAACAAGAGCAAAATAAACTATTGGGACTTCTTCAAGATAAAAAGCTTCTGCACAGTGAAGGAAACAATCAACAAAACTAAAAGCTAACCTATAGAATGGGAGATGATATTTGCAAATGACATATCTGATAAGTGATTAGTATCTAAAATCTATAAAGAACTTGTATATCCACTTAAGAAATGGGCAGAAGACATGAACAGACATTCTTCCAAAGAAGAGATCCAGATGGCTAATTCAGACACATGAAAAGATACTCAACATTACTCATCATCAGGGATATACAAATCAAGACTACAATGAGATAGTATCTTGCGCCTGTCAGAATGGCTAAAATAACAAAAAAACAATAGATGTTGGCAAGGATGTGGAGAAAGGGGATCACTTTAGCACTGTTGGTGGGAATGCAAACTGGTGCAGCCACTCTGGGAAACAGTATGGAGGTTCTTTAAAAATCTAAAAATAGGGCTACCCCATGAGCCACCAATTGTACTACTAGGTACCTACCCAAAGGATTCAAAAATACTGATTTGAAGGAACACATGTACCCCGATGTTTATAGCAGCAGTATCAACAATAGCCAAATTATGGAAAGAACCCAAATGTCCATCATCTGATGAATGGATAAAGAAGAAGTGGTGTGAGTGTATACATACACAATGGAACATTACACACACATTGGAATATTACCCAGCCATCAAAAAGAATGAAATCTTGCTGCTTGTGATGACCTGGAGGGAGCTAGAGTGTATTACGCGAAGTGAAATAAGTCAGTCAGAGAAAGACAGATACCATATGATTTTACTTATATGTAGAGTTAAAGAAACAAAACAAATGAATATGAGGTTAGGGGAAAGAAAAGTGGGAGGCAAACCATAAGAGATTCTTAATTATAGAGAACAAACTAAGGATTGATGGAGGGATGGAAGTAGGGAATGGGCCAATTTGTTGATGGGCATTTGTTGTAATGAGCACTGGGTGTTTTATTTAAGTGATGCATCACTAAAATCTGTTCCTGAAACCAATATTACCCTATATGTTACCTAACTAGATTTTAAATAAAAACCTGAAACAACAACAATGCAATTTATTGAAAGATGAAAAAAAATAAATGTTTAGTAATTTAATGTTTGTTTACTGGTCCGCTCAGAAACATGAGACATAGAGACATTTGATCAAACAGGCGTTTCTAGGTTCCTCCCTGTCTACCATACCTCATTCATATCATAATGTAGTTTTTTGTGGTGATAGTTCTCCTCCTGGATCAAGTCCTCTACCTAAATTTTTTTGAGGCAGTTGTGGGGAAGGCAGAGAGCTTATCCTGAATCTGCTATTTTTGATTGCTTTTTAATTCAGTATAATCTTCATGTCAGAGTGGCCCATTGGGGTGGCCTGCCCTTGGCCCATACAACATGAAGGCAGCCATGCCTACACAGATTTTAATGCAGCTGTTGAAAGCCACAGATAAGAGCAAATCTTTCAAGTATCATGAGAATAATGACATATTACATACAAGAGAACTAGGATTTGATTGTTAGCTTACTTCTCCTGAGTATAAGTAAAGGTCAGAAAAGCAATATCTTTAAATCATGAAAATAAAAAAAAAAATACAGCCTCTCAACCCAAAATTCTAAATATAAAAACAAAATACATGTTTATGAATAAAGACTAAATAAAGACATTTTTTAAGGACATTTTCACATATGAGAATCTATCACCAGTAGAACTGCAGTACAGGAAATCCTAAAGGATGGCTCTCATGCTGAAAGGAAATGAAACCAGATGTTTCAGCATCTTTTTAAATGTTTATTAGCCACTGCATTTGCTCTTTTGTGAATTGACAATTCATATTATTTACATTAATTTGTATTTTCCAATTAATAAGGAACAATTTTTGAATGTTTATTGGCCATTGAAATTGTTTTATGAGTTGATAATTTATATCATTTACCCAATTTTTAAATTAAATTTCTTTAATAATTTGAAGAGCTTCCCTTAGGAAGCTCTTAGGTTCTATAAATATAAACCTTGTGTTTGTAACGTAGTTAATTTGGCTTGATGGCATTGTTTACCAAAAATGTTTAATTTTTCTTGATGAAATATATCCATAGATCTATTTTTATTTTCTGGGTATCCTACCTTAGTAGTAGTATTGTGGGCCCCTAAAATATAGACATCCACATGCATCCTAAAATTTACTGTTTATTTTTAAGATAATGACTTAAAGTCACTTTTTTTTTTTTTTTTTTTTAGTAGTTTCTCACTAATCCATCTGTTTAGTTTTTGGGCAGCCCCAGTGGCACAGCGGTTTGGCGCCTCCTGCAGCCTGGGGTGTGATCCTGGAGACCCGGGATCTAGTCCCACATCGGGCTCCCTGCATGGAGCCTGCTTCTCCCTCTGCCTGTGTCTCTGCCTCTCTCTCTCTGTGTCTATGAATAAATAAATAAAATTAAAAAAAAAAAAAAGAGAGAGTGCTTCTTGTTCTTTTTTGTGCCATGGACTTCTTTGAGAATCTGATAAAAGCTCTGAGGAGTGTATATACCTATCAAATTTTGCATATGTTATCAAAGCTTTGCAGAGTATTGATTTGTAGCCAATATATAAAAATCTTGATTCCATTTTAAGGAAAAAACTCCTTCATAAATATCATTTCTTTTTGTTTATTAGGATGATATCAGAAGTATTGATACTGGTATATCAATTAATTAGATTCGTAATTGCTTAGATACAAAACCTTCAAGTGGTTTATAAATTTTAAAATGAAATGTAAGCTCTGTATATAGGGCATGCCTATAATAAATTCATTTTCATTTTAGATATTATTGTAGATCTGTGTATCAACTATGGTGAACTAAACTACTATGCAGTTCCTAGAACTCACTGCCATTCAAGGGCCTTAGTATTAATATTTAACCCAGTGGAATATTCAGAGATTTGTTTCTAGGGGTAATTTTCATTAACCTTTCCCTTTAACTTTACTGTTTTACCAACGTTGCCAGTTCTCTTTAGTGTCTTTAGACACTAGTCTCTTTGGCCTTAAAAATTGTATTTATTCTAAAATTAAAAGATCCTGGAGAATCATGTTTTTAATATGTAAAATTTCAATTTTCCCTTAGCCAATAAATTGATAGATTTTGTCTTCTTTTAAGGCATTTCTAGGAATGTAAAACCATCTTTGCGTTTTTGGGTTGTAAGTATGTAGAACTGGAGAAAGAATGAGTTTGTGCTGCTTTTTTATTGTATTTATTCATAGTTTTTATTGCTATAAATTATGTTCAGTTGTCAGAAAGGCAGTAGAATTGGCCATCACTGTCTAGGCATATATCATTGAGTTTAGACAAAACTGAATTAGTATTCTAGTAACACTAATTTTTAATTTTTCTGAGCCCCTGATTTTCATTTTTATCTTTAAGCAAAATCAGACTGGGTAAGGGTTATTGCTTTATATGAAAAAGCTTTTAAAAAAATGTTTGGCAAAAACTCTTGGCTTTTGGTTTTTGGTTTTCTTTTTTGAAACAGTTCTAATGATTAATAATAACCTGCATGCCAAATGAGCTAGCCTTTTTAAGTTTGTATTCACTTAGAACTCTTTGGTGTTCACCATGGGTTAGTAATTATTTGTTGAAATTCCATTCCTGCTTGATTTCCATTGAAATTGTATATCCATGGTTTATTCTTCTATTTTTATGGTTCCTCTTCTGTCTGACTCTCTCTCCTAACACTCTGCAATAAGTCCTTTCCGCCTAATTGGATAGAATTTTCCTTGCCCCTGTATCATTTCCTGTACTTGGCTATTGCTCTTGCTAGTCTGATGATTCGAATGGCCTTTTGCATCCACTTAAATTGTGTCTACCATTCAGAAATAGATCTCCTTGAGAATTTTCTCAGCCTCTCCAGTCCAGTTAAGTCTCCTTTATGGTTGGTTATAACATATGTGAAATTAATTTTTAAACAGTAAAATACTACATTTTTGTTTTTTGGTAAATATTTGGCATATAAGGTATTATTGATATTCAGTAACCTTCATACATATACATAAAGCTGCCTCACATAGTACTCATTTCTTAGAGATTTTTAAAGTTTTACTAGAATATTCTTACATACAAAAAACTGCACATATTTAAACTAATGCCATAAGATTTGCATATGTAAACCCATGAATCCATTCTCAGAATTGTAATAATGCATCCATCCATCATCCTCAAGAGTTTCTTTATGCTACTTTGTTATCTTCCATTTCACTTCTTCCCCCATTCCAGGCGACTACTGATTCTGTCATTATGGATTGTCATTTTGCTATGATACTATATACATATTATCATACAGTTGTAGTCTGTGTCTCCAGCTCTCCTTTTTCCCCCTACCTTTCATTCAGCATAAATATTTTGAGATTAAGCCGTGTTTTTCATGAATTCATATTGATTTCTTATTGATAGATATCACTCTGTTGTATGGATATATTTCATTTTGTTTATCCACTTATTGGTGATCATTTGAGATTTTTTTTCCAGTTGTAGATTACTGCAGAAAAACTGCTATAAACATTTGTGTTCAGTTCCTTGTGTGGACATAGACTTACTTTTCTTGGGGAAACACTTAGGAGTGAAATGGTTGAATCATATGGTAGGTATGTAAATAAGACATACATATTGTCTTTTACAGAAACCACCAAACTGTAGTCTAAATTTTGCTTTCCCATCAGTAGTAAATGAGTTTCAGTTCCACATCTTTGTCATTACTGGTATGGTTAGGCTTATTAATGTTAATCTTTTGAATAGGTGGGTAATGGTTGCTCATTGTGGCCTGAATTGGTGTAGTTTTTAGGACAGCTTAAAAGATAAGAGTTGAACATTTATCTTTAAGTTGTTTTACTTTTTTTAAAAAAAAACTCTGAATTTGGCAAGTCTGAATTCTGTGATAGTAACTTTCTCCTTTGAAACTATAAATGTTTAAAGTTTATGTCCATGTTTACTTGGTATATTAACTACAGAATGTACTTAGAGACATTCATACACAATTATTTAAGTGTAATAGTTAAAGGAAATAAAAAATAGTGACAATAAAAGCATCAGTTCTCATAAATAAATAAACCTTATGCCCTTAGAAGTATTTAGAACTTGTTTTCTTCCATTTATGCTTTCCTTGTCAGTTTTAATAGTTTAAGAAAAAGTGAAATAATCTCTTTTCAAAATATGGTTTGCAACAAAATTGTTTCTTTTTAGTGAGAACTTTTTCTTGATTATGAAGGACAAAAGAATTTGAACACAAATTTTTCTGAGAGGTTTTTTTTTTTGTAAGATCTCTAGACATAAGATTATTTTTTAAAACAAGAAGAACCATAACCTGAGATTTGAGGCTTCATCACACATAAAACAAGAGAAAACTGTAACCCAAGTACTGTTTTATATCAAATAAGGGTTGACAACAGTGTTTTTACGCATCTGTTCTGCCCACATAAGAAGCCAGCTTTATCATCTGGATGTGTCCTGGGGCTGAAACTTCTTATAAATATGAGAATTTCACTTTTTTTTTTTTTAATGGCAAGCAGAATATGGTATCCAGCTGTGGATTTGCTTATATATTTTGTTTGCATTTTTTTCCTTGGATTTGTTTTATGCAGTATATTGCAATATGTTGTCATACAAATTCTGTGATTAATGCTTATTTATGAAATCTTATGTAAATATCTTAGAACTCAAACAATGTGCAAGTTAAACAGTTTTTTTCTCTAAATATTGGAATGACAAATCCAAGGGGAATAGTAGTTTGGATAGTTTATGTTCTTTATCTATAGCAAAGTCTCATATGTAACATTTTCCTTTTACTATTCTATGTTATGTCATCCTTTTTCACTTCATTTTGCTGGACAGGAAATCTTGTTTCTGGTTTATTCCTCAGAAAAGTAAGGAGAATTTAAATGTGGAAATCATTTAGAAATAAGACTGGTAATTATGTAATTAAATAATCGTATTTACTAGTATATATTTGTTATCTAATTCTGATACTGACCTCTGCTTAAGAGGCATTTCTTTGTGTTTGTTCTATTGGTCATATATTCAAAGTAATCCACTGTCCCATAATAAGCTGTTTTATTAACATTATTACTATAGTAACATGGTTTTCCCACAAAAATGCTAAGTTGCTCATAAAATATCACAGTATGAATATGTGGCAGACTTCATGTATAAATTCGTTATATCTCCTTCAAATTCAAATCATGATAAAATACTTAAAATTGTAAACCTGTTACATGAATTTTCTCTGTATATCTCATCATTTTATCAAAATATTCATTATCATATGTATAACTATATATGATTATGTATCATAGATTATAGATAATGATATAATATCATGATCAGTGGTACATTAATAGATTCTTATTTCATATATTCTTGTTTCCCTGGACTCTGTTTTATTTTTCTCACATGTCATAACTTAGTTAATTGTGATTCGAAGTTGAAAGGCTTATTTTCCTTTTTTTTTTTCCGTCTGCTCAGGTGCAGCTCTTATATGAGCTAACTGATAATGTGAATAAGGTCTGGAATAAGATTCAGAGGAGAGGCAATCTCAGTCCTTCCTCAGCCTATCCAGAAACAATGGTAGGGCCAGTCCCTGGTTCTCCAGTGAGAAGCAGTGTAGGCACAGCTCCTCCAGATACCAGCACATGCAGCCCATCTGCTGATTTTGGAACTACTACTGAGGTAAGAGTTTTTGAAAAATTCTTTTGCCAGTGAAGGGTGATCTATACCACAGAGTTCTGTATCAGGATTGAGAGTGAAGATGACCTCACTTGTGGAAGCTGGCAGGTTCAGAAGGCTCATGGGGAGCTGTGGTGGCAGTGGCTGTTTATTAATGTTCCTTTTAGGTCCCAGTATTTTAATCACTTTCAGTAGATAGTGCTTAGTTCAGGACAGTGTGTATGTGGGAGGGTGGTCTCTGAAATGGAAAAAACCTGAGACAGGACACAGTAAAGGCATGTTTCCTCAGAAGTATGGAAACTTAAAAGCTGAGTGAAAAAGAGGCTTATGCTTCCTTTGCCCTACCTTCTCTGCCCCTGCTCTTTTTGTAAACCACAGTCTTATTATTATCTTTACATTAGTGGTTTTCAATCCTTTCGGACCCAAAGTCATTTCCTTCTCTCTTCAGTGATAAAAGCCTTTCTTTTCACTCTTAGCACCCTAAATTCACCCAATATGGCAGTGCCCTTTTATAACAAATATTTTATAATACTCCTTTACTATCCTGAAGTGAAAATAAAAAATAATATAATCCACATACATAGTTTCAGAAGTATCTAATGTCTTTTTTTTAAAGATTTTTATTTATTTATTTGCAAGAGAGAACATGAGAGAGAGAAAGCAAAGCATGGGGAAGGGGCAGAGGGAAAGGCAGACTCCCTGCTGAGCCGGGAGCCTGATGTGGCACTTAATCCCAGGACCTTGGGATCATGAGACACTTAACTGACTGAGCCATCTAGATACCCCAATATCTCAAAATATAAAGGATTAAAGGAATATAATTCAAGAGATAATAAGTTATTTCAACATATATTTAAATGTTCAGGCATGCATGACTATGTTAGAAGAAGACATAATGAAGTAGTCAGGTACATATTATTGCTGTGAATGTGGCTGATACAGATAGACTCATGCAGGTCTGTATACAATACCACAAGTGGTAGTGTTGTGACATCATTTTGGTGACATCCATTTTCTGAAATAGTGGCAAACTTGCTAAAGTTTGAACAAGGGCAGCCTGGGTGGCTCAGCGATTTAGTGCCGCCTTCAGCCCAGGGAGACTCAGGATCAAGTCCCGCATTGGGCTCCCTGCTTGGAGCCTGCTTCTCCCTCTGCCTGTGTCTCTGCCTCTCTTCTTTCTTTCTTTCTTTCTTTCTTTCTTTCTTTCTTTCTTTCTTTCTTTCTTTTCTTCTCTCTTTCTCATGAATAAATAAATATTTAAAAAATATTTACTTTTTTAAAAAAAAAGTTTTGAACAAAGCAATATTTCATTTCATTTAAGTAGTTACATTTCTATGACTCTTGGTATATAATAAAATCATGCAGAAATGCCAAAAATAGTATTTAGGTACAAAACTGAATTCAAGGACACCTGGGTAGCTCAGCGGTTAAAGCATCTGCCTTCAGTTCAGGGTGTGATCCTGGAGTCCTGGGATCAAGTCCCACATCGGGCTCCTGGCATGGAGCCTGCTTCTCCCTGTGCCTGTGTCTCTGCCTCTCTCTCTGTGTCTCTCTCTCTCTGTCTCTCATGAAAAAATAAATAAAATCTTTAAAAAAAAAACTGAATTCAATCTTATTTCCAAATATTTATACACAAGATTTTCACCTGTGTAAATTTCTGTGAGCCAGGGAGCGCCTGGGTGGCTCAGTTGGTTAAGCGTCTGTCTTCATGAGCTCAGGGTATAAACTCTTAAAAAAAGTTTCTGTGAGTGAGTTTTTGCTTTTTAAGACTGTCTTATTTATCATAGAACCTCTTAATTCCCCTACTCCTAATCTTTAAATGCCAGTAGTGACACTCAAAGAGTCAACCAAAAACATCCTAATACATTTCCATAACACACTGTAGAGGGCTGAACTTCTGAAAACTAGTATAAAAGATAGAGGTAAAAATTATGTTTTTGTTTTTGCTTCAAGATATTTCTTCTGGAAACAGTTATTGCTAAAATACAGAATGGGAAGAAGAAGGAAGTAAAGGGGTTATTTTTTTTTTCAAATAAATCAATAAAGGCAATCAAACTCCATTAAATGGGTATTATTTTTTACTTGCTTTGAGGTCCTAACATATGTTAGAATAGATTTATTAGACTGCATAAGCAACTTCTCTATCCCTGCTCATTCTAAATTCTGAGAAACGTGGTGACCTGAATGATGGGTATTACCCGCCCCCACCCGACCTACCTCTCCTACCCCTCTACCCTCCCCCCAAATGAGGCATAGGTCAAGAATCTATAAATGTGCCATTATAAGGTAAGTGGGACATATTCCTTCTAGGGTAAAAACAGTGAGTTCTTTCTTGGAGATTCCTAATGTTCTTAGAATTTAAAAACTCCTCCAGTTTAAAAAACAACAACCACACTATATTGAATGTGGTAGTGTCCAAACTTGGTTAACCGAAGACTCTTTTATTTCTAATCAAAGCTTGGGGTGATAAATTGCTAAACAAGGATAGTACAAGTGAAATTGATAGATCAATTTAAGTCATAGAGACAAAGGAGAGTGGTTTTTTTTTTTTTAAGATTTTATTTATTCATGAGAGACACAGAGAGAGAGAGGGGCAGAGAGACACAGGCAGAGAGGGAAAAGCAGGCTCCATGCAGGGAGCCCCATGTGGGACCGGATCCCGGGTCCCCAGGTCACACCCTGGGCTGAAGGTGGCGCTAAACCGCTGAGCCACCAGGGCTGCCCAAGAGTGTTCCTTTTTAAACAGTTGTTTACTAAGTACTTTATTTATTGAGATGTCCAAATAAATAGGAATACCTGCTTTGGGGAGTGGCTTTTTAGAAAGAAACATTTAAAAAACATTGAAGACCAATGAAGACAACATTCTCATGGAGTGGTTACATCTGTTGGTTGTCCATCTGGGGACTGCCATTCACACAAAGTACTGTATAAATTGTGCTCTCTATTGTACAGTGTCCAACCTACACAAAAGGAAATGGTGGCCCATTTCTATTACATCTTGTAATTACATCTTGTATAGATGTAATAGAGATGAACATGCCCTATAATTGTAGGAGTATGATTCACAGATTATTCTATGGAATCTGTGGATATTTCTCGAGAAAGTAACATTGAGATAGATTTTAAACAACGAAAATGATATTTGTAGCAATTTTGTTATAGTAGGTGTATTATAATATAATCTAGAAGAATGATTTCTTCATTTGCCAAAATGGGGAAATTTATAAAGGGAGATATAAACAAAGGGGAGATTTTTTTCAATCACATAAAAAGAAATTCTGATTTTAATAATAAATTCCTAACATTACTGCAATTAATTGAAATTTAGAATGTTGAGGATTTTTTCTGATTGAGTTGTAAACATAAACAATGAAAATGCTCCTAGTTTTATGTTAGCTATGGATTTAATCTGATCTGTGTGAAGAAGATCTGTAAATGAAAGAATCTTACTACAAAAGTCTCAAGTCCCTAATGTATACTATATATGAATTGTGGGACACATGCATTGATAATCTTTCTTTATTAAATAAATTGTTGCCACTAAGTGTAGATATGTTATTTATCATGTATAACACTTGAGGTTTTGTGGTATGTATTTTTTCACTTCTGGGAAGTCCTCAGACAATATCACTTGAGAAAATATTTCTACATTGTCTTCAGTCTCTGTTTAAGTTATTTCCTCAATTTCATTATTGTTATTGTTAACTAGTAACATAGTGTTAATTATGATTTTATGTCCTGGTTAAATGTATGTCACTTTTTTAATTGTAAAATACAATATAAAATTACCTTTAGCCATTTTAAATGTACCATTCTGTGGCACTGTTGTGCAACCATCATGATCATCTATCACTAAGACTTTTTTATCTTACTCAACTGAAATTCTGTACCTATCAAACAGTAACTCCCCATCTTAACCATTAAGCCTTCCAGTCCATGAACATGGGACATTGTTTCATTTATATACATATTTTTATTTCATTTAGCAATATTTTATAGTTTTCAGCATACAAGTGTTTCACCTCTTTGGTTAAATTTATTCCTAAGCATTTTATTCTTTTGTTTGTTTGTTTGAGTGAGGGAAGGGGGAGGGACAGAGAGAGAGAGAGAGAGGGAGAGAGGCAGAATCTTCAGCAGTCTCTACGGCCAGGGCAGAGCCTGACTCAGGGCTTGATCTCATAATAAGATCATGCATGATCTGAGTGGAAATAAGAGTCACTCACCTAACCAACTGAGCCACCCCGGTGTCTCAGTATTTTATTATTTTTGATGCAGTTTAAATGGGATTGTTTTATCAATTTCTTTTTCTGATCATTCACTGTTTGTGTATAGAAGAAACACAACTGGTTTTTGAGTGTTGTTTTATATTCTGCAACTTTGCTGAATTTATTCTAACATTTTCTTGTGTGGGTTTGTGTGGAATCTTTAGGACTTTCTACATATAATGTCATGTGTTCTGTGAACAAAGATAATTTTACTTCTTTCCACTTTGGATGCCTCTTATTCTTGACTAATTGCTCTGACTGGGACTTCCAGTAATATTCAATGAATATTCCATTTAATTCTTTAAATATTAGGCAATATTTTCAGATAGAACATTATTTTTTTCTTTTGATAGTAATTTTGTGTGAAGCAAACTTACTATGTTTTAGCTCTGTTGAATTTTGTACAATACCAAATATAGTGAAAAATTGTCCCTTTATTGCTTTTTCTATTTCCATATTATTTGTGTTTTTTTTCTGTTATTTTTTATCTGACATTATAAGGTAGAAGTAAAATTATTTAGACTGAAAGGCTTCCATTGGGTCAAAAGTAAAGATGTTAAATAATGATTATATTGTTTCAAGGCTATCCTAGATGTGAAATAAAAACTCTCCGCTCCACTACTATCCATCCATTGCCTATTATCTTTCTATCAGAGGATAACCCTAATTTAAGCAACCAGTACAGTGCTTAACGCAGAGTGGGTTTCAAACACATTGCTCTCGCGTATGTGGATGTTAAATGATTTGGGAATATCAACTCATGATTAAATCAAATCTGATTTATTATAGTATAGAGCATGTATATATTCACTAAGTATAAATATATTTTGATATAAATTCATAAAACTATATAATGAGCATTTTTTAGTATTTCTTTTGTTTTAAATGTAATTATTTTATATTTTTATATAAAAATATATATGTCCAAATATTTTGAGAGTCTAATCCTTTTGTTTGTTGTGTTCTTAACTTTTACTCATCATAGATTGTTTCCTTGTTTGTTAATGTAACCTTATATTGGGAGTTTTTAATTTTTTGCGGGGGGGGGGAGTTTTTAATTACTGGAGCTTTTCTATGAGACTTTACATTGTGATTGAGGCCCTATTCCCACAAAGGGATTTTATGTATTTGCTTCCTTGAGGGACTCCAGGGGCTATTACTACCCTGAAACCCCTTTACTGTTTATTTCTTAACTAGAAGCTTTATTGAAACATTCTGGCAGTATAAAATCAAGCCCTCAATTCTATATATATAATCCAGGATTAGGTTGAAAAAGTCTCAGTGATAACTTTTTTCTTTACCTAAGATAAGATAGATAATTCTTGTAGTGCCTGGGTGGCTCATTTGGTTAGGCCTCCAACTCTTGGTTTTGACTCCAGTCATGATCTCAGGGGTCAGGGGACTAAGCCCCATATCAGGTTCTGTGCTCAGCAGGGAGTCTGCTGGAGATTCTCTCTCTCTCTCTCTCTCTCTCTCTCCCCCCCCCATCTCTCCCTCTCTCCCTCCCTCCCTCCCCCTTTGCCTCCCTTCTCTATTCCTTCCTCCTTCCCTTTCATCTCTCTCCCTCCCTCTTCCATTGTCCCTCTTACCACTTGTTTTTTCTCTCTTTCTCTCTAAAATAAATAATAAGATCTTTTAAAAAATAATGCTTTTTTTTCTTGGTTTATTCTGTAGTATTTTTTTTTCTTTCTTTTTCTTTTTTTTAGAAAAAGAGAGAGAATCTTAAGCAAGCTCCACACCCAGCATGGAGCCCAGTGTGGGGCTTGATTTCACAACCCTGAGATCATGACCTGAACTGAAATTGAGAGTTAGACACTTAATTGATTGAGCCACCCAGGAACCCCTGTTTTTCTACTTTCTTAAATTGGATACTTAGCTTAATAGTGGTTAGCTTTTTAAAAAAAATTAAATGTTTAAGACACAGTCTTTTATCCTTACGAGGAATTTATAGAATTTGAATTGAGACATGGATATGTTTATATACATAATATATAGGTAGACTGGGAAATTTAGTCCATAATGGATTCTGCTTCCTAGAGATAATTCTGTATTATATAGAAGGGGGAACAAAAATTTTATTTTTTTATAGCAAAAAAATATATAAAAAAATAAAATGCTGAATGGATGTTAAGTGAAAACTGACAGATTAACTTCTAATGTTGGAAGCTTTGGTTTATGGCAAAATTTAACTTACATTCTTGATTGATTCAGGGATTAAAATTGCTTTAGGTAGCGTAGCTTAAAGAAGAAGTGAGATACACACACAGAGGAATATTACGCAGCCATAGAAAAGAATGAAATCTTGCCATTTGCCACAACATGAATAAAGCTAGAGAATATCATGCTAAGTGAAATAAATAAGTCAGAGAAAGATAAATAACATGATTTCACTCATATGTGGAATTCAGAAAACAAAACAAAGAGAGGGGAAGGGAAGCAAACCAAGGAACAGACCCTTAGCTATAGAGAACACATTGATGCTTATCAGAGAGGAGGTGAATGAGGGGATGGGTGAAATAGGAGATGAGGATTAAGGAGTACACACTTGTGATTAGCACTGAGTGTTGTATGGAATTGTTGAATCACTGTATTACACACCTGAAACTTAAATTACATTGTATAGTACCTAACTAGAATTTAAATAAAAACTTTTAAAAGGGCAGCTGGGTGATCAGCAATTTGGCGCCATCTTCAGCCCAGGGCATGATCCTGGAGACCCGGGATTGAGTCCCACGTCAGGTTCCCTGCATGGAGCCTGCTTCTCCCTCTGCCTGTGTCTCTGCCTCTCTCTCTGTGTGTGTCTCTCATGAATAAATAAATAAATATTAAAAAAAAACTTTAAAAAATTCTGGCATGAAGTGGTTCATTTCTTAGCCTCCAGTAATTATTTAAAACACATTTATTGGGATCTCTGGGTGGCGCAGCGGTTTGGCGCCTGCCTTTGGCCCAGGGCGTGATCCTGGAGACCCGGGATCGAATCCCACGTCGGACTCCCGGTGCATGGAGCCTGCTTTTCCCTCTGCCTGTGTCTCTGCCTCTCTCTCTCTCTCTCTGTGTGACTATCATAAATAAATAAAAATTTTAAAAAATCTTAAAAAAAAAAATAAAACACATTTATTTTCCGTTAAATTTAAAGTGTATATGGGGTGGGGCACCTGGGTAGCTCAGTGGTTGAGTGTTTGCCTTTGGCTGAGGTCATGATCCCAGGGTCCTAGGATCATGCAGGGATCCTGCTACTCCCTCTGCCTATATCTCTGCCTCTCTCTGTGTGTCTCTCATGAATAAATAAAGAAAATCTTTTTAAAAAGTAAATATGGGACAAAATAGGTACATGTGGCCAAAAGGCAAAAACTATCAATTATAAAACAAGTAAGTCCTGAGGATATAATATACAGCACGGTGATTATATAGTTAATAATACTGTATTCTGTGTTTCAAAGTTGATAAGAGACTAGGCTTTAAAAGTTCTCATCACAAGAGAAAAATAAGTATTCATGGTGATGGTGATGGATTTTAACTAGACTTACTATGATCATTCACAATACATACAAATATTTAATTATTATGTTTTACACTTGAGACTATTATGTTATATGTCAGTTATATCTATTGAGATACTTATTGAAAAACACAAGTGAATATTAGACTGAGAAGTTGTTTGACATCACCTGCTATAGCAAAACTTTTGTCAGTTTTTTGGTTGTTATAGTGCAGTAATCCTAAACAGTAATCCACCTCAAATTATTATTCCAAACAATTCTTTAGAAAGCAAATTTAGTTTGGGACTCGTGGGTGGCTTGGTCGGTTAGGTGGCCAACTCTTGATTTTGCTTAGGTCATGATCTGAGGGTCATGGGATAGAGCCTAGGACCAGGCTCAGTAGGGAGTCTGCTTGAGGATTCTCTCTTCCTTTCCCTCTACTCCTTCCCCCTATTGACACACATGTTCTCTTTCTCTCTCAAATAAATAAGTCTTGTTTTTAAAAAAGATAAATTTTGTTTGAATACTCAGTTGTTATTTTAAGAATATATTATAATCATTTTACACTTCCCCTTGGAAGTAGACTTTATTTATTTAATAAATAACTGTTTTATTTAATATTTGTCTTTAAATAGTTTTATCTTCAACATTTAGGGAGAAACTTTTATTCACAATGTGAGAATCATGGGGCACCTTGGTGGCTCAGTTGTTAAGCATCTGACACACATTCCCAGCTCAGCTCTTGATCTCAGGATCATGAGTTCAAGCACTGCATTGGGCTCCACACTGGGCGTGGAATGTACTTTAAAAATGTGGGAATCTTAGCATTTATTATCATCTGATCAATTGAATAGCTGTTGGAAGACAAAGATAATGTCTCAAAATATTTATGAGAAGTTAAGCTTCCATTTTAGCCTTTACATATATCAACAAAACATTTTGTTTGTAATGTTTTTCCCATTTCAAAGTAATCATATCAAGAATGTCTCTGGTTTCTCAATTATTGACTTACTTCCTTTGAATTAAATTTTTTTGTTATTTGGGTAAATACGTAGTAGTGTAATTGCTGGATCATAGGGTAGTTCTGTTTTTCACTTTTTGAAGAACCCATGTACTGTTTTCCAGAGTGATTGCACCACTTTGCATTTCCACCAACAGAGCAAGAACATTCCCCTTCTCTGCATCTTCACCAATACCTGTTGTTTCTTGTGTTGTTGATTTTAGCCTTGTTGACAGGTACAAGATGATATGTATCATTATAGTTTTGATTTGTATTTCCCTTATTGATGATGAGTGATGTTGAGCATCTTTTCATGTCTGTTGGCCACCTGTATGCCTTCTATGGAAAATTGTCTGTTTATGTCTTCTGCCCATTTTTAAGGGGATTATTTGTTTTTTTTTTAGTGTAAAGTTTTATAATTTTTTTTAAGATTCATTTATTTGAGAGAGAGAAAGAGAGAGCTGGGGAAGGACAGAGGGAGAGAAAGGGAATCTCAAGCTGTCTCTCTGCTGAGTGTGGAGCCTGATGCAGGGCTTAATCCCCCAACCTGAGATCATGACCTGAGCCAAAACCAAGAGTTATACACTTAACCAACTGAGCCATCCAGGTACCCCAAGTTTTGTAATTTCTTTACGGATTTTGGATACTGAACCCTTTATTGTCATTTGCAAATATCTTCTCCCAGTCTGTAAATTGCCTTTTAGTTTTTTGATTGTTTTCTTCGCTATGCAAAAGCTTTTTATTTTGATCAAGTCCTAGTAGTTTATTTTTACTTTGTTTCCCTTGCCTCAAGAGAAGCATCAAGAAAGAAACTGCTACGAGGTCGCCTTATGTTTGTTGTGCTTATTTATATCAATTCTGTATCTGGGAAATTTTTTTATTTCTAATTGATTTTGCATTCAAAAACGTTCATAAAAATTTTAAAACATTTACTACTTAAAGTATTGTTTTTCTTGCAGAGTCAGGTCAAATATATCCCATTATTTTGGCTATAAAGAATTCACTATAAATGAATCTAGTTTTAAAAAGCGCACTCTTAACAACTGTATTAAGTAGAAGAGAAGTATTTGTTTATATGATCCTTGGGTGATTTATGTTTTAAACTATGAGTAATTCTTTTTATGTTGACATGTTGATAGGAAGTACCATATTTTTCAGTGAATATCAATCTGGATGGTCACAGAGGGGGAAATAGGAGTAAGAGGCGTAAGTACAAAGCTTAAAAACAGTTCATTTTCCCCACCCTTGCATTGAAATAGTGAGAGCAAAGGTAGTGGAAACCACAGCAGGCCACTTGTTAGTGTTGAGTTAAGTACAAACCATGGTGGAAGTGTTTAGCCCTTTGGGAAGTTCTGTGATTGAACAAGAATGCTGGAGTTATTTTGATAAGGGAGAATAGCAGTGTGGCCAAAACTATGATCATCCCTGAGCTCTGAAGCAGTCCAGGGATGAAGGGCTGCACTGTTTGCTCTTCCAGATGAACAAAGATAAATTCAGCTATAAAAATAAACTCAGTCTTTTGGTCAATTTGCAACAAAATGGTGAAAGAATTGAACTGTATATTTTAGAACTTGGCATAAAGAGATGTGGGAAAATAGTTCAGCATCTCCAATTCTGGCTCAATTTTTGCTATAGATTTGGAAATAGAGCAGAAAATTAATGCACAAACATATTTAACAACGCCACACCAAATGTTGTAAATCCAAAATGAAAATTGAAACTGTGTGAGGATGGAGAGCAAAAGTCTTTTTCAGGAGTGCTTACTTATTAAATTTGAAGCCACAATTTTCTTAGCATTCCTACTGAATATACTTAATAATATGAAAAAGCTAGGTCACAGCACATAGGTGCTGTTTTCTCTGCAGTTTCCATTCTTGGGACTATGGTATTCTAACTGTTGAAGCATAATTTAATTTATGAATGCTTCTGCTCTAAGAACCTACCCATAAAGAAAGGCATATTGACTACATTATGTTGTCTTTTATTGAATTTAACTTCATAAAATGCATCCTTTTCTGGGATTACTTTGTGCATTTCACTAGATGTTGTTTTACTTTAGGCAGGACCAAAACGCTGAATTTTTGTATACCTTCTCAAATTTTAAGAATTTCAATTATAGCAAAGTTAGGACTACTTATTTTGGAGAAGCATTCATATGAAAATACCATAAACATGGGCTGTTTGGTTTGTTTGGTATAACTGGAACAAGGAATGACTACATTATCTTCAGATTTAAGTCTATAATTTTCTGTCACAGTAAATCATAGGACACTTTTGCCTTTCTGTGCCTGGTGCCTAAGTATTCCAACTATAAGTACTTGTCTATTCTTTTATGAAAATCATCCTCGTTTAGCCTCTCCTTCTGGGTATTCAAGGAAATTAAGTTCTCCTTCTGACTGAGAGGTGTTGTAAAATTTATGTCAAGGTAAACACTTCATGTAGGTGGTGAATATACCTGAGTAGATGGCATATCTGTGGTAATGAGAGAAATTTTGGTTTGGTTTTGTGTGAGGTTTTACTCATCATCCTTGCTCTTAGTTGCCAGATTAGTGGCTTCTGCTCTGAGAAACTATCCATAGAAAACCATATACTGACCATGTTATGTTCCTTCTATTGAATTTTAAGGGATGTTTTTATTCTGGCTGTTGACTACTGGTCATGAGTCCTTAGCATAGGAAGTGAGGCATTTTGAGGCATTTTGTTTGAGGCATTCAAAGCAACAATGAACTATTAGAAATTGAGGACATATGGCAAAGGAGAATGTGCTGACATTAGAAAGATGACAAAATTAGGAAGACAGGAAAGTATAGAATACCAAATTTTACAAGACTATTGAGTGTACAATTCCTAAAGAGTAGTTCAGTTGGATGGTGATAATTAGACCTACTACTTACAAATTGCTTATATGCAATCACTTTATGTTCATGTTCCTATTTCTTCTTAACAACTCTAAGAGATAAATATCAAAATAACCATTTTACAGAGAAGGAAACAAACTCTGAGAGGTTAAATCACGTGGTTACGGTCTGAAGAAGGCCTTAACCTAGTGTATGATGCTGCCTACCAGACTGAATTTAACTATCTATAACTAGGGATCCCTGGGTGGTGCAGCGGTTTGGCGCCTGCCTTTGGCCCAGGGCGCGATTCTGGAGACCCGGGATCGAATCCCACATCAGGCTCCCGGTGCATGGAGCCTGCTTCTCCCTCTGCCTGTGTCTCTGCCTCTCTCTCTCTCTGTGACTATCATAAATAAAAAAATAAAAAAAAATAACTATCTATAACTAATGTTTAAAAGTATATATACATCTTTAAAACAAGTAAGCATGCTATAGGGTATTAGGTCAATTCTCAGAGAATGGATATTTTTGAAGGTTTTAAATGGACAGCAAAGTTGGACTTTTAAAAACCCAAATACTTGGTAGTTTATCCTAAAAGAACAGAATACATGAGTGAGTGATCACTATACCTGTCACCATGTCTTCCTGCATTTGGGGCTGAAGCTATTCAGCTCCAAACCAGGATTTCTTTTTCTCCAAACCACTTAACAGCTGCTGAAAAGATTTAACAAAAACAATGATGACCAAATGACCCTTTTACAGAAAGTTTTTTAGTACCAAATGTGGGAACTTGCATATTCATAATTCATCATGTACTTGTTGAATTGAATAAGCCCATGCTCTTTAATTCTAGCCATTTAGCCATATAATCATCTTTAAAAATCGATTGTTGGGGCACCTGGCTGGCTTAGTTGATAGAGCATGTGACTTAATCTCCAGGTTGTGAATTTGAGTCCCATGTTGGGTGTAGAGATAACTTAAAAAATTTTTTTCTTTTAATCTATTGTCAAATCCAACTTTTTATTATATTCTTATATTAAAATATGTGTGGCATGATAAATGTTCTGTTTCTTAAGCCATGCTAATTATGCCAATCACTTTGCTATGGATATTGTAGATTCATACATAAGCACTGTATAGCAGTGGTAGACAAACTGTTTCTATAAATGGCTAGATTGTAAATATTTTAGGTTTTGTGGACTATAGCATCTCTATAGAAACTTCTTAACTGCTAAAGAGCAGCCATAGGTAATAAGTAAGTGAATGAATTGGCTGTGATCTAGTAAAACTTTATTTGCAAAAATAGAGAAAGATTTGGCCCTTGGCCATATATAGCTTTGTTTGCAGACCCTACTCTCTAAGGAAATAACCTATGGTACAACCCAAACTTCTTCTGGATCTTATGTACTCTTAGAGGAGACTGGAATGACATATATGGGCATCGTAACTATAAAAACAAAACACATGATTAGTATATATTATTAGCATAAGCATTTATATGATTTAGCATAAGCATTTATATGATAGTATATATTATTAGCATAAGCATTTATATGATTATATGATTATAATCATTAGCATTTATGATATTGAAAAGATATCACTAGTAATTTCAAATTTTAAATAATTTTTTAAGTTATTTTTATTTGTTACACAGTTGTTTTTTTTCATCCCAGGGAGATTCTATACAAGCAGGCGATGATTCACCATTCTCAGATTCTGTTACCTTGGAACAAACTACAAGTAACATTGGTGGATCCAGTGGACGTATTAGTCTGTGGATGCAGTGGGTGCTCCCCAAAATAACTATAAAACTCTTTGCTCCAGATCCTGAAAATAAAGGCACAGGTACAGGGTTACTTTTCTTCTCTACTGGAAAGATAAAATATTAAATACTATTTTTAGAAGAAATAGTAGACTTAGTTTTATTTATCACTGTCATTTAAACA
Source organism: Nyctereutes procyonoides (assembly GCF_905146905.1). Taxonomy (NCBI): domain Eukaryota; kingdom Metazoa; phylum Chordata; class Mammalia; order Carnivora; family Canidae; genus Nyctereutes; species Nyctereutes procyonoides. Next base: position 14,312,623 of record NW_026575137.1, read on the forward strand.
TCATTATATATAACTCAGTTGATTTCTATTAGCAATACTATAATACCTAAATTTTGTCTTTTTATATTAAAATTCATTCTAAAAGCCATGAGGTAACTTTTTCATTGGTTGTATTGATGCATTTTATCATTGTCATTAAAAGTATTGCGAAGATTCTTGACTAATATCAGATACAGCACTTCAAACATAAATGAATTTCTTCTGTCTTGAAATTGGTATCCTGTCTTAATTGTGAGGCCTCTCTTAATGTTATTTTTCCTTATTATTGTAGGATCTTGCGTGGTTAATGAGAGAAAGTCTCATTTCCTCTGTAGACGTCAAGTATATATATGTGAACATAAAATTGAAAACAGAAGGTTTTAATATTGATTGTGAGGCCTGTGCTGATTTTAATGTTTGCTTCTTATTGCAGAGCTTTGTATGGTCAGTGAACTAGAAGATCTCAGTGCTTCCATAGATGTTCAAGATGTATATACCAAAGTGAAATGTAAAATAGAAAGTTTCAATATTGATCACTATAGAAGCAGGTAAATAATGTATAATAAATATGGGAAGAGCTATACTTTCTTTGAACACAGTCTATATAAGAATTTTTATGTTTTAATTTGGATTTTTTTTAAATACTATACTTGTTCCCAGAGAAGATTCTTAACAGATAAATTGATCAGTTTTCCTTGAAATTCATTCATATATGGAACATAACAAAGTTTTGTTTCATAAGATGGCAAATCTGCTCATACTACCCATACTGCTGTATTAAATGTAATAGGCTGCTTTTACAGTTTGTTATTTTGTATGTTTGCAAAGACGCTGGAGACATAATTGATGGTTTTGGTTTTTGCTGTATACTCCCTATCCACTCTCCATACTAGTATAATCACAGATTGAAATGGAGTGACATCTCATGGCCCTTGGTACTTGGAGACTTATTTTATCTCACAGTTGATTAATATACATGTGGTGGATATTTCTAGAACCAATTTTTCTTTCCCTAGTAATTTTTTATGAAAAGTATGATATAAACAAATATAATTTATATTTAAATTTATGAACAATATAGATTGTGTTAAATATAACTACTTTAATTCTTTAATAAGTAATGGCAGTAAAAAAGTAAAGTTTTATATATCTTCACAAAGATACAAAGCAATTTTGTCCTTTTTCCCAAATAAAAATAATGAATGCTTTCTGTGTTTTTGTTTTGTTCTGTTTCGCTTTAGAATACTAACTACCCTGGAATTTGTTTTTTTTTTTTATTGAAATATAATTTACATACCATAAAACTCACACATTTATTTATTTGCTTATTTATTTTAAATATTTTACTTATTTATTCATGAGAGACACAGAGAGAAAGAGAGGCAGAGCCACAGGCAAAGGGAGAAGCAGGCTCCATGCAGGGAGCCGAATGTGGGACTCGATCCTGGGACTCCAGGATCTCGCCCTGGCACTAAACCACTGAGCCACCCAGAGATCCCCAAAACTCACACATTTATTTATTTTTTTTTAAACGCACACATTTAAAAAAATATTTTACACAGCATATTTTCAGTCTCATATTGGTATAGAAACAGCCTTACAGCCTTTTTTTTTTCTGAATTTATAGTATTCATTCAGCAGTTATTTATTGAATGCCTGCAGAAGCACATGTTCTTCTGCTGTGTGGAGTATACTTGGCCCCAAGCTCAAGCTGGTAAATAAACCCTCGTGTACTTTATTGGTACATCAGAGACCTTAAAAACAATATTTTTTTACTTAATAGGTTTCTAACTTACGTTGAAAAGAGTTGAATTTTTATTCTTTATCTTATTGCTTATCACATATATTGTATTGGTTATGTCAATGACTATCAAATCTCTCCAGCCAAAAAATTGTGCCATAATTGTGAAGTTCAAAATATTTTGCTAGCAGGCAGCCCGGGTGGCTCAGCGGTTTAGCGCCACCTTCAGCCCAGGGCCTGATCCTGGAGACCCAGGATCGAGTCTCATGTCAGGCTCCCTGCATGGAGCCTGCTTCTCCCTCTGCCCGTGTCTCTGCCTCTCTCTCTCTCTCTCTCTCTCTCTCTCTCTCTCTCTCTGTGTGTCTCTCATGAATAAATAAATAAAATCTTTAAAAAATATATTTTGCTAGCTTTTTATTACAGCCTATTACAATAGTAGTATTTTACAAAGCATATGAGCATATAATAATTGTTATGTTGTAATAACCATGACCTATTTTAATTGATCTTTGATAATGGAATGCTTAGCTCTTTAGGTCCTCCTGAATAGCATGTCTCTTTATGAAAGTGATTTTTGTGGGTGATACATGATTATTATGTTATAGTTGAAATCATTTCCTGATGATGTGAATATTATAATGTATGTTCTAGATCATCAGTGACTTTACTACTAAATTTATCTAAGTTTTAAATATTTGTTCATTCACTTAAGTCAAAATATTTATTGAGTGTGTATTATGTATACTCTGCCAAGCACTGAGGATATAGTGTTTGAGAAAAATAGACAAAAATCATGCCCTTATGGGCCTGCTAGTCTCATGGGTAAAATAGAAATAATTAACCAATCAATAAGTATACAGGTTGCCATGAAGACAAATGCTTCTATGCAAAACTATCAGGATGTGGTGCTAATATAAATAGTTTGATTACATTGTCAGATCCATGTTTTATTATAGTTCAGTGTAGTGTTGTTTACATAATAACCTTTTGAAATAGTTATAAATGCTCAATTTTTTAACTCAGAAAAATGCAAGAGAACAGATAAGGTGAACTTATGTTTTCCAGGCCAGGGGAAGGTTGGCAGTCAGGACATTTTGAAGGAGTATTTCTACAGTGCAAAGAAAAACCTGTGGTGAGACTCATTTAGTAATTATGATTTTTTGAAAATATATCATAAACTGTTTATCTTTGTTCTGTCATGCAATAGGACTAATGCTTACAAGAATTAGAGCTCAGAGTAAATTCTTTTTGACTTGTTCTTTCAAAATTACATTATAAAATAAAACTATTCCTTTAAGCTGCTTGTGTTTTGTAACCATTTTCCTGTTACAGGTATTAGCAAATTTTTCAAACAGCAAAGGTAGGACTGCTTTTATTAAAATATTTTATCATGAATGTATTATTATGTTGACTTCTTAGAAGTTCTTTTTATTCATAAATGAATTCATGTTGGATTATCCTTTATCATAGACTAAAAGTAGTAACTTTACACTAAAAGCAGTTATTTTTCATTTACTTCCATTAACAATGCTTTTGCAGAAGATGGTCCAGACAGGCCATACCTAGTAGTGGCTCAAACCTAAACCTATGCAAACTTGAGCAAAATTAAAACTATCCAGATATTTTTGCTTATGGCTTTTATTGCTTTTTGTCTTTTCACCTTCTTTGCTCCTGTCCATCACCTCAAGCTTTGGGGAAGAGTGTTGGTCTCTGGGGCAATGTGGAGGTGTCTTCCTTTCCTGTACTGACAAGCTGAACAGACGCACCTTGTTGGTTCGACCCATCAGCAAGCAGGACCCTTTCAGTAATTGCTCTGGCTTCTTTCCTTCTGTAAGAAATCATTTTAAAATTATGCTACAGAACTCCCACTAACAGGAATCCAGAGAAGGAATTGGAACTATCCATAGTGTCAACTCTTGATTTTCATCTTCCTCTGTATCATCTACTTTGTCAATGAACTCCACTGTACTTTTAAATCATAGGCTATTTTCCACTACAATCTAATTTGTTTCTGGGTTACTTACATATCCTGTTTTCATTCTGGATTCATAATTACAGCCTAATTTTACCATCAGCAAAAGGAAAGTGTAGGACTTTAAGTATATAATGTTTTTTAAATTGTGCATGTTTTGAATGATCAAGAGTTGACCAAATTGCCTTGTCATTTCCTTTATGATTCTTACTTAGTTTGCTTTTCTTCCCCTTTTCTATTATGCCATTTCCTTCTCACAACTAATTCAAAGTACCTTACTTGGTGACCTCTTGAAACTGGACAAGGCTGTGTGCCTGTCATTGACCAAGCAGAAGATGAATACTAGACTGTACACCAGCTTCACTAGTGCTGAGATAACGGGCCCGAGCACATTGCTGCTTTACTAAGTCTCACTTTTTTTTACTGTTGTTCTTCTTCCTCAGTTTACTTCCTCTCTTGACATCACACATTGAACCCTAATAACTTAAAAACTTTATCAGGACGTGGGACGAGAGGTTGAAAATGTGGAGTATAACAACTATAACTTTATGTTGAGTAATTTGCAAAATAGGATTTTATGTACATTAATTGGTTCAGGAAAACTTTTTTCAAGAGCTGTCCTTTTCATTTTTGACAAAGTATGCATTTTACTTCACTCTTAAAAGTATGCTGTTTTACTATAATTTCTTTATAGTGTATAATTTGAATATAAATTGGACAAGTCTTGTCAAATATTGATGTTATAATTTTTACTGTCAAATGTTCTCTGCATATTAATATAGCATTAAATCCAAGGAATATGAATTTGAGTTCTATGAGAGTTGATAGTGAGGTTTTGTAAATATAATAGCCAGTGAAAATAAGCAGGTTCTAAAATACATGTTTTATTTTTGTGTTATGTTACTGTTCCCTTAAACATGCATTAAATGATTGGTTTAGTTATCAAAGCATGGTATTCAATGGGGCTCTTTTAATGGGCTCTGTCATCATATAAATTAGCTAGATTAATGAAAAACTGTTCTCATAAATGTTAGGTTAAGGGAAGTCAATTATCTTTTCTATTCAGGTTATTGATTACAAATGGAAATAGGTAACACAGTTATTTCAGTTTCATCTGCAAAAACAACCTCTCTGTGACCCATGTTATAACAGCATACTGGTACTTCTTGATAATTCTTCATTGAAAGTACCAGTAGAAATCATAGACGCAAACACAACAAAGTTTAATTGCCTCTCAAGATCTAGAACTAGAATTCAGGATTCCTAATTTTCAGTTTAGTCATTCTAAGTCTTAGATGGTTTTTCCCATCTGGGGAATTGATCGGTAACATGCTCATCAAGGGATGTAGACATAATAAAAGGTTATAATACCAACTGAGATTATTTGCTGCTTTCAAATAATTTTTTTTTCTTTTTTAATGAAGTATGTATTGTGATTTCCTTTTTCTGGAACAGACAACAGCAAAACTTCTAGATGGCTCTCATCAGCAGCATGGATTTCTTTCTTTGACATATACAAAAGCTGTAACAAAAAATGTCCGCCACAAGTTAACATCAAGAAATGAGCGAAGAAGTTTGCATAAGCTATCTGAAGGTTTAACGGATGGTTCCCCTCATTTTCTTCATGAAATTCTTCTTTCAGCACAAGCTTTTGATATTGTCCTTTGTTTTCCTTTGCTTAATGCCATTGCAAGTATATTTCAAGCAAAACTACCAAGGACCCAAAAAGAGAAAAGAAAATCTCCTGGTCAACCTATGAGAAGCCATACATTGACTTCACGCAGTTTACCTTTGATTTATATCAACACAAGTGTAATTAGAATTTTTGTTCCGAAAACAGAAGAAATGCAGCCAAGTATTGAAGGTATTGTCTTCAGATTTTTTTTTTGGACTGATTTTACATAACTTCCACTTAGGGAGTTTAATTTTCTATTTTTTTTAATATGATTGGTTGATTGGTGGTTGTAGTTTGCACTTTGGTCTGTTTCAAAAAAAGTAAATATGTTATATTCATTCTACAACTAAATCTTTAGGATATAAGTCAGAATATTTGGTATGTTTCTGACTCAATTACTAGAATAAGAAATAGATTTTTTTGTCAGGGCTTTTGCTAGTAAAGTTTATGCTTACTGTCATTTGTTTTATTAAACTCAGATGTTAGGTTCTATACCTAAGACAACTAGCAATTAGTTTAAAAAAAAAAAAATAGCCAACACCCCTAGCCTCCTGTGGCTTCTTCTAGGCTTCTTAGTGCAGATTATTTTAGGTTTTAAAATAAAGTGAATTTATAATTCCACTGCTCCCACCCATGAGAGGAACTTTTAAAATTTTAGTTTCCTCCATGCTATAAAACATATATAGAACTTTATGGAATTTGAGTGAAATTACAGTAGAATGGTTCACATGGCATGAATCTTGGAGTTAGAGAGACCTGAGTTCAAATCCCAGATTTACTATTTATGAAGTACAAACTCTTGAGCAAGTTAATCTGAGTTCCTATGTATAAAATGTTAATAGTAGTTAACTTGATAGTAGACCTTACTGATAGCTTACTCTTCAACAATGACTTCACAAATAGTGTCACTTGCATAGCAAGCTCTCAGTACATGAGAGTTGAATCAGAAGGTATGCCCTTTCCTTCAAAGTAGAATATCTGGAAGTCCCACATTTCACTACTGCCAAAATGTAGTCATGTGGCTATACCCTATTGCGGGAGAGGCTGAGAAACAGTATTTCCCTGAGTGGTAGGTGCTCTGCTCATAAATTAAGGCCTTGTGATGTTGAGAAAGAAGAGAGAATAGTATTTGAGGGATAAGTAATAGCCTACGCCACATGAAAACAGTAGAGCTTTTTTTTCCTTTTAGTTATGATGAGGAGGAAGAACTTGAATGATCAGTGATACTAAATAAAGAAAAGCACCTAGTTTCATTCTCTTCTTGGAGTCTAGTCTGTCTTTTGTTCTGTTTCCTAAACCCAAATCTTAATTAGAGAAGTTACTCTGCCTAACATTATAAATAATTAAGTCTTATTCAAAGTAATGGTTCTTTTAAAAAATTTTTTTCAATAGATAAAAAATGTATCTGTAGAGCTTTATAGTTCTTAATTGCCAAGACATCTAGAGATAAATTCAGTGTATTATACCTAATGGATTTTAATATACTAGTTCCTATTTTTTCCTTCTGATTTTTGCTAAGAACTATCATAAAATTGATTGCTTTGAGGTAAATTAGTACTCTCTGCAACACTACATTCTGACAGCACTATAGAGTTGTTTTCATTTGTTCAGGTAGTTTGTAGAAACACATGAAATGTAAAGAATAAAGTCTTGACTTAGTCTTCGCTGAGCATTAAATTATAAGTGATCTAAGAGGAAACCGCTAACCAGAAAAGCTGCATATTCATTAGAGACACTGACCTCTATACTTTTTTCCTTATTATTTCCTTTATTATGTGAGTACCTAATGAATTCTTAGATAATACAATTTATATTAAAGTTACATAGGTTAAAAAAACTACATTTTTAAAAAAGATTTACTTATTTATATGAGAGAGCAGGAGAGTGCACATACCTGTGGGTGGAGGGGCAGAGGGAGAGACAGAATCTCAAGCAGTCTCTCTGCTGAGTGTGGAGCCTGACTCAGGGCTCCATTCCACAACCCCTAAGATCTTGACCTGAGCCAAAACCAAGAGTCAATGCTTAACCAACTGAGCCACCCGGGAGCTCCAAAATGAAACCTGCGTTTTTAAACAATATAGCTCTCTGAGAACTAGTTTGGGTGTCATAATGACATTTTCTCATAACTGTACAAGAAGAGAACAAACATAAAAGGTCATGGAGATTTTCAAACCATCTTTTTGACTTTTCAGCTGAGAGTAAGGGAAAACACTATGGAAGCAGAAGTAGTTTGGCTTCATTATTAGAGGAAACATGATTATTTTGGTAGAAGAATTTAAGGTAGTCCATTACAACTCAAAAATATCATATTACGGTATCTATAACTTTTTCCATTAAAATAAAATGGCAGAAAATTTGTATCAATATAAAAATAAGTTCTAAATTTTTTTAACAATTAAGGACTTTAAAAAAACACAATTAAGGACTTTTTTCTACAGATATATTTTTGGTTAGTATAAAACCATTTATTGGGACGCCTGGGTGGCTCAGTGGTTGAGTATCTGCCTTTGGCTCGGGGCATGATCCTGGAGACCCGGGATCGAGTCCCACATCGGGCTCCCTGCGTGGAGCCTGCTTCTCCTTCTGCCTGTGTCTCTGCCCCCGCCCCCTCTGTGTGTGTGTGTGTGTGTATGTCTGTCATGAAAAAATAAATAAAATCTTTAAAAAAAAGCATTGATTTTCCTAGCCAGAGTGAGTTTCTGTAACTTCACTTAAAACAAGATATGTTAGTAAGCTTTTGTGATGTCCTGAAAACTCTTTGTATTGTATATTTAATGTTTCCATTCGATAACTTTCTAATTATTTTCATTGGAATGTAAACAGTTGGTAAGACAAAACTTTATTGAAAGCTAAGCAAAGTAGTTTTATAGGAAATGAAAAGTTAGGAAGAGGTGGAGAGAAATACAGAAGGAGGGCTTATGTAAAAACATTGGGAAAGGTCATGCACAGATGAGGAAGCAGAGCAGCCTATGTGACTGTGATGCTTTAGTACTGATATATAAGTGTTCAGAAATTACAAATGACTCCAATTATAGGACCAAACTGCTCTCTAAATAGTAATTACATGTTAACTAATCCGAAGTTGAATCCTTTTTCCTCTAATATCCCTAATGTTATTTTAATTTAAGGTTTCACACCTTAAATTTCAAATCATAAAATATCAATATTGATCACAGATAAAAAGAAAATAAACAAAATGCATATGTTTCATCTCCAATTTAAGTTTTGAAATTGGGCCTAGAATATAAAGCAGTAGCAGTATGCTGCTTTCTCAAGATATGGCAGTCTGGCTAAGACTTTTTAAATAGATGTTCTATAGTGTTTATAATGGTAAATCTTCCAGAATCAGACATAGCTGTTCCTCAATGTGCACATTTCATTTGCATTCAACTTTTGATTATTCGTGGTAAAATATGTGTTTGATGTACTGAATGATCTGGGATGTCTTTGATTGCTACTTGTTAATACAGGGGACATTTTCACAGTGAATTGTTCTTTTATTTCAGTTTAGATCTACATTCTAGAGCTCCTTTGAATAAAATTTTTGTTAACAATATATGTGAGAGAAATTTACATGACAAACTTAATTTCATTATCCATGTCAGTGTCACGGCCCTTAGGTGGTCATCACTAGGAGGATTTTATTTATAGTGTTAAATGTTTCTTCTTAAGACAGCTGTTACCTGTAAAATGTAAATTATCTTGATCATTGAATTAGAAAGGGTTTTTTTTTTTAATTGTGGTACATTGACAGTGTTTTACAACCATAACCACTATTTCCAAAATGTTTTCATCATTGCAAATAAACTCTGTTTCCATTGAGCAATAACTCTCCCAACCCTTGGTAACCTCCGATTTACTCTCATCTCTATGAATTTGCCTGTTTTGGGTATTTCATGTAAGTGGGATCATAAATATTTGGCTTATTTCATTTAGCATGATGTTTCTGAGGTCCATCCATATTGTAGAATGTTTCAAAACTTCATCTTTACAGCTGGATAATATACATTTTATGGATGTGCCACTTTTTATTAATTTATATCTACCAGATGCCTGGGTTGTTTCCATCTTCGAGTTGGCTATTAATGGGTAATGCTGCCATGAACCCAAGTATTTGTTGGAACCCATTTCACTTCTTGTGGATATGTACATAGGAATGGAATTGCTGGATCATATGGTAATTCTGTATTAGAATTATTTGTTTTTGAGAAACCTCTGGTCTATTTGGACACCTTTTTGACTAAGGCAGGGTTTGTGGTATTTTTGGAACAATAATGTGCAGGCATAACTGAGCCACTAAGAGGGCTCACTCTTAGTAAGGATGGGAGCATGTGAACACTGAGTACCTGAGCACCTGTGCAGTGAGGCAGAGATCAGAAACTCAGTAGTTAACACTAGCTTCATGTTTCTGTCATACACAGCAGTGGTTCATAGAAACAGATTCTCTGCTTCACTGATTTGTGCACATGTCAGAAGGACTAAAAACCTGGCTATCTGAGAAAAGGGAGGGAAAACAGCTTTATTTCTTTATTCCTTTTGCACTTTTGTCCTGTTTGGTGTTTTTTGGCTTAGTGTGTTAAATTAAAAGTTTGAAATTTGCCATTCAGCCGCTGTAACTAGAAAAATCCCCAATTGATTGTAATTGCAAAAATATTTCCAGACTTCTGCTTATTTTTAAATTTCTCTCTTTTTTTTGGTGGTGCTTGTGGTGGGATTTTTAAGGTATAATTTCAAAATTCAGATGACTAAGTAGTTCCTAAGCAATAACCTTGAATAAGAGCATACAGAAGAGGGTGCATATTGTTATGGCCATTTTGGAAAAGAAAGCCACTTTTCTCTGTGAACTTGTGGTAATTTTAATTCTCTGCTTATATAAACTTTTTGCAATAAACACCTTTTTAGTGACATTTTTTCATGACCGGTGAGAATGCATATAAATAAATTTCTAGCAAAAGGATCAAAGGGTATGTACCTTTAAAATTAGTTAAGGGATGTGAAATGTCAAGTTGCCCTTCTAAATAGCTGCACTAGTTTCCTGTTTCCTTAGTCTCATCCTAACAGAGTTTTCAGGTTTTTGTCAGGCTCATTAATGAAAAGTATACTCTTTTTCTAAATAGTTGCTCATCTTTTCTGTATCACTTAATAAGAGCTCTTTGTGTATTGTCTTTTGTCTGGCCTACATTGCATTGCATATATCTGTTTTCTTTTGTTCCTTTTTTTTCCCCTTCAGCTTCTGTATCTATGTCTATAGGTATATCTATATTTATATCTACATGTATATATCTTTACTTGTACCCCTATAGTTAACCCTTGAACAATGTAGAGGTTGGGGGCACTAACCCTCCCACCCTCACAGTTGAAAATCCATGTATAATGTGTGACTTCCCAGAAACTTTTAACTACTAATTGCTTAGTAATTACCAATAACATAAACAGTGAGTTAACACATATTTTGTATATGTATTATATGCAGTATTCTTAGAGTAATATCTTTCTCTTTACTGTTTTTCAATATTTCTAGGTTGTACAGTTAGTTCCAAATTGTTGCAAATCTCCAATTTTTTCCAGTATATTTACTTTTTAAAAATCTACATATAAATGGACCCAGCAGTTCAAATGCATGTTGTTCAAGGGTCAGCTGTACTTATTTATATATCTATACTATCTCTGGAAAAGTAATGAATTTCCAGAACATGTGCCTGTCTGTAAAATACAGTTTTAAAAATGGATGCCAAAAGTTCAAAGATTTTGGCACATTCTATTAGATTTTTTTGACACTTTATCTTTCAGAGTTCCTACTCTTAATTCAAATGATCATAATTCACCCATGAAAAAATTTTCAGTGCAGTAAAATGCACATAACATAAAATTCACCATTTAGTCATTTTAAAGTATAGACAAACTTTTAAATGTAAATTTTATTTGGAAGATTGAATGTTTTCATTTAATACATTTTAAAAGATATAATGTGGGGGCACGTGGGTGGCTCAGTTGGTTAAGTGTCAGCCTTCGGCTTAGGTCATGATCCTGGCTCCTGGGATTGAGACCCACATTTGGCTCCTAGCTCAGCTGGGAGCCTGCTTCCCCCTCTCCCTCTGCTGGTGCTCTCTCTCTCAAATTAATAAATAAAATCTTTAAAAAAATAAATGATATAATCTGATTAAGGAAAACATGATTGAAGCAGCAATTACATTAGAAATAAATATGATTACTTAACATGACTCCAGTAAAATCTAGTAACAGTCAAGAGCATATTCATTTTACTCCAGAAAGGTGTTACTTGAATAATATTTGTATCAGATTGAAGTATGTGTATAAATATGTTTTAATAAGTGTGATAGCATAGCTAATGCTGCTAAGTCAATCCTTCCCAGCAAAGCTATGTTATAAATGATATCTCCAAGCAGTATGTTCCTGGAGATCAGAATTAATCAGCAAAATAGATGCAAGTATATTTCCCACTAATAAACAGGACAGTCACAGAGTTACACTTTTTTTAACCTTCTTTCTGTCTTCAATTGCAAATATGGCAGTAACTGCTAAAACCTTTTATTGATAGCTTTGTGTAAGGTTGTCACTACAGTTATGACTTTCTAAAAGTATAACATTGCACAGTGACAAGTTCAAATACTCTTAAGACTTTAGATGTTTTACTGTGTCATTTTATTTCTTGTTGAAGTTAAGAAAATTATAAGCAACAATCTAATGTTATCTGATAATTGCAGGAAAATTTGGTTCTTTAAGCTTTTTGGTTTTTACTTAAGCTCATGATTTCAGATTTGTTCATAACATTTTCATTTTCAATAACACTCTCTTGCCCCAGGAAAAGATAAAATTTTTTGGATTTACATTTCACATTACATTAAATGTAAAAGCTTTTTTTAATAGTTCATGTGTAAAATCAGTTAATAATAAGAAAAATATATTTAACATTCTAATATTGTATTTAAATAATTTTGAAAGTCTGGTTTTCAAATTGAATATTGTATGCATTGTATGTAATCATTATCAAGATCCTGAATCTACAGGTGTCTGACTTCCAGTTTAAGCTATTTATTTCAGAATAGAGGACTGTTTTTTGGATCTAGTATGAGTCTTCTAGAGTAAGTAGTTCTGCATGAGGCAAAAAAATTTGTCTAAATTTTTAAGCAAAGAAGGAAGGCATTCATTTTCATGTTGAAAATGCATCTAGAGGGAACATTTCCTCATATAGTCCAACTATTGAATGCAAGTGAAATAAACCAAAAAAGGGAAGCTCATTTTTTTCTAATTTTAAGGTAAGTAAAAAATTCAATAATGGCATTTTTTGGTATATATACATATTTTTATTATTTTTTCTTATATCTTAATGGTAGATTTTGATAAACTAAATACTTTCTATAATAAAATTGGTTATTTTTAGTTAGTTTGTGAATTATCTGCATTAAGTGCTTTTTTATTATTATAACTTTATAGTCAGTATAATCTAGTGAGAACACTTTTGGCTCTAACAGAAACAGAATTCTGTTCTTGGATCAGGCTTTGTATGTAACACCAAGTACGTCATTTTTCTTCCATATGTACCTCATTTACTGCAGTGTTTCTATTACATTTTAGACTTTCATATGGTGGGTAGTATCTGTAGCCTGGAAGAACAGTTAGCAAGTACACTAATTGCACTTTTGTGGTATGGTCCATTCTCCAGGCTTACTATTTATTGATTTAATTGATGCCTGCTGCTTAATCAGAGGTTTTACCCACATGGAACTGTTTGATAAGCTTGGCATAAAATGCAAGATCTGTGAAATGTAAACAGTGTTCATAGTATAAGGACCTATAATCAAGCCAGACCTCTAGTCATGTGAAAATAGTACAGCTGCATGAGAAGTAATTTCTATTTGATCTTTTTTTTTTTGCTGTGGATATTTAAAAGTACTATCTTTAATGTAGCATCCACTTACTAATATTTATTATGGTAACTCATCTCTTTTTTCCTCCTCCTTCTGTCCTTCTGACCCCCCACATCCCAGCTGTTTTGCCACTCCCTTTATGTACATCTTATTCTGGTTCCTTCTTTTCCTCAGTATCTTTCTTCTAACTTTCTCTGATTTTCTTAATTTTGACTTTCTTTTTTAGACTAATCTAAATCAGACCATATTGAGTATACTGCTGAAGCAGATGGAAATAATCCCTTAGCTTTTGCATTCTTTGGGCACCACAGTTTGCGAAATATGGATTGTATGCCTTTGTAGGCATGTTCTGTTCAGGATATTCCGAAGATCTTGTATCCAGTCCTTTTCTGTTCCATTTGTGGTGGATGATAGTTTCTTGAGAAAATGTATGAGTTTTAGTATGTGTTTTCTTCAAAATCTAGAAAGTTGTCTATTGTTAGCAATTTTAAACATTTTTTTTAATTTTAAACAGTTTTTAAACAGCTACTACAGTGAGATCATCTGTTGAAGAAGAGGAAGTAGAATTCAGTATAAATTAATGGGGCCATGAAGAACCCCTATCCATTTCAAATAGTTCTTAGAAGAGACATTAAATTGGCCAGTGATTTATAGAAAAATTGTTGAACTTTATAAGATAAGAACATGTTAAAATAGGCCTTTACTCAGTACATACAAAGGATCAGAATTTATATATATATCATAAATATATATATATATATTTTAACTTTTTACTATTTTTGAGATTACTTACCTTAATGATAGATTCCATTAGTAGGTAGAACTTCTACATAGCTGTGAAATTACTATTTCTCAAGCAATTTCACAGTAGAAATTACTAAAATTAAAAAATGCCTAGAAAACAAGTTGAAATGTACATGTATAGTAAATGGTTCCTTGGCTTTTTCTTTCTTCACAAACAGCCATTATGTTTCCTTGGGGTCTTCTGACACGTTATAGCTTAAAGTGATGTTACTGTGTGTGCGCATGTGTATGTATATATTATATTTATTATCTATTATGTAAATTGAAATGGCTTTGAGAATCTATTCCTGACTTTGTGGTAATATTTAATATATTTGTAAACAGTAATATATTTGTACATAGCAATGCAGCATTAAAAATCCCAGAGCTGACAGTCACTTGGGAGAAAAATAGTAGTCTAAGATTATGAAATTTGATAAATATGACTACTTTAGCATTATATATATATAATCATGTGTTTTAATGTTGGGGTGGAGTTTTTTTTTCTAGTTTCCATTTGTGGGTAACAGAAAACTGTTTAATGGTATATAAAGGAAATAGTTTTAAAACACATCAAATATTTTTATTTTTAACATAATTTTTTCCTTGTCCTCATGTGTTGGTTTTCATTTTAATGAGTATCTATCCATTATTCAAAGATTTCTCCTTATACAGTAAGTTACACACAGACCCACTATATACTTCATGAGTCTATTTCTTTTGTCACAGTTAATCAGGCAGTAAAAGAAGACACCATGGTTTTGAAGATTGGCTCTGTTGCTATGGCTCCCCAAGCGGACAATCCTCTTGGCAGATCTGTCCTCAGGAAAGACATTTACCAGTAAGTTTATTTTCTTACATTCAATCTTGCAACAATTTCATCCTGCAAAGAAGTACACTGATCAATAAAACTTGCTTAGTGTGGCCTGTAGAAATACTTTTCATTCGGGATCTTTTGATATTTAAAACCAGGTTTTTCTGATTTCCTTCAGTTGTGGGTTTTTAAATTCATTCAGACAAATCAAGTATTTCTGTGAAGTGTTGATGAATAACAGAATGTAAGTACCAAGTGACCATAAAACTGAAGAAGCGCAGTTTGGAAAATTTTAGCAGACTTTAAATTTGACCAAATCTCTAATCACATAAGAAAATGAGGTTCTCTCTCGAGCTACCATATCCTGCTGTAGTCATGTTGAATCAAATTTCTTAATTTAACTATAAGCCATTATTTAAAATGTAGGACTGTGGATGTCCATATGGATCAAAGCTGTAAAGAAAAGCAAACTTCTAAGGAGAAATTTCACAGTAAACACTTTCTGTGAAAATGCCATACTCTGGATTTTGTCACTGAGTATTTGCAAACCACACCAAGCATATATGGACAACTGAACTAGTGAACATATGCAATCAACATGATAAAAATAATACATCATTCGTACTGAAGTTGGCACTGCTGCCAGACATAAAAGTACAGTTGCAAATAATACCAAGTGAGAAAAATCACAGAAATACAGATGTACTAGTGTCTTATGCATCCTGCTGGTCTGCTTCTCAGATGAGGTAGTGTCATTCTTTGAAAAATAAATTCCTGCTGTTCTCTGATAAATGTTACTGTTAGGAAAGATTCTGATTTTTGTAATGTACTTACCACCTAGAGGTTGACAGCTATTTTTACTTTAAGAGGGGTCCTAGGGATTTTATTTTCTCAAATTTTTCTATTATTTGATTTTTTTATTTTTGAAAAATTGATTATTTTTTCTTTTGAATTATATATCATGTTCTCTTTCCTGTATTTTTGTTGGTAGTTGATAGTATTCATCCTTTAAGTAAGTTTTTTTGTTTGTTTGTTTGGTTGGGTTTTTTTTTTTTTTGCTAGTTTATGTAGAGTCTCAGGATGTGAGAACTGAAGGAAGTCTTAGGAATTTTCTAATCCCACTGCCTTCTTTTATATATTAGGAAAGTGAGGATCCAGAAGAATAGTTGTCTCTAGTCAAGTAATGAAAAGAGACAAGACCACAAATCATACCTTTTTACTCTCTTTAGGATCTAGAGAAAAGATTACAGTAGAATTCTTTCTGGGTGAAAATAATTTAATTTTCCAACATTTGAAAATTATTTCAGATATATTTGTCTTTTCTACCTCATTTGTCTACCACTTCAGAAGTAAGTGGTCCTCAAAGAGGGTCCTGCTTTACTTTTGGTGAAAGAAATATGACTTATCTTAAAACATCCTATCACCATCAATAAGATGAATCCCTGGGGCGCCTGGGTGGCTCAGTTAGTTAAGCGTCTGCCTTCAGCTCAGCTCATGATCCTGGGCTCCTGGAATCAAGCACCACATCGGGCTCCTTGCTAAGCAAGGAGTCTGCTTCTCCTCCCTCTCCCTCTGTTCCCCCCATTCCCCCCCGCCACGCCTGTGCTCGCTCTCTCTCTCTCAAATAAGTAAATAAAATCTTTAAAAAATAATAAAAATAAATAAAGTGAATCCCTAAGATACTTATTTTCTTCCTCTACCCTCTCCACTTGCTGGCTTCTTGGCAGTCATTTTGTGGAGATGTGGCTTTCCTATGTTTGTTTGTCACTACACTCTTCCCATGGTCCTTGAACTGTTTTTCTTAGTCATTCTCCTTTACTTGTCCTGTTTTCTTCTCATTCTTTCCTTCTCTTTATGTATCTTTATTCTTTACCACCTCCTTTTCTTTATTTCTTTCTTTTTGTTACTTTCCGCTTTCTTTCCTTATCTCATTTTCTGTTTCACTACTGAATTTTTTTTTTGTAGAACATAGAAATATAATGTGAAAAAGTAAACTAAGTATAAATAAATATATATTACCTCTTTAGATCCTCAGTGCCTCACATCCTGACTCATGGCAAAATATATAAAAATATGTGCCAATTATACAAAGTACAGTAAAGGTACTTCATAGAATAAATGCCCCAATTTTTTTATAATTGGCAAACCAACATGCACAGAATTTTTACACGTTTTGCTAAAAAACATATACTTAACTAATGGCTGAGCATTTCAGAATCAATTTTGTATGAATTCCTTTCAGAGTTATTTTTAAATTTGTATCTCTATCACTTAGTCCTCTCCCTGAGTATACAGTTAGATCATTGCATTCTCCTGCTCTCTTCCCATATGATTTACTTCCTCTTTCTTTTAATCTGTTCTGTGTGTTTTTTTTTGTTCTGTCTTGGTTATTTTAACTTCTTCAACCTGATATACATCATCTATAAAAAAATAAACCCATAACTAACATAGTTGATGGTGAAAAACTGGATGCTCCCCCCCACCCCCCAAGATCAAAATATCTGCTCTCACTGCATCTATTTAGCATTAAACTAAAGGTTCTAGCTAGGGCAGTTAAGCAAGAAAAATGAAATAAAAGTCATCCAGGTTTTAAGGAAGAAATAAAACTCTTTTTGCAGGTAACTTAATCTTGTATATAGAAAATTCTAAGGAATCTACTGAAAAACTGTTAGGCAAATTAGTCCAGCAAGGTTGCGGATACAAAATATATAAAAATCAGCTCATATTAACACTAAGCAGTGTTATCATTATTAAGAAAATAATTCCATTTATAATCTCATCAAAAAGAATTAAATACTTATGAATAAATTTACCAAAAGAAGTATAAAATTTATACCCTGAAAACTATAAAACATGGTTGAAAGAAATTAAAGAAGATCTAAAATACATGAAATTATATTTCATGTACAGAGAAATTTTAAAAGATCTAACTATATGAAGTTATATCCCATTTCCATAGATCAGAAGACTCACTAGTGTTAGACGGCAGTACTCCAGCAAATAATTTGCATTCAGCACAATCCACATCAAAATTTTAGCTAATTTCTTTGCAGAAATTGACAGGCTGATCCTAAAATTCATATGGAAATTATTCATATGGGAATTTGAGGGGCCCAGAATAGCTAACACAGTATTAGAAAAGAAAAACAAAGTTGGAGGGCTCACACATCCTAATTTCAAAACTTATGATAAAACAATAGAAATCAAGACGATGGAGTACTGGCATGAGGATAGATATATAAGTCCATTAATAGAATTAAGATTCTACAAATAAAACCATCACATTGACTATCCATTGGTTTTTAATAAAGAAGCCAAGATAATTCAATGGTAAAGAATAGTCTTTTGAACAAATGGTGTTCAGACTACCCGATAATCAAATGGACTTCGACGTTTACCTTACACCATACACAAAAATTACCCAATCTGGATTGGAGACCTAAAAGCCAAAAGTAAAAAAAACACCCAGAGGTCATCAGCTGATGAATGGCTAAACAAAATGCGGTATACCCATACAAGAGAATATTAGTCTGCCATAAAGAGAAATAAAGTATATGTTATAACATGGATCCATCTTGAAAACAGGCAAAGTGAAGGAAACCAGACGCAAAAAATCCACATATTATAGATCCTATTTATACGAAATGACCAGAATAGACAAATCCCTCAAGACCATATAGAAGAGTGGTTGTTAAGACAGGAGAGAAGAGTGACTGCTAATGGGATAGAATTTCTCTTTGGGATCATAATAATTGTCTGGAAGTAGATAGTAGTGATGTGCAGTGATTTGTACAGCAAGTACTTGTAAGAACCATTGAAGGAAAAGAACGACCAGACCATGTCTAGACTTATCGGATCTCAGGGCTTTGATATTTGATTTTACGTATGACAAATACTATACTTTTTTTTATGAATTCAAATATTTGTATGCTCCTTTACTTTTCTAAGAAAACTTGTTTTGAAAAATTCAACTTCAAAAAAAATGAATGAGGTATAGTTAGTATAATGAGAATATGCAAAAAACTGAATCATACACCTCAAAAAGATTTATTTTATGGAATGCAAATTATATCACAGTAAAGCTGATTTATCTAAATCAAAGATTGATATCATAAAGAGATTCAGAGGAATTAAATTCCTGGGAGAGAAATACCTTTCCTAGGTGCATAGAGACTGGATGCTCTTTTTACCTTTGAAATTATTTGCCTTATCTGACGGTGGCAGAGGGATTTTTGTTGTGGGAAGGAGGAAGCCAAGAGACATTTAATTGGACATACGGTCTAGAGTGACATGTTAGAGTCTGGAGTAACCCCAAACTCAGAGGCATCCACAGTGCTTTTTTGAGTATTGGGTGGGGAAAGGAAGTTGATAAGAAGAAATTGAGTTTCTCAAAGTTTCACATTCCTTAGATAAAGTCCTATTAGAGGTGCACTATTCAATAAGGTAGTCACTAGCTATGTGTAGCTCTTCTGCTTTTGAAATGTGGTTTGTCCAAACTGAGATGTTCTGTAACTATAAAATATACACAATATTTTGAAGAATTAAGAAAATAAAATATATCACTAATAATCTTTATATTATTTTATATAATAATATTTTTGATATATAGAGTTATTTACATAATTACAACTATTTTCCAGTTTTTTTAAAAACTTTTTTCAATGTGCTACTGGAAAATTTTATTTACGTAAGGGACTCACAGTTTGGTTTGCATTATTTTTTATCAAATAGTGTAATTCTGTTGGGAGAGGCCTACAACGAATACAGGAGAAGCCTTGCCTTAGGAACTTTGAAACAAGAGGTGCATTGAGTTTAGCTAAAGTTGCAAACCAACCCCTGCCTAGCTAAGTTAATGATTGAATTGAAATTATTCCCTGCTTACCCACTATTCCTGGCAGGAAAACGTGTACCTTCTCTGGGAGAAAATAGCATTAACTTGTTATAGTCTTTTTAAACATGATATCTAATATATAATCCAAAATTATAAGATATTAAACAGGCAAAGAAAATAGACCCATTACCAGGAGAAAATTTATCAAGTAGTAAAGACCTGCATATGACTGAGATGTTGAAATTAGTAGACAGGAATCTGAATTAACTGTTACTAGTATTTTAAAGAAAAGTGTTGAAAAGATGGAGATTTCATAGAAATGACATCTAGTTAACATTCTAAAACTATTAATATCTGAAATTAAGGACTCACTGGATAGCTATAACAGCAAATGGACAAAGCAGAAGATAGGATTAGTAAACTTAGACATAGCTAAATAGAAATTACCCAGACTAAAACACAGAGAAGAGGAAAGAGGAAAAGAAAAGAAAGGAAGAAGAAAGAGAACAAACTGAAAAACATGTAGGTCATTGTCAAATGGTCTAATGTATGTGTAAGTAGAAGAAAGAATGGAACAAAAGGCATAACTTAAAGGGATAACTCTTGAGACTTTTCTAAAATTAAGAGTAGTCATTAACCAGTAGACCCTAGGAACCCAGTACCCTATCCTCAATATAAGCAAAACAAGTGTAAGGAAAACTACATCTAGGCAGAATATGGTCAAATTCCTGAAAATCAAAGATAAAGAGACTCCTCTCCTTGATAGGCTAAGGGAGAATGAGAGAGAATACAACACCTACCTCACCCAATACAGCTTTCAAGGCCTAAGACAGTACTTGGGAGAGAGGAGATGCTTTTATCTTTAATAAGGTTGAATATTTTATATATATATATATATATATATATATATATATATATATATATATATATGCACCAGGGTGACTCAGTTAAGCACCTAACTCTTGATTTTGGCTCAGGTCATGATCTCAGGCTCATGAGATCGAGGCCCGTATTAGGATGTATGCTGGGTCCGTAGCCTGCTTGGGATTCTTCTCCCTCTGCTCCCTGCCCCTGCTGCTAAACTTAAAGATGAGAAACTAAGGGACATAGGACCATTCCTTAATTTTTTTTTAAGATTTTATTTATTTACTCATGAGAGACACACAGAGAGACAGAGACAGAGGGAGAAGCAGGCTCCATTCAGGGAGCCGGATGCGGGCCTCCATCCTGGGTCTCCAGGATCACACCCTGGACTGAAGGCGGCGCTAAGCCACTGAGCCACCTGGGGGGCTGCCCAGGACCATTCCTTTAAATACTTGTCCTATCATATGTCACAGTGAATAGTTTTCTTCATCCTGAAGCTGAGAACAGATCAATATTAAATTAGTGGATATCACAGTGACACTAATGGCAGCTCAATAGAATGAAGATCTTTTAGTTATAAAAGTCTAAGAATAAGTGGGGCTATTTGTTCATTGTTCATTATTGTTTTTTATGAGCTTACTGTGCATTAGGCACTTTTCTAGGTATTGGGTATATGTCAAGACAAAGAAAAATCCCTGTTCTCATGGAATTTTAATGGGGGAGAGAGAAACAGTTACAAATTAATGAATGAATGTTTTCATATATTATAAAACATGGGAAGAAGATAGGAAATGGGGGTTAGAGATGGACATCATAGCCTAAGAGAGCTATGATACCTCACTGAGATAGCACAATAATCGTATAGCAGGAGGGTGAAAAAGCCAGTGACAGCTGAAGCAATATCTACCTGAGGCAGTGTGGTAGCCTACAGTAAGAGACTTGGAGGAGCCTCTAGGCCATTGTGAAGAGTTTGGCTATGATTTTGAGTGTGATGTGGTTATGGGGGAAAGTCATCCACACATATAAAATTTTTAAGTAATGGTTTTGTTGTTTACCAGATACCTACTTGCAAAAAGAAATGAAGGCATCACCAGCAGGGACTAAAAATGTACATTTGAAAAGAGATGAAATATGCCTTTAAAGTAAAGAGAGTCACAGTGCCAAAGAACAACTGGGAGTTTGATATTGATCCCTAATGGAGTCATGTTAAAGATTATTTCTGTTATTTGTATTGACTGAATATGGGATATGAAACCTTTCTGATTTTTGAGGGGTTGATTTTTTCATCAGATAAGAAGCCCTCAGGGGGTTAGCTGGAGGAGTGGCAGGATCCAACTTATATTTAAGCAGATAATCCAAGGCAACATATGAAGAATAGACTGCAGGCAGGGAAATGCAAGGGTCTATGACTTTTGCACTAATGTTGGCAGGCAATGATGGTGGTTTGGCTGATGGTAGTGGCTATGGAGGTGATGAGAACTGGTCAGATTCTGGAGATAGGTTAGAGGTAGAGCCAGGAGAAACTGCAGGTTGATTACACATAGGATTTTTGATGAAGGAGCTAAGGATAATTCAGTTGTATGGCCTAAGCAACTGGAAGGATGAAATTAACTGAGGGAAGGAAAACTGTGGGAGGATTTAGTTTGGGGTTTGGCAGGTGGAGATCAGGCATTTAGTTTTTAAAATGTTGATTATCTTAGAAGGTACTGAGCCTCCCCACTGCTGATGTCATGGAAGCTGATCAGCCATGTAAAAGGCTTAGATGGGTTAATGTGCATACAAATCACCTGGGGATGTGTTCAAATGCAGGTTTTGACTTGGGAGGTCTGGAATGGGGCCTGAAATTCCACATTTCCACCAAGCTCCCAAGTGATAAAGTAGGACACTAATACTGGGTGATGCCGATGTGCTGCTTCAAGGGCCATACATTGTTTATCAGATTAGATTAATGGTTTCCAAGTCTTTCAAACAAAGATTTTTTAAAAATATGTTTTAATAAATGCTAACAATTTTTAATGCCAAAAATTCAAATATTGTGAAAAACTCTATGACAGCAAGTAAGTATCCTCCATCTCCACAGTTGCCTGCTCCCTAGCAAGAACCCCCTCAGTGGAGTCTTTTTTTTTAGTGAAGTCTTTTTTAAGTTCAAAATTTTTACAGAATTGCAGTTGATAGTAGGTGTTAATTTTGGAATCTATGATTCAGAAAATGTAAAATAAAACTTGTATGTAATTACTAATATCTTATATGAATTTGCACTTTATTACTCTCAAAGATATGATCCACTAGAAGACAATAGAACATATATACTTGTTACTTACTCAATTTCATACCCAGCTCTATTTTGTCATGAGTTCCTCTTTTGACCCTCTTCCCTCTTGACCTACTTCTTCCTTTCCTACTGATCTTCCTATCTTCCAGCTGCTAATTCCTGGACAAGATCATCTTCCAGTTTCCTTTCACCTCATTCTGAGATTCTGCTATAATGTGTTCAACTATTTTTTCCCTGCCGTATGTACAGTCTGGCCAGTTAGATTTTCCTCTCTCTGTCATGTCATTCCCTGAGAGATGTCGAGGTTCTTGACTTTGCTAAAAGAGCAGCACAGAAACACTTAAGGATAAAAGGTTATAAGGGCAGATTTTTAAAGAAATTACCTGTGCTGAAAAGTGTTCCTTCATAGGCTTAAATAAGGATTATGATGAAGTAAAATGTTTTAAATGTGTTTGCAACTTAAGCACATTACTAATAATAATAAAATTGTTTACGCTTTTCTTATCTAAATGGTTACATATATTTTTAGAAACTCAGCGTTCTTCAAATGCTAGTATATCATCTGCAGCTTATTAACTGTAGTGTTTATGATTATTTCTATTGGAAATGAAATACATATCAATCAAGACCTTACACCATTCTATAGAATAATTGTTATAGTAAAATTAAATTGGATTTACATTATTTTTTACCTCCTAGGACTTTTTTAAAAATTTCATTGATTGTGATCCCGAATTCAGTCTACAAGTAGTTTGACTTATTTTTCATTGTTTTTAAATAATTTTTAAGTAATTTTTTAAATAAGAAAAATAAATAGCTCTATATCAGTCATTAGAACAGTATCGATTGTTGAGACACTCATGCTGTCACAATGCATGTATGTATGCATGCATGCATTAGTTCGTTTATTAAATATTCATTATCTCCGTTATTCAGAAATCTGAGTGCCTACAATGTGCTTGACACCGATGATACATGTTTTTGACTAGAGCTTAATGGTACCTCTCTTCATTGAACTCAAGACCTCAACCACATCATCTGAGTAAATGAAACTACATTATGAAGCTCTGATAGATTCAATAGCATAATAATTCACACTGTCTACAACACCTCCCACAGTGCCTTGATTAATGAAATAAGGAAAATCAGAAGTTATGAACTTGGACCCTAAACTTTTGCATGGTCTCATTTTTACTGTCAGTGTCCTTACAGCATCATGTCTTACATCTTCTGAAAATTATTATATGAGGAAAGAACAATTCCAGAAGTTCCATCCAGATTTGTAGTTTTCACAGTAAGGAATAGAGAAAAGTGTTCTTCATTTCCATTCAATGATTTTTTTTTTTTAAGTAGAAGTAAGGATAGAAGGATTAACAGTTATACATGAGTCTAAGTAAATATATTACTTTTTCAGGACATTTTAATGGTGTATTTTCTTTTTATATTCCAAATTTTAAAAATTGTTTATAATTTATCATTATTCAGTAATCTTGTTATCAAATTAAAATATGAAAAGTTAAAATAAGATTTTTAAAAATAACACAAATTATTAGAATGATACCTTTAAACCTATCTTAAGGTTTTTAAAATAAAAGTGCACTAGTGTTCATTCTTTTAGTTAAATAATACTGAATTATGTGCATAGAAAAGAGAGTTCTGGTGCTTATTCTGATTGCTGACCACTTCCTTATTCTGTTAATAGTTAAGCTGACACTTTTTTAGACCATTTCTGTGTGTAAGAGAGAGAGAGAGAGAGAGAGGCAGAGACGCAGGCAGAGGGAGAAGCAGGCTCCATGGAGGGAGCCCAACGTGGTCACGCCCTGGGCTGAAGGTGGTGCTAAAGTGCTGAGCCACCTGGGCTGCCAAAAAGTAGTTTTTAAATAGTACTTTGATCTACATCTAAAACAGTTCAAAAACAGGCAAGCATTTCTAAATATGATGACACTGAAGGGTACCCACAATATATTATTGAGTTAAAACAAATTCAAACTGCAGGACATTACACACACCCTATTATTTAAGTAGAGACAGTCTCTCTCTCTCTCTCTCTCTCTCTCAGTCTCTCTCTCTGTGCCTCTCATGAATAAATAAATCTTTAAAAAAAAAAAGACTACCTTTTTGTCTCTAACCAACAAAATATTCTCCATTATCAGAAAGCTTTGTGTGATAGCTTTTGTAGAACATACTGTGACCGATACTTTAAAAATCTTATTTGGTGTTCAACATTGTTAATACAAAAAAATTCCCCCAAATCCTTTCTGTCTTTTAATGTCTCACTTAAATCCTTCTCTTTTTTGAAAACTTCCATAATCATTTTATTAGAATGTCTTCTTTCTTTGGCCTTCTATACCCATGCCTGACCCACCATGAAGTAATTAATTACTCCTGGGTCACACATAAAATGTTAGAACTTGATCTCATTGCCCATGCTCTTTGCCACTGCATTTTGCTGCATAACTGAGTTTTTTGTAAGACACTAGCTTCAATTTAATTTACAGTTGATTATAGTTTAACTTAACCAGAGTATGACTCTAAGTTTGATCTTAATTTTTTTGAAGTTTTGCATTTACATTTCATTAAATTTTGTCACTATTTATATTTCAGGTGTTTTTTCCTTCTGACAACATTCTTGTTAACAGCGAGTAAATTGCATAAACTAATAGGCAACAGTTTTAGTGCATTTTCCTTAGCTTCCCTAAAATATTCCATTCTAGGATATACTTAATATTATAAATATTAGAAAAAAAATGTTACAGACATTAGAACTATAATTTACAATGAAAACTCATATAACACTAGAGTTTGAGTTCTTTGGTCTCTGGGAGTACCTGAACATACAATCTATGTTAGATGATTTAATCTATTTTAAAATAATTTTCATTAGGCTCTATCTACTTCATACTACATTGAATCTACAGAAAATGACTCCCCTTTACCATGCCAATCTAATACTTTTTATTGTTATCGAGCTTTCTAGTACATTAGTTCCAAAATGAGTCATGACCAGATATTTTGAGTATTAATGTAGATTTGCTGATTAATAAGCTCTATTTATGTAATTTTTATTTCATAAGAGATTTTAAATCATTCTAAAACATAAATCATTCTCTTTATGTTAGTATAATTTAATTATTTCCCTAGTTCTGTCTCAGAATTATGAAAGAGATGGAAAAAAATTGAAACTTGTTTTTCTTTGTTGTGTTTCTCTTCTTCCAGAATATTCACACAAGTCATAACTTTTCTCTGAATTGTGTAGAAGAAACTATTGATTTTCTTATTTTAAAATAACTATGTACAAAAAAATAAATAAAATAAAATAACTATGTGCTATTTGTTCACATGTATTTTTCATATGCCAAAATTATATCAAGTTGAGTAAGTATATTTTTATAACAATAGAATTTACTTCATACTTTTTTCCAAAACATTTTGTTAAAAGTATTTTAAATTATTGAAACAGATTTTTTCTTTTGTAGTATTTTTAATTACAAACTCTTTTAATGTTCATCTTGTACTTAAGAGAACTATATTATTCTTATAATTTTACATTTGTGAACTTCTGCATATAGCTTTTGGTTCATGCCATAAATATTTGTGGGTCTTCTGATGTCCCTTCTGGGATTTTATCTGTGACTAATATATCCCATAGCTTTTTTAAAACCTTGTCAGTTGGTAAATTTTTCACCCATTTCTTCTTTGCAGACATTTGTTAATCCTTTTTGGTGCATTCAGTACTTAATAGACTAGAATCTAGTATTGGGTTTCAGTTTTTCTCCATAGAGAATTTAATTCTCTTACAAGCATTATATGAAACCTTCCTGGTAATTTCAGCTAACTTTGTAAAGACATCTTTCATAAATGAGGTTGTTGACAGGTTTATCCTATCTGTGGCAGTTTCATTTTTGGAATTTTACTTTTAAAGAATTATAAAAGTTGGGGGAGCT
The DNA here is from genome assembly GCF_905146905.1 of Nyctereutes procyonoides. Taxonomy (NCBI): domain Eukaryota; kingdom Metazoa; phylum Chordata; class Mammalia; order Carnivora; family Canidae; genus Nyctereutes; species Nyctereutes procyonoides. The sequence continues at coordinate 14,339,387 of NW_026575137.1, forward strand.
GATTCATTTTCACTCTTAGAAGACTTGCATTAGTAGTACTCCTCCAGCCTTATATACAGAAATTATTTTCTATTTATTGCTTTCTTATGGACAACTTTTGTATTAGTGGTTGCTGTCCATTTTTCACTGTGAGCCTGATGCGCTACTACCAATCACAGTTAAGAGTGTGAAAACATGCTTTGTTCTTATATAGTTGATGAGAAAACTTAACTTTCATTACAAAAATTCATTTTATGACTAAATTTTGGTAGCATAAATGTTCAACACACACAAAGAAATGCATTTTCTAAATGGAAGCTTTACCAGAAGCTTGTTAAAGCAGATTTTTTTTAACTACTGTAAAAATGTCTTAATTTTTTATTGACTTTAGTGTACAATCACATAAATATTTTTTAAATCATAGTTTACTAAAATTCAAGAATCAAGTATTTAAGATTTTAAATAAGTAGGGATACCTGGGTGACTCAGTGGTTGAGCACCTGCCTTTGGTCCAGGGCATGATCCTAGAGTCCTGGGATCAAGTCCCACATTGGGCTCTTTGTGTGGAACCTGCTTCTTTCTCTGCCTGTGTCTCTGCCTGTCTCTTTCTGTGTCTCTCATGAGTAAATAAATGAAATCTTATTTAAAAAAAAAGATTTTAAATAAATAGACCTTGATGCAATCCAAGATGTAGACATTTGCCTGCAACAGAATTATTTCACCTACTCTAAAACCTTGGCAATGTCTTTTTGTACTCTTTTAATCTTCTAATGGTTATTCTGATTTCTCAAAAGGTTAATGTTACCAATATGAAATAGCATTAATTTGATGTAACCAATGAAATTCATGGTTGAGATTAACTCAATGTTTTATTCTTGTTTTATGTGTATATTTCAACAATATATATAGGCCCAAGTAACTGCTAATTGAAACATATCATCAATAGAAATTCATAGATGAGATTAACATCCTTTCAAGGATGAGCTTATCATCATGGAAAATTGTACATGTATGCTTTTAAAAATTATGCACAGATTTTCTTTTTCTGGAAATATTAACAGCTTTCTTTATTCCTAATGAGTATGCAGCTTAAGCTGTGGTGTTTCTTCTCTATATCTTTTTACGGTTTCACTTAAAACCTAGCTTACTTTCTTTATTAACTCAGAGCTGTACTTTCCAAATACATAGTAAAGATTAAATTTTACAAATCTTTACAAAACTGTACCCCTCCCCTCCCAGCCTTTAATTTATTTCTAATTTTCTTTCTATATGAATGTTCTCAAAATAACCATTGTTTTGGTTTCATGCAAGGTATGTTTCATATCTAGTAACATTATGTCCCTAATCCTGTAATGCTTAGTGTTGGTTTCAGATAACTCTCTTTTAGCAAATCACAGAGATTTGGGATAGTAGGTATTTAGAGTAACTTGCCTAAAAGCTTTGTTCAAAAATACTATTGGCAGACTTTAGTCCCTGTCCTGTTCTTCAGCTGATCTAGTGTGAAGGCCTTGGATTTATATTTGGGCTTCACTAAAGTAACTGTGTTTTCTGTGTCTTCCTGTAGCAGGATGTAGGTTTCCATCAATGTATTTCTCTTTGTTGCCAAAAGCTACCTCAAAACCGTGTTGAAATGACTCTAAGTTTTACTGTCATAGCCTTTGGAATGTATTTAGCCCTTTTTATTGATGTTTTTGTTGCTTTCCACTAGAAATTCATGTTGGAAAAGAGCTATAGAATAATAGAATATGTTTAGTTTCACATTATAAGAGTGTTTTATTATAAACTTGGAAAATCTATCTCCTATTTCTTTCAGATACATTTGGTTATATAAAGTGTGCTGGATATGTAATATATGCATTTCTGATTGTGTATTTTCATTGAGGCACTAATGTTATCATGTGAAATTATTATCTCAACACTTCTGGGCTGAGAGACAAGCGAGGAAAGCATAGTTTACCTTTAAGATACATTTCCAGAATTTATGAATTATGATGACTGTTTAACAGAACCCTTGACTTTCAAGACCATTCTTTAAAGAATAGTAAAAATTGCTATTCTCTAAGTGTCTGATGTAAAGGAAGAATTAATTACATTTTTTCGTATTAAAAACAAAGGTTGAATATTATTACTGAAAAGTAACCCTCATGTTTATTCTCATAGTTATCCATAGAATGTACCCTATCCATCACCCTGAAAGGATTAAAGAGGAGACATAGAGGCTAGAAGATAGATAGATAAGTAAATAGATTTTTAAAAATCTGGAGGTGCCTGGCTGGCTCAGTTGGTAGAACATGCAGATTTTTTATCTCAGTGCCATGAGTTTGAGCCCCATGTTATGCCTTAAGCTTGCTTAAAAACAACCTTTTACTAGCTTTGAGTTAAAGAAACTACTTGTAAATGTGAGCTATAGTGTTTGTTTTGTAATTAAAATTTAAGGAAGACCCCCTTTTACTCTGTGTTGACTTCTGTGTGTGTGTTTTCAACCAACCCCCTTTTATCCTCTCTATATAGTAGCTAATTAGAAAGCATCTATGCAGTACTTTAGTATGTATGATTAATAATAAATTACCTCTACACATTGTGTAAGAAGACTTGCTAACCCCAAATAAGATGCTACTACCCCAGAAATACTTGGTGTTTTTTTTTTTTTGCATGAAAGTAAGTTTTCATGTCCTAAAGTACCAATTTAAACAACAGCTATTAAATACAATTATCTTAATTTCTTATATTAGTCTATATTCACTGAGATCATTGTCCCAAAGTAAACAGTCCAATTGTACCTATTTTGTGTGCTAGAAATTCTTATCTTCTGAAGAACTGTGCCCTCTGTCTGAAGACAGATATTTTTTCAATCTGAAATACTTTTCTTGCCCATCATTTTTAACATTGAGCTTTGAGTGAAAACTAGATACCTGCAAATTATTCCACATTGATAAAGGTAATAAAAAATGCAAATGTGATCCCAAAATAGACACAAATTAGAAAATAGCTAATTTTATTCTGTCTTGTAATGTTTTCATATCTTTATTTTATCTTGAGTTATAACTTAAATTCAGGGGAATGCATTAATTATTTGTATAAGCTTAATGAACTTTTACATATGTATATAGCCATGGTAACACCACCCAACACTCCAGAAACTTTTCCTCATTCCCATCCCACCCAGTCCCCTCCACTCCAAAGATAATCATTATTTGGACCTCTGTAATCATAGATTATTTTTGACATAACTAAATGTTAAAATGGATTTTAAGTTGTGAAAACTTATTTTTCTCCAGAGCTTATGTGTAAATCAACATAGTTTCTGACCTAATATCAAATCATACAATTGAAAAAAAATGACTTTGATTAGAATTAAAGTACAGCTTTTAATTTCAGTTGGTCATCCTTAATATCAAATTGCATATTCATTCACTCTGATAGTTTCCATATGAATCATTAATGAATGTAAGGAAAACATAAAAACTCCATATATGAAGATTAAAAGTTTTTATTAATAAACATCTCTCTATTCATTAGGTAGATTCCTAGGATACACTTTAATAGCTATGGTTAAAAGGGAAGCTTTTGAACAATTTCTATGGATTTTATTTATTGCTACAGTTATTTAGTATAACTTATCATACACATAATATGACTTTTGTACATCATAGAGTTTATAGCTTCTCAAAAGGAAATGTCACTTTGTATTCCAGGACTCCCATTGTCCTCTAGCTGAATTGAGTGTCATCCAGGTATGGGTTTGATAAACTGACACAACAGTGAAAAGAATCCCTGTCCCATGTCAGCTTATCAAACACACTGTGGACAGCAGGTCTTTGGCATTAAACACATTCCCAGTCATTTAGGTTCTGAATAGAAGTCATGAAGCTCACGTTCAGTGAAACACAACCTCAGTATTTCCAGGTGATTTTAAAGAACACCTGATAAAACTGAGGTATAGTACCACAAAACTTGAAGAATTATGCAATAACTAGGAAACAATAATATGCATAGAATTAAAGAGTTGCAATGCCATTGTTTCAGTGTGGTGACAAAGTAATAGTAATGAAATATACAGTAATTCCTTAATTCATTCTGTTAAACAGTATCAAATTATACTGAAAACATATTTATACTGTAGAATAAAACAATGAAGTCAAGTATTTTTTTTTAAAAATCTTAGTTAATACCAGAACAGATATCTCTTGGGGCAAGTTATCCTTTCATCTGGATCTGTCACTGTATTTTTCCAACTTAATTAATTGCAAAGTGTTCACCTTAGAAACTTAGCAGCCTTCATTCTACATAGTATGCCAGATTCATTTGTTCAGTTTCCATGTTAAATATGGGCATATTAAAAAGAAAATTTTTAAATTTATTCTTAGCACCATAAATATATTCTAATGAAAAGTTAACGTACAAGATGATGTAGGTCAAAACATGTTTACTTACATAATATTTCACTTTATTTACATCTTTCAAAATAAAATAGTTAAATCAGTAATATTTATGAATGAATTTGAGATTACATCATAAAAATGTGAAAACGTTTTTTTAGGTTTTTTTTCTTTTTTAACCCCACAAAGAAGAAATAGCATGATGCAGTTACAGTACCTCATCAGTGGAGCTCCCTTGCCATGCTGCAAGGACAAATGGAGCGCAGCAGTGCTGAGCAGAAGGTGCTCTCCTCTTTGGATAAAACTGCAGTCTCCAAAGAGCTTTTTTAAGTAGGGACTACTTTTAAATGTGTCTGGTCACCTCAAAGGGATATGTAGAGCATTTCCTGCCAGTAGGATTAGAGGAAGGAAGCATCAGGCCAAAATGTTTGATGTGTGATGTACTGTAATTCCTTTCATGTGTTCAGTGGCTTTTATATGTTGATCAATGTTCTACCAATTGTGACCCTGGTGTGGTCCAGGTCATTAAAGTTCTACATTCCTTAATGTATAGGGTCATTAACTATACCTAGCAGCATTATTATAATTAAGGATACTGTTTTCTTTTAAATAACCACCTCTCATTTTCATTAAAGTATTTATTTTTCATAATTGGATAATCCTCCTAGGGACTGATTCCCATGGAAGAGATGAGTCAGTATTGAAAATTGCCAGTACTAACATCACTATGGATATGTCTCTATGATTCCTCACTTTGCATTGTACCTGGTTTTTAAATCAGCATTTTCTTCTCACAGTCTCCTATGGACATATAAAGTTCAAGAAGGAAACTAGCTTTAGGATGTAGTTTTCGTGGGTGTATCTTTCAGGCAGTAAGAATAAGTATTGACAAAATTGCTATCAGCAATATTATATATCTTTAATGAAACAAAATTGACTATTACTATTACTATTACTAATTGTGTTCTTTACTCTTCTAGGATCATATTTTCTAAAGCAGTGATGTGTTAAACCACTGTGGTTTTAGGCTGTCTTTTTTTTTTTTTTTTCATAAATGAGGAACAGTGGCTGATAATATCTTTGGCAAAGATTTGATAACAATCTAAATGCTAAGCTGTAGAGGATATGTTAATATATTAATGATATAAAAAAATAAAAAATAGGGATCCCTGGGTGGCGCAGCGGTTTGGCGCCTGCCTTTGGCCCAGGGCGCGATCCTGGAGACCCGGGATCGAATTCCACATCGGGCTCCCGGTATATGGAGCCTGCTTCTCCCTCTGCCTGTGTCTCTGCCTCTCTCTCTCTCTGTGTGTGTGACTATCATGAATAAACAAAAATTTAAAAAAATAAATAAATAAAAAATTATATATATATATATATATATATATAAATGATATATCCATGCGTGAAATTCTAAACAACCATCATCACAAAGGACAGTATGTGTGCCTATTTACTAGCATGAAACATAATTTAGGTATATGGTAAGTGAACATAAGGGTTTTAATAACTGCATGTATAGTGTGATCTTACCTACATACATGTTTGTGAGTTAATGGTAAATAGCCTAGATTGTTAAACACCAGGTTGTGAAAAATAGTTACCTATGATCATTAGTCTATGAGAAGTCGTTTTCCTTGTCTTTATTTTTGTATATTTTCTAGATTTTTTTAGACCAAATCCTCTAATTATAGCTTTAAAAAGTAGAAAAAAAAATGTTTTATATCTATTATATCTAAAGGTCTTCAGATAATGTTTTAAATTTGGGGGATTTTTTGTCTCCTTAGTGTAAAATATATGAAAATATGTTCTTTATTCTTTCATATTTATATTTTTTGAGGCATTTATATTTGCTTTTTTTTGGATCTTTTTACACTCAGTATAATATCATTAGATCACCCATCATTAGTTATTCAGCACTCAACAGTGGTGGTTCTAAGGAAATACATATTCTTTTCCAGGCATGCACACGTGTGTGTGTGTGTGTGTGTGTGTGTGTGTGTGTGTGTGTGTTGAGGATTACATTCATTTTACTAAGATGATAGGCATGTACTAACTGCCAAACAAGTTTTTTCTGTAATACTGAAATACTAAGCTGTCTTTCTTACATAATCAGTTTTACTATATCATTTACTCATTTCTTCAAAAATATTTGTGAATGCTTACCATTTACCAGCTGTTTGCTAGATGTAGGAATACATATACTGCATCTAAAAAATGTAATAAAAATTGTCACAGTCTTCACTTTTGTGGAACATAATTTAGTCATCTTTATAATTATGCTTAAAATATACTAATTGATTTTTCTAAGATTTTATTTATTCATGAGAGACACAGCGAGAGAGGCAGAGACATAGGTAGAGAAAGGAGCAGGCTCCATGCAAGGAACCCGATGCAGGACTCGATCCCAGGACTCCAGGATCACGCCCTGGGCCGAAGGCAGGCACTCAACCGCTGAGCTACTCAGGCGTCCCTACTAATAGATTTTTTAAACAATTTTTCTAGGTAAAGAAATATGTGGTACATTTAAAATTTAAAAGAACTCATTGAATTTTTACATATGAAGTATATTAATGTAGCATCTGTATTCATTTCATCTTGTAAGAAAATAATTCACTAGTTTTATAGATTAAAGTTATTGGCACCATAGTTTAAATCAGTTTCAGATCATGGCTTATGATGTTAATATTTAGGATCAAAATAATCATGCTTATTTTGTCAGCATAATAGTGTAAAAAGTAAAAAGACAATTTTACAAATTTTTATTTAAAAATTTTTTAATAACTGAGACCTTTCAGTAATTTGTGAACAATTATTGGCCTTATAAAAAAGGTGCAGTTTCTGCACATTCTTCCAAATGTGTTAAGATAGAGATATACAGCATATATAATTTAAAAGCATGTTAATGTTGTTTGAAAATTCTTGATTTTAAAGTAATAAAACTGATATAATAAGTAACTGTACATAATTGTTAGAGAAACTGGTTATAGGAAAGTTGCTTATAAGCTACTTTAATATTGCCTTCTCAGTGGAAGCAGCCACTCTTAGTGAAGGAATCTTCTGTTTCTTCTTTTTTGGTACCTTAAAGCAGAAAACACATCTTCCTTTCTATAAACAGTTATTTTTTTAAGGAGTACTTTATGGTATTCGCAGAAGGAAGAGATTTGAAAATCATTACCAGTTAAATTGGGAGTCACTGTAGCATCTCTTTAACAGCTGTTCAACCTCATTATTTCTCAGTTCATAAATTTTATTTTGGATGCTTTTGCCTCAGCACACATGCTAAGGTGTGAAAAAAAAATCTTTTTTCCACACTTTTATGTCTCAATTTTATTGGTAAAATATTTTGTATCTCTTCCATCACTTTGGACCATGTCTTTTTCAGAAATAAGTTTTTGCATTTGAAGACTTATTTGGTAAAATAAAATGTCATCTCTTCTAAATCAGTTTCTTTTTTACTCCGTTTGAAAGAGAAAAACTTTTTTGTCTTGATACTTATTTTGTAACCAATATCTAAAAACTACATAATTGTTCTCTGGTTTAACTGTAGTCTCAAGTCTCTGTTTTGAGCTATGCTGTCGTTCAACATTGTCTATTTCAAGGTTATTTTCTTAAAATGTCACAGTATAGAAGCACAAATAGCTGAAGGTTAAATATTTTTTGTTGTCATTGTTTATAAAAACTGCTAAATTTACATTGTTAGGTTGTTTATATGTTGCCTAACTCTCCCTTTTTCTTTTCTATTTTAATTATAGCTTGGAAAATGTCCAGGGGTAATGTATTTATTAGAAACTATACAGTATATTAATACTACTTATCTGATTTTATGATTATAAAAGATTTCTGTTCCCTGGTATCATTTAAAGCTTATATAAAATTTATTAGCAGAATAAATAGTATAACAAATATTTTGGTCAAATAGTTCATATTTTGCTGACTAAAGTCAACATTGTCTTATTATGGCATACTTAACTCTTTGTATACTATTAAGAATAAGCCTATCACATTTATTATCTCTATATTTTTAGATTTCTTGCCATGTTAGAACATTGATGCCCAAAGTAAATAAAAATATCTTTATGCTTGAGAGAATAAAATAGAGGAAAGGATTTTTATTTTATTTTCCAAAAGAAGAAAAAATACCTTCATTTTAAGAATGACATGATAGTGTTTCACTTCCTGAATAAAATAGGTAGTGATTTATTTTAAGCTTTATAAATTCCTAGTTCATGGATAAAATACTATATTTGGAATTCCTATCTATAGTAATATATAATAATTTAAACTTATTAATTTCTGGAAATCTGAATAGCGTTCAGTCCTAGTTTTGAGATCTTTCTAGAATCTCATTTTATGAGATTAAATTTCTTTTTTTTTTTTTAAGATTTTATTTATTCATGAGAGATACAGAGAGAGAGAGGGGGAGAGAGAGAGGCAGAGACACAGGTAGGGGGAGAAGCAGGCTCCATGCAGGGAGCCCAATGTGGGACTCGATCCCGGGACTCCAGGATCACGCCCTGGGCCGAAGGCAGGCACTAAACCGCTGAGCCACCCAGGGATCCCCACGAGATTAAGTTTCTATAGGGAAAAGCTTCCAAAAGAAGAAAGTTCTACTACCAAGCCTTGGAAAAGAGGTAGCACATGTCTTGACATTGTGTACATTTATTATTGACAGAAATATCCTTAGAATGTCATTGTTGCAACATTGCCATTTAGAATCAGAGTCCTATTTTATATCCATGTAATTAGTCACATGTTGATTATAGATGTTACAGAGATTTTTTTTTTTTTTACAGAGAAGTCTTTTGGGGCATGGTAACCAGAGGAATTCTCCATGGAGGACTTAGAACTAGTTGAGACCCATTTAGAGAATGAGCAGTCTTGTTAATCAGAGGCTTGGTTATAGGGGTGTAATGAGAGAAGGGTAAGGAAAAGTGATGGTGATCAGATTGTAGAAGCATTGAATTCCTGGTTAAGGAATTTGTGCTTCATTAACTGGGTACTTCTGACCAGGTTTGCACTATTTTTGGAGGATTAAACACAATGCTAAGCATGTGATAGGTGTTTGAAGAGAGCAGATACAGATACCAGATTTCCCAGATTCAAGTTTCAGGTTTTCACTCAACTGGTTGAATGTCCTTGGTCAAAGCAAGATGCTTAACTGCCTAAAATTCCTAATCTGCAATGCAGACATAATACTACCTACTTCACAGGATTGTTATGAGGATTAAATAAATTAGTACATGCAAAGCATCAGAATCTGGCATATAGTAAGTATTCAGAAATATTTACTGAGTACTTATTTATATAATCTGTTGTAATTATTACAGTGAACATTTTTAAAATGATTACTTAATCTGGCTGTTCTATATTGGTTAAATTGGGGAAAGGATTGCACTTTATGCAAAGTTAAGTAATATATCACTGACAAACTAGGAAATTTTGTTTTGTACCACACACACACAAAAGTCCTCTCTTATCCAGTGTACTCAAATGGTTTGTATTACTTTAAAACTCCCAGATAATTTCCAGTTTGTAGTTTAGGCCCTAAATATTTAATCCTAACATTTCATAGTATTTTATAGTTTACAATGTACTTTTACACATTTATATCCTTTGACTTTCTGTTCAACCCTAGGCATTCCTTGGTACTGTTATTCACATTTCACAGTAGAAAAAACGAAACTCATGGTTGCCCAAGATCATACAGCTAACTTGAGCTCTTAACCACTACATTGTAATTCTGCTAGCCCCTCCCCCACCTTTTTTTATTCAAGGTTAATTAACGCAGTATTATGTTTCAGTTGTACAATATAATGATTCACATTCTATACATTACTTAGCGCTCGTCACTGTAAGTGAACTCCTTAATCCCATTCACCTGTTTTACCCATCCCCTCACCCAGCTCCCCTCTGGCAAATACCAGTTTGTTCTCTATATTTAAGTATCTGGTTTTTATTTCTCTCTCTTTTTTTTTATTTCTTAATTTCCACAGATAAGTAAAATCATATGGTATTTGTCTTTCTCTGACTGACTGACTTCACTTAGCAGTATAGCCTTTGGGTCTACCCATGTTGCTGCAAATGGCAAGATTTCATTTTTTTATGACTGGGGAATATCCTTTTGCTTATGTAAACCACATCTTCTTTACCCCTTCATCTACCAGTGGATATTACAATTGCTTCACTATCTTGGCTGTTGTAAATAATACTGCAATAGGGATGCATATATCTTTTCAAATTAGTATTTTTGTATTCTTTGGGTGGTAAATACCCAGTAGGGGAATTACTGGATCATATGGTAATTCTATTCTTAATTTTTTGAGAAACCTCTGTACTGTTTTCCACAGTGACTGCACCAGTTTGAATTCTTACCAATAGTGCAAGAAGGTTCTCCTTTCTCCACACCCTTGCCAACACTTGTTATTTCTTGTATTTTCCTTTTAATCATTCTGACAGGTATGAGGTGATATGTCATTGTGGTTTTGATTTGCATTTCCCTGATAGTGATGTTGAGCATCTTTTCATGTGTTTGTTGGCCATCTTTGTCTTTTTTGGAAATATGTCTATGCAGATCCTCTGCCCATTTTTAAAATTTGTTTATTTGTTTTTTGGGGTATTGAGTTGTATAAGTTCTTTGTATATTTTGGATATTAACCTTTTATCAGATATATATCATTTGTAAATACCTTCCCTCATTCAGTAGGTTGCCTTTCAGTTTTGTTCATGATTTATCTTGCTGTATAAAAGTTTTTTATTTTGATGTAGTCCCACAATTTAATTTTGCTTTTACATTTAAGCATTTAAAGAAGAGTTAATACCTATTCTCTTCAAACTATTCCAAAAAATAGAAAACAAAGAAAAGCTTCTGAATTCATTCTACAAGACCAGCATTGCCCTGATACCAAAATCAGATAAAGACACTACAAAAAAAGAAAACTGGGGGATCCCTGGGTGGCTCAGCGGTTTAGCACGCCTGCCTTTGGCCTGGGGCATGATCGTGGAGACCTGGGATTAAGTCCTATGTCAGGCTCCCTGCATGGAGCCTGCTTCTCCCTCTGCCTGTGTCTCTGCCTCTCTCTCTTTCTGTGTCTCTCATGAATAAATAAATAAAATCTTTAAGAAAAAAAGAAAGAAAGAAAGAAAGAAAGAAAGAAGGAAAGAAAGAAAGAAAGAAAGAAAGAAAGAAAGAAAGAAAGAAAGAAAGAAAGAAAGAAAACAAGAAAACTGCAGGCCAGTATCTCAGATTAACATAGACGCAAAAATCCTCAACAAAAAATTAGCAAACCAAATCCAACAATACACACACACACACACACACACACACACACACACACACACAAATCATTAACCACAGTCAGGTAGGATTTGTTACAGAGATGCAAAAGTGGTTTAATATTTACAAATCAGGCAACATGATAAATCACATTAACAAGAGAAAGGATAAAAAACACATGATCATCTCAATAGATGCAAAACATTTGACAAAGTACAACATCCATTCATGAGAAAAACTCTCAACAAAGTAGGGTTTTTTGTTTTTTGTTTTTTTGTTTTTTTAACAAAGTAGGTTTAAAGGAAACACACCTCAGTATAATAAAGGCCATATATGGAAAATCCAGAGCTAACATTGTACCCAATGGTGGAAAATTGAGACTTTTTCCTCTAAGATCAGCAACAAGACAAAGGATGCCACTCACCACTTTATCTAACATTGTATTGGGAGTCCTAGCCACAGCAGTCAGATAAGGAAGGCAAAGAAGGCATCCAAATTGATAAGTATAACTGTCACAATTTACAGATGACCTGACACTGTATATAGAAAACCCTAAAGACTCCACCAAAAAATGCCTACAACTGATAAATATATTTAGTAAAGTTGCAGGTTACAAAATTATTACATAGAAGTGTCTTACATTTGTATATATCATAACGAACAAGCAGAAAGAAAATTAAGGGGCACCTGGGTGGCTCAGTGGTTAAGTGTCTGCCTTTGGCTCAGGTCCTGGGATCAAGCACTGTGTTGGACTCCCTACTCAGAGGCGAATTTGCTTCTCCCTCTGCACCTTGCCACACCATGCTCTCTTTCTCTCAAATAAATAAATTCTTTAAAAAAAAAAAAAGAAAAATTAAGAAAACCGCCCCATTTGTAATTGCACCAAAAGAATAAAATACCTAGAAATAAACTTGAGATGAAAGACAAAAACTATAAAACACTGATGAAAGAAATTGGAAGATAACAAAAACAGAAATCTATTCCATGTTCATGGATTGGGAGAACCAATATTGTTAAAATATCCACCCAAAGCAACCTATAGATTTAATGTGATCCCTGTCAAAAAAATACCAAAGCATTTTCACAGAACTAGAACAAACAGTCCTAAAATTTGTATGTAACCACAAAAGTCCCTAATAGCCAAAGCAATCTTAAGAACAGAGCCAGAGGTATAATCTTAGATTTCAAGATATACTGCAAAACTGTAATAATTAAAATAGTGTTCATTGAAGCAACTGTGTCAAAACAATATACAAAATAAGAAAGTACATTTTATACCCACTACCTACCTCTGTTCTGCAACTTGCTCTTTTTTTTTTTTCAACTCTACCATAACCATCACTCGGATATTCCTAACATCATTCATGGATTTTTACTTCTTTTTAATTATCCATTCATGGGTTTTTACTTCTTTGTAATTATCCATGAGTATGTCAGATGTTTTTCGTTTCTTCTAATAACAGGCATTTAAGTTCTCAGTTTTTCTCTATTGCATAGAGGGATGAATATTCTTCAGTATTCTTCTTGAATACACATATAATAGTCTCTCTAGAGTGGTGCTTTACAAAAGAACTTCTTGTGATCACGGGAATGTTCTGTATCTGCTCTTATACAGTAGCCATTAGCTGAATGTGACTTGAACACTTACACTGTAATGGCTACAACTGAGGAACTAAATTTTAAAAATTGTGTTGAATTTTAATTGACTTAATTTTCAATAGACACATGCAGCGAGTGGCAATTGTATTGTTACAGCAGGGGCTCTAGGGTATAGATCAAGCAGTGGAATTACTAAGTCATAGGTTTGGCATAACCTCAGTGCTGCTAAGTATCACCAAATTGTTCTTCAATGTGATTGTATCAGGTTCACCTTTCCAGTAACTCAGTGTGAGAGTTGCCATTGCTCTACATTTTGATCAACACTTAGCATTAATACTGATTTTTTTGTTTTGTTCTTTATTACTACTGTTATATTAGGCACTGCAAAAAAGATTGTCTTAGGACTAGAGTGAGTGGAAGACCCTTAGGTAAAAATATTGGCTCTGTGCAACTAGAGGCAATACTTCAATGCTGTGATGCTCATTATGATTAGATGTGTAGGTTTGTGTCTTCTAATACATGGTGACAGAAGGGTAGTACTCTACCATACGATAGGGAGAATATACCAGACTTTTAAATCAAATGTCAGACTGTGTACTGATTACTGACTGGAAGATTATTGACTAGTACCTTTCCTTAAACCATCTTTATTCTGATTATTTTACATGTTAAAATATTCATATTTTTAAGATCACGTATTAAGAGATTTCCCAAACTATTGATGCATTTTTTAAAACTACTATTTTCCTTCACAACTAGAGTGTTGCTTAATGTTTATTTTATGTAAATTTGAGAATCTTGACTTCTTAGCCCCAATTTTGTAATATTTGTTGGTCTGAAGCAACTCACATAACATGTTATAAATTGCATAAAATAATATGGCAATGTTTAAAAAACAAAAGTTGATTTGTTATATACCAGCTTAAAGGCTCCCTCCCCTGTCAAATGTCTTATTGTAAATCTGCTCTCGCCTATATTCTTAGAAATATTGTCTTTATTTTTTTTAATATTGTCTTTATTTAACTTAGTCTGAAATCTCTCAGTTTTTCACCCATCTATATATTTATAATAAAGTATAATCTTACATTTTATTTTGACAACCAGTTCTCCTATTGTTAAGTGTATAAAAGCCCGAATTTATAGTCAAAAGGTATGGTATTTATATTTTATTTAATATTTATATTTATAGTCAAAAGATATGGCTCTAGAATGATGTGGAATAAAGTAATTAAAGAGAAAAAGGTTTAAGTGCTAGAATTAGGCATACTAATAAAGATAAATTTAGTAAGGGATAAATGAGATGGCTTTGTTAGAAATCATATCAAAAATTTCCCAAGCAACTTCATATGAGGACTGTGCTACATGTGGTCCAACTAATTCAGCTATAGTTTGCTTTTTTTATAAATATTTTTACAAGGCTAAAATTTTTTTTCTTATTATAGAAGAGATTTATAAAGGTAGTAAGAACTTGCCTTTCCTATTTAATAGTGCACTATGATTATTTCTCTGTGTCATGGAACAGTCTTTTCAAACTTCAGTTTTAATTATTTACCAGTATAAATAATAACAAATAGTGTTGTTATTGCTGAAAGTCTTTAGTGGAGATATTGAATAAAGGGGAGCCAATTCTAAATCCTGATTTGAATGGTGATATTTGAAAGGAAGGAATTATGATTGTTTTTTTATAAACATAATTTTAAGAGTAAGAGATAATGGATAATGATGGATTATTTAAAAAAAAAGAAAATGTTAAAAATGGTAGGCGAATTTTATAGAAAGTTTCAAATAGGATACTCAAATTGGATTTGAAAATAGCCAGCCCGTTAACTACTAAGACCAATTATTTTGAGTAAACAGAATGAAAAAAAAATTAAATAAAGATTTGAAGAATATCTGAATAAAGAAGGATGTTAACACAGTTGGAACTGAAGTCTGGATGGTTCATGATTTATGTAATAGGAGTTGATTTTCAGCCATGGTAGATTTTTTTTTTTTTAAGTCATGGTAGATTTTATAGAAGAATCATAAATCAGAAATGTTGCAGAGATATGTTGTAGAAACATTAGAAGCAAGTAGGAGGTCTGTCTCTTTAACAAGGACATGATATAAATTTCATCTATATTACCATCTTTAGAAGCTTAGAGAAATGAAATTTAAATAAACCTAAAGAATGCAGGATTTTACTAAATTTATAATTTGCTTTTCTAAGTCACGTATGTGGGAATTATAGCAAAATATACTGCTAAGTAAGACCATTCTGGATTCTAATATATAAATGAAGTTAACTTTTATGCCAGGTACTTGCATGTTTTGGAAATCTGTGAGGATTTTATGTAAACATACCTGTAATATAATATCATAACATTCTAAAAAAATTCTCTTTGATCTCATATTGTCAAGGAATTATGGCATATTATTATTTGAATTGAAACTATGCAAATAAAATTCATTCTAAAATTGAATGTTTAAAAATTAACGAAAGAATAATATTTAAGAATTGCACTACTAGTGTAATAGAAGTGTAATAGAAGAGCTTGACTAATCCTGTGAAACTTTGCAGTATGTGTGTGGTGTGTGGTATGCTATTTAAAAATTAAAAGGCTACAATGACATTTGGCAATGGTTTTGATATTTTTTTTCTTTCTCATAAGACAGCCCAACTTTTCTAGGCTTTCTTTTGTTGTTGGTCTTTTTCTTATGAAGTGTTGTCAAGCAATCTTTTTCACATCCTGTACTTGTAGAGTTGGCTATTTGAACCTCTGTATGGAATTTTGTATTTGTTCTTAAATTTCATCTTCTTAGTTTTGACTCTGTTCCAATATTTTGAGATATTATATATGTCATATATATAACTTTGTCACTTGAAAATTTGATAAGACTGATTTATATGAATTCATTAAAATTAATGATAAAAACTATTGAATTGAGCCAAATCCTCTGTCATATTATTAGGAACTTGACTCCAAATAGTTATTATTTGGATTTGGTATTAAGCCAGTTCTAAATCCATTTTTACTATGTTTTTGTCAAGTCTGTATTTCTGTATTTCTCCAATGTGTTTTAAAAAGTATTAAACCTAGTCATTTGCACAGCTTTATAACATTATGCTTTATAATAGTGATGTTGCTTTCTCAGCGTTATCATGACAATATAACCCAAAAAAGGAGTCAGTTTGGCTTGATTTAATAGTTAATTCATACGACTCTTAATATGTATCACTTTCTATTCTTAAGTGCTCAAAAACCTGACGAATGAACAATCAGTGTTGTTAAAGATCAGTGACATAGGGGTGCCTGGGTGGCTCAGTCAGTTAAGCATCCAAGTCTTGATTTCAGGTCATAATCTCAGAATCATGAAATTGAGCCCCGTGTTGGGTTCCATGCTCAGTGGGAAGTTGGCTTCAGTTTGTCTCCTTCTCTCTCTGCTCATCCCCCTGTACTCACTTGCTCTCTTTCTCTAAAACAAATAAATCTTTAAAAACAGATCAGTAACATAATTTGTTTACAAAATTGAAGTAGCATTCCCATTTCTCTATATTCTAGTATGTCTCTCAGTAATTTCTCTGAGATCACATATGGATTCTTTGATCACCAACAAATTTTTCAATGCAGTGCATATTCAGTTAATTCATTTCTTTAGAATGTATTTCTAATGTGATGAGAGTTATTTGGGATAGTTTGTTATACTTTTCACATTGACCATACATCATATACCTATATCTTCTTAAATCATTTTGCTAATGTATATCCCATGTATAGCATTTGTGAGCCAAAGAGGACTTACCACCTCAAATCTGACCGTTTCCTGGAGAAAAAAAAAAAAAAAAAACTTCAAAGTTCACATTTTCCTTAAGATAGAATGAAAAAATCTAGCCTCTTACTGTCTTAACCAGTTAGAATACTCTGAGAAATTTTAAACAGAAAGAAATATTCTATATACCAATGAAATTCTCTATAATTTAGCCATGGAAAAAAAAAGAATTGGTAAATACTACTTTCATATTATTACATTATACTCCTATTTTGTGCATTTGTGCACATGATCATTTAATATTTGTATAACTGAAATAAGGTGAGTTTTGTTACTGCCCCATCATAAAACCATTTGTTAATGTAAAATTTCTTATTTATTAAAGTTTGTACTAATTGAAAATGAATTTTAGTTTCCGAAAGATCTGAGATTCTTAGAAAATAATTTATTTATTGGATAAATCTATTCTTGCTCCTTTATCTTCAGAAACCTCTCTTTCTTTTGAGAATGTGAAATTCATGATTCATATTTTAGTGTGCATTTTATCACTTGGACTAGAAATCTAGAGGAATCATTTTCTTACATAATGTTCTGATTATTCTCAAGGAATTATTGTAGGGTATATTTGTTCAAACTGAAGTCTCTGTATCCTCAGTGTACTTATGGGTTTTATAATACAGAGTAAGTGAGAGCAGTGGATTCAGTTTGAAAGCAGACCAATAGCTTCTTTCATATCCATTATAGTAATAACAATAACCAAGTGTCATGTATAGTTAGTAAACATGTTAATTAAAATTGCCTGATTTAATCAACTAAAGTAATCTTATGTAACTGGTACCATTATCCCCTTAAAGAGGAAACTGATATTCACTAAGCTAGCTGACTTTTCCAAGGAAATCTATCTTGTACGGTAGAACCAGAATTTGAATATAATTGTGACATTAAAATTCATGCTCTTGTGGTGCCTGGCTGATATTAATCAGTAGAACATGTGACTCTTGATCTTGTGGGTTGTAAGTTTGAAGCCTACAATGGGTGTAGAGATTATTTAAAAATAAAATCTTAATAAAATTTATGTTAATATAGTTTAATTATACTGTACTTTATTGGCCATAGAACTATAATGGTAGCCAACTGTCTTTTAAACATATGCCATTCATCATAGAGTGGACTGGGCCAGAAAATGTAAGAGGATCCTGGGAAACCTATCTCTTTCACTGGATATTTAATAGAGAAGTACATATACTGGCATATGTGAATCAATCCTGCTACTGAATGTATATAAAACATAAAATCTGAAGATGAAGCCTTAGTCACTAATATTGGAAGGGCAAATAGAAGAGAATCCAATAAAGGAGATTAAAGAAGAATATTTGAGGGAATGTGGAAGTACACCATGTCATGGAAGAACATTTTAATAATGAGGAAAAATTGTTATAATAAGAGCTTCCGATATATATTAATCATTTACTCTGTGTCAGGTATTACTTTGCATGGAGTAATTCATTTGACTCCCTTCAGTGAGTTCACTTTTCAGATGAATAAAATGAAGCACAGACACTTTAATTTGCTGAGAGACACCCAATGGTAGGTGGCAGAACTAGAATTATCCATCCAGGCGGGCTAAGTCTGTGGATGGCCACTTTGAATTGTCAAATACCGAGAAAGGTTAGGTGAGTTAATGGCTAAAAGTCATCCACTCCATCTGATAATTAGAAAATCAGTTGGGCATCTTTTCCAGGAAAATTTTAGAGAAGAAGTGGTGACACTTGATTGTTTATGGTTAAGAGAAAATAAATTGTGAGGAAATTGAAATACTGAGAGAAAAATAAGTTTCTGGCTAAAAGGGATGTGAGATAAAAGAGGGGATACCTAGAGAGGATGCAGGGTCTTAGGGAGAGCCTCTCTCTCTCATAAGGAGACTAACTCAACATAGTTTTGTCTGAAGAGAAGAAAAATATACAGGGAAGAAAAAGAAAAGGAATGATTGCTTTACAGTCCCTGAGGGAAATGAAAGGAACAAAGAAGAGTATTTTTTATATTCAACTTCATATATTAGAAGTCTACTATGTGTAAAGGCCTATGGCTGCATACATGGAAGTGAGAAAATAGACACTGACCCAGCTTTCAAGGGTGGGGTAAATTAACAAAGATCTTGGCCTTGAAGAGAAGAGGTGCTTCCTCTATACAATTCTGTGACAGAAGCAGTACAAGTATTAATTTCTTTGTTTTGTTACAATTCTGTGACAGAAGCAGTACAAGTGTTAATTTCTTTGTTTTATAAAATAGCCTTGGATTTAGTGGTTCTTGCTCCTTTCACTTCAGATTACCAGAGACATGATGTTCCAGGTCAAAGAAGTGACTCCCAGTATTAGAATTTGGTATTAAAATCAATAAAAATGCTAGTTTACATTAAAACAAACAAACAAGGGAGAAGGCATATTCCTCAGCCTCAGTCCAGACCTGCTGAATCAGAATTTTCTGTAGGTGAGAACTTAACATTTTTAACAAGCTCCCAGGTAATTCTTCTGCACTCTAAGGATGAGAACCCTGGCCCTAAGTCATTGGTCATGGAAATCAGCAGTAGTCCTCAGACCTGATGGTCAACTTTTACATCCCCTGCCCAATATACTGTCAAAATTACTGTCATTATAGATACTTGGTGATAAAAATGGAGACATTTAATCAACGTATATAAATTTTACTTCTTTTTACATTCCTATTTTCTGGCTTGTTTAATGTTTTGTAGATCTCAACTGAGCTGTAATTTTATTTCTTTACAGTGAACTCCCAAGATATGCCTGTTCAGCAGTGAGCAGTCTAAATGGTTCAACATGAGCTGTTCCTTATGTAAACATACAAAAGGCCTGACCCAGACTAAATCAATTTAAAAAGGAAAACATTAAAGCTATGTTTCCTGTTATATACTTAAAGTCTTCTTTGGTTCCTTATGATTATATTATTGACTATTGCAGACTTTAGTTTAGCCTCCTACACCACCTGCTGAATGGTTCAAATGGTATGGGAGATGAGTTTCGGAAGGGCAAAGCAATTACAATTATAACTCCTACATTTTAGCCAATAAAGCAGCTTTTTGTGTTAAAGGCAAGGAAGTTATGGGCATCTTGACCCACACCCTTCCTGATTTGAATTGCTAAAAGGTCTTAAAGACTGTAATAAGGAGAAAGAGCAAAGTTCATAGAGCTTTTAAGGTATGTGAGTTTGAGACAAGAAAATTTGATTCTATTTATGATATCAAACATTTCTAGGAAACAATTAGGAAGTGAAACAATTTAAGCTTTTCTTATTAAGATATTTTCATATATTTTCTCCCAGCTTTATTAAGATAAATTGAGAAATAAAAATTGTATATGTTTAAGGTCTACAAAGTAATAATTTAATGTAGGTGTATGTTTTGAAAGTATTACCACAGTCAAGCTAATTAACACATCCATCATTTTATAGTTATCTTTTTTATGAGAATTCTCAAGATCTGTATACTGTTAACTATCATCACTATGCTGTATACTAGATCCCCAAAACTACTTATAAATTTGTATGTATTTGGTTTTCCCAGTTTTATTGAGAAATACCAATAAGATGTATAGTATGATGGTTTGATTTTACATATAGTGTGAAATGAGTAAGACCATAGGTTCAGCTAATATCCATCTTTTCATATAGATGCAATAAATAGAAAAGAAAAAAGCTAAAGAATAAAGGGTGAAATTTTCTCCATGAGATGAGAACTCTTAGGATTTATTCTCTTACAACTTTCCTATAGATCATACAGCAATGTTAACTGTAGTCATCATATACATTAATTACATCCCTAGCACTGTTATGTGCTAGAACTGGAAGTTTGTTCCCTTTAACCATGTTTCTCCAATTCCCACTTTCCCTGTGCCTTTCCCCTGATAAGTAAGTGTGATTTCTTTCTCCATCTTTGTTATTTTTGGTTGTACATATAAATGAGATCAGACAATATTTATTTTTCTGATTTACTTTACTTGGCATAATGCCTTCAAGGTCAATCCATGTTGTCACAAATGATTTCTGTGTGTGTGTGTGTGTGTGTGTATGTATATGATTGAATAATGTGTTCCACCACTTGTATATGTATACCACGTCTTTTTCCATTCATCCATTGATTACTTAGGTTGTTCATTATATTTTGTAAGGTAGACATTATTAATATTAGGCATCCTGGTCCTCACTAAAGCCACAAAGTTCCTTTCCTATGATGAGTTATGTAGCAAAGTATCATTTTAGTAGAATTCTTTGCTCTAAAGATTTTGCAGTTGTTATGCTGTGAAAATATGGTGCGCTCAATCAAAGCTTTCTTAATTAAAATGTATTTTTTATTTTTGGTTTGAAATCAAATTATTTTTTACTTCTAACAAGCTATTATTAAGTTATAAAGTCATTTACTTAGGGAAAATCACATTTTAAAAGTTGTAAAATTACTTCCAGCATTTGAAAAAATGAAAATAAATTATCAAATTGTCTGTATGTATTTATACCTTTAAAAAAGACCTAGTTAAATACATCTTTCATAAGACATCTTGCTTGCAGTGCTAATACGAGGTAATATGTGGTATTACAGCAAAAATATTTTGAATGTTTTTTTTAAATTTAATATTGAAAAATAAAGTACTTTCAGTGTTCTATAATGACTGGAATAGGCTTTAAGTATCCATGAAACAAATGGGTATCTTATACTTTAAAAAATAAAGATTAG
Organism: Nyctereutes procyonoides; assembly: GCF_905146905.1. Lineage (NCBI taxonomy): Eukaryota > Metazoa > Chordata > Mammalia > Carnivora > Canidae > Nyctereutes > Nyctereutes procyonoides. Next base: position 14,361,111 of record NW_026575137.1, read on the forward strand.
TGAATATTTCAAGTTGAGAAATAAAATCAAGTATTTTGTAGAAAATGAAGTAAATCAATGTGCCACTGTATGTTTTCGGACTTTAAAGAATTGAAAATAAGTCATAGGGATCAGGTAATTCGAAAGAAAAATTAGATTTTATTATCTAAGTCTAAAAAAAACTTACCCGGTATTCATTTTTGTCAGAGGAAAGCCAAACCAAACTTGTAAAGTTTGTGAATATGAACTAATTCTTTAAAGTATATTTGACCTATTAACCTAATGAGCCAAATAGCCTACCTATAGTTTTTGTTAAGAGTAATTTAAATATACTTGGGAAAACACACAGGAATATGTTGTTTCCTGGATCTGTTATCTCAAGAGGCTAAAAAATTGAAGAAAATGTGTTTCTCAAAGATGCAACTGTATTTTTAATTGGCCTAAATTGTCTACAACAAACTGTTTCTTGTCTTAGAAAGTAGGGGGTTTATTAAAATTAACCTGGCATGCTACTAAAATGTTTTTAGATTAATGAAACCAATCAAATTAGAAAATTTGGGTAGAATTCACTCAGTTTGATTAATTAAATGGAAGGTCAGTGGTGCTGTTTGCTTGGGCTTTTGTTTTTTTCATAATCTGAATGTATGCTTTATCCAGGTAAATCTTTTTCCTCTCACTTTCTAATCATTTCACTATTATTTATATTTTCTACAGAATCTTAGTATCAAAGTAGAATGATTTTTTTTTTCCTAACAGTTACTGAGGATTTTATGTTGTGGCAAGTTCTGTGCTAGGCTCCTTATCTCACTTAATTCTTATAATTTTATAAGACAAATTCAGATCTTTCTCTACTCTTTTTTTTTTTTAAGATTTTATTTATTTATTTAGCAGAGAACAAGCAGAAGGAGAGAAAGAAGCAGGCTCCCCACTGAGTGAGGAGCCCGGCATGGCGTTCGATTCCAGGACCCTGGGATCATGACCTGGGCCAAAGGCAGATGCTTAACCAACTGAGCCACCCAGGCGCCTCTCTTTCTCTACTCTTGACTACTGTGCTACTGCAAAGTTTCTGTAACCTTTTTGGTGGAGGAGAAAATACTAATTTGCTAGGCAAGCCTGACCTGTGCGCTACACCCCATCACCCACAAAGGCTGGGCCTCCTGCAGTTCTCAGACACTTTGTGATGGAAGGGCCTGTCTATGACTCACTAGCCTATGGCTTTACTTCCTTCCATACTTCTCTCCAACCATTCAGAACTCTTCAGGTTTTCTGCATTTGCTGCTCTCTCATATCTGTGAGCCTTTGAACCTGTTGTGTTTCCTCTGCCTGCAATAATTTTTGTTTAACTTTTTTCATTATATGAAATAATATTGGGCTTTTCTGAACTCCTTTAAACAATGCTGCTTCTTTTCTGAGCCCCCTAGTTTTGGGTCAGGGGTCCCATTTGCATTCTATACCTCACCTTTTCTAGCATTAACAGTTTTTGCAATTGCCTGTGGATTCCCAACTAGACTATACACTGTATTAGGGCAGGGTCCACAGAGGAAGCCAGTTTCTCTGTGGCCTGTCATAGAAACTAGCATGCAGCTCACTAAATAAATATTCTTTGAATGAATGAATGCAAGTTTGCTTATTGGTCATTTAGACGGGAAGATAGAGTTTTGACAGTCTTGAGTAAGGCACAGACTAGGGAAGAACTTGGTTGCTTTTCACTAGTTATGACATTAGCAGCAATTTTAACTGTCCAGATATAGTTTTAAAGTAGTCATTTTTACATAGAAAAAGAGCTTGCAAAAGGAGAAGTAGCATTATATTTGGTGGAAGAAATGAGAGGGCACAACCTTTATATCTTCAGGGACAGCGATGTTAGAGGAGAGATTTTTTTCCATAATTAGTTGTAAATCTTTGTTCCTAGAAACCTTTCTAATATCCCCTTATCTTTTTAATCTCTACAGCATCATAGTTTTTTTTTATTACAAATATAAACTTATTAGGCTTTCTATCTTAGCTCTTTCTTTTTTCCTTGAATACTAGAGGTTTATATATTTTAGGCATTGTTGATCCTTCTCTTTTTTATTTCATTAATTTCTGTTCTTATTTCCTTTCCTCTATTTTTTTTTTAGTTTATTCTGTCTTTTTAAGTTTAACTCATTAATTTTGAGCCTTACCAACATCCCCCACCCACCAGAGTTGTACATAGTTAAAATTGATGGACCTACACTGACACATCATAATCACCCAAAGTCCATGGTTTATGTTTAGGATTCACTCTTGGTGTTATACATTCTATAGTTTTGGACAGATGAATAATACAAGACACATTATCCACAATCACAGTATCATACAGAGTATTTTCACTGCCCCAAACTGAGTACCTTTTCATCTACCTTTTGGCCATTTATATGTCTTAGGAAAAATGTTTATTTCAGATCTTTGCCCATTTTTAAATTGGTTATTTTATTTTTGCTATTTAGTTGTTTGAGTACCTTGTATGACAAAACTGACAAAACTCCTTGCCAGATTCATGATTTGCAAAATTTTCTCCTATTTCAGTGGTTGTCTTTTCATTTTGTTGATATTTTTCTTTGCTGAGCAGAAGCTTTTTAGTTTGGTGTAGTCCCATTTATTTATTTTTGCATTTGTTGCCTTTTGCTTTTGGAGTCAAACCAAAGAAATCATTTCCAAGACAGATGCCAAGGAGCTTACCTCCTCTGTTTTCTTCTAGGGGTTTTGTAGTTTTCAGGTCTTCATATCTCCTGCATAACTATAGCTCAATTCAAAACCAGGAAATTGACATCATTGTAATCCACAGCTGTATTCAGATTCTGCAGTTCTAGGTGTACTCCTTTGTGTTTATATATGCATAGTTCTGTGCAATTTTATTACATATGTAGATTCTTGTAACCACCATTGCAATCAAGATACAAAACTGTTCTTTCACCAAGAGGCTCCCTAGAAGGGCTATTTTTAATTCACACTTTCACTGCTTATGTAACCCTTTTTAACCCCAGCTTTATATGTAGGATTTGTAATTAAGTTGATTTATCATCTTGGGTGGGCCTTGAGCTTATGTCCTGTGAAGTTAGCAGAGCAGAAAATCAGTGTTTTCAGATTTCAGCAGAAACCTTAAGAGCAAAAGCTGGCTTTGGCAGGGGCTTATTTATTAGTTTTCCTGGTTTTGTTTGGAGTGGTGGGTATTGGGGAATGGAAGGGGGACTTTAAGGTTTCGTTCGCTGGTGCCAGCTCTGAGATGTGTTTAAAAAGATACTTTAAATTTTTTTCAAGCATACTAGTTGTTTGAGTCCAGAGGTTCATTCAGGGTCTCTAATAACGCCATATTTTAGAAACAGGTGACCCTGGAAATACTAAAGATCATTTATCTTTATAGTTTTCATTATGGTTTTTCATAATTAGAAGAGTAGACTTTGTTTTATTTTTGGTGCCTATGCATTTATGATTAGTTGATGATTAGATATGCTATTCTTTCAGAATCATTTAGGATTCTATTCAGAAATGGTCATAAAATTTATAAGGGACCTCTTTATAGTTTAACTTCGTCATATATTTTATTTATCTCTGTATTTAGTTATTGAAATAACTAAGCACAGAGAAGTTAAGTAATTGCTCTATGCTCATGATCATTGGAAAGTCTAAGGATAAATCTCATGTGAATCTTTCACTTAACCTATTTTCTATAACTCAGATTTAAATGCTTTGCAATTAACTTTTAAGTTGGACTTAATATACCCAAATATTATACATTTCACTGAACTTTCAAATCAGGTTAAAATGACAGATTATTTAATTTCAAACAAAAGGAGAGAATATAAAATCTCCAACCCTGATTCTTAAAAAGTTTAGAATTTTAAAGTTTAGCATGTTCAGACCTATCTGGCTATCGCTCATTATAAAAACCATTTGCATGGGGAAGAAGAACCTGTGAGAAGTCATGTTTTCCACGGATAGATGGGAGACCTAAAGCTCAATCTAAAACCAAGAAAAAATATGAGGAATTTCAAGCCTATATGAAAAACTGTGATGAAATCCAGTGTTTAGTGGTTGTAATCTTGTGATTACACAGTGTCCATGTGCCAAGGAAAATAGACTGATGTTAATGCTGGGCTGAGTTACTTTGTCTTTTAACATAGCACTGATTGTACTTCCTGACATACTTTTTCTTCAAGGATTCTTAAAGTACTTTAGTTCACCTTAAAAATATATTTAGGGAATTTATTTAAAATGTAAAAAGTATTAGCTAGTTTAAAATATAAAGAAATGTAACTTTTATAATCTAAGAAACAGGCTGGGCCACTAGCTGCCCAAGAGATTTGCTGTATGTCTAAACTTATGTGCATCCAAATCAAAAGTTTGCTATTTAAAAACTGTGCTCTTACTGCTGTGGAGAATCATTTTATATTTGTCCACATTTGTGTCCGTTCAAGTCAGTGATTAAAACAGTATTTACTGATAGCACAGATTTGGGAGAGATGAGTTTGGAGAAAGGTTGTTCAGGAAAGTCTTCATAGAACGTAAAGTCTGAGATGGACCTTTAAGCAGAATTATACCAATATTCAAATGAAAGGAGAGCATTCTACCAAAATGGGGATATTCTAAGTGTTACTTGCTCCCATCTCCACCATCATGAATTCTTTCTTTTTTTTTCTCTCTCTCTCTCATTAGGACAAATTGAAAAGGCTCATGTTCCCTTTTATAGGCTATATTTCTAATATTTAAATTATTTCGTTCAAGTAAAATTTTAGGCTATTTTTCTTTGCCTGCCCATTCCTATAATGCATTTCTTCTGAGTTAGAAAAGAGAAGGGAAGGAGAAACAACAATAGGTTGAGCTTTACCTTAAGAATGAGAATTCATTCATCTTTCTCTGGCTCCTGCTGTGGTTTCTAGACCAGTATCTATTTGTTTCCCTGTTCCTTATTGTAACTCTCTCTGATACCTGTCTACCTGAATGGCCTGCTCATTCAATTCCAGTTCTTCCTGTGCTCCTCTCTTCACTTGAATTCATTAGTCTCAGCCTCACCTTGCCTGGCCCAGTAGATGCTGTCCCCATTCCTGAACAGCTGGCCCAGATACCTGCCATTTTGAGCTGTCGGTATTTGACCAACCTCTGGGCATAGTCTGACCCACAGTGCTCATTTGCCATGGCTTAGTCTTTATCAGACTCGTACCTACTTTCTATAGTTTTCACACCAGGACCTATGCTTCCTTCTCCTCACCCGCCACCTCCCCACTCCACCCCTACTCCCCTAATTCATTTCATTCATGTTCGGTTGATGTAATTGTATTTTTTTTCTAATAGCTGCAGTTGTAGATTTTTTTAATATTTGTACTAATAAAATCACTTTTAGTCTCTATATTATTTAAATTTTTGTGTTCCTTGAAACTCTTATAAAGGCCTAGTGTTATTTTCCTTTTGATGACTCACTTTAAAGTATCTGTGACCCAACAAAACTAAAAAGTTCCCAAATTTACACACACTTAGGTTTATCTGGTCTCTGAACCCTGAACCCAGTTCTTTTCTTCCTACCATATTGCCTTGCTATTCTCATTCTAAAACCCTCACAAAAAATTTAACAATTCACTTCTTCTAATTTAGCTATATGCTACTGATATTTTTAGTCATTTGCTTAGCATTCAGTCCAGTAAGATCAAAGTTTCAACTGTGTATGGGCAAGCAATCCTTGCAAACAGCAAACAGTGCAGTCTATGTGACACCTGGGTTATTAAAAGAATAGAGGGCTAGGGGTGGGGAAGTGCAAGAGATTGACAAAGCTCTATCCCCTTTCCTCTCAGGACTTGAAAGGCCTAAGGAAGGTAGGTGATTAGCTTTGGAAAGAAGACAGGGTATTGAGTCAGAAAACCTGGGTTTAAGTTGTGGTTTTGTCACAAACTACCTTACTACCTTTGTCTGAGTCTTTCAATCTCTGAATTATTTTCTCTTTAGTAAAAATGGAGATAAAAATAGAGCCTTCTCAGCATCTCAAGGACTGGAATCATGTATGTGAAAGTACTTAGGAAAACTGTACGATGCTGGAAACAATATAAAAAATCATTGTAGGGTAGATTACTGTACATGATAAGTTTGGGGTACGTTTTCAAGTCATCCAATGTGGTTACTTCCTAATACCTGCCTCAGAAATTTGATCAGCACAGTGAATCCATCAGGAATCCAAAGGGGGATAAAATGGTAATGATGCTATGTTAGTGAATAAAATAAATAGATTATTTTATTTATTTACATTTTATCATTGCCTTTATAGGAGAGCTTTGAACTTGGGAATTCTTCGAGACCCTGGATCAGAAATTGAAGATAGACAATACCAAATAGACCTGCATTCCATCAATATAGGTACTGCACAGTGGGATCAACTAAAACCAGAGAAGGAAAGTGGCACAGGAGGAGTGCTAACAGAGAGTGAAAGAAATTCTCAAAATCCAGCCCTTGAATGGAATATGGCCAGCAGGTAGGAAATTAGTGGGAAATGTTCTGCACTTTCTAATATTTCATTGCCAGAAGAACAGTTGGTGATACAATCTTCAGCATAACCTAAGTGTTTGGGTACCACTTTTGCATTTCAGGACTGATGTAAAATATATTTTGGTAAGTATAACTAATGATTTTGCTTGGAAATCTGCTAGCATTGTTACACTGTAATTATTACAAGTTTAAGATTGTGGTCAGCATTTAAAAAAAAATATTTCATTTATTTATTTGACAAGGAGTGAGCAAGAGAGAACTTGTGCAAGCATGAATGAGGGGAGGGGCCGAAGGAGAGGAAAAACAGATCCCCACTGAGGAGGGAGCCGAATATGAGGCTCCATCCCAGGACTTGATCCCAGGGCTCTGGGATCAGGACATGAGCAGAAGGCAGATACTTAACGAATTGTCACCCAGACACCACCTGTCAGCACTTTTTTAAAGCTTGCTATTTGATGAAAGGTTCTACTTCAGGCTAAGGATACATTCACATTTTCTCTTGCAATCCATTGTATTCAAGGAAGGTCAGATTTTTTTTTTTTAAGTCTCTCCTTTCTATTGATGATAAAAGGAGAAAAGTAACAAAAGCTGTAGGTTGCTTTAATTTTTTAGTCCACCTATGTTCACAGAGAACATTTTTGAAGGAATTAGCCCTGAATGTGAGCCTATAAGATTTGTAGAGAGCCGTTGCCATTTCACCCAGTCTACTTGTGGTTTCTCATCAGTTAGGTAGAATTGTTTCCTAGAACAAAGACACTAGGCATTAAAAATACTTTTGATATTGTTAACCTGGAGGTCATTATGGTTTTAAAAAGTGCTGTTTTTTCATTTTTCTTTCTTCTTCTTCTTCTTCTTCTTCTTCTTCTTCTTCTTCTTTTAAGATTTTTTATTTATTTATTCATAGAGACACACAGAGAGAGAGAGAGGGAGAGACACAGGCAGAGGGAGAAGCAGGCACCATGCAGAGAGCCTGACGTGGGACTCCATCCAGGGTCTCCAGGATCATGCCCTGGGTTGCAGGCAGCACTAAACCGCTGCGCCACCGGGGCTGCCCTCTTCTTTTTTTTTTTTTTTTTTTTTGCTTGTAAGATTTACTAACTTCTGTTGCTTGTAACACACCATGGCAGTTTATTTGACTGAATCTCTTTAAAACATTGTGTGTATATAGACTTTATTGTCTGACTTTTACAGTGCTGATTGTTTTGGAGTTCTGCCCTTTTGCCCCCCAAAACTGTATTTGTCTTGGCATTAATAATAGCAACAACTTTAATAAGAGATTATAAAAGACATCGCTTTACCTAACTTACTTAAATTAATTGTTGTAGTAATGCTATGAGGTAAGAACTATTTTCCCTAATTCTATATGAGGAAACTGAGGCATAACCAGGTTAAATAATGTGCCTAAAACCAAGTACCAGATGGTAGTCTATACTCTATATAAGCTGCTTCTTTAGATGCCTGTACTCTTTTCTAATTTCCTTGTAACTATTCATAATGAGCTTCTTTCAGTCTCCTGAAAATATGGTGTGTCACGTACTGCTAGGCCTTGATATGTGATCTCTGCCTGGAACTCTCTTAACCCACCCTATTCACTGGCCTAACTCCCATCCATTCATCAAGCCTCAGGAAGTCTTCCCCTGAGCCTTTCGGAGAGGAGTTGAGTTCCCCTTCTGTGTGCTCTTAACATATCAGTTGGAATATTTAATTCTAATTATCTATGTACTTTGTCTGGGTCCCAAGGATAGAACTTCATCCAGTCCATTGATTTATCCCTGGCACAAAGCACTTTCATAGTATAAAAGTATTATTACAGGGCACCTGGGTAACCTAGTTCGTTAAAGCATCTGACTCTTGGTTTCAGCCCAGGTCCAGTCCTGATCTCCGAGTCATGGAATTGATACCTTTTTCAGGCTCTGGGATCAGCAAGGAGTCTTTTAGAGGTTCTCTCTCTCCTTCTTTCTCTACCCAACCTCTTCTCCCTCTCTCTCTCAAAAAAAAAAAAAAGTGTTGTTACAGCCTTTCATTGATAAGTGATTGAATGTGCCCCCTGAGTAGGAATGCAAATTTGGGTGAAAATTTTCCCACTTTTGGCCAGGTACATTTCAGGAGAGGGATGCAGCAGACAGCTCTGGTATACACCTTACATGCACTACACCAGTCCTGATCTGTAAACATCACATGATAAATGAGTCAGGGTCAACTTCTGTCTTTCCTCCACGCTCAGTTTTCACGTTCAGGAAGATCTAGCTTACATAATCTATAGTTCATCTTAAGAACAACAAATTCAGGGATGCCTGGGTGACTCAGCAGTTAAACGTCTGCCTTAGGCTCATGGCGTGATCCCAGGGTCTGGGATCCAGTCCCACATCGGGTTCCCCACGGGGAGCCTGCTTCTCCCTCTGCCTGTGTCTCTGCCACTCTCTCCATTTCTCTCATGAATAAATAAATAGATCTTTAAAAAAAAAAAAAAGAACCACAAATTCTATCAACAAAGAAAGTGGGCCTTATTTCCTAGGAAATTTTATGATCATCTAACCTTAACTATATCTCTCTTATTTATACTTTAATTCATTTAAATAAACAGTTTGTGTATCTGTGTGTTTTACTAACTGAGTTGAAATTGACATTACACAAAATAAACTGTTTAAGGTGAACAATTCACTGGCATTTTGAACATTCACAATATTGTATAACCACCACTTCTATCTATAACCATCACCTCTGTCTCATTTTAAAACATTTTCTACACCCCAAAGTAAAATCACTTACCCATTAAGCACTTTTTTCTACATCCTTCTCCCTCCTCATAGCCCCTGGCAAATGCCATCTGCTTTGTTTCTGTTGATTTAGCTATTCTAGACATTTCATATAAAAGTAATCATACCATATGTGACCTTTTGTGTCTGGATTCTTCACTTAACACAATGTTTTGGAAATTTTACAACATTGTAGCATGTGTCAGTACTTCATTCTTAGTTATTGTTGGATAATATTCCACTGAATATAAACACTAGTTTGTTTATGCATTTATCTATTGATGGACATTTGAGATATTTCTACTTTTTAGCTATTATGAATAATATTGCTGTGGATATTACTTGTGGACATTTGTACAAGTGTACAAGTACCTGTACTTGTACAGATACCTGTTTCAGTACTTGTTTTCAGGTATTAAGAATGGATGTCTAAGAGTAGGATTTCACAGTCAAATGGTAATTCTGTATTTAGCTTTGAGGAGCTGCCAAACTATTTTCCACAGTGACTGAACCATTTGACATTCCCAACAGCAATGCTCAAGGGTTCTAATCTCCCCACACTCATAGCAACACTTCTTTTCCATTTTTTTTTAACTTTAACCATCCTATTGGGTGTTGTTTCAATTTGTCTTTCCATATGGCCAAAAATATCTTATTTCTTTGGAAAAATGTTTACTCAAGCCTTTTCCCCATTTTTAAATTGTTTTTTGTTGTTGTTGTTGATGATGAGTTGTTCTTTCTTTAAGTGCTATACCCTTACCTGATATATAATTTATAAATGATCTTTTCATTTCTTGAAAATGATCTTTGCACAAGTGTTTATAATTAATCTAAGACTCAATTTGTCAAATTCAATGTAGTGGAAGTATTGGATCATATGACATTCTTATTTTTAATTTTTTGAGGAACCTCCACACTATTTTCCACAGTGGCTGTGCTAATTTACATTCCCACCAACAGTGTACAAGGGTTCCTTTTTCTCTGCATCCTTGCCAGTACTTGTTATTCCTTGTGTTTTTTTATTTTAACCATTCTGACAAGTGTGAGGTGGTATTTCATAGTTTTGATTTCCGTTTCCCTGATGTTGAGCATTTTTCAAGTGTCTGTTGGCCATCTGTATGTCTTATTTGGAGACGTGTCTTCAAGTACTCTGCCTGTTTTTTAATTAGATTGTTTGGGTTTGGGTTTTTTGATTTTTGTTTTTTTGGTGTTGAGTTATATACGTTTTTTATATATTTTGGGTATTTACTCCTTATTAGATGTTTTGTTTGCAGATATCTTCTCCCATTCAATAGGTTGCCTTTTTGTTTTGTTGATGGTGTCCTTCATTGTGTAAAAGCATTTTATTTTTTTGTAGTCCTAATAGTTTGTTGTTTTTAAATTTTTTATTTATTATTTGAGAGAGAGAAAGAGAAAGAGCTCACATTCAAGCACAAGTTGGAGGGAGGGGCAAAAGGAGAGAGAGAATCTCAAGCAGACTCCATGCTCCAGTGCAAGACTTAATCTTACAACCCTGAGGTCATGACCTGAGCCAAAATCAAGAGTTGAATGCTTAACTGTTGTCCCAGTAGTTTAATTTTGCTTTTGTTTCCCATGCCTTAGGAGACATATCTAGAAAAATGTTTCTGTGGTCAATATTGGATATATTATTGCTTGTATTCTCTTCTAGGATTTTTTATGATTTTAGGTCTCTTATTTAGGTCCTTAATCCATTGTGAGTTTATTTTTGTGTATGGGATAAGAAGGTAGTCCAGTGTCATTCTTTTGTTGTTTAGTTTTCCCTGCACCATTTATTGAAAAGACTACCTTTACCCCATTTTCTTGTCTCCTTTGTCATAGATTAATTGAACATGTAAGCATGGGTCTATTTTCTGGGCTGTCTTTTCTGTTCCATTGATCTGTTGTCTGTTTTTGTGCTAGCACCTACTGTTTTGATTACTACAGCTTTGTGGTCTATCTTGAAATCTGGAATTGTGATCCCTCCAGCTGTTCTTTTTTTCTCAAGATTACTTTGAGTGGTGCAGGTCTTTTGTGGTTCCATACAAATTTTATTATTATTATTTGTTATAGTTCTGTGAAAAATGCTGTTGATACTTTGATAGGGATTGCATTGAATCCATAGATTGGTTTGGGTGGTATGGATATTTTAACAATATTAATCCTTCTAATCCGTGAACCTGGACTATATTTTCATTTGTTTGTAGCTTCAGTTTCTTTAATAAATATTTTATAGTTTTCAGAGTACAGATCTTTTACCTCATTGGTTAGGTTTATATTCCTAGGTATTTTATTCTTTTTGATGACTAAGGTCTATGTTTTATTCTAAGAGTATTATGGATTAAGCTCTTATAAATAGATTGTTGCTCCATTTTTGAGGAGTTTTTGTTTGTTTCTTTTTATATATGGTATGAGGTAAAAGTCTAACTTCCTTTTTTTGCATGTGGATATACGATTGTCTCAATACTGTTTGTTGAAGAGACCATTCCTTCCCCTGTTGAATGGCCTTGGCATGCTTTATAAAATTAAGACTTTTGAACATCAATTATATACCATAGGATGTCTTTTACACTGGAGAAACAAAATGAAATGATTTCTGGTATGTTCCTGTCCCTTACAGAGCTCACTGTCCAGTCAAAGAATTAATAGTTAATTACCTGTTAGAGTGCAGGGAGTAAAGTACTATGGTAGACATAAATATAGTATGTTTAGGATTACAGAAGAGCCACATTACAATCAGAATAAATGTATTCCGTGTACATGGGACATCTCTAAGAGATATGACAGAAACATAATACAATAAATCTAAAATTGACATAGGTAAAAAAATAGAAATATTGAGGAAAGAAATGAATGAATAACTCTATATATGGGTTTTCAGGGAAGCTCTCATGGAATACACAGCTTCTGAATTTGTTTCCATAGTGTATGAGTGGCAGGAGAGACGAGGGGGCACTTTGAACCTTATAAGAGAGCAGTAGATCCAAAGGCTAGAAGTATGAAAATGTGGCATGTTTTACACACTTCTGAATACTCAATACAGAATATTAAGCTTGGCACATAATAGGTACTTAATAAAGAGTTGAGTGAATTAATGAAAGATTGAATGATTAAACAATTAAATAGAACTAGTAGATCAAGTGACTGAATGTTTCTAAGAGATACTGATTCAAATGAAGATAAGAGATCTTAAATCTGATGTAGTTTAGTAGTGACAATCTTGATAGAAATATAAATAGAGAATCTTAATTGATTATACTTTTGTTTTTCAATTGGCATTATAGGTAAAATTCAAGATACAAAAAGAATATTCAGTGAAGAATATCTTTGTTTCCTCCCTTAACTAATTTAAATAATAGCCTTTTTAAGGTTTTCCTTCATTCCTCCTACATATATTACTCAGCTTTTGTCTTTAATCAAAATGTGTTTCTGTGTGTATGTTGGGGAGAAGGGAGTAAGGAAGTTAAGCATAAAAAATTATCACGTTTTAAGATTTGTAGATCTTCTCCTAAAACCTCAGTTTTTCAGTTGAGAAAATACATTAGGATTCAGTCAGGTCAGCAGAACCATTGTATTATAGCATTAGGGATTTATTTTAGGAATAAGACCTTGCTCAATTGTGGCAGAACCTGTGAGTTAAGGATCTAAAGGGGACTGTGAATCAGAGACAGGTCACAGGCATGCCCAGCCACTGGAAGGACCACCGGAGGCTGATAGAGCCGCCCCTGGAAGGCTTTTGCCTCTTTGGAGGGGGTGAGCCTGCAAACGGGTCAGGAAAAAGAACTGGTCACAGAACCAAAAAGAGGGAAGACAAGTTGAAATCTGCTAGCACTGCTGAGTGGAATTTCACTGTTTTACAAAGCATGACTTCGAAAGAATACTGGCAAGTATTTATTTCCCTTATACTTCCAAATCTCATGCAATTTTCTCTCTAAACTCTGAACCATTCTTATTCTTAGCAAGTTGTTACAGAACAAAACCACCATAAGAAACTAAGTTTGGAGAGGTTCCTTGCCTTGTGCAATGTCACTTAAAAGTAGCTAATGATTTGCTTCCCCTCATTCAACTACTTTTCTTACACTCCGTGTTCTGACCCCTTACACTTAGGTGAAAGTTCATTGTTAGTTAATCACTTTTTTTTCTGTTTCTCTTAGCAACCATTTTTACTATGTCTTAGTTTATTTTATAACCTGAGGAAATGAAGTACTGAGAATTAAAATAACCTGTACTGATGTCTGCCATATGCAGGTTACACATCTAGTCAGTGTTGCAGTTTTACATGGTAATTTGTGCTTTGAGGTGTGTGAGGGGGAGTAGGTAGTGGATTTTCTTCCTTACATATCAACTAAGGGTGTCCTTGGCAAGCTGAAAGGGTGGCATAGAGATAAAAGGATAGATCTGTCTTGGCCAGTCTTGTTTCTTAGCATAGTTACTTACTTATCTACATTCAGTTGATACTTAAATCAGAAATTGTTTAAATTGAATATAATCACAATAGTATATCATAAAATTTTAAAACTTCCTGTAGTGTCAATGAATTTGTAGTTCTTACAGCCACTAACATCATATAAATATAGATAATAATGCCTTAATTGATCCAAAGCCCTAAATAGGCAGGTTTCCCTCCTTCAGCATTTTGCTTTTTTTTTTAATTTTTATTTATTTATTTATGATAGTCACAGAGAGAGAGAGAGAGAGAGAGAGAGAGAGAGAGGCAGAGACACAGGCAGAGGGAGAAGCAGGCTCCATGCACCGGGAGCCCGATGTGGGACTCGTTCCCGGGTCTCCAGGATCGAGCCCCGGGCCAAAGGCGGGCGCCAAACCGCTGCACCACCCAGGGATCCCCAGCATTTTGCTTTTAAGAGAAGGATCCAAGCAAGATTATATCAACATTTGCTTAAAACTATATGTACAACACATAACTTTTATATATTATGCAGCATTATTCTGTGAGCACTGCACTTGGTATATCAATACATGTTATTAAAGCTTTAAATATGAAATAAAATAACATAAATCCTCTGACCATTTTTCGCTTGGTAGATTCCCATTCATATCCTCAATTTGTAATGTCTTTTTCTGTGAGAAACATTCAGCAGTCCCCTGACTTCTCCCTCCTCCACAAAGTTTTATTTTGAACTTTTTCCTTGAAAAAAGAGCTATCAAGTAGAATTAGATGCAGGAGTTTCAGACTATAGGTATAAACAACTCAAAACTATAACCAGAGCTATTAACAATTGAATATCTCCATAAAATTGAATTAAGTTGATATTTCAATATAGCTATGCTCATAAGACTTCTTTTAGAGACTGAACTAAATATAATACTTGTGATCTCCATCACAAGTATATAACCATAGTTTTGGTTCATTAGTTTGGGGTAATTTTTGTTTATTTCTTCTTGTTTTGCTTTGTTTAGAGAATTTTCTCAAATGTATATTCTAGTTTATTGATTTTTTTTCTTGAGCTATATGTAAAATGCTATTTACCCACCTGTTATGTATTTTATTTATTTTCCATTTCTCGAAAAAATTTTAATTTTGAATCCTATGCTCTTATCTAGTAAAATATTGGCAGAATTTAATTCTTGTCATGATTTTTTCAGTATTTCTTTTGAAGTATTTCAATCTATAAAAATTTTTAATGATTTAAAATTATATATGATTACCTCCAAGACTTACAAGAAATAACACAAAAGAAGAGTTAACATTATGTACCATAAAAGTTAAAGTTTTATAGGACCATTGACTTAAATTTTTTTTTAATTTCCAAAGTCATAAGTCTTTCATATGTTGTGTTACTGATTTAATTCATCACATAATAGAGAAAAATATGATATGTATAAATATTCTTTATTTGGGAGGAAAAGAGTATTTATTTGCTCTTATTTGGTTCCCTGCCATCTTTTCCATTTTAAGGTATTTTTAATACATCATATGTTTTAACATTCCCCTGAGAGAGCACATCAGATGTTACATGTTCCATTTTATGGAACTCAAGCTATTCAGCTATAATTACGGTGTCTCTCAGGATCACAACCTTTCCTCTGTATTCACAGATTTTAATACTTCTTCCTGTTACCCTCCATTCACCAGCTCTCTTAATTCTTTAAAACTGACTTTCGTGAAATCCAATACCTATGTGTCACAGAACCAGATGATCCAATTTGCTTTTTTGGCAGACACCATGTAAAGCTCTGCCCATTGCAAATTTGAACAAAAGATACTGGTACTTTCTATTTTCTAGACTACTCTGGTAGAAAAGGATGTAGAAAGATGAGTTTTTATCTGGGCTTTTTCATGAGATAATTTATGCCAGTTCCCTCATTTCAACTTTTATCACTTTATAAGTGAATAGTAGAGACATATTTATAAGGAATATTAAGTTAATAGTTCCAAGGAACTATTGAGGTACAGCTTGCTAGTAAAACATAGAACTATATTATTTCATTAAGTGAAAACTTAGGATATGGATAGTAGACTAGAAGAACTCTCCTAGCACAAGTGTTAGTTCCTCAGTAATGTTTTCCAGTTTCATCTTCTACCATGTATGCAGTACTTCCTTTGAAATTATTAGCATTTGGTAATTTTGAATATAAAGTAGAGATACTGTGCTGAATAACCGATCAAAGATGAGAATGTATTAAGTAGAATTAAAATAGAGTCCAAATACTATTCTGCTATTAGGCCCAACAGTGGAACCTTTGTTCCTACTAGGTGGCCTTACCCTTGCCCCTGATCTTTATTTCCTTGTAGGTAATATAGGGCTAGTAATGGATTTCACTTAACATGCATGGTTGTTGTGAAGAAGCATTCAGTATCAAAGTCACAAAAGCTATTTCATGAACCGTATATACAATAATAATCTGTGAACTCAGATGGTTCTTAGAGCTTAAAAAAAGGAGGTCGTCCAAGATTAAGAGGATATACTTGTGAACCTAATGAGGTTGGAAAGATGGCAGTTGTCAACTAGAAGGTCAAAAACGTTAATAATAGGAAAAAATGATCACACAAGAGGAAGGTTATTATTATTGGTAGAAAAAGATAACTATTTATAAGAACAAAAGGAATTAAAAACAGTAATTTGTTGAAAAGATGTGACTATGAAATAAATTGCATCTGAATTTCTCAGTAATTTTTTGCTTTTATTAATCTGAGGTTAAGAATTGAAGTTGTAAAACTATGATTATAAAATATACAAATATAACTGTCATACATGTTTGTGGTGCAAAAACTTGTACAAATTTAATGAAAAAAATGAAATGGCTAATAATTTTTCACTCTATCTTTTAGCATACAGCGACATCAAGAAAGAAGAGCAATTTTGACTCCCATTTTAACAGATTTTTCTGTCCGAATAACTGGAGCACCTGCTATCATTTTTACTAAAATAATTTCTCCAGAAAATATGAATACTGAGGTGAGAACTTAATTTAGGTTTCATTTTAGGCTATATAATGGAGTATCTTTTCTTTGTAAATTAGGGATTCTTAGTTTTAGTGCGCACAGAATGTCAAATTGCTTATTATTAATAAGTTATTGTATGTAACTAAAAATTAATACCTTCTAGCACTGCTTTGTTATTGCTTTTTTTAAACTATTTAAAATATAGATTTTTTTGCATTTAAATTATATTTATTTTTTTATTTTGTTATTGTTTTTTATGTAGTAACTCATTTAATCCTTATAACACTCCTATTAACTTCTTCTATTCTCATTTTTATTTTTTTTACTGTGAAATGTTCAATTTTGTTGCTTTTATTTTAAAATATAATTTTGCTATAATTTTTTAAATTTTTTGTATCAATTTTTTATTTACATTCTAGTTAGTTAACATACAGTGTAATATTGATTTCAGAAGTAGAAGTCAATGATTCATCACTTACATACAACATCTAGTGTTCATCACAAGTGCCCTCCTTAATACCCATCACCCATTTAGCTCATCACCCACTTTCCTCCCCTCCAATCACCACTCTCCATTTGTTCTCTAAAGTTAAGAGTCTCTTATGGTTTGCCTCTTTCTCTCCTCTTTTTTTTTTTCACATCCCCTGTGAAACAGATGAACATCTGTTTGTTTCTTAAATTCCACCTATGAACAAAATCATATCATATGGCATTTGTCTTTTTCTGACTGGCTTATTTCAGTTAGTATAATACACTCAAGCTCCATCCATATCATTGCAAATGGCAAGATTTCATTCTATTTCATGGCTGAGTAATATTCCACTGTATATATATACCACATCTTGTCTATCCTTTCATTAGTTGATGAACTTTTGGACTCTTTCCATCATTTGGCTATAATGCTGCTATAAACATTGGGGTGCATGTCCCCCTCTCAAGTCAGTATGTTTGTATTCCTTAGGTAAATACCTAATAGTGCAATTGCTGGCCCTTCTGAGATATTTACTGAATGAATAAAAAAACATATAAAAAAAGTTAAAAGTAGATACCTTGAGTCATTCAGTATTTTTTTAAAAGATTTATTTATTTATTTTGGAGAGAGGGAGAGAGTGAGCATGCAAATGCATGGGGGGACAGGCAATGGGAGAGACTCTTCAAGCAGACTGCCTGCTGAGCTCCATGGAGCCAGACACAGGGCTCCATCCCATGAGCCGTGAGATCATGACTTGAGCCAAAATGAAGAGTCTGCCACTCAATTGACTGAGCCACCCAGGTGCCCCACTATCCTTTTATAGATGAAGAAACTGAAACTTAGACTAACTCAATAACTTGTCCATATTTTCACAAGTAGTAAGTGACAAAGCATGATTTGAACCCAGGCTGGTCTGGCTCCAGACCCTGCACTCTTACTTAACCTCTTTCTAATGAAAACAACAACACTGAGAGAGAACTCATTTCTGATCTGGATGACTTTATTTAGTATATAGAGAATTTTACATGGATTACCTGACTTAGTCCTCACAACATCCTTGTGAAAGCAATACTAGGGGATCCCTGGGTGGCTCAGCGGTTTGGCACCTGCTTTTGGCCCAGGGCGCAATCCTGGAGTCCCGGGATCGAGTCCCATGTCGGGCTCCTGGCATGGAGCCTGCTTCTCCCTCTGCCTGTGTCTCTGCCTCTCTCTCTCTCTCTGTGTCTATCATAAATAAATAAATAAACCTTTAAAAAAATAAGAAAGCAATACTATTAGTATCCATGTTTTATAGATCTGAAAACTGAGATCTAAAGAGGTTAGGTAACTCAGCCAATGTTACTAACCAGTTACTGGTGGATCCAGGTTTCAAGACTGATCACTATGGTGTACCGCCTCCATGCTTAGAATAGGAATGTAATAATAATGTGATCCATCATAATTTTAAAAGTATTCTTAGAAATTTATATTATGCTAGGGCATCTGTGTGGCTGAGGCAGTTAAGTGTCTGCCTTCGGCTCAGGTCATGATCCCAAGGTCCTGGGATCGAGCCATGCATCTGGCTCCCTGCTCAGCAGAGGAGTCTGCCTCTTCCTCTCCCTCTGCTCCTCCTGCCTGCTCATGTGCTGTCTCTTACTCTCTGTCTCTCTCTCTCTCAAATCTTCAAAGAAAAACAAATTTATATTATGCTAAAAACTTTGTAAACTTTTTGGTCATTCACAGTTATAGGCAGTTATTATGAAAAGTTCAGAAAAAATAAGATTAAATGTTACTCTAAGCTGGTTAAACTTCATATTCATTCACTTTTAAAAATAATGTTTTGTATATTTTATTTATGTAATGTTTATAATTGCCCTATAGCAAAAATTAGGCTAGGCATAGTATCTTATATCCACCAAAGGTGTATAAAAATTAAGTAGGTGTACTACTATCTTATAGCAATTTAGTAACATGAATATATTTCTTTTCATCATTACTTGAGGAATAAATGAATTCTAACTCTAATAAGTAAATACAGGGAACTTGTGGGGGAAAAGGTTATTTAATCACAAAAAGAAAAGGAATATTCATTTCTAACATGCTATTCTTTATGGCTGTATTAAAATCTACTCTAAGCCGTGTACTTTGCATTTGGGGCCCTCATAAGTCTCCTTAAATCCATTCCTTTAAATGACACTAGTAAGGAGAAGGTTCATTGGGCATTTCCAAGCATTTGAACTTTGTCCACATTCACTTCATGACAGGAGACAGAACTTCTGCTTTACTAAGTGAAACTTTGGGGTTTTTTTTTTTTTCTTCTTTTTTCCTTCTCTGAATGGTTTTCTAATGATGAATGTTGGAATGATTTAAGTTATGCAGAACCCCACCAGTTAAGTAGTGGACATCTACCTAAAGCAGCCAAGATTTTAGCAGCTTGAAGAAGTGAAATTAATTAGTCTAGCTGTCTTTGGCTTCAGCACTATTTTGTTACAAATCATTTGGAGTGTATGCTTTGGAGAATACTCAAACCATACCACTTGTGATTGTAATTGCTTGCCTACAATTGCCAGTTTACATCTGTCTGCCCAACTAAATTGTGATCTCCCCAAGAGCAGGTTTCCATTCAAAGCCAACCTATTCTTTCTGCTATCCCTAGCAGCTGAGTATACTGCATGTTACTTAGGAGATGCTCAGTAAATATTTGTTAGTGTGAATGAATGAACAGGATTTGGCTAAAGAATTACATCATCACTTACATATGGAAATGATGTTAGTAGTTTGAAGTATAAAATGCCAGATGTATATGAAATGATAAAAAAAATTAATGTTTGTGTTGTTTGTTTCCCTGCAACTAGTGCATGGCCCAGTGCACAGCAGGACCTCATAAATGTTTATTAAATTAATCCATTAAACTATGTTGAGTGGCTGTGCTCTCCATCTCTGCTATTCTCATTAACATATGAACTTGAGTCCCAGGAGAATTCATCAACATAGTAAAGGTCAAATAAGTAAGAATGACAAATTATCATCTAATGGCTATCATGTATCTTTATGTATATTCAACTTTTTTTTTCTCCTCCAGGAGATTTTAGTGTGTGGCCATTCCTTGGAAGTGAATATAACCACAGACCTGGACTTCTTCCTAAGTGTGGCTCAAGTTCAACTCTTACATCAGTTAATAGTAGCAAATATGATTGGACTAGAACCATCAAGCAAGGCCAAAGAGGTAACTATTACCTGATTTTGATTAGTCTTACTGCATTTGTGCCAACTTGACATTCATAATAGGAAAACTAGAATTAAATGTTTTCTGCTAATTATTCTATATTTAATTTTATTCAAAATATGATCATATATTATTTTGGATTGATGTTCTTTATTTTTGAAATTTGTCTGGTCTCTTTTCGTATCATATACTTTTGCAAAATGTCTGTGGCCTACCCTCAGAAAAGCCTCTATTAAAAATATGGTTTTGGTATCCTGCTGCAATTTTTAAAGTACAACACAAGAAACATGGTATAGCTTTCACTTACATACATTACAGGGTTCAGGACTCTTTTGGAAGTGAACATGCAATAGTACTATGGGAATATCTTCAGTAAATAACTTCTAAAGTATTCATTTTCCATGCTCAGTGAAGAACAGACACAATCATAAAAGTTGAATGACTGCCTAGAATTTTAATTTTGATCCGGTGTTCATTGGAAACCGGCATTGTAACCACAAAGCATGTCAGCATGAAACAAAGAACGTTGCTTATTAGATTCTCTCAAGATATGTTTTCTTTGCTTTTTGTTTCCATACTTCTGTAATCCTATCTGTACTTAAAGTATATCTCCTATAAAAACTCAAGTGAAGAAACAGTTTATCTGTGAAAAGGAAATTGGTTTTATTTTAGTCAAGAGTTATACAGAAGACTAAGTTCTATTTATTAAGCAGGAGGGGAAGGAAGAAGTATTTGCTGAGAGCTACTTGATGCTAGGCAATGTGCCACGCATTTTCATGTAAGTTCTTTCATTGTATCTCTCAGCATATTATCACAACCACCTTGTGAGGTTGATATGGACATTATTAACATTTTATGTTTTAGGGTCTTGAGGCTCAGAGATGGTAAGTGACCTGCCTGAAATCACTCATACATAGCTTAAAAACAGTGGAACTGAAATTTTAATTTAAGTCTTTCAAGTCAGTGCTCTTTCCATTCTACCACAGTTTGTGGATTATAACTATTATATTAGTCTCTTAATCATCTTTATTTTTAAAAAATTATTTTAAAATGATAAAGCTTTTACCTTTTATAACTGAAGATACTAGACCATCTTTTACCACTCATGACCTCTATTTGCTCAGTATCTTTTTTTTCTTGTTTTTTTAATTGAGAGAAAGCAAGAGAGAGTGGGGGGAGGGGCTGAGGAAGATGGGGAGAGAGAGAATTTTAAGCAGGCTCCACACCCAGCACAGAGCCCTACTCAGGGTTTGATCTCACAACCCTGAGATCATGACCTGAGCTGAAATCTGGAGTTGGATGCTTAACCAACTGAGCCATCCAGGTGCCCTTTGCTCAGTATCTTTTTTAAAAAAGGCTGTAGAGCTATGCAGTTTCTAAAATATCAATTTTTTTCTAATACACATTATTGGATCCATAAGGATGTAATTATAAGACCTGAAAATAAATAGAGCAAAAAATATTTCCCTGTGGCATTTTCGATGAAGTCCTTAAAGCAAATTGGGTTGGAAACAATATTTTACATTCCTATATTGTTTGTGCCAAGTGTATAAATCTCTTACATCAGTGAAATCTAATTCATAGGTTTCTGATGTGTTTTAGGAATATATACAACTTACCGAATTTGTTAACTCTTTACCTACTTTTGGCAATTATAAATAAAGCTTCTATAAACATGCATTTGCAGACTTTTGTGTGGACGTAAGTTTTCAGTTCCTTTGGGTAAATGCAAAGGAGTGTGATTCCTGGATCAAATGGTCGGAATATGTTTAGTTATGTAAGAAACCACCAAACTGTCTTCCAAAGTAGTTTGTACCATTTTGCGCTCCCACCAGCACTGAACGAGACAGTTCCTGTTACTGCACGATCTTAGCAGCATTTGGTGTTTTCAGTGGTCTAGATTTTGGGCATTTTATTAGGTGTGTAATGATATCTCTTATTTTTTAATATGCATCTCCCTGATGATATATGAAATGGAACATCTTTTCCTATGCATATGCTTATCTTCCATCTGCAAATCTTCTTTGGTGAGGTGTCTGTAAAAGTCTTTGGCTCATTTTTTAATTGGTTTGTTTTCTTACTGCTGAGTTTTAAGACTTTCTTTGTATATTTTGGATAACAGTCCTTTATCAGATGTGACTTTTGCAAATATTTTCTCCTAGTTTATGGATTGTTTTCTATCCTTGAATACTTGATACTATCTTTCACAGAACAGAAGTTTCTAATTTTAATTATTTCTTTCATGGATCATGTCTTTGGTGTTTTATCTAACAGGCATCACCATACCCAAGATCATCTAGGTTTTCTCTTATGTTCTCTTCTAAAAGTTTTATAGTGTGTGTTTTACATTTAAGTCTAATGTCCATTTTGAGTTCATTTTTCTGAAGGGGGTTTGGTCTGTATGTAAAATTCATTATTTTGCATGTGAATGTCTAGTTATTCCAGCTCCATTTGTTGAAGAGATTGTCTTTGCTCCACGTATTCCCTTTGCTTCTTTGTCAAAGATCATTTGACTGAATTCATGAGGGTCTATTTCTGGCTATTTATTGTGTTCTATTGACCTATTTGTCCATTCTTTCACCAATACCACACTGTCTTGATTACTTTAATTTCATAGTAAGTCTTAAGGTAGGGTAGTGTTAGTCCACCAACTTTGTTCTTCTCTTTATTATATAAGCTGTTATGGCTCTTTTGCCTCTGTAAACCTTTAGAATCAGTTTGCCAATAGCCATTAAATAAATTACTGGAATTCTGTGTGTGTGTATGTGTTTTTTTTTAAGATTTTATTTATTTATTCATGAGACAGAGAGAGAGAGAGAGGCACAGACACAGGCAGAGGGAGAAGCAGGCTCCATTCCATGTAGGGAGCCTGACGTGGGACTCGATCCCGGGTCCCCAGGACCACACCCTGGACTGAAGGCGGTGCTAAACCGCTGAGCCACCCAAGCTGCCCAAATTACTGGAATTTTGATTGGGATACATTGAATCTATAGATCAAGCTGAGAGATGACATCTTGACAATATTCATTTTTCTTATCTCTGAACACGGAATATCTCTCCACTTACTTAGCTCCTTGATTCTGTTCGTCTGAGTTTTACAGTTTTTCTTATATAGATCTTGTATATATTTTGTTAGATTTATATCTAAGAATTTCATTTTTTGATATGTTAATATAAATGCTATTGTGTTTTTAATTTCAAATTCTACTTGTTCATTGTTAATATATAGAAATGTAATGTAATTGACTTTTGTGTTATCACTTATTCATTTGAAGGGTTTTTATGTTGATTCTTTCAGATTTTCTATTATAGACAGCCCTGCCATCTGTAAACAGGGACAGATCTTCTGTTCCAAACTGTAATAATTTTATTTCCTTTTCTTGCCTTATTGTACTAGCAAGGACTTCCTGTCTTGAAAAATAGTGATGAGAAAGGACATCCTTGTCTTCTGTCTGATCTTAATGGGAAAATTTCAGGTTTCTCACTGAGGGTTTTTTGTAGATAATGTTTATCAACTTGAGGTCACTTCTGTCTATTCCTAGTTTACTGAGAGTTTTTATCATGAATGGGTTTAGATTTTGTCAAATGCTTTTTATATATCCATTCATATGATTTCTCATTTTAAGTGTGTTGATGTGATATAGATTACATTAATTGAGGTTTTCTTTAAGATTTTATGTATTTATTTGAGAGTGAGAAAGAGAGAGCACAGTAGGGCAGAGGAGCAGAGGAAGAGAGAGAAGCAGCCTCCCCACTAAGCAGGGAGCCAGATATTGGGCTGATCCTAAGACGGAGATCATGAACTGAGCCAAAGGCAGATGCTTAATGACTGAGCCACCCAGGTGCCCTAATTGAATTTTAAATGTTAAACAAGCCTTGCAATACTTGGGATAAATCCTACTTAGGGTAGTATATAATTCTTTCTTTCTTTCTTTCTTTCTTTCTTTCTTTCTTTCTTTTTCTCTTTCCTTTTCTCTTTCTTTCTTTTTTCTTTCTTTTTCTTTCTTTCTTTTCTTTCCTTTCTTTTCTCTTTTCTCTTTTCTTTTCTTTCTTTTCTTTTCTTTTCTTTTCTTTTCTTTTTTCTTTTCTTTTCTTTTCTTTTCTTTTCTTTTCTTTTCTTTTTTTCTTTTCTTTTCTTTTCTTTTCTTTTCTTTTCTTTTCTTTTCTTTTCTTTTCTTTTCTTTTCTTTCTTCTTTTCTTTCCACAGAGAAAGAGAGAGGCAGAGACATAGGCAGAGGAGAAGCAGGCTCCTTGCAGAGAGCCCAATGTGGGACCCGATCCTGGGACTCCAGGATCATGCCCTGGGCCGAAGGCAGGCACTAAACCACTGAGCCACCCAAAGATCCCTATATAATTCTTTTTACACATTGTTGGATTATATTTGCTAGTATTTTGTTGAAGATTTTTGTGTCTTTGTTCCTGAGAGATATTGGTCTATAGTTTCCTTTTCTTATGTCTTTTTCTGGTTTGGCTATTAGGCAATGCTGACCCATAGATTGAGTTAGGAAATATTTCTTCTGCTTATGTCCTCTGAAAGAGATTGTAGAGAAGTGGTATAATCTCTTCTTAAAGGTTGCTAGAAATTATCATTAAACCCATCTAGGCCTGATGCTTTCTTTTTTGGAAGGTTATTAATTAATTGTTGCTTCAGTTTCTCTAATAGATATAGGCCTATTCAGATTCTCGGTTTCTTCTTGTGTGAGTTTTATCTGATTGTTTTTCAAGAAATTGGTCCATTTTCTTGAAATGGTTATCAGATGTGTGTGGGCATGGACTTGTTTATAATATTCCTTTATTATTCTTTTTATTTCCATAGGATCTATAGTGATGTCCCCTCTTTCATTACTGATATTAGTAATTTGATTCCTTCCTCCCTTTTTTTTTTTAGTTAGCCTAACTAGAGGCTTTTATTGATTTTTGCCCTAATTCTTATTATTTCTTTTCTTCTTGCTTTGAATAGTGATAATATTTCCAGACAATCTTTGACAGGCTTAATTTAAAGATTAATTTTAAAAGTTATTCAAGAATGTGGTAGATGATTTTTGTTAGTAGGGGAAACATGTACACTCTAAACAAAGGGGAACAAAGATGGACAAACCTTTGAAAATAGAAGTGAGAAACAGTGGAATAATCTAAGGATTATTGCTAAAACCAGTATATAATATTAATCTTGATTGTTTGGACAGCTAACACACAAACTAAAGAGTACATAGCTAAAAGAGAAGCACTTCAGGCAATAAAATGACCACATGATAGTTTAGGCAAATTGTCTTTCATGTTGATCAAAACTTTTCTAATGTTTTTGCTCTGAAAAATGTACTCTAGAAGAGGTGAGGCCACTGAATCAATCACTCTATTTTTGTATTCTTTGATTTTCATTTGTCCCCTTCGAGTGCTATGCCTTTCATGACTGCTGGCTCCCAGGATATTTCTTTTTTAAACTAACCGTTCTTGTTTCTCTCTATATATTATGACAGCCCGAGAAAGAACATAAGAGAAATAAACATTTAATATTCAAAAAGCCAAAGTGCATCTCCTATTTACAAATTACATGTCCTTTCATACTCCGTTCTGTAATTCATCTCTATGACAACAATTGATTCTATGACAGTAGAATAACAGTCAGTAATGTTTTTGGGTTTCTTACATCCTATTTCCCTGCCATTTACTTGAGGTCAGAGCCAACCTCCTAGACAATTTCAGAGTCAAATCCAAATGTACAATTCTAACTTTTCTCTGGAAATAAAGCTCCACTACTCATCCTTGATTTCTGGTAGAGCTTTGGTGATTTACACAATTGATTTACCCTTTAAAAACTCTTTGCTTTCTTGCAAGACCATCTTGGTCTCATAAAGGCCCAATCGTATAAAAATGGTTATTAGTAATATAATAAGAATTAACAAGAGAGAGAGAGTTCAGTAACACGAACCAGTAAATATCAGGAAAGTTTTGAAAGTGAATGTGAATAAACAGAAAACTAAAGAATTTTAATTTATCCAAGTCTATCTATGAAGAATAATACAGGCCATTTTTATATGATAAAAGAAAACTAAATCATAAGTTTTCCTAAAGCTGTTAGTATATAGGACATTATAAGGAGTTGTTAAAAAAACAAACAAGAGGGGATCCCTGGGTGGCGCAGCGGTTTGGCGCCTGCCTTTGGCCCAGGGCGCGATCCTGGAGACCCGGGATCGAATCCCACGTCGGGCTCCCGGTGCATGGAGCCTGCTTCTCCCTCTGCCTGTGTCTCTGCCCCTCTCTCTCTCTGTGTGACTATCATAAATAAATAAAAATTAAAAAAAAAAAAAACAAGAAACCCTACCTTTATATCATTTTATTTCAGTTGCTATCACACAAAAATACAGCATGTAGAAAATTCGTATCACCTTTTATGTTAGACTGCTTTAAACTGAGATGAAAGCTGAGTAGCCTATCTGAAATATGTGAAACCATAAGCAGTATAGATAAGATACTAAAAATAGCCTGTTAACTTGAAATGGTTTATTTTTTATAACGCAGTTTTATTTTTATCAAAGTAATACGTGAACAACTGTTGCTAAACTAAACATATCAAAATAGTATGAGTCTCTTAATAACCCCACCTCAACCTTTTTAACTACTTTAACTCTTCTGGTATTTATCCTCATATTTCTGAATATAATGAAAGACTACCATCTCTTGATTTACTCATTCATGTATTACCTATTCACTTGTTATCTTCCTTTAGATGAGGATTCCATCTCTTAAACTTCTTTCCATTCTTCCATCTTCTCAATATTCTAACAGCATATTTTTAAAGTCAATACAAATTATTTTTCTTATAAAGTCTATGTAAATATTGTTCATTGCTTAGCAAAGTAGTACATTATTGTCATAGTTCCTGTGATTGTTTTTCCTAAAGTTGATCATTGCCACATTCTTTATTTGCTCAGGTTTTTAAAAAAATCTCTGCCTCTTTTCTCCATCCCAACCCCAGCTCCCACCAGAGACTCTACTGAATGCCAGCAATTTAATTTTTCACACTTTGCAACTTACAAAAAAATGTCACCCCCTCACCCCCTCAGAATGATTTTTCCTAAGTTCTTCCTTCCTTCTCCATTCTGGACTAGTAGTTCTCTAAACCTACTCACTTAACACAAAAGAGTCAGATGAGAGAAGATTGTGATTTTGAGGTTAATGTAAAGTTTAGAGAAACTATAGAGTATCAAGTAACTAATTTTTATATGAATATAAATTAGTAAAATTGCCAATATTTTTATCCACCCTTCCAAAATACTAAGTATTTGAATTCATATATAGAAACATATTAGTACAGAAAATATTATAATAGGATATGATATATGGCTAACATAGTTTGCTTGTGTGCTTTTACAGTTTGCTATAAGACAATATAAAATGTTGGACTTTTTTGCTACGTACTTTGATTGACTAAATGCCCTATGGAATAGTGGTGGAAGTTGTTTTTTTTATGGTATTATTACTATTTGAGCGTGGAAATAATCTTCTTTGGAGTCATTCTTCATTTAGGAATTAAAATTCTTGTTTTTTAGTCAATGGTGAAAAACTCTTGCAAGGTATACTTGACCAACTTGAGGATTGCGAGGAATAATTGGAACTAGGAACTTAAGAGTAAAGAAAAGGAGAAGCGACTTTAAGTGGTGGTGTAGTGACAGGTTTTTTGGAGTAGAACATTAGGCAAGATGAGGGAAATAGAGGCAAAGTATACCCTGAGAACACAGGTGAGTGGAGTTGGGTTTTGAAAGTGGAAACTGAGACTGGTGTGGGAGAAGATGTTAGTGTTCTATCTTGCTGTAGGCATGAGTGAGAAAGCCCATCTCAGAGGTCATATATTTCTGCATTAAAAAAGGAGATGGGAATTTTGAATGTTGTGCATGTGGTGACTTCCCATTGGTGTTGCTATGCTAAGTATTTGTTTCCCTTCAGAGGCACCTGGATCGACTACTTGTAACCAAGCAATAAACACAGGTACCAATAAAATATGAATTCAAGCAGAGCCTTAAATGGACAAGAAAGCCTTGGAGGAAATACTCTAAATTTCTTAATCTAGACCTGGAAAAGTTATTAAGTATTTTATTACCTATCCTCTCCAAGAGAAAGACTTCTTAGGTATATTGAACTATCACACCTGTCACAATTTTACTTAGGCCTTGTAGATATTAAAAATATCCTCATTGTCTCCTGATAAACAAGCTTATGCTTAGAAATGCATCATTGCTTCAGGGTACATATTAAACATCAAGAAAAACCATAATGTTTTTAATTTTGTAACCATGCTTATGTTTATCTCATACATATTTCTTGACCAGAAATCCAATGAATGCGTTGTTTTCCTAAGGCTCTCTTAAACTGTCTTTCCTGGTCATATTTAGCAGTATTCATTGAGGGCTTATCATATACCAAATATACTGGCTACAGACTGAAAAAAGGTATGAAAAATAAGTACACTGTGATCCCTGCCCTGTAGGATTTTACAATCTGGTTGGGAAACAAAACATAGATAAATGAATTTATAACTAAGAACTCACAGCAGTAAATGAAAAGTATTAAATGTGCTGTATGGAAAATTAGTAATATAGGAGTGATTCAGAACAGGAGATTATAGTCCAGGTGGTCAGAGATCTAGCTTCACGGAGAAATTGGAATTGAATAGGCAGAAAAGAATGACCTATTTGTTTATTCAATAAATATTGAATCTTTTCTAAATATCAAACACTACAATGAATATTAGGGTGACAGCGTTAAACAAAAGATATAAAGTTTCTGCTTTCATGTTCTAGTGCTTATATATTTCTTTTTTTTCATGAGGAAGATAAGCAATGATAAATAATTAGAGCTAGATCAAGATATATGGTTATATATATATATATATATATATATATATATATACACACACATACACGCATAGCTCGTTGCATACGTCGGATACGTTCACTTTCCATCAGCCCAAAATTAGTCATGTGGTTGCATTTAGCTGCAAGAGAGGCTGAGAAATGTAATCCTTCTACCACATGACCATGTGCCATGCTTAAAATTATTTAACTATGAAAGAAGGGGATGATGAATATTGGGATATAACTGATAGCCTTGGCCACGGAGATTTCAGGGTTACCTGGTAGCCAGAGCTAGAATATTCCTCAGAAAGCAGTTTTCTCTTCAATACTTTGAACTTTATCTCCACTAAAGCCTAAAGTTATCATAAAATGTCAAAAACAATGTTGGCTTACTAATTGCTCAGTGCTGCTATAGTGACAAGTATTGTCTTTGCCCAGCTTCTCTAACGCTCTTTACCTGATGGTAGAACTTCCTTTCCTTTGGCTAAACAACATTCTCCTATGTGATTTTGATAGGGATTCTCATTCCAGAGTAGATATGAGACACAGGCCTGGTCAATCATTGTACTCCATCCCCCTGTCAGTCATTAGCCCAGATATGGACACACTATTTAGACCAGGACAGTGTTTTCTGTGAATACACTGAGAAGAATAAACTCTCTTTCCTATGGATTAAGTCTGGATGTTATCAAGTATATTGGAGCTTTGTTTGACCATGCTTCTCTATTCTCCTTCACCACTATCACATGAAGAAAACCTGTTTTTAAAAAGAGAAAAGAGTTGAATTCACAGAAACAAGGGAAGCTGAAAGATGGAGAGAAAAAGTCTTTGACATCATCTGACATCCTTTGACACAGTTTAGCCAATGAGATACAAAGAGAAGTGTCCAAGAGATTTCTGGGAAAGTCTTTAGCTTCTTACTTTTCACCTTCTTGGAATAACGACAATGGAAGTGACCAGCTACTTGTGACCATTAGGCAAAACATGGTGACAAACATGATGACAAAAACCACATACTAAGGATAGCAAAATAGATAGAAAATGATCCTGAGATGCATGTGACATCATGAAGCCACCGCCACCAGCACTGGACTTTAAGATTTAATGTGAGGAAAATAAACATAAATTAATCCAGTAATATTTGGTTTTTATTACATAAGGACAAACAAAAGCCTCACTGATATACTGTTTCAGTAATTCTAAGATAGAGATAATAAAGCCCAGACAAAGTGCTGAGCACACAGTACAATTTGCTGAAAAATGTTCGCAATGAGTTGGCAAATGGATTCCTAAATTCCTAGGAATTCCTATTTCTGTTCATAGAGAAAAGATAGATGTATGCAATATGCACATCAAAAGAACTGGAAAATATTGGTGATTCACTGAATGCTTAATGGAGACAGGTTGGGTACATATTGTGGAGGGCTTCGTATACTGGACTGAAATGTTTTAAGTAGGTAAGCAATAGAGAGGAGTTGAAGTTAGTTGAAGTATATAATAACTTAAACAGATGTGCTTCTAAGCTCAGATCCATTTTAGACTGAACCTCTCATGTTTTCCTCACATATAGGTAGTTCAAACATACATACCATAGCTACATCTTTCTGGATTCTACTATAATATAATGTATTCTAATACAGTATCAGTATCTATATTTCAGATAGGATTTGAAACAGCTGTAACATATATTATATGGGTTATATATTGAACCCATTATTTCCAGGAGCTACAGTTATTCTTAAAAAAGAAAACAATGCACACACTTTAAAAACTGATAAAACAGAAGGATGAGAAGGCTAAGATTGCCCTGGGTTATGTTCATTTGGCTGCAGTAATTACTCTGTTACTCCTGGCTAGCAAGTAATCATCTTATTAAGCCTGCTTACAGAAATAGTATATATAAGGAGTAACACATGCTCATTTTCAAATCAGTGTTTTAGAGTAAATAAAATTTTTTATGACAAAATAAAAACCATATTTTTAGGGGCAAAGAATAGAACCACATCACTGGGGATCCGAAGGTGGGGTTCTTTGATCCATACACTCCATATCCTGGAGAATAATGTAGACAATTATAACACTAATTGAGCATTTCTTCCTTTGCCCTCTCTCCTTCCTCCTCCACTTAACCACTTGGTATTAGCCACTTCCTTAGATCTCCTTTCCTTTTAGTCTCTGGTAATGACTTACTTGGTAATCCATCCTGTGCATGCTTGGTACCTGCTCTGACACTCTCTTTGGTAGCTAAAAATTATGTTCTTCAAGGAAAATCTCATTTACAAAAAGAAATTTAATTTAGCCATCTGAAAATACACAGAACTTAGTGTGTCTTCAATATTTCTAAAGTAATAAATATTTCCACTAAAGTAAAGTTTCTATTTCTCCAGACTCTTTATTATTTATTGTACTTGGCTTGTCTACAACTATCTAAGGAATAAAGAACTACATAAAGCACCATATCTAACTGTCTATGAAGCATGATAAAATTACATTACAAAAAAATAGTGTTACGATCAAGCTGATCAGAACAGGTAAAACCCCCTGAGCTATATCTTCATCCTCAATTAGAATGCTAGTCTTTCTCATCTATTCTTTTATGTTCATGTTTTTTCCTATCTGTACTAAGTTATAGGTCTTTTCTTTGACCTTGAATCTTATCTCTTTAATAACTGCTCATTTCTCAGATTTTTTAAAAAAATTTCCAGTGCTTTTTTTAATGCCTTATTCCTCATGACCTACAAAAATACTTGTATATCAGTAGGAACAGTCTAGAAACACTGTAGTAAAATAGTTCGTAACTGATTCATTATTATCTTTTCTGAACAAAAATATGATAAATGAGCTAGCTGTTCAAAATAACTGAAGGTCCATGGTTTTCTGGGTTTTCTATATGACAGTTCTAATAAGCAAACTTCTGGGATTTCAGTTACTATTACATAAAAGAACCAACTCTTTAAAAATATTAACATCAGAGCCATGGGAATGTATATAACTCTCATCTGAGATTTCATACATTTTTAAATTGCTTATTTCTAAAACTTTGGCTCTTCATCAAAGGTTTTCTGTAGCAAATGACTAAAAATCCTCTCACAGAGTATAGAGGTATATAAAATAAACACCACAGCCTAAACCCAATAATCTTTCTTCTATACTTTTTAAGATTCCTAGACTTCAGCAAATGTGCTATGTCCCATCTTTCTTTTTACAAATTGGTCCATTCAGTAATACACATTTGGAAGACACAAAAGGATACTTGGGACATGGAATATTCTATATTTTGATTGTGGTGGTTACACAACTGTATGCATTAGTTAAAGACCATCCCCCTATATGTTTCTAACGAGTAAATTTTATTATTTACAAATTACACTCTGGTAAACCTGGCTTTTAAAAGAAGTTTTGCCCATTTGGAAAACATAAAGTCCACTATTAACAGTGATTTCCGTTAATGTCAGAATGTTACTGAGGTGGCTACCCAGAATCCATAGTACCAGCTAACACTTATTAGATACTGATTATGTGCCAGATGGTCTCGGTGGTTTATATAGCTTAACTCCTTTAGTCCTAACAATAACCCCCTGAATTGGGGGCTTTGTCTCAGATTGTACAGATATGGAAACTGAGTGTCAAAGAAGTCACATCTCAGAATACTACTCAGATATAAAAAAAAGAAAGAAAGAAATCTTGCCATTTGCAATGACGTGGATGGAACTAGAAGATACTATGTTGAGTGAAATAGGTCAATCAGAGAAAAACAGTTATCTCACTCATATGTGAAATTTAAGAAACAAAATAGAGGGTCATAGAAGAAAAGAGGAAAAAATAAAACGAGACAAAATCAGAAAGGGAGATAAACCATAAGAGACTCTTAATCAGAGGAAACAAACCAAGGGTTGCTGGAGGGAGAGGAGGTGGGAGAGTGGGGTAACTGGATGATGGACATTAAGGAGGGCATGTGATGTAATGAGTACTTGGTATTATATAAGATGATGAATCACTGACCTCTACCTCTGAAACTAATAATACATTTTATGTTAATTAGTTGAATTTACATTAAAACAAAAGTCACATCATTTGCCCAAGGTTATATAGCTGAATAAGTATCCAAGCCCAGGTATTTGCCCCACTCCCTACTCTGAGAATGTGTTGATTAGAGGTGCTGTTAGAGGTCATTCAGTGTCTTAACTGATTTTTATGTGGGTGTTTTTAAAGAATTAAGCAAAGTCTAGTTTATAGACGACTTTAACTGTTTTTATATAAAATTTACATTTTATTGTATTGCATGGTAAGCTATTGAAGGATCTAAAGCAGCATGACATTATCAAGTTCACATTTGGAATAGTGATAGATGGATTAGGTAGGGAGATCACTGGAAGCTATAGTAGTAATCCAGATGATGAGAGGCTGAATTGAGCACTTATTTAGGGAAGAAGAGGGAAAAAAAAACAGGAATGGGCATTCTCTGCATTTGCATGAAAAGGTGTATATAAGGAGGAAAGCCCTAGGAAGAAAGGTCATAAGTAATTCTTATTATCCTCCCTGAGTAAAAATAGAATAAATGAACTGATTAATCTCAGTACATGTGTTAATGGAAAGATGGTGCTCTAGATCATTCTTTCTCCAGCTGTTCTCAGTTAGATGACAAAGGGCAATGACTCTTCAGCTACATGTTTGCTTATAGGTATCAGTTAGTCCTAAATTCAGAGACCACAGATGGGGATTCTCTTGCACTTTATACCTTCTTGAATTCTTGACCAGCTCTGTATTTCATTTATGCCTCCAAAAAAAAAAAAAAAAAAAAAAAGTTGCAGTGAACTATTGTCTCCTTTTAAAGACTCAAGAAATGGTTATTATTTAGTTGTTTATTGGTTTTATTTCTAAATATGGAAAAGACAAGGATGTTTAAATGTCAATGGTCAGGATTCAGTTGGAAGGGAGGTTGAAATATATTGAGATGAGAAGGAAAAAGCAACAGTGTACCATTCCTAAAATAATGAGAAAATAATTTCCTAAAAATAAAAGCAAGAGGGGTTGATGTTAGGAAGAAGTATACTTCTTCTAATAGAACAAAAGGAGAGAAAGAGAGCATGGTCTCAGATGTAAGTAGATGTAAATAAATTCAACAATTTAGTAGTAAGAAGTTGAGGCAGTGCCTATTTGATTATTCTTTATTCCAGAAATAAGATGTAAGATACCTATTAAGAAATGGTACGGGGCTTGGAGATGGAAGGCAGGAATCTGCTTATTTTATTTAATTTTTTTTTTACCTAGTAAATATAGATTGAAATCTATATAGATGCATACAAATATTGGTAAAATATAAAGATTGCTAAAAATTAAGACCAGAGGAACAATAACACAGCATAATTTCAGGCCACAAGGCCTGAACCTCAGATTTGACTGTTGACTTCCTGGCAGACAAAAGAAAATGAAGACTCAGATACTAATAAATTTATTTAAAGGTTTCTGATTTTTAGAATGTATACGTCATTTTAAGATACATTTCTTGGGACTCCTGGGTGGCTCAGCGGTTGAGCTTTGGCTCAGTTCATGATCCAGGGGCCCAGGGATCAAGTCCCACATTGGGCTCCCTATGGGGAGCCTGCTTCTCCCTCTGTGTGTGTCTCTGCCTCTCTCTGTTTCTCATGAATAAGTAAATAAAATCTTTAAAATAAAATAAAATGCATATCTTATTTTAGAATAGTTTTAGATTTACAGAGAAGTTGTAAAAATAGTATAGAGAGTTCTTAAATACCCTGCATCCATTTTCCCTGTTATTTAACATCTTAAATTTGTATGTGTGGTACATTTGTCACAACTAACGAACTAATGTTGATATAACTATTAACTAAAGTTTATGCTTTGTTCAGATTTCCTCAGTTTTCTAAGAAAATTTTATGAATGTTTTCTGTTTGAAGATCCCATTAATGATACCATGTTACACTTATTGTTATATCTTCATAGGCTCCTCTAGACTATGACACTTTCTCATATTTTCCTTGCTTTTGATTACCTTAACAGTTTTGAGGAGTACTGGTCAGGTATATTTAGAATTTCATTTAATTCGAATTTGTCTGATCCTGGGGAAGGGGTAGTATCTACATAAATCATTTGGAATTGCTTTATACAAGAGTTTTCTATTTTTCATTTAGAATATAGGATATGTATTATAAATAAAATAAATGTGCCTTTCCCATATAATAATTGTATTAATTGATATTAATAGTATCAATTAATAGTATACTATTTACAATAGTATAAATAGTATAAATTACAATTACAGTTAATCCCTTATATGCCAGCCATTTCCTTAGTCCCTCAGAGCTCTAGTATCTTCATCTACACAATGAGAGGTTAAGATTTGGACTGTGCTAGTTGGCTTTCACCTTCCTTTCACTGGCATGTTTGATGACCTGAGGGAAAGCCCAAGACTGACCTCCAGTGGTAATCTGTGCTGCTCCAAGAAATAAATACTTGTTTGTTGCCTTGAGATAAGTTGACACAACCAGGTAGTTAAGAAAAAGTAACCCTTACAGCAAGTCAGTTTCTAATTTATTTATTTATTGATAGTTAATGACAAATTTCAATTTCTCGACAATATGACTAGAGAAATTTCTTTCTAGAAATGACCAAAAATATCTTTTTTCTGTTCTGAAATTTGAACCATTTGGGGAGAAATGAAAACTCTCATCGTGTATACATAACTCTAATTCTGGATATAATCATTCCATAAATGTCTCTTATACTTAGATGATTTACTCCCAGTAATTTAGTAGATGTTGTTAGTACTCTTAAAATAGTTTCTGATGTTGAGGGGATCCCTGGGTGTCTCAGTGGTTTAGCACCTGCCTCTGGCCCAAGGCGTGATCCTGGAGTCCCCAGATCGAGTCCCACATCAGGCTCCCTGCATGGAGCCTGCTTCTCCCTCTGCCTGTGTCTCTGTCTCTCTCTCTGTATCTCTCATGAATAAATAAAATCTTTAAAAATTTTTTTTTCTGATGTTGACTTCTCATTTTTCTCATTTTTTCCTGAGGTTTCTCTCCTCATGGGACCATACTCATATAAATTCTGAGGTATCTCCCCCCCCCCCAATAGTATCAGAAGATATTTGAGAATCTTTGGAAGTGGAGTGTATTCCTATGGGGGAAATTCCTCTAATACTGTTAGCATTTTCCAGGAGTGGATCTATGTTTTCTGAGATCTGAAATTGGTCCTTTTTAAAAATACAAACTATATATATAAAATAACCAAGGCTCAGGGTCTTGTAAAATGTCCTTGCAAGCCAAGAGGCCTTGAAGCTGAAATTTCATATTAAGTCTATGGTAAATCTCCCTCACACAGTCTTGAATGAAAATCGACATTACCACTGTACCAGTTTTTTATTGCTGCCTTGTGTAGAAGTCTCTTCCATTCCGTGGCTCATGGTCTCCTTCCATCTTCAGGGCAATGGCAGGTCAAGTCCTTTTTAGATGGGATCTCTATGACCTTTTGTCATTGCATCTCTCTCTAACCATAGCAAAGACGTTCTTAGCTTTTTAGGGCTTGTGATTAGACCAGGCTTAAAGTCCCTTTTGCCACGTAAGCTAACATATTCACAGGTTCTGGGAACTAATATGTGGACATCCTCAGGAGAATAGTTTTCTGCATAACATACTACATGAGGTTAGGATTTCTGTCTTCTTTTCACTTGATAGTAATGACCAGCAACTTAATCTTACTGACTCAAAAACTCAGACAAATCTAGGCTTCTCCAGAGTCAGACAACACAACAGAAAGCATAAATGTATCTGTTGGGAGATGACATGATACAGAGAAAAGTGTTAGAAATTGTTTACTGTATATCCAATTTGAATTTGAAAGTTAGTGTTTTGCTCTTGTAGCAATTTGTCCCTGACTTAAAATAACAGTTTTTAGGAAATTATATTGTCCAAAAAAAATGATTGTCTTGATTTTTTAGAAATCTCTTTAATGTTTGCCTTAATGAAAGACTGGTAGATTCTTATATCTGTTTCTGTTTTCAATCTGTTATGTTATTTTGATTAAAATGTAGGAAGAAAAATCCAGCCTCACACAGATATGGAGTCAGAAAGGGAGTATTTTAATGACCTTTAGGATCATTGTGTATCTTCTTTATTGCTTTTTTTTCTTTTTTTTTCTTTATTGTTATTACAATAAAACTTGAGATATGGTAGTCTCTCTTTTTACCTACTTTATTGACTTTCTATTTTTTAACAGTTTTTTTTTAGATATAATCCACATACCATACAATTAACTCATTGTAAGTGTGCAGTTCTATGGTTCTTAATATATTCAGAGTTGTGCTGCCATCACCACAATTTTAGAACATTTTAGTCACCCCAAAATGAAACCCTGCATCCCTTAACCATGATCCAATTCTCTCACCCTCTCCAGCCCAGGCAACCACTAATCTACTTTCTTTCTCATGGATTTATCAATTTTGGACATTTCATATACATAGAATCATATTATATGTGATTTTTTATGACTAGCTCCTTTTATTTCACACAATGTCGGTATCAATGTTTTCTTTTTATTAGATGCTTCATCTCTTTTTATTGCTAGATAATATTTCATTGTATAGATGTATACCACATTTTTTTAGTCCATTATTCAATCGACAGACCTTTGGTAAATTTCCTTTTTTTAGCTATTAATATTGCTGCTATGAACATTCACAAACATATATATATATATATATATATATATATATATATATATATATATATGTATTTTCATTTGTCTTGAGAATATACCTATAGGTGGAATTGCTGGATCATATTGTAACTCTGTTTAATTGTGGCAGTTTCTTAAAAGATTAGCTACATATGAAATGTGAAACCATAACAATGGACTTGTAATTGATTTCTAGTGACTTCCATGCATAATTGGGTAACATTATTCATTTGGAAAAACTTGTTTAGTTAGTTATGCAGATCTTCCAAAAGTTAACACAGTTTATTACATGACCTCAAAATTCACATTTGTTGATATTACCAGTTATCTCATTAGAAATGTCTAAATACCAGTAAACTCAGGTTCATGCTAGCAGATACAAGTTTTCCATAATGCTAATTTTTGCTTGATAGTTTAAATAGTCAGAATTGGATATTTCACAAATATTTTCTCTAAAGTGAATACAATAGATAGTATTTATTGGCAATGATAAAAAAACTATAGTTTTGTCAATCAGTTTCAAATAAAAAGGTGTTTTCATAAATCAGCTAATAGAGCTTGCCGTTCAGTTGCACATCTGCTTTCCCTCAAGACAGCTGTCCTTTGGTATGTAGCAGCAGCACGTTATGCATACTTCCCATTTCATCCCAGTGAATACTAAAAACAAATCTATTCATTGGTTAGAATTTAATAAATAATTTTTTGCTGTTTAATCAAGAACATTTTTACATGAAACTGTTATTCAGTTCATTTTGTACTATAATTGTATAGTAGAGAACTAGCTCATTTTGCTACTGCTGCCTCTGTTCATGGTAAGGCACTCACCATTGCTTTTGTACTATGTCAACATAGCAGAAAAGATACTGTGTCTTAATGTTATTACAAAATTAGTTTTGACTTTATGGATTCTTTGATAGGGTTTCAGGAACCTCGAAGAGTCTGTAAACCACACTTTGAGAACTGCTGCTGAAACATTGAACTTTTTGTCTCTGTTTCTCTTTCTCAAAAAAAATTTCCAGAAATGTTAAGATTAATGAAAAGTCATATGTCATTTTGAGTAGAAACAAATTTTTGATATTTTGGAATATGCTATCTTTTTCTTTTTCTATCAAAACTACACTCAACAGTTCCCTAATCTAAACAATTCAGAAAGTAAATAATCTTCACTCTCATTTTAAAATGAGATAACATTGAAAAATCACTTTTTATTTATTTGTCTAAGGTTGGCCAGTTAGCATGCTGTACATTTTAAGTTGAAACTCAGACATTCTCATTCATAACTCCAGTGCTTTAGCTTTTTTTCTACTTTACTAGAAGATCTATGTAAAACATCATGAAGTATAGGCTTAAATGGCCTCATTTGTCTTATTGAATAATCTTCATATAATCATCTTTCAGGCTTTAAAGGTGATCATATTAATACTCCTAGAAGTGGACTGGGGAAAAGAAGTGAGGGTGGTCAAAGGGTACCAATTTTTAGTTATCAGATGAATAAGTTCCAGATATCTCATGTACAGTATGATGAACTATAGTTAACAATATTGCATACTTGAAAGTTGCTAGGAGAGTAGATCTTAAATGTTCTCACTATACACAAAAATAATGACTGTATGAGGTGATAGATTTCCTAACTAACCTTATTGTGGTAATCATTTCACAATATATATTTGTATCAAATCATCATATTGTACACCTTAAACTTACACTGTTGTCTGTCAGTTATAGTTTAAGAAAGCTGGAAGAATATTCTTAGATTAGAAATTAGATACGAATCATGCTGACATCCTAACATTCTAAAGCTAAATTCCAATTCCTCTAAGCAGTGTTCTATAGGAAATGAGTTGATTTAAGCAGATTAAAGAAATATGTAAGAATGAAATATAAGTGTGGGTTTATACCTGGGCTCTCTATTCTTTTCCATTGATCTATGTGTCTGTTTTTGTGCCAATACTATACTGTTTTGATTACTGTAGCTTTGTTATGTAGCTTGAAATACGGGATTGTAATATTTCCAGCTTTGTTCTTTTTTTTTTCAAGATTGCTTTGGCTATTTGGGGTCTTTTGTGGTTCCAAATTTTAGGTTTATTTATTCTAAAT
Source organism: Nyctereutes procyonoides (assembly GCF_905146905.1). Classification (NCBI taxonomy): domain Eukaryota; kingdom Metazoa; phylum Chordata; class Mammalia; order Carnivora; family Canidae; genus Nyctereutes; species Nyctereutes procyonoides. The sequence continues at coordinate 14,401,060 of NW_026575137.1, forward strand.
AAAATACTGTCAGTATTTTGATAGGGGTTGCATTGAATCTCTAGGTTCCTTTGGGTAGTGTGAACATTTTAATAATATAACTTCTTCTGATCCATGAGCATGGTATATCTTTCCGTGTGTTTGTGTTGTATTCAGTTTCTTTCATCAGAGTACAGGTCTTTTAGCTCCTTGGTTAAGTTTATTCCTAGGTATTTTATTCTTTTGATGTAATTGCAATGGGATTGTTTTATTAATTTCTCTTTCTGCTACTTTGTCATTAGTGTGTAGAAATACAATGGATTTCTTTATATTAATTTTGTGCCCTGCAACTTTACCAAATTCATTTATTAGATCTAATAATATTTTTAGTGGAGTCTCTAGGGTTTTCTATATATATAGTATCATGTCATCTGCAAATAATGACAGTTTTAATTCTCTCTAATAAAAAAAAGAAAAAAAATTCTCTCTAATAGTGTTGTATGGTGACAAATGGTAGTTACACTTGTGGAAATAGCATAATATAAAAAGTTGCTCAGTCACTAAGTCATTCATCTGAAAGTAAATAACATTGTATGTCTACTATAGTTCAATAAAAACAATTTTTAATTTTAAAAAATGAGATATCATTACTTATAAAACTTCTTATTGCTGCAAATATACATGACTCGCAATAAGCTGAATTAATTAGTTATATAAACATTTATAATTTTTATTTTATTTTTATTATTTTTGTCAGTGCTTTTTTTGTGATGTAGTTTTTGGCAGAAATGATACTATTGGAAATACTTTCAAAGTACAGATTTATGTGTCCTAAAATTCACATGTAATCAGCAGTGGTGATGATGAAGATGATGATGATGATGAGAGCAATAGGTAGTATGCATTATCTCATTTAGTTCTTAAATAGCTATGTTGGTTAGATACAGATAGTACTAAGAATAAATAAACAAAAAACTCCACAGCTTTGGGTTTGGTAATTGCTGGCATAGATTTACTTGTCACAGGGTGAATTCACTACCTTAAAACAGCTTTTTCACTCTAAGTGGACTTTTAAGGAGTACTCTTTTTAAGAGCAGGAATTTATTTTGTGGTAGGTGTTTTGCCTTTTATTTTTTAATCTGTTCTTTAGCATAATCTGACTTTAGTTTCTATTTTAACACTAGTAAAATGAACTGGAAAGTTTCTATAAACTAAAAAAAATTTTTTTCTAGAAATAATGTTCTCATAGAATGGATATGATTTAATTTTTCCAAAAAACAAATATGGATGGAGAAGAAATAACATGTGATGTGTAAGAATTGTAGAAGTCTATTATCTGAAGACTCAAAATGGTAAAGATGGTGATAATGATGACAGTCATTTTTGTACATTATTAGCTAAGTATGATAAGTACTGTATGAGCATTATCTCAGTTAATTTTCCCAAGACTATATAATTGGTGAGTGATGAAGCCAGGATTCCAACCAAAATTATATGTCTAAAGTACTTGATAACTTTGCCACTGGGCTAACAATCTGAATTCCTGAATGCTGACTTTAGGGCCTGTTTCTTAACTTCTTCAATCTTCAATTTCCTCATCTATAAAGTGGGAATAAGTGTAGGAGTTCTTAGCTTTTCATAAGTTTTTGAGGGTCACAAAATGTTTTGAGTATTTGGGGAGCTTTGAGGATAAATGAGAAAGCAAAGTGCTCAGCAAAATTCCTTGCACACAGAAGTGGTCTGTAAATGATAATGCCTATAACGGTAAGAAACTTTATTTCATTATTATTATTGCTATAGACATGTCATTCACTGAGCACTTTTGTGTGTAAAAAATTTTGCTGAGCACTTTGCTTTCTCCATGAAGTCTCTTACTGCCACATGATCCCTTACCACTGTGCCATATTATTAAATATCCTCTTGACTCCTTCTGTCTTATTTTAGCCAGTCCAATATGCAAAGCAGCCAGGAATAATTATCCTAAAGTTTATCTAGGGTCATAGCACTCCTTTCTTCAAAAACCTTCAGTTCTTTCCCTTTGCCTGTTGAATTAAGTAAGACCTCAGCCTAAAACTCAAGGCTCTAACTTATCTCTCCTGTTTTATCGTTCCTACACAGAAATCTGCGTAGTTTTCATCTGGGTGGGGATACAGTTGTTTGGAAAGACTTTAGGTTGTCAAGGTTACTAAGGATCCACAGTCTGCATTTGTTGTACTTCCTGCTCCCTGAACATATGCATGATTTTCCTATCATCTTTCTTTTGTCCTGCTATTTGAATTTTTCTACCATTTCCCTGAACCCGTGGCTTTTGCCATCTTATCTAGACTTCAAGGCCAAGCTTAAATATGACTTATACCACCCAGGTGTCCCTTGACTGGAAGTTTTTTGAGACACATACAGCAGTATTTATTTTTTGTTTACTTGTTTACATTCTTATTCACCTAGCCTCATCACCTGCTTCATTCAATAGGACTGAAAATGCTATCAGGAGCAGCATCCTTACTTCACTCTGCATATCAAGCAGTAGACAGCATAATTCTTTTTATGTACCAAGTACTTAATATGTCTTATTAATATGGACTGGTTGGTAGCCTGGAGCATAAGTGAAAAGTGTATATATCTTCATGCCTTCATACTGTTCGGTGGTAAAGAATCATAGATGTCAAAGCATCTCTGAACCTGCACAATAGGTTACGTTAATGTAAAGTTGGACAGATACAGTTTATTTTAACATGTTTGCATCCTATAGGAAAAAAGTAAAAAAAAAAAAAAAAGGAAAAAAGTGTAGATACTCTGTACAAACCATTTTTTAATCCTAGAAAAAGAGACCCCAAAGAAGTATTGGCTTTTCCTTATGGGAGTGGGAACTTCTTAGTACTTACTTAATTTCTACTCCTTCTCAGTCAAATAAACAACAAAAAATTGATAAATTCAGGGGTAGATTTACACTAAGGAGATTACTTGAAGTCTGCATAGACTGATATGATTTCACTAGAGAAAAATACCTGCATGAAAAATCTTTTAAATTGCTACCCTTTTCAAAGTGTTTCAGTATGAGAAGGAAGCTTCATGGTCTATGATGATTTTAACCTGAGTGTTACTTGGGGATTTGGACTTGATCCCAATGATTTAAAAATAACTCTACATTATTTGGTTATTTAAAACAGAATTTTAGGGATGCCTGGGTGGCTCAGTGGTTAAGCATCTGTCTGCCTTTGGCTCAGGGCGTGATCCTGGGGTCCCCAGATTAAGTCCCCTATCGGGCTCCCTGCATGTAGCCTGCTTCTCCCTCTGCTTATGTCTCTGCCTCTCTCTGTCTCTCTCATGAATAAATAAATAAAATATTTAAAAAAATAAAACAGAATTTTATGTTTTCATTATTCGAATTAAATATGAATTTATTTTATTTTATAGCATACTAAAGTGATAATCTAGAGAAAAAGGCAGATGCCTTTTACCAAGTTTCATTGTAAAATTTTACTGCCAAGATCATTGTCGGGACATTTTTTAAATCTATTGAAATTTGACTTTGTCTCAACCCAATAGTTAATCATTATATTAACTGTTTATTGTTAGTCATCTTCTCAATGAAGTGATATGGCATAGTACAAAAAGCATAGACTGGTCAGAAAAGCTGGGTTCAAATCCTAGCACAACCATTTTTAATGTCTTTGAAAGATAGGCTGACTTTTTATTTCTCTGAGCCTCTTTCCTCATCTGTAAATTTGGAATAGGAGTGTTTAATTCTTAATATTATGAAACCTAGATGACATGTGATTATAAAATTAGGTTCAGCTCTTAATAGATAACCCTCAGATGGTGTATTAGTTATTACTGCTAGAATTTGGTATCATGGGTTAATCTACAAGTTTTTTTAAAGAGTTCATTCCTTTAATAAACTGCATACTTAAATGTCTTTTAACAATTTATAATTGATAATATTCTAAATTGCTTTTGGATTTTTCTGAAAATCCAAACTACAATACTATGGAAATAAATCTGAACCAGGCATCGGAGAAATTGCTATAAAACTTGCTTTGCCACTAATGGTAGGATCTTGGTCAAGTCATTTATGCATTGTGGGCTTTAGTTTCCTTCAGTGTAAAATGAGAGAGTTAAGGCAAGGGAGTTGCAGTAAATGAACTTAAAGCCTCTTTCAGTTCTATAATTCAGTGATTATATTTGGAATACTATTATTCTGATTCATTCTAAAGGTCCAACTTTTCAGTTTGTTATTCAGGTTTTTTATTGATGTTAACATGTTACATAATATGTAACATATACATACATATATGTATAAATGGGTGTTTTTTACACATGATGATGATGATCACGAAGGGTACTCATGAAAATCATTTAAGAAATTCTAGAAATTCTAAATCAGTACATTTAGAGAGGGTTACAGGAATTAGTAGTTTAATAAGTGTCACAGGTGATTCTTAGCAACCAAGTTTAAACTGCTGTGATCTTTTACCTTATTTTATTCTAAAACCTAAGTTGGAATTTTCTGCTCTCTTTTGGGGAGAGGAAGAGTCAATATGCTTGCTGCATTTGAATGCTGCGATCCACCAGTCTGTGGATATTTACTTTATTCAACAAATTTTGGGGGCTTTTACAGTGCCAGATAATAAAGAAATGTATTAGCAAGTTGAAGGATTTCTCTTTTTTTTTTTAATGTCAGGTTAGTAAGTAATAGGTGTGTGGAGAAAAACAAAGTGATGAGCAGAGAGAAGGAAGTAATCAGTTTTGCCTATAGGGGTGGAGGACTTTGAAAGCTAAGTAGTTATCTCCCCAGCACAAAATACGGGAAGGGGTATTACAAGAAAGAACAATGTGAACAAGAAAGTGTAAGAATGCCAGATACGGTTGGACAACTTTGAGCAATCTGGTAGATGGAACAGGAGAGATAGGCTGGAAAAAAAGTAGCCTACAGAGTAGAAGAGGCTATTAATATAATGCTAAAAAGATTGGACTTCATTCTGAGGAGAGTGTGATGGAAGGGATGAAGAGGAATGTGTGTTTTCTAAAGTTCACTCTGCCCGCATATAAAGGGGAGTTTTTTTGAGACACATACAGCAGTATTTATTATTTGTTTGTTGTTGTTTGAGGAGTGATGACAAAGGAGAAGACACAGTTGAAAATCTCATAATATATGGAGTACCAAGGGTGTCCCTCAGTAGTAGAGAAAACTTAGCCACAGACTGAACATGGCTCTAATCTCATTCAAAAACCAATGCTTAAAAGCAAGAACTAAAGAATCAAAGTGTTTCCAAGTAATTTTGCTGCATCTCAGAACAAATATTCAAAGGAATGTTTAAAGAAATACAGCTTTAGAGTACAGAAATCCCTTGCTGTGATGTTAAATTCATAATGTTCCGTATCCATTAAAAAATATGAAATGAGAAGCAAGAAAATATAACCCATAAAAAGGAGAAAAATCAATCAGTACAAACAGACCTCAAAATGACAAAGATGACAGAATTAGACAAGGACTTTAAAACAGTTACTATAACTTAGGCCATTTGTAGAAGATGGTAGAGGAAAGCATGAACATACTGAAGAAAATCATGAAAGATATTTTAAAAATTGAACTTCTTGAGATGAAAAGTACAATATCTGAGATTAAAAACTAAACTGTGTGGCACCTTTGTGGCTCAGTTGGTTAAGTGTCTGTCTTTCAGCTCAGGTCATGATTGTAGGATCCTGGGATTGAGCGCTGTATCAGGCGCCCCACTTAGCAGGGAGTCTCCTTCTCCCTCTCACTCTGCCCCTCCCCCTACTCATGTGCTCTCACTCTCTCTCAAATAAATAAAATATTAAAAAAAAAAACTAAAGTGAATAGAAATTACAGCTGATTAGACACTACACAGTAAAATACTAGTGATCTTTAAGACATAACAATAAAAACTATCCAAAATAAAACATACACACACACACACACACACACACACACACACACACACTGGGAGAAAAAGCAATAGAACATCAACAAGCTGTGAAAAACTTCAGCCTAGTAGATAGATAATGGTGATACCCAAAGAGAGGAGACAGAGGCAGAGAAAGAAAAACATTTAAGGAAATAATGGCTGAATATTTTCCAGATTTTATAAAAGCTATAAACCTGGAAGATCCAAAAAGTTTATGAATCCTAAGCATCAGAAATATGAAGAAAACTATATTATCATCAAATTGTTTAAAACCCATGTTTTAAACATATGTTTAAACTATGTAGGATTGGCTCAGTGGTTGAGTGTCTGCCTTTGGCTCCAGGCGTGATCCGGAATCCTGGGATTGAACCCAGCTTCAGGTTCCCCACAGGGAGCCTGCTTCTCCCTCTGCCTATGTCTCTGCCTCTCTCTGTGTGTCTCTCGTGAATAAATAAATAAAATCTTTAAAAAATAAACTATGTTTTACTATGACAAGTCAGAGAAAGACGAATACCATGTGATCTCACTCTTATGTGGAATTTAAGAAACAAAACAGATCAGCATAGGGGAAGGGAGGAAAAAAAGAGGCAAACCGTAAGAGGCTCTTAAGTATAGAGAACACACAGGATTGCTGGAGGGTAGGTGGGCAGAGGATGGGATAAACGGATTGATGAGTATCAAAGAGGGCACTTGTGATGAGTACTGGGTAGTATACTATGTACATGATGAATCACAAAATTCTACACTTGAAACTAGTATTACACTACATGTTAACTAGCTCGAATGTAAATAAAAACTTGGGGAAAAAAAACCCGACCATGATAAAGAAAAAATCTTTGCAGTATCAAGAAGGAAAAAAGTCATTAAAATGATAATGCCAGTAGACTTGTTGGAATTGGAAACCAAAAGACCAAAGAATAGCATCTTTGAAGTACAGGAAAATAAAACATGTCAACCTAGAATTCTGTATCAGCTAAAATATCATTTAAAAACCTGAGACAAAATCATAATTTCTCTCAGAAATACAAAAGCTGAAATAATTCATGACCAGGTGACCTACACAAGGGATGTCAGGGAACTTCTTTTAAGACAAATGGAAAATGATTCCAGGCAGATATCTGCCTCTGCACCAAAGAATGAAATCATTGGAAATGATAATTATGTGAGTAAATGTAAAAGACTTTTTCCTTTCACTGTATTAAAATTGAAGTATGACTGACATACAATATTATGTTATTTTCAGGTGTTTCGACACTTACACATATGGCAAAATGCTCACCATGAAAGTGTAGTTATGATGTCTCACCAGTTTTTTTACAATGTTTTTGACTATATCTTATGATGTACTTTTAATCCTTATGACTTATTTTATAACTGGAATTTTATACCTCTTAAACCCCTTTACCTATTTCACCCATCCCCACACCCTTCTCCCCTCTGACAGTGACCAGTTTGTTCTCTGTATTTTAGTCTATTTCTGTTATGTTTGTTCGTTTGTTTTGTTCTTTAGATTCCACCTGTAAGTGAAATATATGGTATTTGTCTTTTTCCATCTGACTTCTTTCACTTTAGATCCATCCATGTTATCACAAATGTAAGATTTCATTCTTCCTGTGGCTGAGTAATATTTCATTATGTTATATATACCACATTTTCTATATCTATTCATTTATCAATGGACACTTAAGTTTGCTTTCCTGTCTTGGCTATTGTAAATAATGCTGCAGTAAATATAGGGGTGCATATATGTCTTTTCAAATTAGTGTTTTTGTTTTCATCCAGGAAATACTGAGAAGTGGAATTACTGGTCTCATGGTATTTCTTTTTCAGGGAACCTGTGAACTGGTTCACAGGGGCTGCACCAATTTACATTCCCACCAACAGTGCACAAAGGTTCTGTTTTCTCCAAATCCTTGCCAACACTTGTTATTTCTTTTTTTGATACTAGCCGTTCTAACTTTGTGAGGTGATATTTCACTGTGATTATGATTTGCATTTCCCTGATGATTAGTGATTTTGAATACCTTTTCAAGTGTCTCCTGGTCATCTGTATGCTTTGGAAAAATGTTTATTCATTTCCTCGACCCATTACTTAACTGGATTGTTTATGGAATTTTTGCTGCTGATTTGAATGAGTTATTTGGGGGGGGGGTGGATATTAACCCCTTACCAGATGTATGATTTGCAGTATCATCTCCCAATTGGTAAGTTGCCTTTTTGGCTTATTGACGGTTTCCTTCACTGTGCAAAAACTATTTTGTTTGATGTAGTGCCATTTGCTTATTTTGCTTGTGTTTCTCTTGTCAAAGGAGACAGATTCAGAAAAATTTTGCTAAGGCTAATGTCCAAGATATGACTATGTTTTCTTTTAGGAGTTTCATGGCTTCAGGTCTTATATTAAATCCATTTTGAGTTTATTTTTGTGTATGGTATAAGAAAGTGGTCCCATTTCATTCTTCTGCATGTAGCTACCCTTCTAATACCACTGAATGAAGAGACTATGTTCCTCCCCATTGTATATTCTTGCTTTCATTGTCATAGATTAATTGGCCACATAAGTATGGGTTTATTTTTGGGCGCTCTATTCTGTTACATTGATCTGTTTGTTTCATTTTGTGCTTGTTCCATATGGTTTTGATTACTGTAGACTTGTAGTATAGTTTGAAACCTGAGATTGTAATACTGTCAGTTTTTTTCTTTCTCAAGATTGCTTTGACTATTTAGGAGCTTTGTGGTTCCACAAATTTTAGGATTATTTGTTCTAGTTCTGCAAAAAGTGCCATTGATACTTTCTTAGGGATTGCATTGAATCTCTATAGATCATTTCAGGTAGCATGGACATTTTAATAATAGTAATTTTTCCAGTCCTTAGGCATGAATATGTGTTTCTATTTATTTGCATTGTGTTCAGTTTCTTTCATTAATTTCCTATAATTTTCAGAGTACCAGTCTTTCACTCTCTTGGTTAAGTTTATCCTTAGGTATTTTATTCTTTTTAATTCGATTGTAAATGGCATTCTTTTCTTAATTTCCATTTCTGCTACCTTGTTTTTAGTATATAGAAATGCAACCAATTTCTGTATATTAAATATATATCCTGCAACTTTACTGCACTCATTTATTAGTTCTAACAGGTTTTGTGTGTGTGTGTGTGTGTGTGTGTGTTTAGGGTTTTTTCTTAATATATAGTATCACGTCATTTGCAAATAGTGGCAGTTTTACTTCTTCCACATTGGATACCTTACAGTATCTATTATTTTATTCTGTTTTACTTTTAGATTTTATCTAAATTCAAGTCGTGAACATATGTTAGTTTTAAGGGTAGGATTTAGTGATTCATTAGTTACACATAACACCCAGGGCAGTTACTCCCTTTTTTGGGGTCTAATAAAACTTCCAGTACTGTATTGAATAAAAGTGACAGGAGTAGATATCTTTGTCTTCTTGATCTTAAAAGAAGACCTTTTAGCTTTTCACGAGTATATTTTTAGCTGTGGGATTTTTCATATGTGGCCTTGATTATGATGAGATATGTTCCTCCTAAACTCACATTGTTGAAAGTTTTTATCATGAACAGATGTTAGATTTTGTCAAATGCTTTTTCTACATCTGCTGAGATGATTATATGATTTTTATCCTTCATTTTCTTAATATGATGTATCACTTGATTGATTTTCAGATATTAAACCATCCTTGCATCCCTGGAATAAATTCCACTTGATCCTGGTGGATGATCCTTTTAATACATTGTTGAATTTGGCTTGCTGATATTTTGTTGAAGAAATCAGGGATATTGGTCTGTAATTTTCTTTTTTTGTGGGTTTTTGTTTTTGTTTGTAGTCTGGCTTTGGTATCAGGGTACTGCTGACCTTACAGTGAATTTGAAAAAAATTCATTTGTCTTCAGTTTTTCAGAATGGTTTGAAAAAGCTAGGGATTAGATCTTTAAATGTTTGGTAGGATTTACCTGTGAAGCCCTCTAGTCCTGGACTTTTGTTTGTTTGGAGTTTTTCTATTACCAGTTCTATGACATTACTAGTAATCAATTAGTTTAGATTTTCTATTTCTTCCTGATTCAGTCTTGGAAGATTATATATTTCTAGGAATTTATCCATTTCTTCTAGATTGTCCAATTGTTGACATAATTTTCTGTAGTAGTTATCTTATAATCCTCTGTATTTCTGTGGGATTGGTTATAACTTCTTTTCAATTCTGGTTTTATTTGAGTCTTCTCTCTTTTTTTCTTGATAAGTCTGACTAGAGTTTTACCATTTTTATTTATCTTTTCAAATAACCAGCTGTTACTTTCACTGATCTTTTCTATTGTCTTTTTGGTCTCTATCATTTATTTCTGCTCTGACCTTTATTATTTTCTTCCTTCTACTAACTTTGTTCTTATTTTTTTGGCTTCTTTAGGTGTAAGGTCAGATTGTATATTTGAGATTTTTCTTGTTTCTTCAGGTGACTGTAAACTTCCCTCTTAGAACTACTTTTGCTGCATCCCAAAGATTTTGAACTATTTCATTTTCATTTGTCTCTGGGTTGTTTTCAGATTTTGTCTTTGATTTCTTCTTTGGCCTATTTGTGGATTAGTAGCATGTTGTTTAGCCTCCACTTGCTTGTTTCTTCCACTTTTTTTCTTGTAACTGATTTCTAGTTTCATACCATTGTGGTCAGAAAAGATTCTTGATATAATTTCCGTCTTCTTAAATTTATTGAGACTTATGTTGTGACCTAACATGTGATCTCTCCTGGAAATGTTCTATGTGCATTGGAAAATAATGTGTATATCCTAAGCGGGTTTTTTTTGTTTTTTGGTGTTTGGTTTTTTTAGAGCATGTAGTGAGGGCAGAGGGAGAGGGAGAGAGAGAATCTTAAGCAAGCTCCACCTCCAGCACAGAGCCCAATGCCAGGCTCAATCTCACAACCCTGATATCATGGCCTGAGCCAAAAATCAAGTCAGACACTTAACCTACTGAGCCACCCAGATGCCCCTATCCTAATGTTTTTGATGGAATGTTCTGTATATATCTGTTAGGTTTGTCTGCTCTATGTGTTGTTCAAAACCACTGTTACAAAACAAAACAAAAAACAAACAAAAAAGCCACTGTTCCCTTATTGATTTTCTAAATGGATGATATATCCATTGATGGAAGTCAGTGTCAAAGTCCCCTACTATTATTGTATTGCTGTCTATTCCTCCCTTTATGTTCCCCTCACTTTAGAAGTCACTTTCAAAGGCAACTGACTGAAGCTAAAATAATAACAATGTAATAGGGGGTTTGTAACATATATGGAAGTGATAATACATTACATTTTATACAGTACATTACACAGTTGATTGTTACATTTTGTACAAAGTACAAAAGCTGATAGAGGAGAAATCAAAGTGTAGGTTTGTAAGGTTCTCAGACTAGGAGCAAAGTGGTATAATATTACTTTAATATAACTTGTGGTAAATTAATTTTTTAAAATAATTCAACAGATACAAAAAGCAATTGAAGTTCATAAGATTTGGGGTTCCCTGGGTGGCTCAGCAGTTTGGCACCTGCCCTCAGCCCAGGGCATGATCCTGGAGTCCCGGGATCGAGTCCCACGTCGGGCTCCCTGCATGGAGCCTGCTTCTCCCTCTGCCTGGGTCTCTGACTCTCTCTCCCTCTCTGTGTGTCTCTCATGAATATATAAATAAAACCTTTAAAAAAAAAGATTCATAAGATTTAAAACTCAAATGGGCAAATAATTTGAAGCTAAGAATTTTATCTCTCCCATATTTCAAAAATAATTCCTCACATATTTGTTTGATCTACTGTAAGATTAAAAATGAAGAATGATGATGCTTTGAAGTAGTAAAACCTAAATTCTTTATTCATACATAGCTTGCTTTGGATAGAGTTGGGTGTAACTCTTTTAAGAAACAAGAGTACAACATAGGTCTGTACTTAGACATCCATCACATTGAAAGATTTATAAACAACTTTTCTACCCTCATTTCTAGACTTTGTTGTTTTAAGAAGGCAAAGTGAATAAATAGTACCAGCCCCCGCTCAGGCAAAATTGTTAAGCAGAAGAAATGTGTTGTCCATTTCCTCTCTTCTCCCACTTTTTTGGCTACCAACTTCATATCCAGCCCTGGCAGTTGATCCATGATTTCTGAGCTATTGCATTGTTATTTTCTGATACTTTGTTTCTCCAAAAAAGGAGGCATCTCAGTAAGCTTCACTTTGCTTTCTAACGTAATAAATATTAGCTTTAATATTATATCCACTCTGATATTTTGGCAATTATTTTAGCATTGTTTATTATTTAATAGGGACTAATTTTAAAAAAACTCATACCAATTATATTTGCAAACATACTGTATTTCCTTAATTACTATTTATTTTTTTCCCCTTAATTATTTCTTACATAAGTATTTCATGAATATTCAGTCCTTTACTACATAGAGCAATCTCAGGGATTTCAGGCTTGGAAACTGAATCCTAGAAAGGCAAATGTCAAAAGTAATCGGATAGAGCTAATACTAGAACCTAGGTCAGCTGACTTCTAGTTTATTTAAATTCTTGAGACTAGAAGGGAAAATATTGGGAGTAGGTGACAAAGTGGTAGTCTGCATGTGGGGGACTACTGGCAAGAACTCATCCAGGCTTTTGAAAGCCTGACTAGAATTCATTCCTTTATAGTCTTTGTAGACATATAAGGACTGTTCTTTAATGAAGGCCTAGGAGTTCTGTGCATGAACTGCCTCAGGAACTGCTGCTGCTGTTGCCAACTCCAACCCCAGAATGAAGTTCCACAAAATACCTACTAACCACAGCCTCCTCAAGTCAGCGGACCCTTCATACAGCCCTGTTAATATAATCCTTAACTGTGTTCTCTTTAGCTATTTAATATTTTTTAGTTATTAATTTTGTTTTAAAAGCATTCTTTTGACTGGTTTTCCCAATCAACTATGATGTCTATGGCTACAAATAACAGAAAACCCAAAAATATTATACAGTAAGAAAATTTATTGGGTTTCATACCTTGGATTCCAGACCTAGAGCACATTTGAAAGTTATCTCAGTTTAATACAGTTTCCTTTCTCTTGACTTCCTCTGATACACTCCTCTTGGCTTCATCCTAGACTATTGTCCTCATAGTTACACTGTAGCTATAATTGCTCCTGGCTATGTCTCTATACTTCCTGGCATCCACTTGTTTCCTAAAGCTCTCTATAGGGGTGAGGAAGCTTTTTCCCAGAAGCCCTAAGGAAACTTCTTTCCATGAATTATTACACCAAACTGGGTCACATGCCCATTCCTGAACAAAGCCCTGTGATTTAGAGAGTTCTCTATCTGAAGAGTTTAGGCCTGTATTTTCAAACCAATCACAGGAAAGGGACTTGTTGCACCCTGAATTCTGGTGGTGGAGTCAATTTTCCCAGAGACACGGGATGGGGTTGAGAGTCCAGGGATGAAAACAAATTTCTCTTAGAATAAGGGAAATTAAAATAGGATGATGGACAGGTAAAACCAATAATGTCTGCTTCAGTTGTTTGGTTTTATTTGTTTTTTTCCTCTTTCGGCTTTTAGGATCAGCATGGAATATTAAAGAGTGTGAGTTTGGGTTTAAGTCTAGCTTTTAGAGAGCTGCTATGGCACTTAGCCAGGATCCTTAACTCTGTAAGCCTCAGCTTCTCAGTAGGAATTTTGTAAGGATTAAAAATAATACAGGTTAAAGACTTAACACGTAACTCAGTAAACATATAGTTATTAAAATTTTTGTTGATTCTTAAAATTATAAACAGTTTATGACAGTGCCTTTTTTTTCCTGAGACCCATTCCATTCCTAGATAGTTATTAAAACAAGTAAACAACAAAAAAAATGTTCTTTAGAGAATCTAGGTTGTCGGTATACAGATGCTTACTATAAAATTATTTCATCTCTGCCTGTTTGAATATGTTGAGATGACATGTTGAGAATAATGATTTTACAAGAATTACAATGTTGCAATAAAAATAAAAAATAAAAAAAAAACAGAGGGTGACTCAGAAATACCAAACCAAAATTCCTCTTCCCAAGACAGCAAAGTGTAATCCAAATGACAATCAGGTTAATTACAGAAATGATACTGTCCCCTTCTGTGTCAAGAATTTCATTTCTTTTTTTATTTTTAAGATTGTATTTATTTATTCATGAGAGGCACACAGAGAGAGGCGGAGACAAAGGGAGAGGGAGAAGCAGGCTCCCTGTGGAGAGCCCAATGTGGGACTTGATCCCAGAATCCTGGGATCATGATCTGAGCCAAACAGAGGCAGATGCTCAACCACTGAGCTACCCAGGCGTCCCAAGCATTTCATATCTTTATAAGGAAATGTAGGGTCTGAAATTCTGGCTTTTCTGGCTTGAAATTGGTTGGCATTCATGAACCACTTTGTGTGAGCAGCCCATGACACAAAGGGATAATGAAATATATATGAGATCTCACAACAAGAGCTCTGGAGTTAGCCTTTCAGAAATAATGGAATGGGAGAATAGAAGGAAAATGAGGAAAGTGACTTTAATTGACTCTATTGTATATGTTTCAGGGGCTCTGTGGTTATAAGCATGACTATAATAGCTTCCCAACCTTGAAAGTCTCTCTGCCTATGATCATATGATTAAGATTACTTGCATACTCTCATACCTTATGTCAGAATATATCCCCATCAGTAACTAAATGAAGAAATACCATAATAAGATTGTGTCTGAGAATATAGTGCAGAAAGATTTACTAAAGGATCCTCATCACAGACTCCTTCAGTTAGGGCCAATTAAAGCTGTTAAAGCTTGAGATTATTTACCACAATTTTGTTGGTTTCAGAACACAAGAATCTGTTCTGTTGCTAACTCACTAAGATTCATGAGAAACCTTCTGCTCCCCAACCTGGGCACCTACCCTCTTTTGTCAGCAGAATTCCCAGTCTCTCTGCCTATGATCATATGGTTGAGTAAGATTACTTGCATACTCTCTTTTCTCCATAAACAAGAATGAAAGGCCATCAAGGGCAGGCCAAAGTTCTTAGAAAATAAACTGACAAGAGTCAAGGCCACGACCTTGACATTAACCCCACTCTTTCCTCTGCTGCCATATATCATCGTCCTCATCTCTCACAGATCCTGTCTTAAGAGTTAGCTTTGTTCTAACCCCCACACCTTGGAATTAGTCCTGTGACTCTTCCAGTAATGTAGAAATGGCCCACTGTTCATTGCTGTTTCTATTTTATCAGGCTGTGCCTGTTCTTATTTTACCAGGACTTTTTTGTCCTTTCATTTTAGTGTTGATGTGTGGTTGCAGAATTCATTGTAAAGCAATCAATCCTACATATGATATATCATTAAAGTAACTATTATCTAAGCAACTCTTAGAAAGACATAGGGTGAAAAGGGTGAAGAAAACCCCGAAAAGGGATCCCTGGGTGGCGCAGCGGTTTGGCGCCTGCCTTTGGCCCAGGGCGCGATCCTGGAGACCCGGGATCAAATCCCACGTCGGGCTCCCGGTGTATGGAGCCTGCTTCTCCCTCTGCCTGTGTCTCTGCTTCTCTCTCTCTCTCTCACTGTGTGCCTATCATAAATAAATTAAATTTAAAAAAAAATTAAAAAAAAAAGAAAACCCCGAAAAGACTTCTATCTTTTACCAGTTTGTTAAGAGATTTTTCTGAGACCTTCCATCTGCATTTATTCCTTCTTTTATTCCTGCATTTATTCCTTCCATCTGCATTTATTCCATCATGTGGGATGCATGAATGAATGAGCAAAAACAATGGAAAAGTCTTATGTAAAATCCTTAGCAAGATACAGACAGTAATATTAATAGCTTCTAACATTGATATAATTCTTTACAATGTATGGAACTTTTTCACCTACAGAATTTAATCTCACACCATCCTTATAAAGTAGTTGTTTTTTTTATTTTATGTTGTCATCAGTGAGATCCAAAGATGTTAAGGTCCCATCACAGGTAAGTGGAAGAACCAGAGTTTAACTTATAGACCCTCTGATTCTAATTTCAGAGCCATTTCATCTTGCCCAAGTTGTTCTTGAATCTAGGAGACAAGTTATAAACACATTTGTTTTTGGTGAGTGAAAAGGAAGCAGGAACTTCTTTTCATTTCTGATTGGTAGGGTAGAATTTCCAGCTACTGCAGTGAAAGAGATGTTGGTTCTAATGAAGAAAAGATATGTAAGTTTACCAGTACAACTCTAGTTAGAATGCCTAAAAATATAAAGGCCATAGATTTATTTTTAATCTACAAATAAATATAATGAGAATGAACTGGGGTGGTAATGTGAGGATTATGGCATTTTACTGTATGAGGTTAACATGTTCAGAATGGAACTCCTGATTTTTCTCTTCCTTTAGACCTACTCTACCCAGTGTCTTTTTTCATATCAGTCATTTTCCAGCTGCTAAAGCCAAAATTCATGAAGTCATACTCACCTCTTTTTCTATTATACATCCTATCTAATGTGTCAGAAAATCCTGTTGGTTCTACCTTTAAAATATACCCACAATTCAATTCTTCATCACCTTCACTGTTTTGCCAAGCCATCATATCTCACCTAGATTACTCCGTAGGTAGCTTCATGACTCATCTCCTTTTTGTACTCTCTTCTCCATCCCTCATATTCTTAAAACAGCAGCCAGAGATCCTTTTAAAACCTAAGCTAAATGATTCTGTTGTCCCCTCAAAAGTTTTCTTCACTCACTCCTGTTTGAGAGAAAAATTAAAACCTTTACAATAATGGCTTTCCAGGCCCTGTGCGATATGGCCCCCCTCCATTAGTCTCTGACCTTCTCTCCCATTATGTTCCTCATTGCTTGCTTACTCTGTTCCAGCCACAGTGGCCCCTTGGCTATTTCTGGAGCATATCTGGCACAATTCTTACTACCAGGCCTCTGTGGGGACCTTTCCCAGCAGCTGCTTGCTCAAATGTCTCTCCTTCTTAATGAGGCCTACCATGACCACCCTTTTGAAAACTGTTCTCCTTCCTTAGAAATCCTGGTGTCCCCAGCCTGCTCTTATTTTCCTCATACTACCTATGATTTACTAGATATACTATATGATTTACTTATTATATTTATTACTTCTAGTTTCTTAGAGTATAGACTCCACAAGAACAGGTTTTGGGGGTTTGTTTCAATTTGGTTTTTTGTTCACTGATAACATCCTGTTTCTAAAATTACTGGGCACATAGCAGGAGCTAAGTACCAATTTCTTAAGTCAATAAATGATAGAAGTATTTAATGACTCTCTCTCTAAGCAAAGATTTTACAGTTGTTGAGGAGGTACTCCAATGCTGGTTCTGACAGCAGCTGACCAGTACAATGCCTATGTGATAAAACATCAATAGAGATGATAGAGTGAGAGAGATAAAAAGAGAGAGACAGATCAGTAAAGCTGAAGTTAGTCCAGTTACAAAACTTCTCAGGTAAAGACTGATAGTCTTTGTTTTTCAAGGGAAAGGAGAATGTATGATATAATTGCTATGGCTTCTGAAATATTACTTATGTAGCGCTTGACATGATACAGCTTTCCCAGATTTATATGGAAACCAGATATTTTGCATTCATTCATTCATTCAAGTATTTTCCAACAGGCCTCAGATGTACCAGACACTGTATAACTAAGTTCAAATTAATACTTGCAACAACTACAAAGAATGTGCTTTGGTATGCTGTATTTAATGTAGAAAAATGGAAGTTTCACTGGTTTGTTAGTTTGGCTTCCCAGCATTGCTTGTCTGCATTCCCTCAGCTTTTTGAAAATCAGCTACTCTGCACATGCAGAGATAATGTTTCTCACCTATCATCAATAGGACATATACTTGGACTGGTTCTTTTGCAATAATAATGTGAATAGTGGCTCATATTTGCAAGAGTGTTATCCAGAATTAGGAATGTAAGTTGTCTATGAACAGAATTTTCTTTGTATTAATCTAACTTAATTGACCCAGTACTAACTAGATGAACTAACTTGCCTGAACAATTTATTATATGGGCTCATAAGATACAGAGATTAGAAAAGGTCATTAGCAGATTATGTCTGTCACTTGGTGGCCAGTGCTGGTTTGATCCTGTTTTTTTAATGCTCTTGACAGCCTAGTTTTTTGGAGTTAAAGCACCATTTCCCTTTTAATATAGTAAGCACTTTTCCCCTATAAAATAGCCCATTCTTTGGAATGGAAACAGCATTAGGTCTTTGTAACTTGGGTAGTTTTAGTACTAGATTGTTTAGTTTGTAAAAATATTTGATTTAGCCTGAGCTTGTGGCCTGATGATGTTTAGAAGAGTGCCAAAGTGTAATGCATAGAAGATGCCAGTAAAAACCATAGTTGGGAGAGGTGAATAATGGTTGCGTCATTTTCCTGGTAGGTGTAACCAGGCCTGAAAATCCATCACTGCCATTTTTTAAATGTGTTCCTAAGAATAAAGTCAACTGGTATTCTGTGAACTACATTAAGTATCAAAATAAAATATCTGCCAGTGCCTTGAATCACAATCTGACTGTCTTTACATGGTTAAGGAAGCTTTGTTTCATCATTGTGTTTTATTGCCAAAAATAGCAGTAATATTTTTCCATGAGCATTTTCCAGTGAAAACCTTGAACATCCCAGATTTTTCATTGTGATTTAACTTTGACATCAAGAAAATTCTTGTTAACAAACAAGTTCTTGTAAAATATTTTAAAACTTCAGTTCCTAAAATACCCCATCTTAAATAAAGTCTAAAGATCAATATAGTAGGAAAAAAAATTAACATATTCAGTTAAAATAAAATGAAGTCTTGTGAGTACCTGGCAATAATCAAGCCAACACAACAGATCAGATTTCTAGACTAATAAGGTACAAATCAAAGATTTTAGGATTCAAATAAAGTACATTAATATATATTCGGTGCTCCTTGATTAGTGGAGAGTTTTTCTAGCAATACTGATTGTATAATTTCCTAGTTCCTATTGTGACTGAAATATACTGCAGTAATTGATCAAAGTGTGTTCATTTGTTTGCATGTGTGCCTTCAGCTGTGTTAGGAAAACTAGAAGTGCTATAGTAGATAGAATCACAAAACCATCGCCTGCTCCTTGGAGAGTATGAGTCTAGAACAGAGTGGGGAAAAGACAAATAGAATAGAAAGTCAATTATTGGCAGTCATAGATTTGGATATGTTGATTAAGTGTGGGAAGCAAGTGGCAAAAGGGAGTAGTGCAATCCCTGTTTTTTCTTAAGCCCTTAGACCTGTAACCTCTCTTTCAAGAGTAAGGTCTTCTCTTTCAAAAGGGTGGCATTGTACTAAGGAATGCTGTCTTCATGATAGAAGAATATGTGCACAGGTATAGTTGGAGAATAGAATATAGGACCTGCCCCATGGGAAAGTCAGGAACCCATAAACAGAGGCTGCCTCATCCACAGCAGTTCTTGAGAATATTTGTCTACAACTTCAACCACAGTTTATACTTGTTTATAAAAGAATAAAAAAAGAACAGTGAGAGAGACACACAAATGAAGACTAATTCTTTTACTTTTTTGGTTTGTTGGTAGGCATTCTCAAAAACTTTTTTTTCCACCAATCTCACAGCAAGTGTATCTCTTCAAGGTTTGTATCATCCTTATTTCACTTTTTTACCTTACACCTAAAGCCAGGACCATAAAAAATACTCAAAAAGAAGGGACGGGGAAGAAGCTGGATAGCACCTACAGAAGGACCCATTTGAAGCCAGGGCTCTTGGTATGTGACCATATAATTTATCATCTGAACAGGAAAATTTGAGAAATAATATTGCACTCTATTAATAAAACAACAGGTATGAAAAAGGACTGGTGTTGGACCATCCTAGATGATGTGGTCATTTGAACAAAAGGATGGGTGGGAAACTCCTACTACCTTAGACCCAAACTCTTTACTTTTTCTAAGGCTTCTATAAAATGTCAAGGGGGCATAGAAAAACAATAGAGAAAATTAGCAGAATCAAAAATCCATTCTTTCTAAGATCAGCAAAAGCAACAAACTCTTAGCTACACCTACCAAGAAAAAGAAGACTCAGATTACTAAAATCTGGAATAAAAGAGGATATTAATATCAGCTTCATGGAAATAAAAAACACAAGCACGTTGGGGCACCTGGGTGGCTCAGTCGGTTAGGTATCTGCCTTCAGCTTAAGTCATGATCCTGGAGTCCCAGGATCGAGCCCTGCATCGGGCTCCCTGCTCAGCAGGGAGTCTGCTTCTCCCTCTGCTCCTCACCCTGCTCGTGCTCTCTCTCCCTCCCGCTCCCAAATAAATGAATAAAATCTTTAAAAAAAAAAAAAAAACACACACACAGGCGCCATGTCCAAAGTTAACACAAAATGGATCAAGACCTGTATGCAAAAGCTAAAACTATGAAACTTAGAAGAAAACAGAAGAAGAGTAAATTTTTGTGACCTATGGTTTAGGTGATAATTTTTTAAATATGTAACACAAAAAGCACAAGCATCCTAATTAGTTAATAGAACTTCATCAAAGTTAAGAAAATGTAAAGACAACCCACATGAAGGGTGAAGATATTTTTAAATCATCTACCTAGTAAGAGATTTGTATCCAGAATATATAAAGAATCCTTACATGTAAATAATAAAAATATAACCCAATTATGAAATAGACATTTCTCCATAGAAAATATACAGATGGCCAATATATACATGAAGAAATTATTAATACCATCAGCCATCAGGGAAATGCAAATCAGCACCACTATGAGATACTGCCTTATACCCACTAGGATGGCTATAATCATAAAGACAAATAATAGCAAGTGTTGGTAAAGATGTGGAAAAATTAGAACCTTTGCACACTTGGTGAAAATGTAAAATGCTGTAGCTCTTTTGGGAAATGGTCTGACAGTTCCTCAAAATATATATATATATATATATATATATATATATATATATATATATATGTTTATATAACTATATCTCCTAATGATTCCACTCTTACATATGTAACCAAGAGAAGTGAAAACATATGTCCACCCAAGCACTTATACCTGAACATTTATAGTGGCATTATTCATAATAAAAAAGTGGAAGTAACCCAAGTGTCCATCAACTAATGAATGAATAAATAAAATGTAGTGTGTCCATAAAATGGAATATTATTCAGCCATAAAACAAAATAAAACAAAAAAACAGAATTTGCAATGACCTGGATGGAGCTAGAGAGTATTCTGCTAAGTGAAATTTGTCAGTCAGAGAAAGACAAATACCATACAATTTCACTCATATATGGAATTTAAGAAACAAAACAAATAACATGGAGAGGGTGAAGAGAGGAAAACCAAGATACAGACTCTTAATTCTAGAGGATAAACTGATGGTTACCAGAGGAGAGATGGGTAGAGGGATGGGTTAAATAGATGCAATGAAACACCGGGACACCTGCACCCCGATGTTTATAGCAGCAATGTCCACAGTAGCCAAACTGTGGAAGGGGCCTCAGTGTCCATCAAAAGATGAATGGATGGGGAGGAGGGCGGGGGGTGGGGGTGAATGGGTGACGGGCACGGAGGGGGACACTTGACGGGATGAGCACTGGGTGTTATTCTGTATGTTGGTAAATTGAACACCAATAAAAATTAATTTATAAAAAAAAAAAAAAAAAGATGAATGGATAAAGAAGATGTGGTCTATGTATACAATGGAATATTACCCAGCCATTAGAAACGACAAATACCCATCATTTGCTTTGACGTGGATAGAACTGTAGGATATTATGCTGAGTGAAATAAGTCAATCAGAAAAGGACAAATATTATATGTTCTCGTTCATTTGGGGAATATAAAAATTAGTGAAAGGGAATAAAGGGAAAGGAGAGAAAATGAATGAAAATATCAGTGAGGGTGACAAAACATGAGAGACACCTAACTCTGGGAAATGAACTAGGGGTAGTGGAAAGGGAGGTGGGCAAGGGTTGGGGTGACTGGGTGATGGGCACTGAGGGGGGCACTTGGTGGGATGATCACTGGGTGTTATGCTAAATGTTGGCAAATTGAACTCCAATAAAAAATTTTTAAAAAATAATAAATAGATGATGGGGATTAAGGAAGGCACTTGAAATGAGCACCAGGTGTTATATGGAAGTATTAAGTTACTATATTGTATACCTGAAACTAATATTACACTGTATGTTAACTGGAATTTAAATAAAAACTTGGAAGAAAAAAAAAACATTGATTTGTATACTTTACATTGTATAGCTTGTGAATTATCTCAATAAAGCTTAACATTAAAACTATATCAAGCATCTTTTGTGGTTCTATACAAATTTTAGGATTTGTTCATTCTAGTTATGTGAAAGATGTTATTGATATTTTGATAGGAATTGTGTTGAATGTGTAGTTTGCTTCAGGTAGTATAGACATTTTAACAATATTTTTTCTTCTGATCCATGAGCATAGAATGTCTTTCCACTTCTTTTTGTTCTCTTTGATTTCTTTCATCAGTGTTTTACAGTTTTCAGAGTACAGGTCTTTCACCTCTTTAGTTAAGGTTATTCCTGGGTATTGTCTTGTTTTTGGTACAACTGTCAATGGGATTGATTCCTTCATTTCTCTTTCTGCTGCTTCATTATTGGTGTGTAGAAATGCAACAGACTTCTGTACATTGATTTTGTATCCTGTGACATTATTGAATTAGTTAATAAGTTCTAGGTTTTTGGTTGAGTCTTTCAGGTTTTCTATATATATTATCGTGTTATCTGCAAACAGTAAAAGTTTTACTTCTTCCAATTTAGATATCTTTATTTCTTTTTGTTGTCTGATAACTGTGGTTAGAACTTCCAGTGCTGTGTTAAATAACAGTGGTGAAAGTGGACTGTCCTGTCTTGTTCCTGACCATAGAGAAAAAGGTCTCAGTATTTCCCCATTTAGGATATTTGCAGTGGGTTTATTACGTTGAGGTATGTTCCCTCCAGACCTATTTTGTTGAGGGTTTTTATCATGAATGAACGTTTTACTTTGTCAAATGCTTTTTCTGCATCTTATAGAGGATCACATGATTCTTCTCCTTTCTTTTAATAATGTGTATCACAGTGATTGATTTCCAAATATTGAACCATCCTTGCAACCCAGAAATAAATTCCACTGAATGTGGAATTTGTATGGAACCACAAAAGACCCCAAATAGCTAAAGAAACCTCCTTGGAAAAGCAAAGCAAAGGGGTAGGCATCACAATTCTGGACTTCAAGCTATAATACAAAGTTGTAGTGATCAAAGCAGTATGATAGTGGCACAAAAAGAGACACATAGATAAGTGGAATAGAATAGAAAACCCAGAAATGAACCCACAACTGTATGGTCAATTAATCTATGACAAAACAGGAAAGAATATCCAATGTGAAAAAGATAGTCTCTTCAACAAATAGTGTTGGGAAAACTGGACAGCAACATGCAGAGAAATGAAACTGGACCCCTTCCTTACAACATACACAAACATAAATTCCAAATGGATTAAAGACCTAAATGTGAGACTGTAAACCATAAAAATCCTCGAAGAGAACACAAGCAGTAAATTCTTTGACATCAGCCTTTATCAGCTTCTTTCTAGATATGTCTCTGTAGGCAAGGAAAACAGAAGCAAAATAAACTATTGGGAATTCATCAAAATAAAAAGCTTCTGCACAGCAAGGAAACAATCAACAAAACTAAAAGGCAGCCTACAGAATAGGAGAAGATATTTGCAAATGGCATACATGATAAAGGGGTAGTATCCAAAAAATATAACTTATACAGCTCAACACCCAAAAAGTGGATAACCCAATTTAAAAGTGAACAAAAGACACGAATTGATATTTTTCCAAAGAAGACATCCAGATGGCCAATAGACACATGAAAAGATGCTCAGCATCCCTCATCATCAGGGAAATGCAAATCAAACTATGGTGAGGTATCACCTCATACCTCTGAGAATGGCTAAAATCAACAACACAAGAAACAACCGGTGTTGATGAGGATATAGGAAAAGCCTCTGCCACCATGGAGAACTCAAACTGGTGCAGCCACTCTGGAAAATAATATAGAGGTTCCTCAAAAAGTTAAAAATAGAACTACCCTATGATCCAGCAATTAGACTACTAGGTATTTACCCAAAGAATACAGAAATACTAATTCATAGGGATACATGCACACCAATGTTTATAGCAGCATTGTTTAGAATAGCCAAATTATGAAAACAGTCCAAATGTCCATTGACTGTTGAATGGATAAAGAAGATGTGGCATAGATATACAATGAATATTAGCTATGAAAAGGAATGAAGTCTTGCCATTTGCAATGACAAGGATGGAGCTAGAGAACATTATGCTAAGCAAAATAAGTGAGTCAGAGGAAAACAAGCACCATATGATTTCATTCATATGTGGAATTTAAGAAACAAAACAAATGAGCAAAGGGAAAAAGGAAGAAGCAAACCAAGAAACATACTCTTAACTACCGAGAACAAACACACTGATGGTTACCAGAACCAAGTGCAGAGGAAAATGGGTAAAATAGGTGATAGAGATTAAGGAGTGCACTCTGTATGGTGATTACTGGGTGTTGTATGGAAGGGTTGAATCACTATATTGTACACCTGAAGCTAATATTACACTGTACATTAACTGATATTTAAAAAGACTTTAAAAATTATATCAAGGAGTGGTTGACCAGTAGCAGATTTGAGTTTTGTGGCCCTCAAATCCATATGCATGTTGCATTTATAATAAAACCATCCTGGAGCAACTTTACTTTTGTCTGTTTTCCATATTGTGCATAATGCCTACCTGTCCCTCACCGACTACTCCATCACCCCATAAGATTTTCTTTGAAGAGAGAGTATTATGGCTAAAAAATAGTTTGAAAATCTCTGGAAACAATGAGCCCCAGACCTGTTCCAGCTCTAAGAAGCATGATTCAGATGCATTGAACTGAGAATTTGAATTTGGCCTAGATTACTCTATTTTAATTCCATGTCAACAAAAGGAAAGCTGTGAACAAAGACAATTTTTTCCCACATAGCTGCACACAGGTGTGACTTAGTGGAAACAGTGGAACTCAGCCAGGTCTTCAGTTCCCCAGTGCAGTGCTCTATCTCCAAGCTCTGCTTCCTGTTCTTGAATACAGTGATATGCTGAAACAGACACACCTGGTCCCAGCACCTTGCAAATGGATTTTTCCTTTCAGCATTTCAAAATACATTCATGTATTGATGAAGGCTTTCTCTGAGAAGCCATCTGTCTGAAATCTGCAGTAATAAAAGCCTTACTAGTCCCTTAGGTACTTAAATGATATTTGTTGCTTCATTCCTCTACTCTTTTCTCCTACTTCTTTTTACTTTTTTATTCACTCATTTATTTATAAGGCATATATTTGTGGAGTATCTACTAATGTGCCCAACACAAGATATGTAATAGTAAATGAAATTAACTAATCCCTACAATTACGGATCTTGCCATCTAGTAGGGAGACAGTAACAAAAACAACAACAAGGTTTAAAAATTTCAACTGTGATAAGGGCTATGATAGGAATAAATAAGGTTCTGAAATAGAGACTGTGTAGATTATGATATTAAAATGAGCTCTGGAATCATATTCCCAATATTCAAATCCCAACTACACCATTTAACAATCATTTGTGTGATTTTTGAGCAAGTTACTTATCTGGGCCTTAGTTTCTTTATCTTAAAATGGGTTTAATACTAGTCCTCATTTTAGAAAGTTCTGAGGATTAAATGAGTTGATACAGAATAGTGCCTAACATTTACCAAGTGCACACAGAAAAGTATTAGGCACATTCTAAGCATGCAGTAAGTGCTATCTGTGCTTTGGTATTGCTTTAGAGAATATCAGGTAATCAACTCGTTAGGTAATCTGTGTTGCCATCCTAATCACCATCATCACTGTCCTCCAAAATACTTATCTTACCTCGTGTACATGCTTCGTGCACAGGATTGACAAAAATGAACATAGCATATTTCTGGACTTGAGTTCTACAATCTAGTTAAGAGATAGAGGAAAAGGCTTAAAAGAAAATAGCAATAGAAGGTAGCATATGCTAAGTATCAGATAAATGATGAAGATAGTATGTCCTACAGGACTGTAGAAGAGAGAGGAGTTATTGTGGGCTCATAAAGGAAAGGCTTCATAGAGGAAATCCCCACTATGCCATGTATTACTTAATTTCACATTCCCATGTTAGTCATCTGGCCAATTGCTTTCCAACTGGTGGTGCTACCTGCAGTCTCTCTGCCCCCCATTCCCTACTCCCAACTGCACATTTTGATCACACTAATTTTTCTCAAGCGCCATTTATCATTTATTTGCTTAGAAAGTTCTTTTAGCATTCCATCATATATAGCAATGTTTTCAAATATTAGTGTGCATAAAAATTACTGGGAGCTTGTTATAAGGCAGGTCACCAGGTGTCACCTTCAGGTAAGATACTTTTGGCATGGCCTGAGAATCTCTGTTTTAACAGGTGCCTTAGATTATTTTGATTTAGATGGTCAAAAGGCTCTGCTTTAAAGATGACTGGCAAAAAAAAGCTAAGAATTCCATTTTCTTTCTCTTTTTTTTGTATTTTTTTATTGGAGTTCGATTTGTCAACTTATAGTATAACACCCAGTGCTCATCCCATCCAGTGCCCCCTCAGTACCATCACCCAGTCACCCCATCCCCCCTCCAACCTCCCCGTCCACTACCCCTTGTTCTTTTCCCAGAGTTAAGAGTCTCGTGGTTTGTCTCCCTCTCCGATTTTTCCCACTCATTTTCTCTCCTTTCCCCTACAATTCATTTCACTATTTTTTATATTCCCCATATGAGTGAAACCATATAATGTTGGTCCTTCTCTGTGACTTAGTTTCTAGCAGCAATGTCCACAAGAGCCAAACTGTGGAAGAAGCCTTGGTGTCCATCAAAAAATGAATGGATAGGGGATCCCTGGGTGGCGCAGCGGTTTGGCGCCTGCCTTTGGCCCAGGGCACGATCCTGGAGACCTGGGATCAAATCCCACATCAGGCTTCTGGTGCATGGAGCCTGCTTCTCCCTCTGCCTGTGTCTCTGCCTCTCTCTCTCTCTCTATCATAAATAAATAAAAAAAATTTTAAAAAAAATGAATGGATAAAGATGTGGTGTGTGTATACACACACAAAAGAATGCCATTTTTTTAACCTACCACCTAGAGTCTTGCTTTATCCTGCGTTCGCAGCCTCATCCTCCACTATTAATACCTCTTTTGTTTGAGCCAAATGGGGCATTACTTTTGCCATACATTCACTCATGTTCTTTTCTGTCTTTTGTCTCTTCATTTATCCGATTCCTTCAGCCTGTGTCCTTACTGTTACTGCAACAAGTCCAAATCCTTATTTCTTTCAGTCTTGGAACACGTGTTCTGAAAGCATCTTAAGTATCTCTAACGTAGAAGGTAGGCTTCAAGTTTTTTTTTTTAAGATTTTATTTATTTATTCATAGAGACAGAGAGAGAGAGAGAGGCAGAGACACAGGCAGAGGGAGAAGAAGGCTCCATGCAGGGAGCCTGACGTGGGACTCGAACCAGGGTCTCCAGGATCATGCCCTGGGCTGCAGGAGGTGCTAAACCGCTGCACCATGGGGGCTGCCCAGTAGGCTTCAAGTTTAACCGATCCTTGTGTCTACTTTTTCACCCAGGGACCTAAATAAGCACCTTGGAAATGATTCATGTCAGTTTTTTCTTAATTCTTTCATTAAATATTTACAGGGTACCTACTGTGTACCAAGCACATGTTCTGGGTGCGGGTGATAAAGTAGAAAAATAAGCACAAAAAATCCTATGTTTTCATGGACCTTACATTCTAGTGAGACAAATGTTTGTAAGTAAATATTTAAAATGTTTTGAGGAAAATAACCTAGCAGTGCTATATGGGATAGGTTAGGAAAGGGAGAGACCAGAGACACCAATTAAGAAATATTTGTAATTACCCAGTGGAGAAGGAAAAGGGCTGACGAGAATAATAAATACAAAGGAAACATCAAAAATAACTAAAGCAGTGAAGTAATGACCAGCAGTACTTGGTAGGGACCAGGAAGACATATTTAATGTTTGAGCCTCTGGGGAAGGAAACAAATAAGTTGTAAAGGTGATATTTTTGGGAAAAGATATTTTAGATGTTATCATGATTTTTTTCTTTAATTTGTTTTTTGACCAATGTAAGTTATTCAAGCCCTCTCCTGCCTTGAGCAGGAGATGGAAGATCAGTGTACTAGTCAACATTTGATACAAGTAAGAAAGGTGAGCTTAAGGTCCCACGTCCACATAAAGAGTCCTGGTCCAAACCAGTGCTGTGGTCCACCTTGAGTAGTGGTCCAGGTTCTCTTTATTCATCTTTGTGGCCAGTTGGAAGTGGATTCACATGAGAATTACGGTATAGAATATGATTAAGATCTCTCCACAGAAAGAGGTTGGACCTAATGTGGAGATGGGGGTAGGAGACAAACTTGGATCTATCATGCTTTCTGTGATGCCAATTCAGAAAGACTTTCAGCATGCTCACTCCTGCACTGGAGAGTGCTAAGAAGTAGGAGAAGGCTTTCTATGTGCCAGCTGAGACCTCCTTGCTGTGGGTATCACTGTTGACTTGGAAGGTCCCAGCTGTGCTCTGGACCATGCTAGCAGCCCAGAAATCCAGTACCCACCTGTCACTGCCATTTTTAACTTGGACTTCTGGTGATTTTTAGATACATGATATTGATAACGGGACATCTTAGTAGAAATGTTCAAAGACAATTAGAGATAGTAAGGTCTTGTAAGAGTTCAGGCCTCTCTTCTCCCTTTCTCCAACTCAACTCACTAATATTCTGTCAGTCTTAACTGTTCCAGAGCCAAAATCCTCCCAGGAAATACTCTACATCTCATTTTGATTTTCTGGGGATATGGCATGATTCCATGTCTTGGCCCACTATTCTGTCCTCCAAGTATTTGTGCAGAATGAGGTCTAGACCCAACCCCAGAAAACCATTTCTAATTATAGCTCTCCTTTGAATGGTTCTTAGCTGATTGGGGGTTTGGTTTGTTAGAAGAAGTAGGAAGACCTCATAATTAAACTAGAGAATTCTTTGGGAATTTGGGTATAGTGGTGTGTCATCATCTCCCTGCACAAAGACTACTGCGGTCATTTATGATTCTTAGGAAGATAGGCAAAGTTTGAAAGGTGGATTATTCCACAAAAGCAAAAATGAACTATTGGGACTTCATCAAGATAAGAAGCTTTTGCACAGCAAAGGATACACTCAACAAAACTAAAAGACAACCTACAGAATGGGAGAAGATATTCGCAAATAACATATCAGATAAAGGGCTAGTTTCCAAAATCTATAAAGAACTTATTAAACTCAACACCAAAGAAACAAACAATCCAATCATGAAATGGGCAAAAGACATGAAGAGAAATCTCACAGAGGAAGACATAGACATGGCCAACATGCACATGAGAAAACGCTCTGCATCACTTGCCATCAGGGAAATACAAATCAAAACCACAATGAGATACCACCTCACACCAGTGAGAATGGGGAAAATTAACAAGGCAGGAAACCACAGATGTTGGAGAGGATGCGGAGAAAAGGGAACCCTCTTACACTGTTGGTGGGAATGTGAACTGGTGCAGCCACTCTGGAAAACTGTGTGGAGGTTCCTCAAAGAGTTAAAAGTAGACCTGCCCTACGACCCAGCAATTGTACTGTTAGGGATTTACCCCAAAGATTCAGATGCAATGAAACGCCGGGACACCTACACCCCGATGTTTCTAGCAGCAATGTCCACAGTAGCCAAACTGTGGAAGGAGCCTCGGTGTCCATCAAAAGATGAATGGATAAAGAAGATGTGGTTTATGTATACAATGGAATGTTACTCAGCCATTAGAAACGACAAATACCCACCATTTGCTTCAACGTGGATGGAACTGGAGGGTATTATGCTGAGTGAAGTAAGTCAATCGGAGAAGGACAAACAGTGTATGTTCTCATTCATTTGGGGAATATGAGTAATAGTGAAAGGAAATATAAGGGAAGGGAGAAGAAGTGTGTGGGAAATATCAGAAAGGGAGACAGAACATAGAGACTCCTAACTCTGGGAAACAAACTGGGGGTGGTGGAAGGGGGGGAGGGCGGGGGGTGGGGGTGAATGGGTGACGGGCACTGAGGGGGACACTTGAGGGGATGAGCACTGGGTGTTATTCTGTATGTTGGTAAATTGAACACCAATAAAAATTAATTTATTTTAAAAAAAAGAAAGGTGGATTATTAAAGCATTGGTATGACAACACATAGAAGCTGCTTACATAACCTGGGAAGTCCTCTTTCTCTTTTTTTTTTTTTAAGATTTTATTTATTTATTCATGAGAGATGGGGTTGGGGGGGAAGAGGGAGAAGCATGCTTCATGCAGGGAGCCCAACATGGGACCCGATCCTGGGTCTCCAGGACCATGCCCTAGGCTGAAGGCAGCGCTAAACCTCTGAGCCACCTGGACTGCCCTTCTTTCTCCATTCTTCTAATTGCTCGGGCAAAAAATTCAAATCATTTTTGTCTTATCTTCCTCTCATAATATTCCAACAGTCTAATCCATCAGCAAATACAGGGATGTGTGTGTGTGTAAGAGAGAGAAAGAGAGAAAGACATGAAATTTTATGATCTGATTTCCCCACTATATTGTAAATTCCATGAAGGCAATATCTTTGTTTCTGTTGTATCCTTAGCTATGTTCCTGGAACATAGTATATGCTCAATAAGAATTTGTTGAATTTGTTGAATGAATGAATAATAAGAAATATTTTTTACACATTTTGATTAATTTGCCATTGACTGTATCTTCAAGAAGTTTAGGAAGTAATCAAGAATGTCCTTAAGATATAAGTTGTATTACCTTCATTAATATATAGAAAGTTGTTTTCTCAGAACAGCAGGAATTATTTAGGACGTATCAGCATATGAAAATTAACTGATTGGGACACCTGGGTGGCTCAGTGGTCTAGCACCTGCCTTCGGCTCAGGGCGTGATTCTGGAGTCCGGGGATGGAGTCACACATGAGACACCCTGCATGGAGCCTGCTTCTCCCTCTGCCTTTCTGTCTC
The DNA here is from genome assembly GCF_905146905.1 of Nyctereutes procyonoides. Taxonomy (NCBI): domain Eukaryota; kingdom Metazoa; phylum Chordata; class Mammalia; order Carnivora; family Canidae; genus Nyctereutes; species Nyctereutes procyonoides. Next base: position 14,432,078 of record NW_026575137.1, read on the forward strand.
TCTCTGTCTCTCTCTCTCTCTCTGTTTCTCATAAATAAATAAATAGATTCTTTTAAAAAAAAAAAAAAAAATATATATATATATATATATAAAAGAAAATTAACTGATGGTGTAGGGCTAGCTGACCTCAACTATTGTTAGGAATATTTACCTGATTAAAAAAAAAAAGGAATATTTACCTGATTAGAGAATACTTCAGATTTCTTAGGATTAAAGGGAGAGTCTATGATCAAAGCAGTTTGTGCAGAAGATCATTTTGGCCTAGTAATGGTTTTTATGGAGTAGCAGCACAGAACAAAGTTCTTCTAATGGAAAAGAATTGACTGCAAGGTATAAGCAAATGTTTTTCTCTAACATCTTGACCATTTTGCATTTCAAGTCCATTGCATGCATCATTAAGGTATTGATAACATATGAGAACACACAGAGAATCAATATGTAGCTTTAGTTCAGTTTGGATTTGATCTGCTATCATGAAGCTAAAGGGTAGCCAATAAAAGTTTGTATGTGACCCTCTATTCAATGTCTTTCTTGATGGGCTTCACTAAAATCAACTACATAGTAGAGAATAACTGAAATTCAGGTTTATTTTGAGGAGAATCTACAGTTAACTGAACCAGGTTTGTTTGAATTTAGTAAATAAATAATAATGAAAATCAGCTTCGTATTTATGTTAAATAACTATGTTCTGTTTGACAGTGCAAACCAGCTACTGGATAAAGTTAATTATGAATATACCTAAACCACTTTCGTTATTTTTAACTTGTACTGAAAACTAGGGGGAAATGAGTTGTAGGAGCATGCTCTTGCTTCATTTCCATAGACCTTACATTGTTTCCGTAAAGGAGCATGTGTGATTTGAAGGATAAAATAATCAAATAAGGTTTGTGTGTATTTTTATCAGTAGAAAGTTCTCTAAGTTCAACTGTAGTTTTCTTATCAGAAAATCAGGTTCAAAAAAAAAAAAAAAAAAGAAAACCAGGTTCATAGTTGCAAGGCAAAGGCTAGAGTGGTTAATAAGCATTTTCTACTTCTGCCCTGCTGCAAAAAGTAAATACAAACTTTTCTATGACTCTTAACGGAGAATGCATAGGCTTGGTAAACTTTCATCTGCTTCAGGGTCAGGGCTGATTCAATGTTAAGGCAAGTTTATGAGAGTGGCTGATGTGATACAGTTGTTTCTAGTAAAATCAGACTAGCTCTAAGGAGCCAATCTAAGTCAGTCTCTCAGTAAAATTCTATGAGAAACAGACTCCAACTCAGACACTATTGTAAACCCTGATATAATAAGGACTTGCCGCTGATTTAATCCTATTGAAAATCTTTAAGCAGCCATGAGACAAAATGGTTTCCACATTGACATCAGTGGAGTGAACCTTGGATTTCATCAGTATGAAGAATAGTTACCTTGTACACACAGTAGCCACTTTTTAAGAATTAACATCCGGAGTCATTTCAAAACAGGTTGTTGTTTCTGATATAAAGGCATCTATTTTGATTAAGATCCAAGTCCCCAGAATGTGTCATTTTATTTTTTAAAAACTGAATTTGTAACAAAAATCAAACAAGTCAAACTTAAATTCAGAAGTTAGTATCAATCAAGTAGATCTAGTCTCCTTGAATGAAAAAAAACAACCTATTCCAATTTTATGTGTGACATAGAGAAAGAGAGGGAGAAAGGATGAAAACTGTTTTCTGAGTTAAGACCTTCCATGCAGTTTCACCTGGAACTAATTTTTTTTCCATGAATTTAGAAGCTCCTGAAAATGAGCTTATCCTATGAAATCATATATGTATAAAAGGACAGACAGACACAAAAGTTTAAAGGTCAGCACTGCAGATAAAATCTCAAGTAGGATGTAAACTTGTGTGGGTAGTTTGGTATGTATACTTTTTTGTTTGTTTGTTTGGTTTATGCTGAAACACCCTGATAATGGTCAAGGTATTATAGTCTGTTTAGCACTAGAACTGCTCCCTTTTTTGTAATTTACAACCTTAATTAGAACAATAGACCAAACATGGGCTATAGTAAAGCACAACCTTGCCTGAACTATCTCCATGCTGCTTTTATTGCATTTAGCTCTGGTCTTGAAATGTGAATATTTGAACTGATACTTAGCAAGCTGTAGTGGCCTCATAGTGTTACTTCAAAGAGCCGGAAAAGTAACTTCATGAAAGGGAAAACTTGAAACTATAGTACTCTACCATTCTGTTTGTTAAGCAGTGATGGGTATCATTAGTTCTGCTCTTTTGCATAATTACTGCAGTATTGTAAAAACCTTTTTTGCCATCAACTGGGAGCAATTATATCATGTGGGATCTGGTGGAACATGTGGCTTAGAGAAATAAATATAAAAAGCCCTTCTTTTCTAAGCCCTCTGTATCTGTAAAGCCCCAGTGCACACAGTACTTGTTCAAGTTTGGTTTTTAAGTAGAAAATAACAAAACATGTTTCCTGTAGAAGGCAGTTTATTCCTTATGAATTTTTAGTTAATGTGGCTTGGCACATTTTACGTAGCATATCATTGAGCTGCGATGGTAATTCATGTATAAAATCACATATTCATCAAGTGCACGGCTGACACCAATGAAAATTTGAGACTTATACTTTGTTGTTTGCATGATTAAATTAATTCACCAAGTTGAATTAAGTCTTGCGGAGTATTATGACAATTTGCTCTTTGTGTAAAGCTTCCAGAGTAGGTTGTCTCCGTGTTAAAGTCATATACAATGAACCTCTCCCATCAGCATCACCCTATCCCATCCCAAAAAGCAAACTTCTAAAAGATACAGCTAGAAGAGTATGTTTGCAAATGTTTAAACAATGAGACACATAATTTTTTCAAGTCTGTCAAAATTCTTTGTGATTCCAGTATGTGATGCCATTAAAATACTGTAACTGATTTTTTTTTTTTGTATTTGATTTTGTAAGATCTCTACTTCTTTGAAAACACTACTACATTTTAGCAAGGGCGGTAAAATTAGAGTAAGTGTCACAGTGATATATAGATGTGATTGTCACTTTGATTTTGTGGTTTCACACTTGATTTTTTCACAATTTATAAGACATGAGAAATGATCCCGTGATTGGCAAAAGATATTTTGATGATGGTTAAAGTATGACTGTTGCATGGTGGAAATATTACTTCAGTGTTGCTGTTAATAGAACCGTAATTATAATAGGATGGTGGAAAAATATGTAGTTATATCTATGTTCAGTGTGTAGTTAAGGTTTGCTTAAAATGATAAAGAAATTAAAGCAAGTAAAGTGAGTTAAAACTTTGGAATAGATGCTGAATTGCCCTTTTTTGTCCTCCATCAAGGAAAAATTGTATTTGTTTTAGAACTTGTTAATTCTCAAGAGGTTGGTTTCTACATATTTTTCTTTGAAAAATTATCCGTTTATTTGCAGCATTTTTATTAATGAGGCTGTCTTTTGAAAGTGCTCATTAAAAATGTTGATATGGCCAAACCAGAAGCTTCAGTCAGTGAAGCTTCTCATTCTGTGCTCCCAAATGACACTGAAGAGCATCTAATTAATTTCATTTGAAATTATTTTAATGCAGTCTTTGGTATTATCACATACCTAAGTTTGGTTTAAGCCACCATTCCTGAGATACTATGGCTCTTGCCAGACTCCAGAGCGAGCTGGTAAACTTACCTATCTCCATATATTAAGAGGAGGAATTAGCTACAGCTCCCCAGCTACTAGTACAGCTTTCAGCACCTCTTCCATGGTGGCTAGTATCTGTGCCATGTATAGCTGTGAAAGGATGGGAAAATGCGCTGAAATGATCGAAGAAGTAAACTATCAGCTTGACATGTTTTCCTAGCTATTGAAAAATCTTCTCATATTGAAACCCATTGACAGTGAAACTGCAGAATTCCTCTGTTTTAAGTACCATCTGGTTGTGCTCAAGGCTTTAAAGCTGTTATCTTCGCATAAAATTTCAAGAGTCCTATACTTTTTTCTTCACCAAACTATCCATTTTTAAGCCACAAATATTTTTCCAGCTCTTTCAGATTTTATCTAAAAGTATATTTTAACAGTATTTAAATAGTTCTTAAGCAATAACAATTTATCTTGATAGATGGCATGCTGTGTTTTTTCATTTTATTTTAATTAGCCATTGTGGAACCAAATTCCCTTTTGTTTTAGTCTTTTAAATATTGTTTAATTATAGTTATCATGCCAGATATCTTAAAGGTTATTTTACCAATACAGTTTCATTTAACATAACCCATATGGAATCAATAGCCCAGTTTCCTAAAGTGAATGCTTGGAAAATCTTACATTCATATGTTAAGAGTACACATCCTTTCCTCATTAGTTGGAAAGTACAGGGATTTTGGCACGGGTTCTGTGTGGAAGCATTGTGCAGCTTTTATATGGATTTTGTTTTTAGCCTTTGATGACACTGTTTAGAATAGGAAGTATCTAATAAGTAAAGCATTTTGTCTCAAGTGCTGCCAGTGTGTTTAATATATGCCTGGAGGTCTGAAACATTATCTTCTTCACTGCAGTAATATGCATTTAATTCTCTGAAAGCAGAAGGTCGAACTTTTAAAAGGGACGCAAAGTACATTTTCAAACAGAATAATTCAAAACATATGGAAGAGGGGACCAGAGTAATGTACAGTTGGTTTTTATGGTTTAATCATGATCATGTTAATGCACACCAGTAGCTAATTAAAGAAAACTTTTATTGTTCATTTTAAATGAGTGAGGTAAAGAGTGGGAGAGCTGATGTAACAGCGCTGCCCAGAGATGCATGTTCCTGCTGCCCTCACAGCAAGCAGATACTGCTCTTTTTTGACAACTTGAATTATTAGTCCCCTCAGACAATAATAAAGCAAAAGTTATTTTCAGATTTACTACACTGTGAACTTTTCTTTTTCCACAAAGGAATAGTAAATTGATGCCCAAGTTTAGGGCTTAGCACACATAATTAATTATAAAACTTTTTTCAAGAGCAGGCCAGATAGTCTTTAGTATCATAGATAAATCTGCAGTGAACTGGTGACAAACCAATGGATTTTTAATATGTCTCAAAAATCATCAGCTTATTTATTTCAGTGCTACAAATAGTGTGGAAACAGAAAAATGAAGGAAATCTTGGCTTTTAACCCAGTTTTAAGAATTTAGTTTCCCAGTACTGAGAAAGTGGTACTTTTTGTTGTTGTTTCAATGAAAGTCAGAGCTTCCATCTCTGGGTCACTGGTTCAAATTCCATTCTGCTCAGTAGTGACTAGAATTAGTTACCATCTGACTTCTGTTCAGTAACCTGCATGACCCAAGCTGATAGTTGCCATCCTGCCCTTGCTGGTTATTTATATCTCAAGATCAGGCTACTCGACATTCACTAGAGCTTAATGTGGCAATCTCAATATGTAAGGGCTAGACACTACATATCTTCACCTACAGGTGGTTGGTTTTGTCATGTTAACACCATTAAGGAACACTTAACACTTGACGGGATGAGCACTGGGTGTTATTCTGTATGTTGGTAAATTGAACACCAATAAAAATTAATTTATAAAAAAAAAGGAACACTTAATTTACTATCAGGAAGAAAATGTAGTTCTCTATGCATAGAAAGTAGTCTTACAGAGTTAAGAGTGGTCACCTTTCCTGATAGAATAAAAATAGTTGAGTTCTGGATTTCAGTTTGCCACAGAATTCAACCTAAAGGAATTCTTCATTATTTCTTTATTACATTGTATACAGATAGTTTGTAATGCCTCATAACCTGGACAGTAAATCCTAGACTAGTTTTTTTCACATATGATTTGAGAATTCCTAGTGGGTGATGGATTTTGAGGTATATTTGAAATTTTTATAATAGGGATAACTAAAAGCTTTAAAAATATTTTTTTGATAATCGCCTTATTCTTTATTTTACTGAATCTTTAAGGTAAATAAGTTCACGTGTTTATTCAGTCAGCACATAGTTATTAAGCTCTGCTATGTTACAGAGAGTATGGTGTGTGCTAGGAACACTAAAGGGGTTCCCTTTTACCCATAGCCTAATATCTGACTGACTTTGGACCTATCGATTAACCTCTTTAAGCCTCACTTTCCTCACCTGTGAAATGGGGCTAACACTACCCCCTTCCAAGGGTTGTAACACTTAAAATAGAAAATGTAGGTATGTGCTAACAACATTTGGCAAATAACAAACATACTCAGTGGTATTCTATTTTTTTTTTATCTTCAATTGCTTATATTTGAATTGTTCTGAGACAGAACACAGCATGAAAAGTGCTAGTATTAGTTTGTTATGAAAGTGTAAAAGCTGGAAAGTCTAGCATATCTGGAAGGGTTGAGGAAGTCTTCACAAAGAAGGTGACTTTTTTTTTTTAACTTACCCTTTATTGCATGCTACTGTGTATGTTCAACATAATAACTCATTTAATGCTGAAGCAACTTTGTGGGTTGAGTGTTAATGTCCTCTGTGTGTGTGAGGTTGAGGACCCAGCAGGGACTATGAGGATAAGCAAGCAGAAGTGTGGTCAGCCCACAAGATGGAGAGTACAGGTCAGGAAAGGGCCCATGAATATATCTGGAAAGACCTTAACGAGGACAGCATATGGGCAGGTCTGTGTCCACATGTATTTATATATGAACAATCATGTCTGCAGAGCAATTTTTTTAATTTAATATTCTATCAGAAACTAACATATCCGTTTATGGATCCTCTCTTCAGCGTGCCAGGCTCTACAGTACTCCTTAGTAATATGCAGAAGCCAGGTGATGTGGCCCAGTACCTCTGACAGTCCTTCAGCTGGTAAAAGAGACAGGACTATGGCAGCTGCCCATTATTCAGTATTTACAGTAGACCAGGCACTATGCTGACTTCTTTAGACAAATTAGCTCATTTAATCCTTATACTCTTGAGATCAAATTTAAATCTATATTTTACAGATGAGGTTACATAGCCTTAGGTTTGTAATTTGTCTAAAATCATAGTCAGAAAATAATGCACTTGATCCCACATCTATCTGCCTCTAAAGCCTATAAATGTTTTAACACTACCTAATAATGCCACTACAGAACACTGTAGGAGAAAAGTGAACTATGTGTAAAGTGCTAGGATCACCAGGCAGGAAGAGAATGAGAACAATTCTCAGACAAGTGTCACTTGTTCTGAGCCTTATTAGATCTGCCAGCTATAGCAAGCTCAGAGGGGCACTCCAGGCAGGGAAATAGCACCACCATACAGAAAGAATGGTTTAAAAGGACATAGTCTTCAAAGAACAGGACTAAGTTGCTTTTGCTTCAAGTATTTCATGTTGGACTTGTATAACTATGTATCTCCTTCAACCACTTTAAAATCAATAGTCAAGAAATATTTTTAAAATGTTAATGATTGTTACATTATTGTCTTGAATTAGTTAACAGCCTTTAACATTTTCATAAAGCAACTCATAATAATTTGCACCATGTGGAAAAATGATACTATATTTATCGATCAAATTAAAGAAAAGCCTAAGAAATGATAAGCAATACTCAGGGAAATGCTTTTCCATTGCTGGTGTTAATATAAATTAATGTAGCTTTTTTTGGAAGGGTGTTGACAGTATCAGTAACTAACCTTAAACTTTCTTATACCATTTACCTAGTAATTCCACCTCTAGGAGCCTGTTCTAAAGAAAGATTATTAAATATTTTTCACAGAGGTTTGTTGGCAAAAATTAAAAACTGGAATATCCAATTATATGAAAATGGTTAAACAGATGTTCCTAACACTAATGAAGTATTATGAAGCTTTTTAAAACAGCTATGAGGAGTATATTAGCATTTGCCAGATTGGGGTACAGTTTGGTACTCTGGTATGATCATAACCAAATAGGGGCCGGAGGGGGCACCTTTGCACAGGTGGGGAAAAAATACTGACAGGAAGTGCACCAAGATATTACCACTGGTTATGTTTGGTGATAAGATGGCAGTTCGGAGGATTTTGTTTTTTTCTCAGATTGTCCATGATTTCAATGAATCTGTTACTTGGATGAAAAAGCAAGTGAAACATCTGTGTCTCCAATAGCATATCACAAACTGGGTGCTTGGAGAGACTTAAGAAAGGGAAACCAGAGAAGCAAAGCAGAGATCTCGGTGCTGTTCTGCCACCAGGTTGTTCTTTGTTCACCATGTAGGGAGTGGTTGATGGAAAATTTTGAGAATGAATAGCCTTTAGGGCACAAAGGAAAAATCCACCTTTGAGGACTTTAATTACTTACATTTTGCTTCATCACTTACGTTTACTCTTGTTTCAAGCCCTACTGTAGAGGAAAATAAACTTCATCTTGAATAAAATAATTCTATTTTAGTTTACTTTTCTTTGTCCTTCATAATTTTTAAGACTGCCGACTTTTCTCTCCTTCCTTCCTACCCAAACCTTACAAATTAATTCTATAACGACAAGAGTAAACAATATAAACTACATCTGCCTAAAATATAATTTCAACCAATAGTAATCATGCTTTGGAAATCAGTTTATTGCACTATTTGAAAAATCACTCTGAAGAATACTAATAAAATTCTTTAAAGAGACATTTTAAAATGCAAACTACTGTTAGTCCAAAGAAAGGAAGTCTAACTCAAAATAAGAGTTAGATGTCTATTTAAATAATAGAAATGCACATTTGATGCTTTCTTAAGTATTTCCTTGACATTTTATTTTTATTTTTTTTAATTTTTTTATTTATTTATGACAGTCACAGAGAGAGAGAGAGGCAGAGACACAGGCGGAGGGAGAAGCAGGCTCCATGCACCGGGAGCCTGACGTGGGATTCGATCCCGGGTCTCCAGGATCGCGCCCCGGGCCAAAGACAGGCGCCAAACCACTGCGCCACCCAGGGATCCCATTTCCTTGACATTTTAATATGAATAGTTTTTTGAAGGGTCATTTTGTTTTTATGATCACTCTGATACAAGTTACACTGCTAGAACCATTTTAACCTCTTTATTACATCCTTTATATAGTAACATTTGGAATGTAACTAGTTTAAAATATTTTCTTTTTCCTTACAGATCTCTAAACAAGAACAAAAAAAAATGGATACATTTGATGGAAGCATGGCTGAAACCTCATCTCGGTATAGTGGTGCCCAGGATAGTGGAATTGGCAGTGACAGTGTTAAAATCAGAATAGTACAAATAGAACAGCACAGCGGTACCAGTCAGCATCGCATTGCCCGTCCCTCACGCCAGTCATCAATTGTAAAAAATCTCAATTTTATTCCCTTTGACATATTTATTACTGCGAGTAGAATCTCACTAATGACTTATTCCTGCTCGGCCATACCCAAATCAAAATCGCAAGAACATAAGGATAATGAAAAAACAGGCAAGAGTTCATTAAATCTCCCAGAAGTTGACTCAGATGTTGCTAAGCCCAGCCAGGCATGTATTTCTACCATAACAGCAGAGGATCTCTTGAGCAGTAGAGTATCTTTTCCTTCAGGGAAAAAAATAGGGGTCATCTCTCTTGAAAGTCTTCATGCATCCACAAGGTCATCTGCTAGACAGGCACTTGGTATAACTATTGTTCGGCAGCCTGGACGAAGAGGAACTGGTGACTTGCAGCTGGAACCTTTTTTATACTTTATTGTGTCCCAGCCTTCTTTGCTTCTAAGCTGTCACCACAGAAAGCAGCGAGTGGAAATATCCATTTTTGATGCTGTCCTTAAAGGGGTAGCCTCTGATTACAAATCTACAGGTAAGAGCCTTCGAATTTACTGGAATGCTAATAACTACTACACACTAAGTTTTTTTCCCATTGTATCAAGATCGATCAAACAGAAAACAGCTGGCAGGCAGGCCAGACAAGACTTTTCTTTGTAGAATATGTAAATATGTAAAGTTCATGTCCCACAGCTGAATCATGTTTAAGTAAATGTTTGAAATGTATCAACATTTAGCCTCAGCGTTCTTACCGTGCCTCTGAATATTCTTTTTTTTTTTTTCAAGAGCTGAATGAAACAGGGGTTCTCTCTGACCTATAGAAATGCTTAAGAATTTCCAGTGATTGGGAAGTAAAGCTTTTTTTCATAGTAATAGCCTATAGGTATGCTTTTCATATTAATGCAACTGTTCAGGTTGAAAAAAAAAACTTTAGAAAATGAAGTTTATTGTTTGGTATTCTTTTGATCTAATCATCTTGCTGTAACAGCATTATATTAGATGTATTTGAGAAGGTTTATTATAAGATAAGATGGTTTAAAGATGTTTATACATGTATAACAAACACATTTATTAGTGGTATTGGCCAACTGGCTTTTATTTCTCCATCCATACCTTTCTTATAACCAGAGAGAATCCTATATTATAATAATTATATTGAACTTCTGAAGCTTGTTACCTTTTAAGAGTAAGAAGGTGATCAGGGGTTCAGATTTAAGACGTATTGGCTATTAAATGGCAAGGGCTAATGGAAACAGGGTCAAACAGGGTATAGAGAGACCTTTTCCTTGAATTAATGTAGAATTAGAGAATTGGCTGGAAAACTGGACAGGGAAGGGTATCCTGGCCATCTAGATTTGGTATCAGAAGACAGTCCTAGCAAGCTCAGGTATAAATCAGGCATTTTATTGCTATCAGGTGGTCTCATCTAGCAGATGGAAGCCAGCAGTGAGGCATTTGGAGAATTTGTCCAATCTGGAAGTCAGGCTGATTCATTCTTGGCATTGAGGAGAACCATTTTTCACCGCAGGCTTCTGGAGATTAGATGGCTGGTGTGGGGATCAGGATTCATTTCAGCCCAAGGTCAGAGGATCCCTTGGCTCTTGTTGAAGTGTAGTACAAGTCCCCCACTTTAGAAAAGGATAACTAGCCAGTTGCTAAGGAAGAGCAGCCTGGGGTGCCTGGGTGGCTCAGCGGTTTGGTGCCTGCCTTTGGCCCAGAGCATGATCCTGGAGTCCCAGGATCGAGTCCCAGGTCAGGCTCCCTGCATGGAGCCTCTTTCTCCCTCTGCCTATGTCTCTGCCACTCTCTGTGTGTCTCATGAATAAATAAATAAAATCTTAAAAGATTACAGGGTGCATATCAAAGATGTATATTTGAATTACAGTTAGTTCTTAGGTTGAAATATAAAGTGCTTTCTGTTTAAAAAAAAAATCCTTGGGGGCACCTGGCTGGCTCAGTCAGGGAGCATGCAACTCTCGATCTCAGGGTCGGGAGTTTGAGCCCCATGTTGGGTATAAAGATTACTTAAAAATAAAATTACCTTTCTTACACAAAATGTATCTTCTTGGACATTTACATTATCCAAAAAGAGTTATCAGTATAAGGGCAGCCCTGGCGGCTCAGCTGTTTAGCGCCACCTTCAGCCCAGGGTGTGATCCTGGAGACCCAGAATCGAGTCCTGCATCGGGTTCCCTGCATGGAGCCTCCTTCTCTCTCTGCCTGTGTCTCTGCCTCTGTGTGTGTGTGTGTGTGTGTGTGTGTCTCATGAATAAATAAAATATTTTTAAAAAAGTTATCAGTATAAGTATCATATTTCTTAAAAATGAATTTCATTATTTGGAAACATTTATTAGAAAGTCAGTAGTTAAAATATAATGCTAATTGAAAAAGCACCCAGCATGTACTGACTACTTATTTTGTGCTAAACATTGTACTAACTTCTTCAAATGCATTATCTCATTTAAACCTTTTAACAACTCTATGGGCAATGTTATGTATTATCCCATCTTAGAAAAGAGGAAACTAAAGTTTGTAGAAGTACTTGTCCAACATTACAAAACTAGCAATAAACAGAGCTAAAATTCAAAACAAGATTTCTTGGACTCAGTATTTGCACAGATCCAAAAAAAAAAAAAAATTGGTTGGACTCCTGAGTCTGGTCTCTCGACCCATATGCATCCCAGGAGTGGAAAAGAAATGTGAATCTGCAGTTCTCTGTGAGCCTTTGTTGTCCACACCAAAGCATGCAAATGGTTGTCTGTAACATTGTAACTGGTGAATTTTTGTATGTTAAATGTGTTGTGATGTGACTACACAGTACAGTCTCTCTTGGTAATATGACAGACCTGAGTTTAACCTCTAACTCTGTTATTTTCAAGATGCATTCCTAACACATGGGGCAGTTATGAAACTGAAAATAGGTAATTCATGAAGATACTTAGCATTCAGTCAAGCAAAATAGTAGGCCTTCATAAATGTTTGCTGTTACTGCTTTAGCTATTATTATTATTATATAATAGAACAATTATGAAGCAGAAAGCCTAGAATTTAATATTGGCCTTGCCAGGAAATACAGGATGATCTCAACCAGGCAGTTCACTCTCTTGAGGTTCTATTTCCTTATCTGTTATATGTGATAGTTATAAGTCCATTCCAGTTCTAAAGTTCCAGTATTCTGTAACTTGGAATTCATCTCCCCATATTCACCTTCCTAAAAATATTTTAACTATACTGCTTCAGCCTCAGGGAGTTGACATCTGTGAGTACCCTATCAGAATAAAATTTATTTTAACTTGTTTTAAATATGGAAATTTTCTTTTGACATTCTAGTGGAACACAAACTCATTTATTCAATATTTTAAATACATAAATTTTATTAAATGTTAAGTTATTTTTTAAAAACTGATCTGGGGAAATTTCTGTCTTAAATTGGTCCACTTTAGTGAACAATCCAAGTCCCATTACCAATTTAGTTAATCAGAAACATTTCACATAGCACTTTTCCATCCTGAAGGAAGGACTGTTACACGTCCAGAGTTCTTTTGAAGCCCTGTGATCATATGGGTGAGAAAACAGAAAAATATGAATGCCTATAATATTAATATTCAAGGGGAGTAGAAGCAGTAAAGTAGAGGTGGCTGGTTTCATTTCTGGATTCTAAAGTGAAACAGTCACTACAGTGTCTTAATTGGAGGGATAAAGAGGGGTATCACCATGAAGCTAACTTTGTAAGAAAGGTCCAGAAAAACTTCATAAGTTAATAATGAAAGAGGTGACATATTATATCTTTCTGCAGTATTTATATTATTATTATTTATTTATTGAGATATAATACAGTATTAGTTTCAGGTATTACAACCTAGTGATTCAACGTTTGTATACGTTGTGAAATGGTCACCACAGTAAGTCCAGTTAACATCTGTCACTTCATAAAGTTAATACAGTGTTGTTGACTGTATCCCCCATGCTGTATATTTTATCCCCAAGACTTAACATATTTTATACCCGGAGGTTTGTACATCTTAATTTCCTTCACCCTTTAGGGCCTCCCCTTTGGCAACTGCCAGTCTGTTTTGTGTATCTGTGAGTCTGGGTTTTGTTTTGTTTTGTTTAGATCCCATATATTAAATAAAATTATATGGTATTTGTCTTTCTCTGTTTGACTTATTTCACTTAGCATAATACCCTCAAGGTCCATCCATGTTGTCAAAAGTAGCAAGATTTCATTTATTTTAATGGCTTAGTAGTTTTCCAGTGTGTGTGTGTGTGTGTGTGTGTGTGTGTGTGTGTGTGTGTGTGTGATGTATACACATGGTAGCTTTAACTTTCTGAGGAACCTTCATGCTCTTTTCCATAGTGGCTGCACTAATTTACATTCCCACTAACAGTGTTCAAGCATTTCCTTTTCTCTACATCCTCACCAACACTTTTTATTTCCTCCCTTTTTGGAAATAACCATTCCTGCAGGTGTGAGGTGATATCTCATTGTGGTTTTGATTTGCATTTCCCTGATGATTAGTGACAGTGAGCATTTTTTCAGATACCTGTTGGCCATCTGTATGTCTTCTTAGGAAAAATGTCTATTCAGATCCTCTACCCATATCTTACTCAGATTGTTCACTTTTTAGTTAAATTATATGAATTTTTATGTATTTTGGATATTAACCCCTTATTAGATATGTCATTTACAAACGTCTCTTCCCATTTAGTAGGCTGTCTTCAGTTTGTCCATGGTTTCCTTCACTCTGCAGAAACTTTCTAGTTTGTTGCAGTCCTTCGATTAGTTTTGCTTATGTTTCCTTTGTTCTGGAGTCAGATCTAAAAAGATATCACTAAGACTGATGTGAAGGAATTGCTGCCTATGTTTTCTTCTAGTAATTTTATGGTCTGAGGTCTTACATTGAAGTCTTTAATCCATTTTGAGGTGATTTTTATAGATAGTATAAGATAATGTCTAGTTTTTCATTCTTTTTGCACATAGCTGTCCAGTTTTCCCAACACCATTTACTGAAGAGACCATCCTTTCCCAATTGTATATTCTTGCTTTCTTTGTTGGACATTAATTGGATATATATGTGTGGGTTTATTTTTGGGCTTCCTATTTTATCCCATTGATCTATGTGTGTTTTTATGCCAATGGCATACTGTTTTGATTAGGTAGTTTTGTAGTATACTTTAAAATCAGGGAGCTTGATATCTCTGGCTTTGTTCTTTCTTAGGATTGCTTTGGCTATTCATGGTCTTTTAGGATTATTTGTTCTAGTTGTGTGAAAGATGCTATTGGAATTTTGATAAGAATTGCATTGAATTTGGAGATTGCTTTGGTAGCATAGACATTTTAATAATATTCTTTCAGTCTGTGAGCATGGAATATCTTTCTATTTATTTGCATCATCATCAGTTTCTTTCATCAGTGTCTAAAGTTTGCAGTTTACAGGTCTTTTACATCCTTAGTTAAATTTATTCCTAGGTATTTATTCTTTTTTATGTAATTGTAAATGGAATTTTTTCCTTGATTTCTCCTTCTGTTACTTTCATTATTAGTGTATAGAAACATAACACACACATATTTTTATATATTAATTTTTTTAGCCTATAACTTTACTGACTTCATTTATTACTTCTAACAGTATTTTAGTGGAGTCTTTAGATATTATTCCCCTGTCTTCTTTCCTGTGTGGTTTCTAATGAAATCCATGGTAATCACAATCATTATTTCCATATATGTAATGTGTTGATTTTCTCTAGTGGCTTTCAAAACTTTTTTTCTCTATATTTTTTTTCTAGAGGCTGATTATAATGTGTCTGCTTAAAATTCTACTTAAAATTCTTTAAGTATTTTTCTGCACTAATCCTCCTCCTTTTGAGGGACACCAATGTTAAACTTTTTAAAATTATTACAGAGATCCCTGAGACTCTATTTTTTTTTCTTTTTTCCTATTATCTTTCTTCTTCTCTGTTCTTCGTATTAGATAATTTCTATGGAATATTCCAGTTCTAAAATGTTTGGTTCTTTTCTGTAGTTTCCATTTCTCTTCTGAGAACTTCTATATTTCCACTCATTTCAAGCATGTTTACCTTACCTCATGAAGCATATTTATAACACCTGCTACAGTCTTAAATGCTGTGTCACTGCTGCCACAGCACAGCCATTGCACTGTGTGCCCCCATCCCCATACACTGTGCCCATTCTTGGGGCAAAACCAGGGGAGAAAAAAAGAAATATAAAAGGCAGCAGAGTTTCCTGCACCTCTGAAACATCAGGAGCCTTATTTCCCAGACATAAGGACTTTGGCTGTTCTTGCCATCATTGTGACCACAACCTAAGACTCCCTCTCAGTCAACATTGGAAGAGAAAAGAGAAAAAAGAAAAGAAAATGGGAAACCCACCATTGTAGGTGTCACATCCTCAAGTCTGACTCCCCTCCCCAATCTGCTTTGCTCTTGTTTACTTTTTAGAGTCCTCAGGCATTTGTGTTTTGTATTTTCTCTCAAGTTTTTGATTGTAAGCAACATGAGAGTTAGATTGCATTGAACTTATTACAATTTTGGCTGGCACCAGAAGTCCTGCAGTTTTAATTTTTTTTTAATTTTTATTTATTTATGATAGTCACAGAGAGAGAGAGAGGCAGAGACACAGGCAGAGGGAGAAGCAGGCTCCATGCACCGGAAGCCCGATGTGGGATTCGATCCCAGGTCTCCAGGATCGCGCCCTGGGCCAAAGGCAGGCGCCAAACCGCTGCGCCACCCAGGGATCCCCAGTCCTGCAGTTTTAAAACAATAAAATTATTTTGTAGTCCATTAGCCAAGACATGGTCTTCTGAGAAACTTAACACAGGATTTCCTCCAAAAGTGATACTTTGAGTATCTGAACATGATCTTTGCTTAATGGTGACATGGGCAGAATCAAGTTAATGCTGACAACTCCCCAGGAGCAGCTTATTCATTATAGTATATTAACTGATCTGTGCTCATAGATGTAAAGGGTGGTAATTTTGTTCTTTCTCTGAGTTCCTGAGGGATATCCTTTCATAGATTTTTAAATCAAGTTAGAAGTTAGAAATGCTGTGAAATTCATTGTCCATCAGGTCAGTCGGCCTTCTTCTCAGCACGTGTGACTGATACATATGTGTGTATATTATATATGCCATTTATGCATATACCTATTTTAAAAAACCTAAATTATATTAGAGGCTACCCAGAATAGATGATAAATGAAATCTATATTTGTACCTGTACCTACATCCTTTTTTTTTTTTTTTTGGAAACCTAAAATAAAACAGAAGTGAAGACAACTGTTTATTTTTTTTTAAGATTTTTATTTATTCATCAGAGACACACACACACACACACACACAGAGAGAGAGAGAGAGAGAGAGAGGCAGAGACACAGGCAGAGGGAGAAGCAGGCTCCATGCAGGGAGCCCGACATGGGACTCGATCCTGGGTCTCCAGGGCCACACCCTCGGCTGAAGGCGGCGCTAAACCGCTGAGCCACCTGGGCTGCCCAAGACAACTGTTTAAATTTTGAAATGTTAATAAAATATCCCTAATCCTCATAATTTAGTGATCTTAAATTATACCAGCTATACCTGTAAGTATATAGGGTGTTCTGTTTTACCCTCTATAATTTAAAAAATGGCAGTTTATCTAAAGCCTAAATTATCAACTTGAATTCTTATGACTGTTAATATTAATAACCTATACATGATCTTCTATGTGGTCCAGGTAGATAATATATCTGTGAGCCAATAAGTTTCTTCTTAAAATATTACAGTAATGTGACAGTGGCTTTCCCGTGCTCTTACCTGGAGCAACCTCTGACAGAAATGAGATCTTCTGCCAGCACCTTTATATGTAGCAGCTGTAATAATGGTGGTTCTCATTTAAATAAAGGTGGTGTATAGTTGTTTTTAACCTAATCTTATTAGTTGTGTTTATAAATACTTAAAATTTGGTATTTATTTTGTTTAAGGTAATGGAGTCCAGATTTGAAATTGCCTCATATCTTGACTATGCAGCCCAGGGCAGACTTAAAAAGTCATTTTTCTTCTTGTTTGTTTGGGGCTTATTGTTTGTTTTCGAAGAAATGACTGTGCCATCTGGTCAGTTGGGAAAGAGATGAGCCATTCCGAGGGAATCTGATGAACCCCCTTAGTTCCTCAGCAGTCAGGTAGTCCAATGGCTTAGTACTCAGTGTGTGACAGGACTAACCAGTTGGAAGACAGCTACTTCCACCATCCTGTAGCTTCTTTACCTTACTGGAATTTTTCAAACATTGGCTAGACTAAATTATAGAAATTAAACTCAATTACAATTTATACTGAAAGATCAGGTAATAACACATTTACATGTGTGACAGAAATATCCACAACATGCTATCTATAGGATGGGATACTTGCCACATTTTAAAGTTTTATAAATATTACCTATATGACTTCAGGTCTAATTGAGAGGCAAACATGGAATAGAGAGAGTGGGACCCAGTCCCGAGTTCTAATCCCAGCCCTGCTGCATAACAACCATGTGACCTCAGACAAGTTATTTCATCTTCCTAAGCCTCGGCTCCTTATCTAGAATATGTGGAGAACACTGGTAGCAACCTCCCAGAGCTGATGTGAGAATTAAGTGATGTGTATGGAACTCTCATCTAAGTGTGTAGCACAGGGCTCCAGAAATGTTAATATTGTTGTTGCTTTTATCATCATTGTTAACATCTTTAAGTTGAGTTTAAAATAGTGGTTGTAATTGGCCAAAAAAATTCACATCATTTTAGTGCAATTTATAGCTGTTGTGTAGTTTGAAATTTTTCAGTTGCAGTAATTGGCTTCTTTACCCTTTCATGAATAGGTCTGCAGAAAATGTGCCAAAGACATCTGAGTAAACCAACAGTTGGAAAATCATAAACTGCCTTCTTACACCTCATAAATCATATCTTGATTTCATTTAGTTATTGTGACTTTAAGAGAAGGATTGAATTACATGTCTTTTTAGAATTAAAGGTTTTCCTAATGTTTCTGGAAAGGCTTAGAATTAACCTGTGACTTTAGTGTCATAATGATCACAACTTGAACATTTATCTGAAAATTTAGCTGCTGGGAACATTTCTTGCTGGCCAGTAATATGAAATGAAATTATTACTTTGACAGAAATCAGCAAGTAAGTAGGTCTCATAAAAGGAACTCTAGTGTATCACTAAGGGAGAGTTGTGGGGAGAATGTTAAATAAGTTGATCCAGCCAGCAGGGGAATTAACATATGGGGAAGGATATTGGAATGGAAATCAGAAATTTTGACTTGTAGTCTTGGCTCTAATACCAAGATTCTTTGATGCAAATAACTAAATTTCTTGGTGCCATAATTTCCTTATCTCTAAAATGGGTATAATAACATCTGGTCTTTGTAGTTTCATAGCTTAATCTCAGCTCTAATGAGATATTTATGAAAAGTCTTGGAACTGTGAAATACTCAACTGTAAGTGGGGACTTATGTAGTTATTAGCAGTAGAAGGAAGAGTTAAATGGACCTTCCTTTCTGAACATGAGAAAAAAACTAGTATCCTGGCCCTTTTGGCATCCATATCAATCATCAGCATTTACTTAAAATGAATGGGACATGGGAGGAATCATTTGAAGACAAGGAGTTGACTTTCAATGTGAAATAACTCGGACTTTGCTCAGAATAGACAAGAGGCTTAAAATTAGGATTAGTTGATCTTCCTTGTATGACTACACTTTTTTAACTGAACAGCACCCTGGTTTTACTTGCACTGAATTTTAATTAAATGTCCTGTAAAACATCTGAAACCCACATTAGAATTTAACATGAAAACAACCAGATAGGAAAGGGATCAATAATACCACAAAGCAGCGTAGAAAATACAGGAATTCATTGAATGATATTTCAGATATTATTTCCTGGTTAGTATCATCAAATATAAACAATGTATTTCCTTTTAGCAAGATATGGAAGACTTGGTTCTAAAAGTAAGAGCCAATTGGCACTGATAATCACACATCCCAGCAGCCATTTTAATCCTTCCTCTTCTTCTTCTTCTGGGCTGGAAGCTTGGGATTTCAAACCAAGAAACCTCCTCTTCCCCTTCCCATCACATCTTATGGAATACAAGATACAATGCATGGGAAAAAGGGTTTATGGAGTTAGCCAAATGCCTGGGTATCAACAGGAAGATGGTGGTGGCACTTACCTTGCATCCATAGCAATTTAGAATTGGTTTCTTGGTTGATTTTGCTGCTCTGACATTGAATTGCTTCTGTGTTTTAAAGATCTAGGTTCCTTCACAATATAATTTTTAGGTATTTTAGGTTTTTATGGACCACATTTGCTTCTGTGGCTACATTTTTTAAAGATCTAGGTTCCTTCACAATATAATTTTTAGGTATTTTAGGTTTTTATGGACCACATTTGCTTCTGTGGCTACATTCTTTTTTTAAAAAAAAAAGAAAAGAAAAGAAAACCATAGCAATTTAAGGTAAAGACCATAGAAGACATATAGAAAATATGAGAAACCCAGTAAGCCTGTTTGTAGCTTTGCCTTTGTTTTATATACGGTGGTCAAAAGGTGACTGTTGGGAATCCCTGGGTGGCTCAGCGATTTAGCGCCTGCCTTCAGCCCAGGGCGTGATCCTGGGGTCCTGGGATCGAGTCCCACATCAGGCTCCCTGCATAGAGCCTGCTTCTCCCTCTGCCTGTGTCTCTGCCTTTCTTTCTCTCTGTGTCTCTCATGAATAAATAAAATATTAAAAAAAAAAAAGGTGACTGTTCTGATTGTGACCTCTCCTTCAGGCAGTGAACAGTCCTAACCATTGGGTACAGTCAAACCAAGCACAACCATGGATTCTGAAAGAGGCCTCTTTGGAGCTTTAACAATACGAATTTCCTAGGTAGAGGTAAACAGATCTAGATCCTCCAAAGATACTTTTCTATTAAGAAACACCTTCATGTATTCTTGGCACAAAAGGATTAAGCTAACAAACCATCTAGGAACATCTTGTCAGTGAACTGGTAGAGAAGAAGATAGAAAGGGGAATCTCTCTAATGAATAGGTCTGCAGAAAATACCCTACTACCCTGATTCTTTTTCAGGTCTTTTCCTTCTACTCTGGCTAGCTGTGAACTCTGCTTGATCTTTAACAAAAGAAAGCTTTGTGAAATTGAAATTCTGATGCACTCACCATGTTTATTGGACACTTAAAATTATTTTAAGGGGTCATTTCAATCTTTTCTTTGTATAAAAGTTGATACACCCAGGGACCTTATAAAAAGTAGTCTTGAACTTCCAGTTTAAAAATTGGAAAGGAGTCTATTTTGGCTTACAGATGATTTACTTCCCTGATTCATACATAGGCCAGATACTTACAAGGGATGGAAAAGAAGGTAAGAATATAATTTTGATAATTATCAGAACCAAAGTCCAGGAAAATTGTCAGATCAATGATTTCTCCTCAGTCAGGAGTATTTAATAGAGAAATAAAATACATTGACTAGTATTTTAAACCTAAGTAGTTATTATTTTAAGAATTAAATATAAGCTTACTCTATTTTTTAAGATCAAAATTGAGTATAATTACCACTAATAAAGTGTTTTCTTTTTTACCTATTAAATTCCTCTTATTTCAACCAGTGATAAAAAAGATTTTTCAGAATTACAAAGCAAAAACAAAAACTGGGAGTAGACACTTGAAAGACACTGTACACATATACTCCTATTTTCTTTAAAGATTATGTTTTAGAAACAAAATAGTGACTGTTCATTGAACTTTTACCATGACATGTCCTACACAAATCATGTTACACATAGTAGCTGATACAATATTCTCAACAATCCACAATCTAGTGTCTTACCCCATTTTGGAGACTATAGAAACTGGGACTCCATGAAGTTAAGTAGTTTACTCAGTTTAAGGAGTCAGGACTTAAACCCAAATCTTTCTTTAAAAAAAAAAATTTTTTTTATTTATTTATTCGTGGGAGACACATAGAGAGAGAGGCAGAGACACAGGCAGAGGGAGAAGCAGGCTCCATGCAGGGAGCCTGACGTGGGACCCGATCCCAGGAGCCCAGGATCACGACCTGAGCCAAAGGCAGACATTCAACCGCTGAGCCACCCAGGTGCCCCAAACCCAAATCTTTCTGCCTCCAAAGTTCGTATTCTTTTCATTATCCTGAATTTTCTACTGTGTTATAAACTGACATAAACTGTCCTATAGAACAAAATGTGAAAAAGATCTTTGACAGTAGGGCTGTCTGTGTTCAGGAAGTCCTAGGTCAATGGCAGTCATATTTCATAAACCACTTCTTATAAAAAAAAAAGATTTAAAAAAAAAGATTTATTTATTTATTCATTCAGAGAGAGAGAGACAGGCAGAGAGAGAAGCAGGCTCCATGCAGGGAGCCCAACGTGGGACTCGATCCCGGGTCTCTAGGATCACGCCCTGGGCTGCAGGCGGTGCCAAACCGCTGCGCCACTGGGGCTGCCCCTCATAAACCACTTCTATATGACAGTATCCTATCACCTGCCAGTTGTCTCTCAAGAGCTCATCAAAAGTCACTTAAATGTTATTTCATAAATGTAACAACCCTCTGTATACAGGCCAAAAAGAACCAGTTTCCCTGAGATGCCACTTTGGCCTGGGCTCATTAACCATGGCATACTGCAGCATGCTTGTACCCTATAACAGGTCATTGAAGACTTTGCAAAAAGTGAATAAAATCTAGTCTTCTTTCATTTAAAAAAGCAAACAGTAGATCCTTCTGGACTCTGTGGAACTAGTAAAATGGAGACGGAAGTAAATCTTGAGGCTATTGGCTGTGCTACATCAAAGAAGCATTTATTTTACACTTCTGAGGAATTTGTGATATTTTAATCGTGTACTGCTGTCAGAAAACTCAGTGCAATATGACATCAGAGCAAAGATTACTGAAATTTAAATCTGCAGTAGTAGTTTAGGGAACACATTAATTTTAATCATAATGATTTGGGAATGATAACATAAGCATCAGTATGATTAGAAATTAAAGCATGATGTAATTTCAAATGTTATTGATTACTCAATACTATCAGTATTGAGCAGGATTTTGTTACCCAGGATTGCAAGCAGCAGCAGGATCAGATTAATACAATAAGAAGCAGTACCAGGAGTAAGATGACAAAGTGTTTGCTTTGAACAAAACATGGTTAAAATGAGGTACACCAAAACCCAATCAAATAAAAGTTTATATTTTTCAGTACTCACTGAAAAATATATTCAAA
Organism: Nyctereutes procyonoides; assembly: GCF_905146905.1. Taxonomy (NCBI): domain Eukaryota; kingdom Metazoa; phylum Chordata; class Mammalia; order Carnivora; family Canidae; genus Nyctereutes; species Nyctereutes procyonoides. The sequence goes on from NW_026575137.1 coordinate 14,454,533, forward strand.
ATTTCAATTAATAAAATTTTTTCCAGGAATACAAGTTTACAAGAACTTTCCACCAAAGGAAAATTTTGTATCCTTGACATTGCTCCATATTTTCTTTAGCACTAATTTTCCACAATAATGAAAAAAGACGAAGGTATCATGAAGAAATTGATTGAAAGAGGCAAAACCATTACTGTGACTGTAGTTAATTGCATTTTCCACAACAATGTCTTAGCCTGGAACTGCCAGGGGAAATCACCATTGCACTAACTACTTTCTGCCTTCCTTAATCAACCTACTTATAGAGATGTTCTTGAGCACAAAAGTGGCCAAGGGAAAGCAGAAAGAGGCACAGATGATCAACTGTTTTGTAAATCTGAAGTTGAAAAAAGTAACTGTTAGGGAAGGGGGGAGAGTGAGGAAAAAGATAAGAGATATTTAGCTTTCAAATAAGTTCTGATGGCCCTGGGATTTTTAAAAATCAAAGTTCATAATTCACATGGCAAAAGAAATGAAAACATTGTCTCCACAATGGTGAACACTTAGAAGTATCTGGTGTTAGAGTAGCTGGACTTCATTCAGTGTTATGTCAATCTTTAAAATGGGGAAATTATCACTGACGTGGAGAAATGTCTTATTTGGACCTTAGTAAAAAATCAGCTTAATTATGAAAAGAATTTCCTGCCACATAGTAGAACAAAGCAGAGTAGAATAAAGTAGAATGTTATCAAGTGTAAGAATAAAGTTTACAAAATCTGTAACATTCAGCTGTTCTATAGGAGCTTGGAAAACAAACTTTTTGTTAAGTAGAAGATTGCAAAGAAAATGAGAGTTGGTCACATTGAAACATGTTAGATTTTATATAATTCAAATGTTACTCAAAAACGTACTTACCTGTGTGACTATTTGCTAAGGGTTAAAAACTAATAATGAACAGCAGTGCAAAGACCACTTTTATCAGATTCAGAGGAGGACCTCCCAAGCAACTAAGTGAAGGTTTGTGAAGAATAGCAAAGTAATCTACAAACACAAAGAATACAATATGAAACAAGCCTCTGTGAAAGCCAATAATATCTTGATCCATCTGTGAATGGACTGGAGACCACCTGAATCTTCTCTTTGGGTGTTCTTTGTGACATGATATGATGAAGTATTTTCTTTTGGAGGCCAGGTCAACCCAGAAGAAAAACAAATAGTATAACTTTGTCAATACCAATGTCTCATTGAAGTGAATTCTCACTGACTTTGAACAAGATTTATGGCTATGAGCAATTTGTCATTTCTTCTGACCTATTCCCCCCACTCTGCAACTCCTAATAAGATACTACTGTCTCCTGTTTCTTAGGCTTAGGGACAACTGCATAAATCCTACATCAGCAGGAGCTTACTCTTTCTGAGAGCTTCCTGTTCTCAAATAAGTAGGTGTTAAGTATGGAGAAGAAAACTATCAAAGTCTGAAGGAGCTTTCCAGTATGAAGTAGTCATACTTCTTTGTCATTCTATTTATATTGTATTCACGAGCTCCTTTAATCTTAGTTTATCTGGTACTTTCCTATCTACATTGACCCTGAGGAATATGAATCCTATTTTCTAGACTTGATGATGGAATTAAGGAGAAGTTAAATCGAAGACATTACAGGAAGTCTAAAAATCATGCCCCTCATCATCTAGCCATTAGAGCGTAAGGGACAAAATCATGACTTGCAGACCTGAATGAGCTATTTTTGTGGGCTTCTGACAGACCCTTCTGCTACTACCACTGCTGCTTCTAACTACTGTGATTAGAGACATATCCAAAGTAGAGATTTCAGCTAAAACTGGGAGAGTAGCCACTGTCGTACATTCAATATTCATCAACCATGCAACCTGGATTTTCCTAATTTCAGTTATGCTGTTCTGTTAGCTCTATAAATACAGCTGTACTTTCAAATCAGCTGTGTAGCCATCCATATTAAACCAATAATATCTATTAAACCAGTAGTTTTAGGGGGAAACAGTCATTGAAAGTTTGGCTTCTTTAGATAGATTTCCTCGACTTTTACATTTTTTTTTAATTCCTAATTCCCAATCCTGTTTCCTACTATTGCCAGTTTGTTTATTTCATCTCTGTTAAGTCGTATCCCCCTGTAATTGCCTCAGTGCAGACTCCAAGGCTGGGTGCCAGATGGCGAGGCCCTCTAACTTCTACGAAAAGAGAAGCAATCTGCACAAAACCTATCTCCCCTACTTAGAAAACCCTCACTCAGATTATACCAGAATTTGGTGCTTCCCTCTGTCTATAATGTTACAAAGACAGAATGTCAAAATATCCTGTGCTTTCTTCACTCCCCTTCACTTCAGTTTGTTTAGATGCTTTGATGTGTCATCCTATTTTTGCTTCAGCTGTGAATATAGATCCAGATATCATTATAGGCTTAGGATCATCCTAAAGATGACCATTCTCCAGTATGTACGTATGTACCTATGCATGGAGGTAGGTTTATTTCTTTAAGATAGAGTTCTTTTTGTGGTCTTTCTGATTACAAGGGCATGGATATTTAGGATTTTGGTAGACACTCATTTTCAACCCTCTCCCCTACTCATGTAGATATTCTGTATTTACACTCTTATCAGCCATGCATGGGAAGATCCATTTCTCCTTCACACAAGATATTATCAGTCTTTTTCATTTATGCTAACCTGATGAATTAAAAAACTACTTCTTGTTTTAACTTGTGTATGGTTGTTGTCAGGCTGAGCATTTTTCCTGTTTTTCATAAAACAGTGCTCTCTAGAAGGATTAAAGAGCTAAAGGCAAAACCAAAATGTTAAAAATGCTTCAAGAAACTTTAGAAAAGGGCAGCACAGGTGGCTCAGCGGTTTAGCACCACCTTCAGTCCAGGGTGTGATCCTGGAGACCCGGGATCGGGTCCCACGTCAGGCTTCCTGCATGAAGCCTGTTTCTCCCTCTGCCTGTGTCTCTGCCTCTCTCTCTGTGTGTCTCTCATGAATAAATAAATAAAATCTTTAAAAAAAAAAAAAGAAGCTTTAGAAAAATATATAATCACCTAGGGATAAATCACTAAATAAAAGTTAATAGATTTTTATTCACATCTATAAAAAAGTATGCACGCAAAAAATATCAGAATTTATTTTGAGGATAGCTACCATACCAAGAGGAAATATTTGCTCTATATAACAAACAAGTATTAACACTCATTAACTAATAAAAAAAGAGTGTAAATACTTTGTAGAAAAGGAATCAAATGGCCAGTATATGAAAAAATGCTTATTCCACTTTGTTTACTATTGACAATATAAATAGCTCTTATGTCAGCACATATAGATCTTCTTGATTCTTCTAAACAATTGTATGAATTACTATTGTTTGTTTAAGCATTAATCTGTTGATGAACACGTAGGCTGTTCTCTATTATTTGCTACGATTAGCAATTCTACACTGTGTGTGTGTGTGTGTGTGCGTGCGCACGCACGTACGTGCAGGTGAACTACACAGGCATTAGTTTTTGGTCTTGGCCTGATTAGTGAAAAATTCTACTTATTTAAAAAATGTTTTCTTTATTACTAAGATTTATTATCTCATAATCTTTATATGTTTTTAAGATTTTATTTATTTATTCATGACAGAGAGAGAGAGGCAGAGACACAGGCAGAGGGAAAAGCAGGCTCTGTGCAGGAAGCCCAACGTGAGACTTGATCCCAGGTCTCCAGGATCATCTGTTATTTGCCTCTTTATTAATTTCTTCATTTAATAATTGCTTATTCTTTCCTCTACCTATTTTTCTCTATAATGTCTGTATTGACTATATGAACTTTTTATAGATTAATAATAACCCTTTTCTATCACATGAGTTTGAATGTATGATTCCTATAACTTGTTTCATTTATCCTGTTTTACTTGCCAATCTTTTACACATCATGCTAATATTTCTACATTAGTTTCTGTCCATTATCTATTTAGTTACATCACTTATGTCTATTTTCTCTGTTAGATCATTATCCTCTGTCTAGATTGTATTCTCTTTGAAATGAAGAATTATGCCTCTTGGGATGCCTGGTGGCTCAGTGGTTTAGCGCCTGCCATCAGCCCAGGACCCGATCCTGGAGTCCCGGGATCAAGTCCCATGTCGGGCTCCCTGCATGGAGCCTGCTTCTCCCTCTGCCTATGTCTCTGCCTCTCTCTCTCTCTCTCTCTCTGTCTCTCATGAATAAATAAAAAATCTTAAAAAAAAAAGAATTAAGCATCTTCATACAGGTCTAACACAGTACCATTTACTTGATAATAACTGCTTCTTGATAATGGCTACACAGTTGGGACCATAGAAGTCCCATAGAAGTAGAGCATAGAAGTAGACCATAGTATGGTTCTACTGACCATAGAAGTAGACACTTGGGTCCTGTCAGGTTACATAGCTCCTACAAATTGATAATCGATCCAACCAGAAATAGACTTTTGCTATTGTTTCACAACACTTGACCATTCTCTTTGAAAGAGAGAATACTATAATGTTACTATGTAATGGATCTACTATGTATATTCTCATTGCTTTAAATTCACTGATCATATGAAAAGAAAAGAATGCACTAGCTTAGTGTTTGATCTTTATCACATAGATCTAACGTCATGATCAATTGGTTTCAGTATTTTCTTTGAAATCATATAAAGGTTCATATGTGCCAAATTTCATAATAATCACATGATAAGGTCAAGAAATACAAATTCCAAGGCAAAATTTATATGCCCAATTCACATATGACAGTAATACTATATAACCATATGTTGAATATAATACACTGTATGTAAATGCTATTCTTGAAAGCAATCCAATCAATAAAACTTAAAATAAATAACACTTTAATAACACATTTCAAATCGACTGAAAATGGAATAGATGGACTCTATGGCAAGAACATCCCTATAAAATTGACATGCAGAGGCTATTAAAACACAGAGAATAAAACAATCTTGAACTAAAGAAAAACTGTGACTATATAGGTTTTTTTTTAAAGCCTACTACATTGTATGCCAAGATACAGCAGTCGTTTTTATTTAAAGAGCTATTTCGATAAAAACTGGATTGCCAAACAGTAAAAAGTAAATTCAGTTTGTATTCACCAATAGCTAAAAAACACTTTTTAAAGAATAAACTATATAAACCAGGAAAATTAAGAAATACACAGTAACAGCAAAAGTCGAAACAGAAAAAAGTCAAAATTTAGTCATAATTGGGACTAATAAAAGATTGACCAATTTTTATCATTAAAAAAGGTTATGGGAAAGCTACTGAAGTTAACTTCAAAAGCCTAGCAGTAAAAAGTGATTGTAATGTCAGTAAAACTCTGAAACAGATCAAATAGACCCTAAGTAGTACTAATCCACTGCATCTTTGAACATATATTTGCATTTTTTTAAGTAGAAAAGCTTACCCTTTTTTCTTTGTTTCCAACATCCTGTTTAAAAAAAAGAAGAAAAGGAATCCAACTCTACAACTATTAACAGTAGCTCAGAGTACAGAAACTTCACCTTCATTCAAAGATAATATGAGTTAAGACTTGAAATGTCCTTTCCTTTTTGGCCTGGTTCTGGAAAACATGGTTTCATCATTCCAATGTACAGAGAGCTTCTCTTTCTCCACATGAGTACATACAAGTACATGCAAGGATTTGTACAAACAAATGAATCAGTGGAGGTACAGAAGTGAATTTAACCATTTTTTCTTCTGTGATGTGATTGACTTTTTTTTTTTGATTGACATTTTTAATTTCAATTTTGTCACTTCAGATCCTGGGAAGACTCTGCCTGAAGCCCTGGATTACTGCACAGTTTGGCTGCAGACAGTGCCTGGAGAAATAGACAGCAAAAGTGGTATTCCACCTTCCCTGGTAACGCTACAAATTAAAGACTTTCTTAATGGACCAGGTAAGAAAGTCATAATTCAAATGTGTATACATTATTTTCATGTGAGTATATTGACATATACTTAGGGTCTGTTAGTGATTGTGGCATTCCTTGCCAAAAATGAATAGTTCATTTGTTTTCCAGAAGTGTATTCTTCTCAAGCTAGAGATTAATAATAGGCAAATATTAATATGCATTCAAAATTACCTTTGGTCTGGGGCCCCTGGGTGGTTCAGTCAGTTAAGCGTCTGCCTTTGGCTCAGGTCATTATCTCAGGGTCCTGGGATCGAGTCCTGCATCAGGCTCCCTGCTTAGCGGGGAACCTGCTTCTCCCTTTCCTTTTGCCCCTCCCCCCAACTCATTTTTTTTTTCTCTCTCCTTCTCACTCTCTCTAATAAATAAAATCTTTTTTTAAAAATTACCTTTGGTCTGACAAAAAAAGCAGTTATCAATTAAAGAATAATTGACTATAAGCCGAAGACCCCAGACTTTATTTCTACCTTTTCTGCTAATTATGTAATGTTAGGCAGTTGATGTAATCTTCTATGCTTCAGTTTCCTTACTGTAACAAAAAGGAATAAAATGGAGAGATGATTGGATGGGATAAATGATACACATAGTATATATAGATATATTCAATTAGATAAGTGTATGTATTTCAAATACTTAGCAAAGTACTTGAGACATTAACACTCAGTTTTAGATAGATAGATATAGTTATCAAAATATATTGAGTCCTTATTAGTCCCAGGTACTAAGTGCTTTATGTTCTCAGAAAGACCCAAGGAGGAGGCCCTATATAATTATCCCTGTTTTATAAATTAGGAGGTTAAGACTTAGAAAAGTGAAGTAAAATGCCCAAGGTCTTAATGGCAGAGGAGCCATTCAAACCCAGGTCTTTATGACTCCAAAGACTTAGATCACTTCAACCCTACACTAATTTTATCATAACCATAGATTTTTCCTCTCTTCTCCTTCTCCTCTGTTTTTCTGCTCTATTTTCTTCTTACTTCATCTCATGTTCCTCTTCTTCTTTGTATTATTCTTCCCTCACTTCAGTGAGATCTTACCTATATTTAACAAAAATTACATTTCAATTTTCATCTTATTTTATACTTACAGTGCTTCAAAACATATTAGTCATCAAAGGAATATCAGTTTCTTCATTAAGTATTTAAAACAATGGAATTAAACAGTCTTAAGATCTCTAGCAATACTCTGCAAGGCATGCATTTTGCTGAGTGAAAAATATCCCCATGTGGACCTGGTTCAGTGTGTGTCACAGCATACCAATATACTTATGATCCATGGCTATAGATTGAAGAAGGCCACTTGTCATCATGTCTGGAGTAAAGAGAGCTTAAAGCCACCTACACTGGCCCTTTGGGGCCCAATTCTTCCTCAGTGCTGAGATTTAAAAGGTGTAGAAGTATGAAGAACTGTTTCTAATAATTATAAGTATCTAGACATGGTTTTAAAGACTCAAAGGAAAGCAAGAAGCTGATGATGAAGGCTAAGAGAGTCATTAAAGTTGGAAGAAGCCTATGGGGTGAGGTAATGGATAGATTGAGAGTAATAGGAGTCCTAGTACTTGGCTAGTGAGTGTGAAATACCATATTTCATTGATTCCAAGCCATCATCAATTATAGGAAAAAACATTTTATGTACCAAGAAAAAAAAATCTGCTATTTAAATTATGATACAATGCTTTCTTATTATATCCATTTCAAGGCACTTCATGACTTTAGAATTGTTCACATGTAAAAGACTAAAATGTTAGAATGAATGAAATTAGGTAGAAACATATGGTTAGTTCATGGAGAAGTGAGAAAGAAACTTGGATTTCCCTATTCTCTTTTTTAGTTTCAGGTTTTGTTTTTTTTTTCTTTTAGATCTAGTCTTTGACTCACTTTGGCTAGAAGATTCGCTTCTAGGTTATATTTGGTTGACTTGTTAAAGAATGGGATCTGTTGGGCAGCCCAGGTGGCTTAGCAGTTTAGCGACGTCTTCAGCCCAGGGCCTGATCCTGGAGACCCAGGATCAAGTCCCACGTCGGGCTCCCTGCTTCTCCCTCTGCCTGTGTCTCTGCCTCTCTCTCTCTCTCTCTCTCTCTCTCTCTCTCTCTCATTAATAAATAAATAAAATCTTTAAAAAAATAAAAAAAATGGGATCTGCAAATCCATAGTTCTATACCATATTTTCACAGCAACCAAGTTGAATTTCAAGAGAAATATCAATGAATGAATATTATGTTTATAATTCTAGCATTTAATGTGACTATATAGTAGAAATGTGGTTTTTAAAATAGTTTTTACTTTTGTGTTTCATACACTTCTTTAAGTTGAAAATTATATATATATGCCATTCTTTATTTTATGCTTATTCGGTAAGTGATAATCTATCTGGATATTCAAACTTGTAAACAAATGAATTGAAAGCATTATTTTATAGTAGCGCTTCTTAGATTTGAGTGTGCATTCGAAGCACCTCTGGTGAGCTTGTTAAAATGCAAATGGTTTAGTAGTTCTAGAAGGTGGGAATGAAAAGTAACAAGTTTTTATATGAATCATAGATGAATGGATGAATATACACATACACACACAAATGGCTAGTGAGGGCTAAACTGCAGATATTTGAGGGCACAGGAGAGAGGAATGATGGAAAGAGTGATGAGTGGTTTTTTGAATGGTACTTTTATTATGAAAAATCAAATACAGTGTCTGATTAATGGTTTAAGTTCTTACTTCAAAGTCTAAAACATTTTACCGAGAGAAGTTTACCTTCGTAAATTATTTAAGGGAAGATTAGTTTGAATGCTATATCCATTGTGTGGGATTTCACTAAATAGTAACCTAACCTGTCTGAACTACTCCAGAATTTACTATCTTAGACAAAAATTTCCTTACTGTAAATAATTTGTCATGTAAAGAATAGAAGTAGATGTTAGTCCATAGGCTAATTATATTCTCTTACTATACAACCAAATTGCCTCTGTATATTAATTTAGGGATCAACAGAAATACAGGATACATAAAGTACTTCTTACCATAGAAATGTATTATTTTATAGATTTTTGGCAACTCAAGAAAATTATCTTTTTTTCCAGATTTTAGACAATAGTATACTAAGAGAAATATTATTTAGGCTGAGAATATGGGAAGAAGCTTCAGCTTTGTAGAACTCCCCAAGGTCATTCCTTTCCTTAAAAAAAATTTTTTTTAAAGTACTTTGACTTCTATATGGTGTTATTATTAATAATCTTCTGCTACCGTTTTTTAATCTAGATGCACATCCTATTTAAGTATCATTCCCAGAGTTTTACACTATAGCTGTAAAATGGTATATTTTCACTTATTCTTTTCTTGCTCCTGAATGAACATTCCAGGGGCCCTAAAAGTTATGACGCCAAAGAATACAGGAAATACTGATTATAACTACCTAACCTTAAGTTTTCTTCTTAAGGTGCAAACTTGCCAGCTTTTGAATTCAGCCTTACAGATTTCTTTTGCAGGGATTATTTATCTAAACAATGTGATACAAATGCTGCTCTTTAGGACTCTTGTTTTTGAAAAAATAATTCAAAGTTCTTGAGTCTTCCCTTATTTCCTCTGTTCACTTAATTGTACCTTAGAGCAAATAGTAGGTCCCAACTTCTACATCAAAGAGCCCTTCAAAGCTCTCTCACCCCCATCTCCTTCCTTCAGAAGGAACAGTTGTACCCATTAGCAAGGTCAGTGGCTTGGAGAAACCTGGAAAACAGCAGCTACCAGAAACCAGCTAGAATGATATCTCCAGCAGGTGATAGATTAGTTGGAACAAATTGGAACCATTGCAGTTCAGCAATCCTGGTTTCTTTCAAGCTGTTTTTAAAATGTCGTCATTTTAATACACAATCTAAGCCCTGCGGAACAGTCTACAGCAGGTTAATTTGAATCATATGATGTGTCACTGCCCTCAGCTGACGTGAGCTCTATTCCATGTGTGAAGCCATAATAAATCCATTCTCAACCGAGGAGAATTCCCCATGAGAAGGTGAACTAATCCAGGCCTCACACTGGCATGCTAGCCCTCCATAATTGAAAGCAGGGCCACCTGTTCCCAGCACAGTTAGCCTATAGAGAAAAAAAATAGCATTAGATCAGATACTTCTTATATTGAAAAATCATTCATAGTTCTTGCAAATTGAAATTCAGCTGTGAACTGCTTGGTATGACATCATACAGAAACATAGGAATGTGCCCACTTGATCCCAGTTTAAAAGTTTTGTTAGCCATAGTATTCTTAACTTTGAAATGAGAATTTTTTTTTTTAATTTAATGAGAGCTGACACGTGAGAAGAAGAACTGGGAAGGGTGCATATTTTTCTAATTAACTCAGGGTCATTTGTAAAAACATTTGAGCTCCCTGGTATTTTGTTTGTTGTTCCTTTGCAGACATTTTTGAACACTGTCACTGTAATGACTTTTAATGAAATGACATTTAAATGACAACTAAGAAATATTTGTGCCAAATTGAGAGAACATTACCACATTATTTATGTTTTGTTATAAATTAGCATACTACAGTCTTCATATAATTAAGTAACATGGCTGTATCAAACAGTTATGACTGCAATTTCACATTTACTTTAGTATACAGTATACCTGGTGTCTCTAGATGAAACACATAACCACTGAAATTTTTTTCCCTTAATAAAATCACTTCTTTAGTGTCTCCCTGTTTAACCTGTTCATTAATTTCCCTATATAGTTTTCATGTTTTTTTTTTTTATTTCATTCTGACTCTGAATTGGTTTCAGCTCTGGTTTTGACTTCTGTTTTAAAAATTTGACTTTTAAAAAAATTTTTTTAGTTAAATTCAGTTTGCCAACATATAGTGTAACACCCAGTGCTCATCTCATCAAGTGCCCTCCTTGATGCCCATGACCCAGTTACCCTGTCCCCCCACCCTCTTCCACTTCTGCAGCCCTTTGTGTGTTTCCCAGAATTAGGAGTCTCTCATGGTTTGTCTTCCTCTCTAATTTTTCCTCCACTCAGTTTTTAATTGGTTGTGATTCTATTTTGAACATTTTATGGATTAACTTATGTTTTATTGATTGCAGTGATCTTAATTTTTACTTTTAAAAAATTTCTAAACATTTTAGTATAATCCTATTTCCATAAACTTTCTTGGAAAGTTTTTTTTACTTGTTTTTTTTAAATATATACTTATTTTTTTAATATATACTTATTAAATAATGTAAAATATTACTTTAAAGCACTTCTCAGATATAGTAGCACACCATAGGTTTATGTAAATAGACATTAGAGACTTTAAGTTGTTTATTTCCAGATGAGCATTTTTGAAATGTTTTTACTTTTCTTGGTGACTTCTGCTTTTATAAACTTTTTTCTCCTATTCATATAACAACCTGATTTTAATACCAGATTTTTCACTGTAGATTCAGTAAGCCATACTAATTTCTTACCAACACTGTAGAGTAAAAGGACTTTAAATCTTCTCTGAAAGTCAGGCTGACCGTAGTGCCTCCAGGGGACTACACTTGGCTAAGCAATAGGATCCAGAGAGGTCACAGAAGCTGGTTGTGGGTGTGGAGAGATGGTAAGAAGCAGCGCAAGGTCTCCTGCAGGGAAGTCAGTGGTATGGCAATTATTTAGATTATTTATTTCTTCATGTGGTCTAATTCTGTCAGGAGATTTCCTCTACAGAAGAGAATGAGGGTAATGAGGGATTATCTTTCTAGGATCATGAAGCAGACTAAGGCTAGAGAAAAAGAGGACATTATTTGGCTTCTTCTGCCTGTAACTTTCCAACTCTGTGCTTGCATGCAGGTCTTCTTCCCCTGCCTCTCTCACTTGTGCCTTCTCACAGACACAGTGTGGGGCCTTCTGTCCATCTCTCTGTATAGACAGTAACCTCAGCTGTCTCTTTTATGCTGACAACTCCTAAATGCCTTGCTCTGATTTTGACTTATCCAACTCCAGAACTATTTCTCCATCTGCCTATTAGACATGTTTAGTTATTTAAAATTCTATATGTTCCATTTAAATTAAACCATTTTTTTCTCCTCTCTTTTTTCATTTCTGCCCTTAGTATAGTCTTCAAATTCTTTACATGGGCTAGTGATAGCAATGTTATTCCAGTCATGTTTTCTCACAATTTTACTATCACTTTTGATTCATCCTTTTTTTTTTTTTTACTCCAAGTCCTTTTCATTTTCCTTGGAAATGGTCCACCCTTATGCCTCCTACCTCCCTAGTTTAGGTTTATGCACTGATTACTTCCTCAGTCTGTTTATCAGCAGCCTTCACTTCACGTTCTCCTTTTGCTCACTAATCCTGTTATCTCCTGTGCCCTTGCTAAATTGCCTCCCCTGCCAAACTCCTATGATGTTGACTACCCAGCTCCCTGAGTTCATCTGGTCAAAGTTCTCCTCAGCCCTCAAGGCTCTCTCTAATCTGTTTGTCATCTGGCTTAGCTGCTACTAAGCAGGTGATTATTTTACTTCTTTGAGCCTCAGTATTTTCTTCTATGACATAAGAGGGCTGTTTTAAGATTCCTGCAAGTTTTAAATTGATGGCTTTAATCCCTAATGGAACTCTTCATTTATTTTCACACCAGGTATGATGAGCAATTGCAATATGCCAAGCGTTGTTCCAAGCATTGAAAATACAATGGTTAAAAAAAAAAAAATACAATGGTGAGCAAAAGATAGTCCCTTCTCTCAAAAAATTCACATAATCTGGCAGAAAAAGGCGGAATTTGTTGACCAGATTTTCACACAAAATGATATACAATAATAAGCTAATACACATGTCATGAAGTTCTATGGATTCACAAGAGTGGAGATTTGGGGAAGCTTCTTGGAGTAACTGACACTGCAGCAGACTTGCACAGGATACAAGGGAGCTGACCAAGGACTGCAGAAGGGAGAAGGGATTTCCGGGAGAGTATGTGCAAAAGACAGTATGGAGAGAGTTATCATGTCAGATTACAGGAAGTGAAAACAGGGAAGAGTGAGGGAACCAGTTCTATGGGGTGAGGCTGTAAAGGGATCAGAGACCAGGCCTTGCTGGCCATAATCAAGGATTTTTCTCTTAAGAGTGATAAGGAGGGCAGCCCAGGTGGCTCAGAGGCTTAACGCAGCCTTCAGCCCAGGGCCTAATCCTAGAGACCCAGGATCGAGTCCCCTGTCAGGCTCCCTGCCTAGCCCCAGACTGTAATGAGGGCCAGAATTCAAGGAGCAACAAGGTAAGGCAGAAAGTATGGAAGGCACAGTCTAGCACAGTGGCTCAGCTGGCCAACTCTAGAAACAGACCCCCAGCACCATCACTTCCCAGCTGTAGGGCTTTATGTCTCCTCCCAGGCCTCAATATCCTGCTGTTAAAATGGGGATGAGAACAGGACTACCTCATAGGAAGTATGTGAAGGGAGCAGCATGAAGCTTCCTGCTTCTCCCTCTGCCTGTATCTCTGCCTCTGTGTGTGTGTGTGTGTGTGTGTGTGTGTCTCATGAATAAATAAATAAAATCTTTAAAAAAAAAAAAAGAGTGATAAGGAACTGGGACACCTGGGTGGCTCAATAGGTTAAGCATCTGCCTTCGGCTTTCAGGTCATGATCCCAGGGTCTTGGGATCAAGCCCCACAACAGGTTTCCTGCTCAGCAGAGTGCTTCTCCTTTTCCCTCTGCCCCTCCCCCTGCTTCTGTGCTCACTCTATCTCAAGTAATAAATAAAATCTTAAAAAAAAAAGTGGTGAAGAACCATTGAAGAGGTGTCAGCAGGACATGTATGTAGTGGGGGAGGGAGGAGGTTGTGTGTGTTGATATGGTTATATCTGCATTTTGAAAAGATACCTCTAGTTTCAGGGTGGAGAACACTAACAGGGGCTAGAGTAGATAGAAAGGAGCAATTAGGAGAATATGGAAGTAGTGCTGTTGAGAGGTAATTGTACGTTGGATTGGTAATAGAAATAGGGAGAAGTGAAAGAATTGATAGATACTGGGAAGAAAATCTTTTTTACAAAACCTGAAAATAATCATTCTTTAGTGTTATCAAATATGTAGTTAGGGTTCAAATTTCCACTTATTTCATAATATATGTGGACAGGGAGGAGGGGGAAAAATGTGTGGATGTGTGAGTATTTATTTGCACATATATTTCTTGGGTTTATCTTAACCAGAAGCCATATATATTCTACATATCAGTACTGGTTGATATGTTTTTCTAGTTTCTTTTGATAGTTAGGTTTTCTACTGTATCATTTTTCATCTCTGGTAATTTCTATGTTGAAGAAACCAGATCTTTTATTTTGGAGAGTTTACCACAGTTTGGTTCTTTTTTTTTTTTTTTTTTAAGATTGTATTTATTCAGTTGAGAGAGAGAGTAAGCACAAGCAGGGAGGGAGAAGAGGGAGAAAGAGAGAATCCCAAGCAGGCTCCCAGCTCCACATGTGGGGTAGGGGTGGAGGGCTCCATCTCACGACCCAGGATCATCATTACCTTAGCCAAAACCAACGGTCAAACCCATAACCGACTAAGCCACCCCAGGTACCCCTATCACAGTTTGGAAAAAAAAAAATCCCCAAACCATGATCCTGGGTACTGCTTCATACACTACCCTTTATTATTATTCTTTACAAACTTCTTGAAGGAGTTATACTCTCTGCTTCTTTTTTTTTTTTTTTCCCCTCCTGTCTACCTCAATGCATTCTAGACTAGTTTCTATCCAGGTTAACTAACCCAATGCTGGGGAGAGACACTTGTAGTCACAATGTCTATAAATCTACTAGATATTTTCAATTTCGCATCTTTCCATGTCTCGAAGTCCTACTGACTTGGCTTCTCTGACTTTATACTTTTCAAATTCTCCTCTTAGCCCACAATAGCCTCCTGCCAGTAGAATCCTGATTGGACTTCTTCAAGACGCAGTCTTAGGCTCTCTCCTCTACTTTCTCTCTGTTCTTTCCTTGAGTAATCTCTCATTCATGCCGATAGCTTGAATTAGAATCTATATCCCAAAGACTCTAAAACAACCAATCCCTTATCACTGGTCTTGATCTCGTGAGCTCCAGATCTATATGAATAATTGTCACAAATAAAACATATCCAAGACAAAACTCATGATCTCTCCATGCTCTCAGAAATGAAAACAACAGCAAAAACAGTGTGGTTCTCTTTAAGTGTTTTCATCTCAGTAATCAGGATTAACAACTGTCTTAGCTTGGGCTGCCATAACAAAATATCATAGCCTGGTAGCTTAAACAACAGAAATTTATTTTCCCACAGTTTTAGATGCTGGAGTGCTGAGATCAGGGGACCATGATGAATGGTTTCTGGTGAAGCCCTCTTTCTATCTTGCAGATATTATTGTGTTTTTTTTTATGACATAAGAAACTTGGGTTTTATCATATTTAAAGATTCACAAGAGGAATCCAGTTGAGAAAAGAATTGGGAAAACAAAAGACCCCTGCTATTTCCTCACCTTCTGTATTATTTTGAAGCAAATCCCATGCATTATATCATGTATAATATTTCAGCGTTATGTATCTCTACAATAGAAGAATTTTTAAAAATATGACCACAATACTATTATCAAATCTAACAATAGGGGTACCTGAGTGGCTCAGTCAGTAAGCATCTGCTTACTCAGGTCATGATCCCAGGGTCCTGGGATTGAGTCTCACCTGGGGCTCCCTGCTCAATAAGGAGCCTGCTTCTCCCTCTCCCTCTGCTGCTCCCCCTGCTATGTGGCACGCACACACCGTTTATCTCTTAAATATATAAAAGAGAAAAGATCAAGGTGGGTGCCTAAGAAAAAGGGAAGAAGAAGAATCGAATACATATTTGAAAGAACCAGTTTTAAATTAGAGGTGCAACAGATTCCCTATTTTACATAACAAACTAAGGAAAAGAAGAAAAGGGGCATATGCAGGTATGCAGGTAGGTTTTTAGTTTGGTAGCAAGAAATTGATAGAAATGTAATGGCTTTAACTTTCTCCAAAAGCTAGAAGCAAGATCACCTACTGACATTGAAGAGGGAGGAGAAGGGTTTGATGATTTGTCAGCAAAATGGTTTAACATCATCTTCCAACATGACTTTTTCATATTTCATGCACATTCTCATCTCATGCCTTTTTCAACTTTTATATCATGGAAATTTTCAAATATATACAAAAGTTTACTGAATAGCGTATAGAACCTCCTGTTCGGCTATGGACAGTATGGTTTCTTCCCTCATCTACTACTTGATTACTCCGTAATATTGTTCATCTAAGGAAGGTAGGATAAATGCTGAATTCTGTTCCTTACCCATTTTTAAAAATGAATTGACTTTCTAAGTGAGAGGAATTTTTTTTACAATGTATGCATATATCAAATCACAATGTATACTTTAAATATTTTTAAATTGCATTTGTCATTTGTACCTTAATAAAGCTGGGGGAAAATGAATTATTTTCCTAGCATATTCCAACAGTGGCCAACTAGTTGTTACTTGGTATTATTCTTAAGTCATTATTTTTTTTTAAGATTTTATTTATTCATGACAAATACAGAGAGAGAGAGAGGCAGAGACACAGGCAGAGGGAGAAGCAGGCTCCATGCAGGGATCCCGACGTGGGAGTCATCCCAGCTCTCCAGGATCACACCCCCAGCTGAAGGGGGTGCTAAACCGCTGAGCCACTGGGGCTGCCCATTACATCATTATTTTTAATGCTACTCAAATTATCTCATCTTTGGAAGTAGGGGCTTCAGAAATTGGCTTCTTCATATTTTTAATCTTCCCTCACTGTGAAATCCTTATTCCCTTATCTCAAAGTAAAATGTGACTGTTCCCAAAAAGTAGCTCTACTGTCTCCAACCAAGGATGAGTACATGCCATCACTGAGAAAAGCAAAAAAAAGAAAAAAAAGAAAAGGACAAAAGAGCTGCCAAAATTATTGGAACAATGGAATATGCTTAGCTCCTTTTAATGACTATTTAGAAAGAAATTCATTTAGATAAGTTCAGTTTACTACTCTCATTTTAGAAAACCAGTTCAATTACCCTATAATCAGAGCATTTGTGTTGTGATTTTGGGAGGAGGAGTATATACTATAGTCAAAAGAGTCTGTGCTTCATCAGAAAAGTATGTGTATGAGAGTAATGCTGGTGGTGATGATGCCCACATCCCAGTTGTATGCACCATGAACTGCTGCTGGCTGACCCTGGCAAGAGATGTGTCAGCCCATGTCACTGAGCCTCCTCAACAGCACGTGGAACAGCTTATTCCCAATTCTACTTGGTAAACCATTGTTAATTGAAGCACTCACGAACCTGCCACCCTTGAGTTCTTTACACTTCACACCTTCAGTAAGAACACTGATCTCATTGGCATGGGCAACTTTCCAGGTTTTCTAGTTCTCATACCTGTGAATACTGAGTCTTCACTGTCCACTATCATCAGGAGTGTGTTTACAAAAAAAAAAAAAAAAAGGAGTATGTTTACTTGAACACTGTCACAAAAATCTAAATTTGAATTGCTGAATAAGAAAAAATGTTCTGTGACCTAATAATAAAAAATATTTTTATTAGAGATGCTATAATTCATAAAGTCAAGCTTGTTTACTTTATGAAGTTAAATTTCATATTTACAGAACAAAATTACAGATTTTTTTCTGTGTTTTGCATTTACCTCTCTAACATGGCCAGGTAGGGGCCGGTGAGGAGGAGGCACCATCATTCGTGTGCCACCACCACGTATGCACTGACTGTTTTCCTAGCAACCTTGCTTGTCTTTAAAAAAAAAAAGTGCCTTTTACAAATAGAATTCCAAAGGAAGAAACACTTAACAAAGAAGTTTTCTTTCATGAATGTTATGATTTGAGTATAACAAGCCATATTGAATCCATTGGGTTTTTGGTAATAGATTTCAAAATACATCATAAATGTAAGTAATATGATGACTAATGGGTCAAGTAAAGTTGCAACATTTTAAATGAGAAAATATTTGGAACAGTTTTCAGGAAACTTTTCCAGTTGATGTTTGGTCCCCCACAAGGTGTGTATTAACATGAACTTAGGGGAATCACCTCTGGGGCTTGAATTCGTTCTCCGATTTCATTACTACAATATAATTCTTTTCCTTTCACTATTAAGTCATCTTCTAGGGTGATGGAAGCGTAAAATTAGTGTAATTTATTTCTATTGTCTAATCTCCTTTTAATTCACTAGTCATCTCATCATTCTGTTTCCTGGTAGCTTTTCAGAAAGTTTTGAAGGGTAATTAGAATCTGATAATTGACAGGCATGGGTTTACTTGGTAACTTAAAGATACAGAATGTGTTCTGGGGATGCTGAAAAATTATATCTGGCAAAAAAAAAATAAGTGACTCAGCTGGGAGATTCTCTATTACTGTTTATTCTTAAAACCTTGAACATAATCCATTTATTAAAATTTGATGAGAATTATGAAAAAATTCTAAGCCTTTTAAAACAACCTGATAATAATTGGAAGAGAATCCACATTGACAATCTGTGCCTAGTTCTTTATCCAGGTATATTTCCAGATCTTGTATGACATCATTCTGTATAGCTCCCACTGTGTCTCTGTTAAAGAAAACCTTTCTAGTACACTTTTATTAATGTTTTAATCTAAATAATGAAATTAATGTTTTTTATCAATTTTAAGCATAGATAGCAGAAAACATATTATTCAATTTTTAATTTTTTATGTTTAAAAATGCCAGATTTTTGTTGCATAATTTTTCCCATTTGTAAAGTGTGTCATTATGATACTAAAAATACTTACTAAAAAGGCACTAACTTTTTTACCAAAAATAGTGATTACTTGCTCAAGGTTGTGAAAGCTTCAGAGGCACTGGGAGGGTAATAAATGTAACAATACAGATTTGTTAAACTTTCAGATATGATGGTGACTTCATGATCAGAGTTGAAAGGTTCATGCATGCTGATGGACTTTATGCAACAGTAATGGGCATTATTGCATTTGCACTGCTTTTCATTTTGGTACATGCTTCCTGTCTCTTGGTGGAACTGGTACTTTTGAAAGGAATACTTGGTATTACAGAATAGCCTCATGTCAGCTCTGTTTTATGGGGCTCTTGGCTTTATAGTAGTATCCAGCTTGAAAAAATGGGAATGTCCAGCCTGTCTGTTTGCACATAGAACGAGCTGTGGGGGGGTCAGTGATGAGGGACTCTGTTCCACTGGAGGGAACCATACATAGATGTTGCACTGTATGCAAACAAACATACAAAAAAATTTGAAGGTGAATTATTTAAATTTTTTAAATATCAATTTGTTTTTATAAAAAGTTAACAACAGTTGTCTTGTGATATGTATATATGGCTCTACTTGAGTTTTGAACTTTATGAAAATTTTCATCAGCTGCTGTTCAGTGACTGAGAGATTGTACTCCTAGGTTTAAGAGAATCCTATAAATGAAGTTTTGATACATACATAACAGTGTGACAAAACCCCCTTAGGAAGCATATAAATCAAGTGACCAAAGTTTCCAAATAAGAAGCCCTCCTTGATCAATCCGCTGGTCTGAGAAAAGGTTGTCTAGAAACCAGCACCACAAAAAAATTAACATTAAAAATTTGCATTGCAAATTCATGAAACCAAGAAAAATATGGTTTCTTCTATTATAAATAATTAAACTTTCAAAATATTTTTTAAATCTATAGCACTTATACTTTTGGAGTTACTAAAGTTTAAAATCACACTGACACTCTTGGGACAAACTGAGAGGGGGAAATTCAAGGTACTACTTCAGGATCTTTTTCCTAAAATTTGTTTAAGTCCTGATCAATTGTTATATATAAACTAGCAACCTAATAGAGATTCATGACTCTTAAAGATCGGACAGGACAGGCACCTATAATTAATTATGTACTTGCCATCACCATTTCAAGCTGTTAGACTTATACTGAATAAATATTATGAGCTGTCCTCAGTGTTGCTTGGGAAATGGATCTGATTTCAGAATATTAAAAAGAGTTATATTTGATAAAATAAGGTCAATAAAGTGACTCAAACAGAGTCATATTTGAAATTCACCAATATAATTAGATTTTAGTACACATTTCTTTTTCTGGATTATTTGAACTCTACTGACAAAAAGAAACTTTCTTTTAAGATGTATTTTATAATACAAGCCAAGTCCTATGATGGAATATATCCTCTTGTGAATTAAACTAATTTATATAGTACCAAACTGACCTATGCTTTTGACTTTTACCAGCTTAACTGACTCTAGTATAGTTGTTAAAGCCCCTAACTTTAATATGCTATATTTGATGTCAGTAAGATCATGATGTGGGGATCCCTGGGTGGCGCAGCAGTTTAGCGCCTGCCTTTGGCCCAGGGCGCGATCCTGGAGACCCGGGATCGAATCCCACGTCGGGCTCCCGGTGCATGGAGCCTGCTTCTCCCTCTGCCTGTGTCTCTGCCTCTCTCTCTCTCTCTCTCTCTATGTGACTATCATAAAGAAATAAAAATTTTAAAAAAATTAAAAAAAAAAAAAAAGATCATGATATGTCCTGTGGCTTCCCTAACATTTAGGAGTAGCATTCCATCTTTTTCACCTTCTACAGAAGGGCCACCAACAATGTTCTACTAACTTGGAGGGGCCATGGAGAGTGGAAAGCAAACCTCAAAAACTAACCTACTATACATTTGATTAACACATAGGAGGCCTAAAGTGGGCTTCGCCTACATATAAGAGCCATGGACGTATTCAAGCTGTTTGGCCTTTTGAGACACATGTAGACTAAAAACTAATGAAAAGGCATGGAAAAAAGCTATCATGCATATCACAGTCATTGAAATACATTGTTTTTTGTTTTTTAAATAAATATGCTATAAAATTACCCTTTTTTGGTGTACAGTCCTGTGAATTTTAATACATATATAGATTTGTGTAGGGGATCCCTGGGTGGCGCAGCGGTTTGGCGCCTGTCTTTGGCCCAGGGCGCGATCCTGGAGACCCGGGATCGAATCCCACATCGGGCTCCCGGTGCATGGAGCCTGCTTCTCCATCTGCCTATGTCTCTGCCTCTCTCTCTTTCTCTCTCTGTGACTATCATAAATAAATAAAAATTTAAAAAAAGTTTTAAAAAAAAAAGATTTGTGTAACTACTACCACAGTCAAGATATAGAAAAGTTCCATCATCCAGAAAAACCAACTCTCACAGTATTTCTTTGTAATCACACCCACCCCAAACCCTAAACTGTGATTACTGCTCTCTATCACTTTATGGGGTTTTGTTTGTTTATTTTGCTTTTTTGAAAATGTTATACAGGGATCCCTGGGTGGCGCAGCGGTTTGGCGCCTGCCTTTGGCCCAGGGCGCGATCCTGGAGACCCGGGATCGAATCCCACGTCGGGCTCCCGGTGCATGGGGCCTGCTTCTCCCTCTGCCTATGTCTCTGCCTCTCTCTCTCTCCCTCTCTCTGTGACTATCATAAATAAATAAAAAAAAAAAGAAAAAAAAAAAAGAAAATGTTATACAAACGGAATCCTATAACATTTAACCTTTTCATACTGGCTGCTTTTGTTTACATACTGCCCTTGAGATTCATCTAAGGTGTTGCATGATTCAGTAATATATTCCTTTTTGTTGCTGAGTAGTATTCCATTATGTGGATGTACTATAGTTTAACAGTACATCCATTGAAGGGCATCTAAATTGTTTCCAATTTTGATACTTATGAATGGAGCTACATTAAGCATTTGCATGTAAGTTGTGTGAATCTAAGTTTTCATTTCTTTTTTTCTTTTTTTTAAGATTTTATTTATTTATTCATGAGAGACAGAGAGAGAGAGAGAGAGAGAGGCAGGGACTCAGGCAGAGGGAGAAGCAGGCTCCATGCAGGGAGCCCAATGTAGGACTCGATCCCAGGTCTCCAGGATCATGCCCTGGGCCGAAGGCAGGCGCTAAACCGCTGAGCCACCCAGGGATCCCCTAAGTTTTCATTTCTTTATGATAAAGGCCTACATGTGGGATTGGTGGGTCATATAAATCATATATGAAATTGCTAAAATATTGTATTTTTTATTTTAGTCATTCTAATAGATGTCTCATTGTCATTTTAATTTACACTTTTCTAATGATGAACAATGTTGGACATCTCTGTGTGTGCTTATCCTCCATGCATATATCCTCTTTGTTGAAGTGTTTATTCAGGTCTTTTGGCCATTGTAAAATTAGGCTGTTTGTCCCTTATTACTGAATGTTGAAAGATTCTAGATAGAAATCTTTTGTCAGAGATACAATTTGCAAATATTTTCTCCCAATACAGAGCTTGTTCTTTTCATTCTCTTAACACTACTTTTTACAGAGCAAAGTTTTCAGTTATGAAGTCCAATTTATAAAATTTTTTATTGAATCTTGGCTTTTTAGTACTGTATGTAAGAACCTTAACTCTAAGACTTGAAGATTTTTTTCCTGTGTTTTTATCTAAAAACATGTTGTAATTTACATTTTGTATTTATTAGATTCATGATCCATGATCCATTTTGAGGTAATTTTATGAAAGGTATAAAGTTGGGTTCTGGCACCTTTTTTTCTTTTTTTTTTTTTTTTCTTTTTCTTTTTTTTTTTTTTTTTTTTTTTTTTTTTTTTTGCATGTAGACATCCTTTCTTCATTGAATTGCCTTTGCACCTTTTCCAAAAATCATTTGAAAATCTTTTGAACTGTGTTTCTGTACTCTCTGTTTTGTTCTACTTATGTGTATATCCCTTCTCCAAGACTATACTGTCTTGATCATGGTAGCTTCATGCTAAGTTTTAAAATCTTGTAAGTCCTCCAGTGTTACTCTTCTCTTTCAGAAATGTTTTAGGTATTCTAGTTACTTTACATTCCTGTATAAATCTTAAAATCAGCTTTTCTATATCTGAATAAATACTACTGGGATTTTGATTGGAATTCTTTCAATTCTACAGGTCTGGGCAAGATGTCTAATACTGAGTATGAGTAGTAAGAATGCATATCCTTGCCTTATTTCTGATCTTAGGGGGAAAGCATTTGATCCTTCATGATTAGGTATGCTGTTAGCTATAGGTTTTCATCTATGAACTTCATTAGATTAAGGAAGTTCCCTTTTATTGATAGTTTCTTAAGAGTTTTTATCATAAATGGATACTGAATTTTTCAAAACTTTTTCTGCATCAACTGGTATGATCTTTTTGTTTTTTAAACTGTTAACATCATTACTTTGATTTTCTAATATTGAGTCAATCTTGTACTCCTAGCTTAAACCCCTATTGGTCATGGTATATTATTAGTTTTATATGTTTCTGATTTGATTTCTAATTTTTTTTTAAGAATTTTTATGTCTCTGCTCTTAAGGTCTGTAGTTTTACTTTGTTTAGTTTTGGTATCAATTGAGTAGTATTCTCTCCTATTTTCTGTGGCACAAGAAAATGAAGAAAAGAAGGCAAAGAGAGATTTCCATAGTCCCTTTTGTGAGCACTAGAAGTTCACTTCCCACATCCTGAAGCCAGAAATACAGTTTCTCCTACTACTCCCTCTCTTCACGCCTCACACCAGCTTTTAGGTTTTGGACTGCCTTTAGCACATGCTAGGGGATACAAGAGGAAAAATGACAACTCACTTCCATTTTAGTGGTATTTTGCAGTCTAGTTATCTTCTCCAGTCTTCTGTCACCATTTACTTTTCAGCGTCCTCAAATAGCTACCCTGTGTAGGTTTTATAATTTCATTCTCTCCAGCTTTTGGATCTGCTTAGAGTGGGAGGGACAGGATTCTATCTTCCCTGGAATCCTTAAATAATTTTTTTAAGCTAGTGTGCATGAGTCAGGGATGGGAGGAGAGGGAGAGAGAATCCTAAGAGGCACTATGCCCAGAGCAGAGACTGACACAGGGCTCCATCTAACAATCTTGAGAGCATGGCCTGAGTAGAAATCAAGAGTCAGATACTTAAATGACTGAGCTACCCAGGCACCCCTGGAATCCTTAAATATTTTTTTTTTTTTAAAAAGGAACTGGCAACTAACGAAGAGCAAGGTATGTTAGATATTTTTGTTTTAGGAGAAAAGGTAAAAGAAACTGAGACAAACATTCCTATACCTGGAAACTCATTTATATTCACATTGGAAACCTAGAATGTCATGGGAGTAAACATGTCTCTGGAATTTGTATTAGTTTTCTATTGATGCATAACAAATTAACCACAAATACAGTGTAGTGCAGCAACATAAATTTATTATCTCACCATCCTGTAGGTCAGAAGTCCAGGTGGGTTCAGCTGGATTCTCCACTTAGAATCTCACAAAGCCAAAATCAAGATGTCAGTTGGGCTGGGCTCTAATCTGGAGGCTCCAGAGAAATAATTCATTCTAGTTGTTTGCACAATACAGTTTCTTGTGGTTGTAGGATTGAGGTCCCTAATTCCTTGTGAGCTGTTGGCCAGAGTTTCCCTAGGTTCTAAGGCCACTCATTCTTTCTCATATGACCCCAATCATCCTCAAAGCAGCAATGACATACAATGGAGCCCTCCTCATAGGTCAAATCTCTCTGACTTCCCTTCTTTCCTCCTTCATCTGTCTTTAAAAGGCTTATATATTTAGGCCTACCAAATAATTTCTGTGTCTTTTTTTTTAAGATTTATTTATTTATTTATTTATTTATTTATTTATTTATGATAGACAGAGAGAGAGAGAGAGGCAGAGACACAGGAGGAGGGAGAAGCAGGCTCCATGCCGGGAGTCCAACGTGGGATTCGATCCTGGGACTCCAGGATCACGCCCTGGGCCAAAGGCAGGCGCTAAACCACTGAGCCACCCAGGGATCCCCAATTTCTGTGTCTTAAATTCAACTGACCTAATTAAGCTTTTTTTTTTTAAGATTTTATTTATTTATTCATGAAAGACACAGAGAGAGAAGCAGAAATCTAGGCAGAGGGAGAAGCAGGCTCCTTGCAGGGAGTCTGATGCAGGACTTAATTAATCTCAAGACCCCGGGATGACGACTTCAGCCCAACCACTGAGCCACCCAGGTATCCCTGACCTAGGCTTTTTATCACAACTATAAAACCCCTTCACAGCACAGCAGTATCTAAAGTAGTGGGTTTGATTTAATAACCGAGGAAGAGGAATCTTGGGTAGGGGAGTCATCTTTAGAATCCTGCAGATTAGAATGTTTTGGGCTAGTCCAACATGAAGTGTCCAAAATATGTACTTTGTACTGAGTTGGAGGCCCAGTACTGCATATTAATGATGAAAAATATGCATTCAAGGAACTTCTAGACTGGTAAATATACTCTCACAAAAAAGATATTTGTGCAAGGCCAGCTTTGTGGATCAACTTTTTACAGACAACACTGAGCAGTATCCTGAAGATTAGGCATTAGGCAAAGAAAGGGCAACATGAGCAAAGACCTAGTGGTATGACATAGCAGGAGTTGGGGAAAGAGGGCTCTATAAACTTTATGGTATTTCTTGCAACCTTATTGTGTGACAGGCAATGGTTGCAGATACAGAAAGGCTCCATTCTAAGGAGCTTGGTCTTTTATATTATAGGTAAAGAAGAGCCAGTAAAGAGTTTTAAATAAGAGTAAGCCAATCAGGATTGCATTTGAAACAAATCATTTGGAAATTACTCTGGAGACTAGACTAGTGGGAATTGGTCTAGACAGAGAAATCATTTGGGAGGCTGAACAATATCAAAGCCATAGGGGGAAAAAATGGGGAATGACTAGAATGCTAAAGAGAAGGAGATTGAATTCAAGCAATGTTTTGGAAATAAAATTGACAGAACTTAATCTTTTTGTGGATTTGAACCAGGAAAAGAGGACATGAAATGGGTCAAAAAGCCAGATTTCTGATTTAAGCCACTTGATGGATTATAGACCCACTGACCAAGATAGGGAATATAACATGTCCAAGAGGAGCTAATGGATTATTTTAGATAAAATGATTTGATATGTAATAGAAAAGGAAAGGAAAAAAATCATTCATTTTTTTTCCTTCATTACATCATTAAATACCTATTTAGCAGTCACTGTGGACCAGACAGTAGTATGGGCACTCAGAATATTAAGATTAGGTCAGCTCCCACTGCCCAGGAGCTCACAGCTCACTGGAATGTGACAGATACATAAGATAACTATAAAATAATATAAATAAGTGCCTGAGGAGGCACACTGTACAGGGTATTTTTTTTTATTTTTTTTAATTTATTTATTTATTATAGTCACAGAGAGAGAGAGAGAGAGGCAGAGACATAGGCAGAGGGAGAAGCAGGCTCCATGCACCGGGAGCCCGATATGGGATTCGATCCCAGGTCTCCAGGATCGTGCCCTGAGCCAAAGGCAGGCGCCAAACTGCTGCGCCACCCAGGGATCCCGTACAGGGTATTTTGAATGCAACAGATGAGCGGCATCTTCCTTGGCCACGGGGTCAAGAAAGATTTCCTGGGGGAAGCAACTCAAGGACTCAGTCTGAAAGGATGAGTTAGATGAATAACCAGAGGCATAAACAGTGTTTTTCTGTGTCACTGGGACCACAGGGATACCTGAGATAGGCTCCATATCAAGGTGTCATAGTCAGCACTTCTCGGTAGATATGATAGTTAGATACATAAACCATTCAACAGGGGCTTTGACAGTCTACAGTTAAGCAGAAATGGATCCCTTAGGTTTAGCAGTTGGCTTAAGTGGATATTTGGGCAACTTCACTTCAGACCTTTAGTTTAAGCCTGCATATGATGAAACCAAACAAAAGCAGATTTGAGTCTTCCATTTGCTATAGCTTTGTTGTTCCCATCATCTGTGAAAATTGTCCTTTTTCTCATTGCGGTAAAGGTAATATTATTTTCTGTAAGGAGGAATTTCGAAGCCCACATGAAAATAAATGTATGGGTCATTTGAACCATCCAGTTTTCCTAAAATATTTTGCCCACTAGCTTCTTTCAGTACTCCAAAATCTTCAAAATCAAAAATAATGCCTTTCAACAATGGAATAACTGGATACTTCCACGAAAAAGAATGAAGTTGGGCCCCTACCTCACACAGTACTCAAAAGTTAATTCAAAAAAAAAAAAAAGTTAATTCAAGAACAATCACAGAACTAAATGTAAGAGGTAAAACTATAAAATTTGCAAATAATAATAATAATAATAATAAGTGTCAATCTTTGTGATGTTGGGTTAGCAGTAATTTTTTTTTGATAAAAGCACAAGCAAAGTGTGCCCAAGATTGCGAATCCGAGAAACCACCAAGGAGCTGACACCGATGCAAGCACACGAGGGTTTATTTACAAGCTCGAGCTTGGGTCCAAGTATACCCGACACAGCGGAGCAGGGACTTGTACCCCAAAGTGGGTTACAGCTGTTTTTTTTATAGGCTGGTCTAGGGGATTTTCAGAAGGGGTGGAGGAATTTCTCAAGTTCTGTTTACATTCTGATGTGGGGCTTTCAAGAGCACTGAGCTCTGTTCTCTTTCTAATATGGGACTTTCTACCAGGGGTGTGGGCTCTGTTGTCTTCTGATATGGGATTCCCTGCCGAAGACATTGAGGACATTCTGCAGTTTTTCCCGTAAAGTTCAGCTCTTATTCACAGGGGCCTAAGACGGCTGTACTTGTGCTAATGCTAAACTTTAGGTGGGATGGCCTTAATTTTTCTCGGCCTCCACACAAAGTAATAAATAAATTGGACTTCACAAAAATTAAAGTCTTGTGTGCTACAGATGATACCACCAAAAAAAATGAAAAGATAGTCCACAGAATGGGAGGAAATATATGCAAATCCTATATTTGATAGGAACTTGTACCCAGAATATAAAGAACTCGTATAATTAAATAATTTTTTAAAAGTTTTAAAATTAGCAAAAAATGTGAATAAACATTTCTCCAAGAATATATACATATGTTCAGTAAGTACATGAAAAAGCACTCAACATCATTTATCATTAGGGAAATTCAAATCAAAATCACAATGGGCTGCCACTTCATACCCACTAAGATGACTGTCATCAATTAGAACCCAGCAGTCCCACTCTTAGGTAGATACCAAGAGAATTGAAGACATGATCATGTAAACATCTGCACCCCAATGTTCATAGTAGCACTATTTATAATAGCCAAAAAGCAGAAACAACTCAAACGTCCATTAATTGATCGTGGATTTTTAAAATGTGGTTTTGTCCACATATCTGTATGATGAAGCATTATTCAACCATGAAAAGGAGTAAAGTACTAATGATACATATTTCAATAGAAACGAACCTTAAAAACTTTTACTCTGCTAACTGAAAGAAACCACATACAAGGCAAGATATTCTTTAGTTCTGTTTATCTGAAATGTCACAATAGGCAGATCTAGAGAGGCAGAAATTAGATTCATGGTTGCCTGAGGCTAGAGATAGGGAATGGGTGGGGAGGGACTGCTAAATGGTCAAGAATTATTTTGTGTGGGTGGTGATGATAATGTTCTAGAAGTGGAGGCAAAAATTGCACAATCTTGTGAGTTTACTAAAAACCATTGAATTGTACACTTTAAATAGGTAAATTGTATGGTATGTGAGTTAACCTATCAATAAGAGGTTAAAAAAAATAATTCCTTTAAGTTAGGGTGTTTTTTCTGTTTAAAAAATATGGGGAGCAGGGAACATTTTAGTATTGCAAAGAGTGACTCAGATGTCTGATACTTTCTGGTGACCAATGGGCTAGAAGCAGGACTCTCAGTGTTGCTGGGCCTGATTAAAGAAACCCCTGGGAAGGCCCACTTCAAAAGAACAGCACCCTGAGGGAACAGAGGTGACCAGGAGAAAGCCATAAGGTGCTGACATCTGAGGAAGATGAGAAGAGGTCCTCCTGATGAACAAAGGTCTAGAAATTAACCTTATCTGCTTAATAACCTTGCCATTAACTTCGTCTGGGATTATGTTTTGTGTACTCAGGCTTCAGTGAAAAAGACTCCTTAGGTTCAGTTAAGCTCAAACATAGGCGAGACACAGTGTCCCAAGCACTGGATATGAAGATGTATGGCATGCTCTGCCTCCACAGCTCTTATGGTCTTATGTCTTATCCATAATGAAAACAGAAATAAGGCAAAAATAGAAAATTAAAGTGAGTTAGTTTTCATGTCAGGTGACTAAGTAGCAAAAAAGGACAACATCTGGTATATGGTACATATAAAATGGACTGTAGGTTTTAAGAGATTACAGTCTAGGGACGCCTAGGTGGCTCAGTGGTTGAGCATCTGCCTTCAGTTCAGGTTGTGAGCCTAGGGTCCTGGGATCGAGTTCCACATCAGGCTCACAGCAGGGAACCTGCTTCTCCTGCCTCTCTCTCTCTCTCTCTCTCTCTCTCTCTCTCTCTCTCTCTCTCTGTCTCTCATGGATAAATAAATCTTTTAAAAAAAAGTCTCAGTCTACACATGTTGCATTGGATGGGGTGTTTACATTTTTTAAGAATGTAGAATGTAGGGAAAAATTGTAAGGGACTACTGGTTTTCAGCAGGGCATGAAGGGGAAACAAACTTTTTCTGCATATACTTGATCAGAGAATGGTAAGGAAGGTTACTTCAGTTTGTCCGTTGGACAGATAGTAACACCAGTATTTCTGTCAAACATTGTGCTAGATCCTAGAGGAAGTCCTTTTACCTTGGAAGAAAGAATACCAGCTCCAGTAACAAACTAAAATAGCTGCTTAATTTTGCCTCAGAGTGAGAGGGCAGAAATAGATGTCCATGCTTGGCCTTTGCTCTATCAGGAACAGTCACGTGGATTGACACAGGAAGGTAGGCATGTAAGTAGTCCATGGACATAGTTCCTTCAAGTAACTACGTGGAAAGAATAGGTAGGTGATGAGTAAACGAATTATACCATCTGGCATCCTAAGGAGTCCACTGTACAAGTGTAGGGAAAATTAAATTAGAAAAAAATCCTGTTAAATTCCTTGACAGGGAAGGAAGGGCTTACATTCAATGACAGAGCTTCAATAATTTTCTTTTTCAATCCTATAGCAGACATCAACTTGGATATATCAAAGCCTTTGAAAGCAAACCTGAGCTTTACCAAGTTGGATCAGATAAACAATTTATTAAAGAGGATAAGAAGTACACACAGCAAAGAGACTTCAGCCCCATTGGACACCATGCTGAATAAGGATGAGTTTCCAACCTCAAAATGTTTCTGTGGAAAGTTGTCTAAACCTAAAGTTCATGGTGATGGAGCACAAAAGATTCCATTTCAAGAAAACATGTGGAGAACTGTTTCTTGCTTTCAAAAAATTTCTGTCCATACCACTCAGATAGTGGTCTCCATGGAAACTGTTCCCCATCCTGATAAACCATGCCTGTTAGCATCTTTATCAAACCTCAGTGGAAGCCTTAATGTCAAAACAGCACAAAAAGTACCTGGTAAGTCACAGAAAGGGGGAGAGGGAGATGATACATGATTTGTTAACATCTGAAAATATGTAATTTTAAAGATTCATATTATGTAGAGGTTAAAAGTTTTAAGGACCATTACAGATGGGGACATTTCTGGTTTGTGACCTTATTTGAAGAGAATTCTATAACAAATCCTTTGAACCTAAATATTTTAACACCGTAAATTAAAGTGTTTGTATCCATTTCTTCAGGCATGTTCCTACAAATGTCTGTAAAATTGTCCACTTCTAAATTCCTTTTTACCTGAAATAACTGTAGTGGAACCGTGGAGTATCAAGTTTTGTGAACCCTTAGAGCAGTGGATCTCAAAGCATGGTCTCAGAACCTTGCCTAGAACAGCATTAGCATCACCTAGGAACTTATTAGAAATGCCACATTTCAGACCCTGCCCCTGACCTACTGAATTAAAAAGCTCTGGACATGGGGCCCAGAAATCTGTGTTCCCAAAGCTCTATAGGTGATTCTGACGCACTATATTAAGTCACTGGTAACAATTTATTAAAAAGAAAGAAATTGTTCTGGTGGCAGGTGTGCTTACACAAAGTGTAGCAACTTTGTTCAACTTTGGAAGGACAATGCCATTGATCATGCCAACAGTACCTGGCAGAGAAAGGCTATGCTTCAGTACCCAGCCTAGCAAAGAGTGGTGTGGACCCTGCAAACTGGATGGCACTGATGAGGGGAGAGGTGAGAAATTAACAGGCAATGACGTCTACATTGTTCTCTTTGGTTACCATGACTAAAATGTTAGTGCTTTTTCACACTGAATCAAACAGGGTAAGCAGAAGGAATGGGAGGAGAGGAAGAGAAAAAAAAGACAAGGTACAGGTGGGAAGTAGCAGTTTTCAATCACAGAATCTGCTACTGTTGTAGTTCGGGGCACAATGCCAGAAATTTTACTTCAAAAAGTAAAAACACCAAAAAGGAAACATTTTTTCCACTTTAATTTGCAAGAAAGAATTGGGGTTAGAGGGACAGTGCAGGGGATAAAGTAAATCCTGAAACTATATGCAACTTTGTTGCTTACTAAAAAGTAGTTAAGTAGCAGCTGGAAACACACTGGAACTTAGTTCCTTATAGCCAGTTTGGGCACAGTATTTTAAGAGATAAAGGAAAAGCTTTATGGTTGAAAAGTATGAATTTTAGGCCAAAAAGTAGATTTATTTCTTTCTCACCAGAAATATTTGTGACCAAGCCAGGTAAAAGCACTTTTTTTTTTATTGTCTTAAAAGTTAGAAATGAAAAATGTAAGTTCCATGGGACATGAAAGACCATGAAACACTGGAGGCTACAATGTCTGATTTATCCACAATTGCAACCCACACAGCACTGGCCCTTTCCCATGCCTTTCCAGTGGTACCTTAATCATAGCAGGGAAAGGTTAGGATGCAAACAGAGGGAAATAATTTAAATGGATTCTACTCAATTCTAGGTCCTTTTCTGTCTTGTTTTATTCATTTGCTACTCATATTTTACCCACTCTTAATGGTGTCTGTCCTCAAAAAAACATCTCTATAATGTCATTAAAATCCTCTTGCTGAGCTCTACAAGATAGTGAACTCATTCTGCTTTTGTAATTCGGTTTTTTTCCCCCTTCACACTAGAAAAACTACATGCCCTATCCCTTTTACAATTATGCCCTTCAATCTAGTTAAACACAGAAATAGAGACTATAGCTCCTACAAAGACATACTTTATAGAAGTCTAATATGTAGTGTCCAACAGACGTTCTCAAGTAGTTACTTGTGTCAATCAAATCAAATCAAATTGAAATGAGCTATTTAACAGGAACAATTTTATTATGAGAACATAATGAACGCCAACTCTGTTTTCTCTACATTTCTCCTTAATATGGTGGCATGCTCAAACAGTTTAAGAAGATAACGAAGTTAGCGAAATAATAATTATAATTAAGTAAAATGAGATTGTGTTAAATTCAAGTTATTACTGATGGCTGATTTCTGGGAAATTATAGTTGAGAGATTATTACCTACTTTTCAAAAACTGACTTTTATCTATGCAAAACTTTTTTAAAGTAGACATAATTTTTAAACTTCGGACATTAATTTCATTATATAGTTGAGTATCTTAAAAAGTCATGCTTTGCAACCTGAATGAATACACTCAAATATATATGCAAGGTACATTTTTGATGGGTGGTAAAAAGTATCCCTCACCGCCCCCCCCCCAAAAAAAACCTCCCACCAGTAGTTATATTTCTTTTTGTATTCTGCAAGTGACATCACTCTGCATTAAACTAAATTTTTTTGTGGTATATCTTTGAGCTCAACAGAGTTAATGTCAGATTTTTACAGTTTGAACCTAATACAGAAATACTTAACTGTGTCTTTGATTTTACAGTTTATATAACTATTGTGACCATCTGCAGCAGCTGCACTTTTCAAATTATTTGCT
This sequence comes from Nyctereutes procyonoides, assembly GCF_905146905.1. NCBI lineage: Eukaryota > Metazoa > Chordata > Mammalia > Carnivora > Canidae > Nyctereutes > Nyctereutes procyonoides. Next base: position 14,487,246 of record NW_026575137.1, read on the forward strand.
GAACCAAATTGAGCACAGTGACAAAAGTAGTCATCTCAGATATACTCTTAAACAGAGAAAGGAAAAGGAGCATTGCCTTCGTACAGTATAGCCATCTGTTGTACAGATGTTATTGTATAGAATGACTTAAGATAAAATAATTGTAGAAAAATTTCATTAAAACCTCAACAATTTGCACTTGTTTATGCGAATCTGCATAACTCCCCAATGAGACAACACACTTGGGGTTTCTTCGGTTCTCACTCACTTTCTCTTTGATCCTTTTTGATGTGCTGATTTTAATAAACACAGTCAAAAATATCATGGAAAAAACTACAAAGGAACAATTATAGCAGCGAAACTACTCTAATCCCTAGCTTACGCAAGCTATTTTTAGTGAAATATTTTTTTTAACACTCTTTATGTGACAATGTTACATAAACAGGGTAAAAACAGTCCTTTCCAGATGAGTTTTAATTTAGGAGCTGAAATAGATTTGTAATGCCAGAAGAATCTTACGTTCTAAGTAATATTTAGAGAAACACAAGGGGGGAATGTGTTGTAGGCATGTTTCCTCACTTCTGCAAGGTACGAAAAATATTTGAGTTCGTCTAATAATTGTGTTTTTTTTTATCATCTCAACTGTCAGAAGCTTACGGGAAGAGTATGGGAAAGAGAATAATAAAAGCAGGAAGGGGAAAAGTTAATCTTCTTCCTGAGACATTGACAATACATTTAAATCTAGGACATTTTCATATTCATTTACTGTTCTTTTACAACAAAACCTATACAAAGTATTCACCGAAATGTTTTCTCAATTTGAAATGAAATGGTTAAATATTTTTAACTTAAAAAAAGAAAGCCGCAAGTTCTTCTTAGCTTTCTGTACTGTCTTGTGACCCTAAACTATGAGTTTCAAAGGACTTGATTTTTTCCTAGTTCTACTCTGCAGATGCTAGTGTAACAGTGACTTATAATAACCTAATTTGTATTTCTGCTGGAATACTTTATGTTCTCCCATATGTCTTTGGTAAAATGGCTCTAAAGTTCTGACTTCAGTAGATGTAATGCTTAGGATTTTTTTTTTCAGTTGGTATATAATATTGAAAAAAACCCAAATGAATCGCATTTAGAGATTGTATCTTATTTTCTGAAACATTTTAAGGCTGGTAGTGTTTCTTTGCTATCTATTAAATCCATCCCATTCTCTAGTATGTTCTTTTTAAAAACAACCCCCTTCCCTCTACCTACACATATAACACAATCTTTTTTGCCATTTGAAGTATGTCCTTTTGGAGAAACCATAAGTATATAGCTATAAATTGTGAACACAGTGTAGCACTTTACACAGGCAGGGTGGGGAGTGAGCTGCAGACTTTAGCTCCCCTTGTCAAGAGTAAATTATGTCTCTATTAGGGCGTCACTCCTTGGATTTTGGCAAATGAGGGTACACGATTCAGGCTGCAAAATGGCTGTACTTTAGGCTGCCTTGCTTTTGCTCAGGGACACTTAGATTAGCAACCTCCACGATAAGGAGAAGGGAAATAGGATATGAACAAGTTCAGTCGCACAGAAGGTTGGGGGCAGAGTCTAAGTGAGGCCATCTTGGCTCGCGTTTTAGTCAGAATTGGGGAAAAGTTGCAAGTATCCCTTATCCACAGGCATTTATGAGACTTGCCATCTGAGGCAGAAAACAATGAGTTGAACTCCTTCTTGTCAAAGGGCTGCTACTTAAATAACTTTCACTACCCCAGCCTCTGTCATCCAGATGCACTTATGTTTGCTTATAAACAAAAGTAGAGAGAAAAAAAAGTGTAACCACATTATTTTTCACATATACAAATACCTCTTCTTGTGTTCACGGAATTTGAGACCAATAAACCATTAAGAACCTCAAGTTCCTTTTCATGTACTGAAAAGTGAAACCCAGTCATTAATTGATACAAAGTGGAGTTCCAGCTTCTCATACCAGAGTCAACTGGATCTCCTGAGGAAAATCTCTTAAGGCGTTGTCATAGTTGTTGGATGCTGCAGAAATGCAAGTAAGCCTAAGGGGAAATCAAACATTAAATTAGATATGACTACCTAAAATAATATGTTGCAATAGTGAGCTATTTACAACACCCCAAAGACTTTTGTTTCTTTTAGAAAGAAACCACTCCTCTTTCCAGTGCCTGAACAATAGGAAATGAATTCTTTGACAGTGAAAACCAGAGGACAGACCTAACTTTCAGGCCGCCATTGAGGATTGAAGTGGGAGTAAAGCATGTAGACAGCTATACAAATCACTGACACACCTTAATGAATATTGGGTGTGGGCATCAGGGTCCTGTCAGTTTTGACACTGTGTCCCAAGTAGCTTAAACCCAACACTCAAGGAAAGGTGGAGACCTCATTGGGTCTGTAACATCTGGGATTTTATTTGTCATTTTGGCATACCCCGCAAGCGCAAAAGAAAGAGTAAAAGGGGATTATCTTGACAATGAAATGAGTTACTGAATCTTGTGATAATGAAAAGCAGAAGAATTCTAATGCCTTTCTATGGTCCCTGAGGTAGAGGTGCGTTTATAGTTTTACAGAAGTAAAACGTAGACAGGCAGAACAGATGGCCTAGAGTCCGTGAAACATGACACCCCTCACCTCAGAACTGAGTACCACTATTAATCCTGGTCAGATTCCCTCTTATTACTTTATAACAAGGTTCAAAGTTGCTACTGATGAACTGGCATGTACCTCTTGTTTTACTCTTAAAGTATCTATAGATTACGATTTTTTTCAACAGTGATATTTTTCTGTATATCCTGATGGACTTTTGAGACATTCAAAAGAAGTAGAATAGAAAGTTCTAAAGATTAAATGGGAAATAAGTAGAAAAAGTAAAATTACCATGATTTTTTTCAAAATAATGTTTCATATTATTTCTCTAATACAGTGGGAAATAAAAACCATAAATGTATAAGATGCTTTCTGGGGAGTAATTCTCTTGTCCTCTTAGAAATCACATGCAGTGGAGAAGAAATCCCACCATACAAATTTTATTCTCCTTTTTGTAATTGTTACATACAATAATATTAGATTAGCTGGAATTTTGGGTAATAGTAAGCAATACCAATACTATTATCTTAGATCTTTTTTCACACCCTTAGAAAGAGAGGTAACAAATTAAGAATGTTTGATGTCTTTAAAAAAAAAAAGAAACACTGGGAGATAAATGTTGTTCAGACATGTTTATACAGTTACTTACTCTTTTGTTTAACCAAATTATATTAATGCAGTCTTCCATATCTTTCATTTGGGATACTTAAATTTTTGTTTTAAAAGGTGTGTGCATCTTTTTAAATGTCTGTTAGGCAATTATTGTTCTTCATATACGTTTTTTGTTTTAGTGCTATTATGTTACTATAGCTGCTTTGGATTCCAGTGGGAAATTTTTAAAATACATAGGATATTAACTTTAGAAATTAAGAAGATAACCCCTGGGTTGAATTTCTAATGTCTTAAAAGTCACCTAATAAGCAGCTAACTTAGGATGTCGAGCACTATCATGTGCTCTGGTGTAGTGAACATGATGTACCTGCCCAGCCTTTCGTAGAGGGAGATGATCTCATCTCAGAGAGATAACCATCTCTGACTTTTTCTTCTGATTCATCATCGACCTGAACTCCATTTGAACCTTGTTAGACAAAAAACAAGCAGAATTCCTGGCCCAAACTATAAAATATAATTAAGCCCTTTTGAAATGATGTGTAAAAGAACATTGCTGTACCCCCACTTATAACCACTACCACCACCACAACCAATAAAGTTAAATCAAGCACTGCCTGTAATGGATTAAAATAATAAATGTTCCTGGATTTCAGTGTTTGAAGTACTTGAAGAAAACAGGCTCCCAGCAGCCTGGGTAGCTAAATGCAGGAGAGACATTTATTAATGACGAGTTCAAGGATTTGGCCTGTTTAAGATCATTACTTTCTGTTTACCGTGTGTTATACATCTTTTATATTTTTACACAGCCCACATGTGTCCACATGCAATAACGAAAGCTTTTTTTCCAACAAAAGAATTGTTAATTGTGTAAATACGGTTCTCTTGGGGAATGTGAAGTCTTCATAGGACTCTGCTCCCCGCTAATGAGAAATCCAGTACAATTATAGTCTTCCAAGTATATCCACCTTCAATCTTGTATCTAGCTAACTTGGTCTATTTCTTCCTATTGTTTTTAGTTACCAAACTGTGTACTTAATCTAGACTACTAGAAACTGTTGGCCTTAGGTTAGATATTTTAGAATCATGTCCCGTTGCAGTGAATTTTGTATATCTTAAGTTCTGTAAAAAAAGAAATGCTTTTTATTTCTTCTCCTACTTTTAACAAAGGCATGATAAAGAATGATTTCTCTAGTTTTAGATACATTTGGGAAGGGGAAAGGGCAACTGATAAAAATTTCCTATATATACCTATTTAAAACAATGTTCCATGGATGGGAGGAAAATGGGCCTTTGAGACAACAAAAATGCAATCAGTTGACATAAAGATACCTTACTGCAAAGTGCCATAAGAGAAGAAAGTTTCCAGCCCTGATAATTAAGTAGTGGAGATCTTAATAGCTTCTCTGCATCTTAATGGTAGCACCTTACAGGTTAGTATTAGATGCAATGGACAAGAATTATTGTAGCCTTCGGTGCTGGGACTGTGGATAAAGAGAAGATCAGGAATAAATCTTTCTCCCCCACTCTACCAAATTTGTGGCAGCATTTAGTTTTGTCTGTGGTCACAGCAAATTGCCCTCTCATCCACATAAGTCATGAGTAGGCTATTTGCTAGGAAAGTTTCTGGCAAAGCAACCTCGTCAGTGATGAGTGACTGAGGACACATCTGAGATGTTCTTTTACTCTCTGGCTGGGCCTCTGGACCTGTAGGCTATGTTGGCATAACATACCGAGGCCATGCAAGACAGCTGGAGACAGGAAAAACCATTTATCCACAACCCAGTTGCCAGTTGGAAAAGTGAAATTACTAAGAGCGAACTAATAGCAATAGTTTTTATAGAGCAACCTGGTGCTGAAAGTAGGCAGACAGAATCTGAGCCCTAGCCCTGCTACTTACTGGCCTTCGATTATGGTAAAAGTTACAACACAGCTCATTTCCAAAATGAAGGCAAAAATACCTAATTCACAGGCCTGTTGAAAGGATTGGGTGAGATAATGTACTCAGGATACCCTACATATTCTGGCACAAATTTATTAAATTCCTCAATAAATAATGGGGTTTTTTTTTGTATCTTCCTCCTCATCCCTCTCCCAGCACCACATGACTGCCCAAATCATTGATCATTAAATTGTTGAAATCAGAGTTATCGTAAAGATCATCCTTTTCTTTACCAAGAATCCTTTTTTAAATCTTTTTCTCGGGATCCCTGGGTGGCGCAGCAGTTTAGCGCCTGCCTTTGGCCCAGGGCACGATCCTGGAGACCTGGGATCGAATCCCACGTCGGGCTCCCGGTGCATGGAGCCTGCTTCTCCCTCTGCCTGTGTCTCTGCCTCTCTCTCTCTCTCTCTCTCTGTGACTATCATAAATAAATAAAAAATTTAAAAAAAATAAATAAATCTTTTTCTCTCATAGATCTTATGATCCAAACACATGGCATTTAGGATGGGATAGCTGACATAACTACACCAACTCTATATGACTATAACCAAAAAGAAAAGTTTAGTGCGCCTCCAAGCCTGTTTCAGATAGATTCATGATTTCTTTTGGGCTCCTTGAAATATTGAAAATACCTCATGAACCACCATTACTATGTGGAATTCCTTCAAGGTCAAAGAACCCTGGGTTGAGGCCCACTGAGCTAATTCTAACTCCCCCCACCCCACCTTCCCCAGCACACCCTACCCTTGAGTTAAGGGTGAAAGATAAAGTGATTTGCCCAGGGATATTCTGAGATGGAGTGAGGACTATAACACATCTCCTGGTCTGTTATACCAGTCTCGAAACACCTGGAATATACAGATCAAGACCAATTTCTAAGCCATTGTAGTAAATTATTAGGCAAGTCATTTTGCTTTCAACACTTTTTAAGTTTATACCAATTCTTCCATCCATGTAACTTTCTTTAAAAATTGATTCACAGTGGTTTCCTCGTGTAATTAACTAGCTACTGTATTCCTCTAAGAAATTTTTGAAGTATGTATTTACTGTTGTTCTTTCCTCTCTAAGAAGATTGCCATACACTTTCCAATAGCAGACAGATCTGCCAGTCTGCTTTAAAAAAAAAAAAAAAGCCACATGGACCAATCAAGTTTTATTTTTCTAATAAACTGACAACTGTGAAAACAGCATGGTGACAGGTTGGAGAGGAAGAAAGAGGCAAAGCTTATCCTCCGTTACCCTTTGGTATTTTTAGTTTAGTTTTTCTAGAATCTGAGAGTTCTAAAACGTTTCTCAAAAAGTACCTCTCCCAGACAGAGGCCAAGTAAAAATAGCCAACTCAGTAGACATTTTCATCTTTGATGATTAATTCTCCCTTTATGTGAAAGAAAAAAAGTCCTATTCCTGTTACTTGTTATTATATTATGGCCAGAAGAAGAGGTGTGGGTTGGGAGGTGGGGGGAGGGGATCGCTTTTACTCACTAGTGAGAACTAGGTGAGAGTACGTGGGGATTGGAAATCCCATCCATGAGAAATCATCAGATACATGTTGGGATACAATTAGCAAGGGGACCATCCAGTTGGGCTCTCATTTTGACAGCTAGACTTTTTTTAAAAAGTAAATTTGTTCAAAAGCACCAGCATCCCTTTCAACATAAGCATCAATATCCATGTAGTTCTCTGACAGCTTTTTTGTGTTCTGTTCCATATTATTAACCTTATACTATATTTTAGTGTACTATACTAATAGGTACAAATATATAGGCATGTTATAAAATGGAATGTAATTAAATACTATCTGATCAACTTACGTATTCTGATCAAGATCAGGGGAGGAAAAAGGTTGGTTTGTTTTTCCCATTGTTAAAATACTCAAATGCCATTTTTTTTTATGAACTTTAACATAATTAGTTAGAGGAACTACAAATGAGAATAGTTCTAATTATTTCTTTATGAACTATACTTATAAAATTTTTTTCAGGTTATTTATGGTCATCTTTTTATGGATCATCTCTTCATAGATCTTTATTAAAAATTTTTTTCTGGGCACCTGGGTGGCTCAGGTGGTTAAGCGTCTGCCTTTGGCTCAGGTCATGATCCCAGGGTCCTGGGATCAAGCCCTGCATCATCTCCCTGCTCAGAAGGGAGTCTGCTTCTCCCTCTCCCTCTGCCCATCCCCCTACCACCTTGTTCATGCTTGCTCTGTCACTCTCTCAAATAAATAAATAAAATCTTTAAAAAGTAAATTTGATGATTAATTCTCCCTTTATGTGAAAGAAAAAAAGTCCTATTCCTGTTACTTGTTATTTTTAAAATAAATCTTTAAAAAAAATCTTTAAAAAAATTTATTTTTCTTCCTCACTTTTTGAGGCACCCTGATGCTTCACTGTTATGCAAATTGACCTGGAGATGTATCTGACCCAATCTTGATGATTTTCTAGTAGCCTTAGATTATTTCCAGCTGTATAAAAAAATACCTGGATGTGTTTTGCTAGCACATGTCATCACTGAGTGCTCTTTCTCATGACATACAGAAGCACTGATTCATTTTGCACAGTCAGCATGTAGAGAATAGGAGCCTTACTTACCAAGTGTCTAGTGGAGACTGAGCTGGCAGCATTTTGTAAACATTCTCTAAAACAAGTGGTTTGCATTTATTAGTCTCCTGAAGGAGTATTCTAAAGGTCATGGAACTACTTGTTCCTTGAACTAAATTTTTATACTCAATGAAAAGTATGTCAGTATGCAAACCAAGCAAGGTGATTTCTGTTTATCATTCCAATTGTTTCTGAAATTACTTCTCAATATTGTGACACCTCATTTAGTTTAATTAAATATCTGCCATTAGTTTGCTAGGGCTGAAATTAAAAATATAAACACATACTTTTGAAAGACACCAATGGAAAAATCAGGCAAAAAAGCATTCTGTTAAATGGAAGGGAGTAGAAGAGGTTCTGTACTCGGTTAAAATGACCTGATCACACAATTGCTAAATGCAGTGTGGGGTCCTGGATTGGATCCTAGAACAGGAAAGAGACATGAGGGGAGTGATGTGAAATTCAAATAAAGTATATAAATTAGTTAGTAGTACTACAGTTGATTTACTGGCTTTTGAGAATCATGCTATAGTTCACATAAGTTAACTTTAAGGGAAGCTGACTGAAGGATATCAACTTTGCTCTAAAAGACTAAAATTGTTTCAAAGTTAAAAGATTTAAAAAACGACCCGGTAAGTGTTTGAGTAACTCTGGTAATATTCACGCTTTGAAAGTTTAAGTGACCATTTAAAATCTTACACTTCCATGGCATATGCCTTTATTTTTTTTCATCTTCCCATATTATTTTTTGGAAATTTAACGGGGAAATTAACAGTTCAGAAAATGTAAAGGATAGCACATCAAACACCTATACATTCACCAGCTAGAACAAATGTAAACATATTGTCATATTTGCAGTATGTGCACAGAGGTAAAATACCATGAAATCGTTCAACCTTTTCCAGTGCTAAGAAGATAGCTCCTTCTAGTTCTTAAATTCGGTCATTTTATCCAACAGTGCTTATAGTCCACTAGGAAGGAGACTCACACATTCCTTAATTCACTTTCTGTTGCCATTTATACCAGATTTGAAATGTAAAAGTGTCCAGTTTACATGAACTGTGATTATTCTCTGTGGCCCTGGGTTTATTATGTGTGTGGTGATACATAAAATAAGATTCATTTTATCCCAAGGAAGGTATTTAGCATGTTATCTGATTTAAAAAAAAATGAACAAACAAAAAAAAGGGGATGATGTCCTCATAGACTGGCTTCTCACAGAGTGAAAGAAAGGGAAAAGGAAAATTAATAGCCCTGTCATGAGTCCCAGGGATTATTTTCATATTTTGTGGTAAAAGTGTGAAGTTTGGTTTACCATTTCTAAATGACCCTTTGTGAAATTCATCACCACTCTTTATTATTAAGCAATCATCATAATCCCTTATTACTGGTTATTTGCACCCACCAAGATTAAAACCACTTAAACTAACATGTTTTTCTATTATTGTGTTGTAGCTTTTTAAAAATGTAGCAGGAAATGTCCAAAAGGAAACAGACTCTATTTTAAACTTAAAGCTGGTATTTGTGGGTGAACCTGGTGGCACAGACGACCTGAACCTCTTATCGAGGAGCAAAGCCACCGTCAACTGGTATATGTAGTCAGGGTAGTGCAGCAAATGGGCACGTGGGGATGAGTTAAATCAGTTGCATAAGCCTTAAAAGTGAACCACACCTCACTTCCTTTTAAGTGTATGGCACAAAAGAACAGAGAAGGGGACAGAAGGGACCAAATAGGGCACATTTATGTCTACAGGTGTTTTTTTTTTCTTTTTCATTCATTTATTCATTCATTCATTCATGAGAGACACAGAGAGAGAGGCAGAGACATAGGCAGAGGGAGAAACAGACTCCCTGCGGGGAGCTCGATGCAGGACTCGATCCCAGGACTCTGGGATCACAACCTGAGCCAAAGGCAGTTGCTCAACCACTGAGCTACCCAGGCATCCCAGTCATGTGTTTTCTTAATGCTTTTAGACAGTGCCTGTTCTGTGTCCTTACTGCCAACATGAGCATCTTAAATTCTCTATGTGTTTATACAAGTCCATGATCAATGCTGGTCGACCTGAAATAGAAGCAAGTCCAAACTGTAAAAGGATTACAAAGGTTTAAGAAGAGAGTGAGGAGTAGACTGTTAGGGAAAAGAAAAGAAAAAAAATGAAGACAATGTACATATATGTACACAAATACTTATTAGAAAGAATTAACAGCACAAAAGAGAATACAAAGCAAAAAAAAAACAGATTTGTTTGATATTAGGGAAGTGTCCATGTTTTTTAAGAGTTCACTTGCTTAACAGATTCCATATTACACATGTTGGTTGTTTTTTCCCCTCTAGTACTTCATGAGATCTCGGAACATGAGGCTGATAAACTGCCAAGGAAAAATCTGACATGAGAGAAAATTGTAAATTATTTATTTTACCTTTGTAACCCAGTGTATATATATAGCAGATGACCAATAAACATTGGTTGAATAATAAATGCATTCACGTGTAAATATCAAGGTAGAGGTGATCCCAGATATCCAGAAGCCTTTCAGATAGAAACATGGGAGTAGCACTTAGCATGTTAAGAAATGAAGCATGATTATGAATACTGTTATAATAAATTGTCCTTAAAGCCATGAGGTAGAGAAATTCACTGGAATAAGAGATTGGACATGAGGGAAAAGAATAGAAACTGTGGGTTACCCTTGGCAATCCCTTTACTTGGAGACTGTATATCGGTTGGTATGCTTTAGCTTATACATGACAGAAAATCGGACCTAAGCTGATTTAAGCAGTCTCATGTAGGTGAAAAGCTTGGAACCAGTGGTGTCCTTGGACATGGTGGAATCCATTACATCTCCCTTCTGTGTTACACAGCTTCAGCCTCACACCCCACATGGTGGCTGCCAGCAGCTGCAGCACCTTCATTTCCTTAACTTCAAAGCAGAGAGCAAGAAGAAAGGTCACTTTCCCAAAAGTATTACTGCACTTGATTGGTTTTCATTGACTCTCATGCTCATCCCTAAGGCAAATCAAACTCCAGAGAGTATCAAACATGAAAATCAAAAAGTCTGGCAAGTTTCCAGCCCTGCTAGCCTACTTTCTGGCAAAGCAGTCCTTAGATTCACTTAGTGTTGAAATAAAGCTATGGCTGTAGCAGTGCCTGCTTCAGCTGTAAGATCTCTGTATCTCAGGTACAGTGTGCCTCTTCCCGTCCTCCTCACAGTTTACCTGAGTCTGGCTGGCTTTCTGATTCTTGTTGCCGGTTCCCAAGTGTTGACCTGATCATTGGCTTCCTGCTTATGGACCATTTTCCTGAGGTTACAGTCCCTACCTTTATCTTTATTCTCCTAAGAATTCTAGGTATCCCATTCTCTCTACCCAAGCAAAAAAGAATAGGATTTGTATGATAACAGTGAAGTGTTCATGTGTTTACAGATGTATGTAGTAACACAAAAGCCATCAATATTCCTATATTTGTTTGTAATGATTCAAGTTTAGATTTTTTTCATATCTTTCCTTACCCCAGACAGTAAATACTAATTGTATAACTTTGGAGAATTAAGAAAAGCTTTCCATCAACCCTACTTAAGTTCTACTTTGTGAAAAGAGAAGCACTTTCTGAGGAATATATGTAAGATATAAGTATGTAAATTTTGTCATTCTAATACTAATTTTTAAGTAAAACCTCAGAAACTAACTTAGTACAGTATCAGTATTATGAGTAGCTCCCACATAGTAGAAATATCTAGTAAGATCCAAGTTCTGTATGTATTAGGCTACTACTATAAAGATGTTATCATATGCTTACAAACATCTTTGTATAAATGAAAGCTGTTATAGAGTAAGAAAGGTAATCTTCATCTGTATGCTCCAGACAAAATGTTGTCAAGCCCATTCTTAACAAGACTTCTGCAGATAAATATAAGCCCTTTTCTTTTCTTTGATAATTACCTTTGCTCCCATGAAGTTGTCCTTTATGTCTGTCTTCGTTCTTCTGCTTTAATTTTCACCACTTCAAAGTGATATTTTAGGGATGATTAGAAATCAGCACATTAGAGGGAGCATTCGGCAGGTTTCTCACTGTCATAGGGAGAGGTATAAATAAAGAAAGGCAGAAGGCTAGAAACCACTCTGTGGTACTGTATTAGAACTAGAAGTATCAGTGAATTCATGATTTTTAATATATGGTCTGATCGATAGGTACAGAAATACAAATGTGTGTGTATAAACATGGGTGGTATATATACATAGACTTCTTTCTTAACCCTCTCTGCTGAGACAGCCTAGAAGCAGTGACACCCTAGTAGCAATGAGCATACCCACTGCTCAGATTTTGTTTTCGAGGTACCATTCTTTAGCAAAAGAAACCCAGGCTCTTTGGAGAAATGGCTGATGCCATAGATGAGATGGGAAGAATACAAGATAAGCCTAAAACATCTTTGATGGCCAGAAAGTAAAGAAGTTCTCCAAAAATGATGGTGGTATATCAAAAGGACACAGGACCCAACTTGAAGGGATTCTCAGTTCCCAGAGTTGGTTCAATTGAAGCAACAAAGTAAATGATAGATTATAACCCATAAAATAAAATAAGTACCTGTGAGTCCATAGTAATACAAATACATAATTGAACTAATAGATGGGGTAGAAAGGACAGTCCATTTTACCACAGAATGCTAGTTAAGTGTAGGATAGTAAGAACACTGGGAAAAAACATTGTCACATACCACAGTAATAATTGAAGGCAAGAACCATAGATGGATGCTGAAACATTTGTGGGTAAAAGTTTAGTATGAAAAAGGATAGATACTTGCATGATCTTCATATATCTCCCCCCACAAGATATTTTTATTTTCATATGAAAAAATAGCAATTTTACAGTGGCAAAAGACACCATTTTAGCCATGTGATCAGAGTTAATATTGCCAGTTGTAAAACATCAATATCACAGACCCTATATGATACACTGAGAAGAGCATCAGTTTTCTGGGATTCTTGCCAAAAATGTATAACTTCATTCTAATGAGAAAACATCAGATAAACTCAAATTGAGAGACATCCTGGAAAATAATTGGCCTGGACTATTCAAGAGCATCAAGGTCACTAAACACAAAGCTAGAGGATCTGTCACAGATTAAAGGAGACTAAGGAGACCTGACAGCTAAGTTCAGTAGGGATCCTAGTTTGGATCCTGGACCATAAAAAGGACATTATTGGGGGGGGGCAAAATTTACATAAGATCTGTAGATCACTTAATAGCAGGATATCAATGTTGATTTCAGTGTTTCTGGTAGAGAGGTATATGGGAACTCTGTATATTTTTGCAACTTTTAGGTGATTCTAGCATCATTTCAAAATAGAAAGGATTTTGTGTGATTTCTTTTAGAGGAGGGGGACTTGGAATGGATGGTTTCTAAGGTCTGTTCCATCCAACCTTATTATTCTATGACAGAGTGATGCAAAATGAAGAATTAAGCAAAGATTTAAGCACTTTTCTCTTTTGTCTGTCAATTAAGAAATACGTTGACACAGATGAAAGTAGGTTCAGATTTTACACTGGCAATTCAGTTTGGTGGGATATATCCTGAAGAGCTACTGTTGTGCTCAGTACTATACTGAGTAAGATGGTCTTTGCCTCCAAGATAGTTAGTCTACTAAAGCTTGAAAATTATGTGTTCTACCCTTTCAGTCATTTAGCTTACCAAAGTCTCCCATGATTGTTTTATAATAATGGAGATGGATAGAATGATCTGGAAATTAAGTCTTGGAATAAGAGAACAAGAGCCCCCAAAGTGGGCCCCCGAGATTTTTTAAATCTGAGTGTCTGGTGAGGTAGTGATAAACATCAAATAAGCAACCTAGAAGGCCTTTGATATAAAATATTTTGTGTACAAGGAACCAAAAGAATATTCACATTAAGATTACTATCAGGTAATTGGGTAGTAGGGCAGAGTGAAGATGCATGTATTGGGAAATGTAATTCTAACATTCCCTTAATACTCATTTGCTGGATAGCTGTACTGAATCAAGCCTGTACTTTCATATAATCCCATTATAAGAAATTTCTGAATGCTAAATTGGTATGTTTCATTTAGCTGATATTTACTGTTAAGAAGTAAATATTTCAGGCAAGGTAATGCAGTTAAGTCAGGAAGTTATGACTTGAGTTCTAAACTACATTAATGAAGATGGTTTTTGATTCTTGGGTATTTGGGAGCCTGGTTCTTTTTTTTTTTTTTTTTTTAACTTTCTGTGGTATTATTTTTTTCTTTAAGTGAGAAAGAAAGTTGTGAATCAAGAAAGTTGTGTAAATGAAATGGAAATCTTAGTACCATAATATGGTTGAAAGAATTTATGAAACTGGTTCCTACTGTCCTAATTATTAACAAAAGTCTTAGCCCCAGCTTACATGAGTGCAGTGTCTTCCATGGAAGATTACAAGTTATGTATCTTATTTCTGCAGTAGGAGCATACAACCTGTATGAAGTTTTCAAGTCTCCACAGAATTGAAAAGTCAGTGTGGGTACTATACTTTGAAACGTGTATACTATGGGCCTAAGGTGTTTTTTAATCTTTCATCTCTGTTAAAGATCAAATATCATTAGAAAAATAAGCCATGGGCATTACAAACGTGGTCTAGTGAAATTCAATATTCACAATGACAATTCAGAATATGAGCTCCTTGGGGGAAAGTTAACCCACCACTCTTAACTTTGCATCCAAATATCTTCAAGTGTGCTGTTAGTTTTATAAAAAGGTTTTGATCTACACTTCTAGTTTAAGTTCAAAAGAAAACCTACATTTTAAAGTGTATTCCTTTTCTGGGTATATTTACTTTGAACTATAGCATATAGTTTTTCTCGTAAATCTAACCTGCCACTATCTGTTTTTAAGGCTCTGTAAACTTCAAGTGGTTATGATGTGTGAAGTTTGGATTAAACTACAATTTTTAGAAAACACATGTTATATATTTTGATTGTTTTGAATTTTAGCATGGGCCAGTCAAAAACTTGAGTGTCTAGCAGAGTAATACACTATACTCTGTTACTATAAGAAATCACAGAAAATTACCCTTTCCCATCATGTGGCAATAGATAAATGAAGCAGCTGTTCCTACTCTTAATGTAGTTGTTTGAAAAACTTGCACAATTTAATGAAAATGCCTCTACTCATAAAACTTAAAATGCTCACACATGGAAAAAGTCATAATGTTTTGGCAAATATTTCTTTGTTAGAAATGTGAATGAGGCCTACCTGCTTTGTAACTAGAATTCTCTGTAAGTGGCATACAACTGTGGGAGAAAGCCAACTGAAAAAGACTCTGACAAAGGATGAATTAATGCTCTTAAGAAATACAGATAATTCTTGCTCAAACATACTTTTTTGATAAGGAATAATTATAATATATATGCCCCTCTCCTTGTTCTTGTTTTTTTTTTTTTCCAGGTGTAATTCTTGGGTCATCATTTCTACTTAACATTAATGATTTTCTACTTAAAACAAGTCTCAAAGAAAGAAATCGGATTCTGATAGGACCGTGCTGTGCTAATGCTAATCTGGAAGCTAAATGGTGTAAACACAGTGGCAATCCAGGCCCAGAACAGTCCATACCAAAAATATCCATTGATTTACAAGGAGGTCTGCTACAGGTCTGTGGGGATTGGCCACATTTTTACCATAAGTCTTCAACTAGCCTTTGTTCTTTTTTTGAACTGTTTCACTAAATCTTGATATGGTGAGAAAAGAGTATTATCAGATTGATCTTTTATTAAGCCTTTTTTTTAAGATTTTATTTATTTATTCATGAGAGACACAGAGAGAGAGACAGACAGAGACAGAGACACAGGCAGAGGGAGAAGCAGGCTCCATGCAATGAGCCCGATGTGGGACTCGATCCAGGGACTCTAGGATCACGCCCTGAGCCAAAGGCAGATGCTTAACCACTGAGCCACCCAGGTGTCCCTTATTAAGCTTTTTCTTAACAGTTTTATTGAGATATGGCCACCTATCATATAATTCACCTAAATAAAGTGTACAATTCAGTGGGTTTTTTAGTATATTCATAAAGTGTCCTCATTACTACAATCCATTTTAGAACATTTTCACATACACACACACCCCTCAAAACCCTGTACCCATTAGCATTCATTACCCATTATACTCTAATCCTCTCTCTAGGTCTGGGCAACTACTAATCCATTTTCTCACCCTGCATATTTGTTCTAGACATTTCATGTAAATGGAATCATATAATCTGTGGTCTTTTGTGATTGGTGTCTTTCACCTAGCATAGTTTTTTCAAGATTCATCCATGTTGTACCAGGTGCCAATACTTTGTTCCTTTTTATGGGCCAAATAATATGCCAATGTATGGCCATACCAAATTTATCCTTTTATCAATATATAGACGTTTGGGTTCTTTCCACTTTGGGCTATTATGATTGGAGCTGCCAGGAACATTTGTATACAATCTTTTGTGCAGACATGTCTTCATTTCTCTTGGATATGTGACTAGGAGTAGAATTGCTGGGTCATTAAGCTTTTTTCTAATTATGGACTTCTCTAATTACAAAGTAGTCAACTTGTCTCAAGCACAGTGTCATCAGCAATATATAAAAACCATTTGCCAATGGCAGGTTCCATTGGCACCTGCCATTGATGATTAACGCTTGACATATAATCAGTTGTAGCCTTTTAATGCATTTGATTTATAGCCATATATGGACTATGTGAGAATATGCAACTTATTTCTTTACCGAGTTATCAAGAAATAAGGTAACCTCCTATTTGGATGGACTTGAATATATTCTTTATGTGATTTGATGTCCTCCAAGTTTGACATAAATCCAAAAATCTTGAGAAATTCACAATTACACAATATGGAAATGGCTAATTTGTTAATAATGGAGGTATATATGAAATTCTTGTTTTCATCTAAAAATTGTTTTGTCTTGACTTTTCACCAGTTTTCTTACTGACATGGAGCTAGATGTGGAAGGATTCATAACTGCTTTGTATTGCTTAGGGGATGTTCACCATCTATCAGAAACCTTCATGTGATTTCATGTTATTTTATCAACAATATAAACTGTATTACCATTTTCCCAAGACAGCAAAGCAACTCCTCATTAAAATCAATATTAAGACAAAAACATAGTATATCATCTCTGTGTTATAAAGTTGCTGTCTCTTGACAATTTAAAGCCTAGAGTAGGGATCCCTGGGTGGCGCAGCGGTTTGGCGCCTGCCTTTGGCTCAGGGCGCGATCCTGGAGACCCTGGATCGAATCCCATGTCAGGCTCCCAGTGCATGGAGCATGCTTCTCCCTCTGCCTGTGTCTCTGCCTCTCTCTCTCTCTCTGTGACTATCATAAATTTTTAAAAAATAATAAAATAAAATAAAAAATAAAACCTAGAGTATAGCATTCAACTCCCTAGCTTGACTTTTCACCTATCTCTATTTTTCAGGATCCAATAAAAATAAGACTGATGAGAACAGTAGACTTAGTATCATATTTCTTATCTTTATTTCTGTTGCCTTAATTCCAGAGAACGGGACCCAAACTTAGGTTTAAAATTTAACCACAGGTATAGGATTATTTTTTTTCACTTCTTTATATTTTTTCTCTCTTCTGTGTTAATCTGGTTCTCTTAGAAATAATGGTTGTATTGCCTTTATCCAATATATTCAGGAAAATGTAAATTATTGACATTTTGAATCCTCTGACATTAATCATTATTGCCCACTGGTCATACTTTTGTTCTGGACTAATACATTTCACATGTAGAGAAAGAGAATCTAATCCTCTTTATCAGAGAAAATACCAAGGCCTTTGTTCTGAAACTCTGCTGAATCCCCTGTACGATTGATTCTCAGGGGCTGTGGAATACTGGATGTTGGCACATTCTCACTGAACATGGAAGTTGGGAGCCATCTGAGTTCAAGTTCATTAAGCATCTTCCCTCTCTTCTTTTCTAAAAAATAAAAGTACAAAGAAAGGAACCTTATAATTAAGATGTATTTAATCTCATGACAAAATGTAGGAAGCTATTCCACAAAGTTATTATTATTCTTTTGTTAACATTTTGACCTAGAGGATCTTCATTGCCTTCTCTCAGACTGTAATAGGTATTGTTTTCTCACTTAGCTAAGTTAACTCATAAACATAACCTCACATTCACATAATTTCATTGGTAATTCAGCATTGGAAACTCATGGTTATTCACACAATATATAATGTAATTGATTTTCTTGTTTTTATGTGTTTATTTAAGTAATAGAATTTCATCCCATAGGTCAATTACTTAGAAATTATAGTTGTCAATAATTAAATTGAACATAATTATGGTCTTGCATTAATTCTAGTGTGATTGTGGCTAATTATCCTTATGAAGTATTCATTTGTATTTAAAAGACACTAAAATTTTTCATATGATTCTTAAAGGTTTTCTGGGGTCAAGAACATTTGAATTGTTTAGTTCTTCTACATGAATTACTCAGTGGATACCTTAACGAGAAGAGAAATTTTGAAGTGCAAGTTCCTGAAGCAGTGCCACAAATGCCATCTCCTATAGAAATGAACCAGATGTTTAAAAGCGAACAAAGTTCAGATGACCTACGGACAGGCCTATTCCAGTATATAAGAGATGCTGGTAAGTAACAACAGCTTCAGTATGAGAGAGAATTTTGACCGTACATTCACTAAATAACACATCAAAATCACTTAAACTACATTAATACCTGCAGTACAAAAATAGGACATTACCCTTCAGTCTCTCTTAAGGGGAAATTCTTAATATATTCCTGTCTCAAATTATATAAAAATGACCAGCCAGCTTCTTTATATTCTTATCCTTCATGCTTATAATGTTCTCTTTCTGTAATAAATCAACATGCTCCCGTTCAAAAGCATACAATTAATTATTTTTTCATTTAACAGAACCTTTGAAAATGCCTGGTGTCTATGAAGTCGTGTTTTACAATGAAACTGAAGACAGCTCAGGGATGATGTTATGGAGATATCCAGAACCTAGAGTGCTCACCCTTGTACGGATAACCCCTGTGCCCTTCAACACCACAGAGGATCCAGATATTAGCACAGCAGACCTTGGTGATATGCTACAGGTAGGTAATGAGTATTTGTTTTTAAATAAAAGCTTTGTGGAAAAGTGCTGATTATATACTAGGAAAAAAGATTAGATCATACCCATTTTTCCCATAAATAGTATGAGAGAAATACACACAAGTATGCATATGTGTGTATGTATACATAAGTATACATACCCACAAAACAAATTTTAAAATAGGAAGTAGCGTACTTCAGATTCCTGATACATGACGATTTTGAGAGTTCTCAATTCTACTCTTAGCCCTTTTGTAGGTAGGTTATGTTACATATTCTCTAATTGTAATTGTTATTCAGTTCACTGCACATTTCTCGAGTACCCACCACGTGCTGACACTCTTCAGCATTTCTAGAACTGTTCTATGAAATATGTCCACATAAGGCCAGAATGGATGACTCAGTTTTCATGTTCATTTCCAGCACTGAGAATGGTCTTAGGCTTAAGATACCTAATAGGAAAACTAGCTAACCAGTGATCATATTCTGTATGATTTTATTAAAGTTTATTGCTTGTCATTTTCCTGACTTTAATGTAAATGTATTACTGATATCACCACATTATCATTCTACTTATCTACTTATTCTGTAGACCTGAATTTCTACAAAATTGTTTTCCTCTAGTTTGCCACCTATCACTAGATCACACAACCATCTACTCAGAACAGTGAGATTGCTGTCTTTCCCTGACCCCTCACATCCAATTCATCAACAAGTCCTGTCATTTCTGCCTCTAAAATATGTCCCTATTCCATCTACTTCTCTCTTTTTATTGGTACAACTGGAGTCCAGGCTGCCACTTCCTATTCCCTGCTACAGTAGCTTCCTAATTGGTCTAAATGATTCCATCCTTGACTCCTTGTAACGCATGTTCCAAACAGCAGCTAATGTGATCTTTTAAAAATGTAGATCAAGTCACATCACTCCTCTAACTTAGAATCTGATGGTGCCTTCTACTACTTCTTGGAACAAAAAACAACCATCTTGCTATTGCCTATAAGGACCTATGAGGTTTGCCCTGCCTACCTCACTGACTTAGTCTCATGCCTCTTTCCATTCCTTACTATGCTCCAAATGTACTGGCCTTTTTTCCCTTTGAGCATACTACTTGAGAGTCATTTCCCTTGCTCTGTTCCCCCCCAACTTTGTCAGTTTGGTACCAGCTCAAATGTCTTGTCACAGCTGGTTCACTACCACTTCTTTTTTTTTTTCCTACTTCTTTATTCTAAACCAAATTACCTTGTTTTACTTTCTTTATAGGTGTTAATTGCTTTTTAGAATTATTATATGCATTTATTTATTTAACTGCTCATGGTCTTTTTCTCTCTACGATTAGAAAATAAGTTCCTTAAGGACACCTGGGTGGCTCAGTCACTTAAGCATCCAACTCTTAATTCCGGCTCAGGTCATGATCTCAGGGTCCAGGGATCAAGCCCCTCATTAGGCTCCATGCTCAGTGGGAAGTCTGCTTGGATTCTCTCTCTCTCCCCCTCTGTCCCTCCCCCAACACATGCCCTCTCTCTTTAAGCAGATTCCATGCCCAGCGGGGAGCCTGATATGGGGCTTCATCTCACAACTCTGAGATCATGACCTGAACAAAATCAGGAGTCAGTTGCTTAACCGACTGAGCCACCCAGATGCCCCCAAACTTTTTTTAATGAGTGCTCTGTACTTACTTTTTAAAGACTTTCTTATTTTAGAGAGAGAAAGAGAAAGCATGAGGGAGAGGGGCAGAGGGAAAGAGAGTCTTAAGCAAACTCCACACTGAGTGTGGAGCCAGATGCAAGGCCCAATCCCATGACCCAAGATCACAACCCAAACAGAATCCAAGAGTCAGTTGCCCAACCAACTCTACTGCCCAGGGCCCCCAATGAGTGCTCTGTACTTAAATCAGAGGAATCCAAGATTCATAGTAACGTATTAGCATATTAACATTATTATATTCTTATTTTATTCTTGTTTAAGTTTCTGATTATATTTAGTCAGATATTCACCTTCTGAATTGATAGCAATAAAATTTCTCATCATTTTGTCAAGTGAACTTGAATGTGCAGAACTATAATTTGCCAAGATCTCAGTAGTCCTTAATTTAATTTTTTTCTTGTGATGAGAATTTTTAAGATCTACTCTCTTAGCAATTTTACTTTGATTCTTTAAATTTGTTTCTCCTCCTATTAAGATTATATTCATAATTATCTTCTCTACCAGCATTCTTAGATTATTTTTGCTAAGTAAAATAACAATATCTTTGAAGACTGCGGTCTTATTAGACTTGCCCAAATGCAGAACATCTTTAGTATTTTCAGCCAAAATGACAATACTTATATTTCAAATTCTCAGCATCATGTAAGTGTAAGGGCTTCTTTCTAACTGCTTTTGTGGGTTCTTATTTATAACTAAATGTTAACACATTTATTAATATAAGTCTGATAACTATTAGTGGTATTAAATAAGGCATTTGAGATAATAAGTACATTCACTGCAGACATGTTCTTTATCTTTTCACTGATATTGGAGAGGCAGAAGAACATTCTGGTTAAGAAGATAAACACTAGCCAGAGTGCTAGATGTCACCTTAGACATCTACAAGACATCTATAAGACAACTTATTCTCTCAGTGTCAGGTTTTTGTTTTGCTTTTGTTTTTTTCATCACTAAAATGAGGCTATTAATAATGTGATGATTATAGGAATTAATGTTTGAAAGACAAATACAAATACAAACAATGCCTGGCACACAGCATGTGCTATTTAATATTTAAGTATGAGTACTACTGTGGTGACATGTATTATTTTGTATTTTCAAAAGTCTTTTCATCAAAGAGAAGTATAGGCTAGACCAGAGAGAATGGAAGCTGCTGGGCAGCCCGGGTGGCTCAGCGGTTTAGTGCCGCCTTCAGCCCAGGGCATGATCCTGGAGACCTGGGATCGAGTCCCACATCGGGCTCCCTGCATGGAGCCTGCTTCTCCCTCTGCCTGTGTCTCTGCCTCTCTCTCTCTCCTCTCTGTGTTTCTCATGAAGAAATAAATAAAATCTTAAGAGAGAGAGAGAGGAGGCTGCTGATTTCCCAGACCAGCCAGTGTAGTCCATGACATCTGGGACAGCCCCAGGGTCTAGACAGTGGATTTGTCACATAAGCAAAGCACTGATGAAGGAAGCCTGACAGGTTTCAACAAGCAAACAGTTGGTATCAGAAAGGTTTCACATCTTGTTGGAGAGATAGGAACTGAGATGTGGGCAGAGTTCAAGGACAGGGATGCTGGTCTAAGAAGCAAGAGGGAATTAGCCTCCTGTAAGTTGAAAGGGAGAGCTTGATCCCAGCGGTAAGAACACCCAGAATCAACAACTGGAATGGAGAATAAAGCAGGACTGGCAGGAGGTTGCCAGGCTGCTGAGCTTCTGGGCTAATCCTTATGTTCCTCTGACTAAGAGCAGAGTTTGACCCAAGGGTTGGGGTAAGCCTCATTTGCAGAAATAACTCTCTGGGTTGCAATCTTAGAACTATACAAACTATTTTGTTTCCTTGGAGCTTCTGTTGAGAACAGAAAACATGTTGTATGTGTGAATCACAGCTTTGATTCAGTATGACAGCTTTTTCCTTGAGCACTTGCAGCCCCAGATCTTGGGCTTCTGGGGATTCAGCTCCTCAACTGAACACTGGAGTTAATGTTATTTACCTCTCAGAGATGTTACAATAATTGAATGAAACGTTATGGCTAAAACAAATAAATGCCTTACACATAGTGAGCTTTCAATAAATGTTCATTTCTTTCCCTCCACTCCTCCTTAACAAGCAAATGTCTGGACCACTAAAAGAACCGTCTAAGTAAAATTCCAGCCTTCATCTCTCTTCCTTTAAACTATCCTAAGTTCTTAAAGGAACAGTTGGATTGTATCAATTCCTTGAGAAAAGTTTTCAATGATTCTGGCAGACCGGTAGACTGACCTTGAGGGCCTCTCTCAAGGACCTTGACTGACCTCCCCACCCCCTCACCCAGCTTTACTTCTCACTCCATTACAGATGATCTACCTTATAGTCAAACCTGCCTATTCAGCATTTACCAAACCTGCCAATGATAGCCCACTTCCATACTCCCTTTTCATTTGAATCTCTTCTTTCTCTGCTGAAATCCTACCCACAGTTCCAAACAGCCCATATGCCCTCTACTCCATGAAGCCTTACCTGGATGCTATCTCCAAACATAGTACTTCCTTCTTCTGTAGTCTTCCATAGCACCACTTTTATGCTATTTCTTACTTATTCCTCATGTTTCAACTGTGTGTTCATATCTTGTCTCCTAGATTGTAGTTTCCAAAGGCAATGATTGTATCAAATCTGTCATTATGTCCCGTATAGTATCCACTGCACCGGATATGCTCCATATATCAAATGGATGGATGAATGAATGAATGAATGAAGTCCATGTTTCTATTTTGTATTATTCAAAAGTATTACGCTGTTTGTCATAATTTTATGAGGCTATTGAATGAGCTTCGGTTTTGCAAACTGAATTATGTCAAAATGCATTGTGTTATGCTTCACTGGTATTATCTACCATAAACACACAGTCTAATGTCATTACATTACATAGACTTTTGGTGAGATCATTGAATGTACTGCCAAGCCCACTGCCCCCTAGACAGAGGCTAGTTCTTAAATACAAAGATAAGTTAATCTCTCTGGGTTTAGTCCTAAAAACAGAATTAAGTTTGGTTCACTTTTTTCTTGAGGACCATTTAGTTCATAAAAAAAAACCAACCTTTTAGAGGTCACTTATGTACAGAACTCTCAGATTTGTCTGTATATATACCTTTCCATGATTGATAATGGCATTTATAAACAGGCTTCCCATATGAGTTTATGGAATTTATTTGACAATTGTAATGAAAGATGTGGAAAACATGTTTAGAATATTAAATTAACCATAGGTTCTGAATAAGGACCCTGAAATTAATATTCACAGAAAGCAAAAGGAGCTTATTTTAGGTCCGTTTATAATTTTATCATGTTAAATTTTAAGTATTAGCAGTATACTTAGGTATCAATAAAATTACTACTTTTAGGGTAGAATAATGTTGTCAACCTAGAAGGAATGTTGTATCATTTTAAATGAATTTACACATTAGAATTTCTGGCACTGTGTCTGGCACATTCTGAGTTTTCATTTCCTCATCCTGTTGTGTACGCTGCCTACTCAGGACTCAATTTTAGAAATAGACATGTACCCAGATTGTGAAATTTTAATCCATTTTTGGAGTAAAGTTAATAATGGATATTTTAATTCTTGCACAGATCTGTCATGTTACTTATTCTGATTCTCTCAATACTGTATTATTCTTGTTTCCTTTTTATTTTCATTTATGTGTTGTACTAAATTTTTAAATATCTTCATTTGGTATATGGGAATAGGCCAAACTAAATATCATTTTTCCTCAAGGATATTAAGAGTATAAAGCTTGAGCATTCAAGACAAACACGAAGGGACTGGAGTCACTGAAGCAATTTAAAAAGATAAGAGGTAAAAGTAAAGAGGTAAATTGGAAGATGAGTTTGGCATTGATAACATGTAATGTGGATTAAGGGGAAAGATGTAAAAGCCAAAGTCAGGAATTCCTCCAAATGTAAGAAACATCTAGGTTGTACATAAAATTCTTAGTGTTAATGTTACAGGAGAAGGAAAGAAGACATTTAAGTAACTTGAGGAAAATTAACACAGGTTCACAAAAGTTTACACCAAAAGAATTAAATAGATACTTAGATTCAGATCTACACCTTCAGAAAATGTGGATATAACTAACAAATGAGATTAAAAATCTCTGTCATTTTTATTTCCACTTCATAGCATTTCTCTCTGACAAAGAATTATTTGATATCTTCTCAGTATAGTGTAGGATAGTACATTGTATAGACAGTGAGGATATAAAGAGATTGATCTGTCCCTACTCTTACGAGGTTTATAATTTACTTGAAAATAGAGGGCAGGGATCCCTGGGTGGCGCAGCGGTTTGGCGCCTGCCTTTGGCCCAGGACGCGATCCTGGAGACCCGGGATGGAATCCCACGTCGGGCTCCCGGTGAATGGAGCCTGCTTCACCCTCTGCCTATGTCTCTGCCTCTCTCTCTCTCTCTCTCACTGTGTGCCTATCATAAATAAATAAAAATTAAAAAAAAAGAAAATAGAGGGCATAGTTGCATATGCAAACTCATAAGATAGAATAGCTAAATATAAAGATAGACCCACACATTTTTACAGAAGAATCATGTAATTGGGAGAATTCTGACATCTGTAAAGTAAATTGAATTGGGAACAAAAAAATAATTTATTACAGAAGTTGTATGATTTCATAGCCCTTTCTCAGTTAAAAAGGCATTTTCAAGCTTCAGAATTTAGTGCAGAATTCTTACATGAAAAAAACATGACTAGAGTCTATAAACGATATCTTCACAAGGATAACAGGAAGAAAAAAGACAAAAGCAAGCTGTGTCATTTGTTTATTTCTGGTGGAGAAGGAGAACAGTAAGCCAAAAAAATCAGTACAGTCATGTCCAGTTCGCTTTTGTTTATTCAGTTCAAAAGTTAGGGAAATTAGTTTTTAAAGTAACATCAATATAATTATAAAAATCAAAGTGAAACCACATTGGAAGGATAATGAAGAAAAAATTGCATACTTGGAAACCAAGGAGAATCTAAAAGATTGAGATCTGGGTTATTTTTGCTCCAATATGTTATGATCATCTCTGTGTTTTATACCCAGAACTGTGCTAGATGCTTTGCATAATAACTTGAGTTAAATCTCATTTTATTCTGTGAGGTGCACATTATCTCCACTTTATCAGTGAGGAAACTAAGGCCAAGAGAAATTAAGTCATCTTGAATTATAAAACTTAAAAATGGGAGAGCCAGAATTTTATCCCAGGTCTTTCTGACTCTAAAAACGATGTTTTTTACCCTATTTGTAAAACTTTGGAATAATAATAATCATAATGATACATTTGGGTGATAGCTACTCTGTTGAGATGTGGAAAGAAGGGAAATAAAATTATTCTTTTACTTCAGACTATTAAAGCATGAAATCATGAATCTGACCCAAAATATGCAAAATAACTTTAAATAAATAAAAGGACTCCCAGACACACAAGATGGATTGGATATTAAGATATCTAAAGAAAGAGGGATCCCTGGATGGCTCAGCGGTTTAGTGCTGCCTTCAGCCCAGGGCGTGATCCTGGAGACCCAGGATCGAGTCCCACGTTGGGCTCTTGGCATAGAGCCTGCTTCTCCCTCTGCCTACCTCTCTGCCTCTCTCTCTCTCTCTCTCTCTCTCTCTCTCTAATGAATGAATGAATGAATGAATAAATAAATAAATAAATAAATAAATAAATAAATAAATAAAATCTTTAAAAACAAAACAAAAAGATATCTAAAGAAAGAATATTTCCTTCAGAAGGAAAACTGGTCAGCTCTAGAAGCCTGGGAAGGTCATGGAAGCGTTTGTTGGCAGAAGCTCTCCTGGCAGCATCCAAAGAAATGATGCCCAAGTGTCTGGTTCACCTGGTAGCTAAATCTCCTTTATGGAGATGAATATAGCAGCTGTCAAATCTCTGTGTCTAACATTCAAATCATCTACCACCCAAACAACTTTCTAAAACTTTGGCCCCCAATACAATCTGTCTACAGAGAGAGTATCATACGTTACTCAGGCCAGCATCAGTATCCAGGCTGCATGGCAGTTATATATCGCATGGTAAATTAATAACTTGGCATCTGGTTTATGTATCAGTCTCTAGTGAACTTTGTTGCATGACTCAGCATTCGTAAGTCTAGTCAGTGCTAGGACACCATGGAAATTTTCTGAGACTGCAAGACCAATGGCCAGATCTTGAATCATGATAAATCCATCATGCTAAGTACCCTCTTGTGGCTACCTGCCTTCCTAGCACGCTGGTCCTTCCCAAATGACATCTCTGTTGTGCGTTATGTCACAGACCTTTCCAAACAAAATTCTACTCTCGCTACAATTAAGAGTTGTGAGAAGTAGGTGTGATGTTTGTAAAGCACCCAGCCTTACATAGTTCAGGGCTTAGTAAATCATTACAACACACAGTAAAGGGTAACTGCTACCAGTTTCATCATTATCATCATCGTATCACTTGATCAAAGAAGCTGGACCCAACTGCATTAGACCAAGAAAGCCCTTTTTCTGAGAAAGACTTTTTTGTATGTATAGCCTGTTAATGTCATAACATTTGTTAGGGATGCTGGCTGTGCCTGTGATTAATAGCACACTTTCACTGGCTAAGACTGGTTGCAGTAAGAGGCACTACCTTCCCAAAGCTCCATGATCAGGGCCTCCAAGGAGGTATGTCAGGTACAGTCCTCTAGGCTGCAGGTAGCAGAAATCCCACTGAAGCTGGCTTAAAGAAAAACGGAGGGATCTAGTGTCAAGATACAGTGAGGAGTCCTAGAGGCTAAGGACAACAAGACCAGGAATGGAAGATAGGAACCCAAGGGACTGTTTACACAACATCACTTTTCTTTGTTTCTTTCCCCATCTTTGCTTCATTCTTCCTTTTCAACAAACTAGCTTTTCTCCTGCTTCTCAGGCCACCTGATAGTCTCCCCGCAATTCCCAGAATCACATTTGCAAGTCCAACTTCCAGTCCAGTTCCACATTCCTGACCCACCTAATGGCATCTCAGGTGCTCTTACTTCATCCATGGCCATGAGATAGGGTCATATTCACCAACATGGCTATGAATTAGGGGTCATTGTGAGCTTGGCAGATACACACCCCCAAAAGGGACCCTTTCTTGTTGGATCTCTCTCCTGGTTCTCATTTTTCACCAAACTCATGGTCAGTACTGGCCTCACACTGTCAGCTGCTTCTTTCCAGTCTGGCTGACTCTGAAGGTCTACACAACATTTTCCCTGCTCTTCTAAGAGGGAAACCTTTTATATATGGTCTGTGGTTTTATAGAAGAGTCACTGCTGGCCGAGGGTCTCTAGAAAGACTACCTCGCTAAAAAAAAAAAAAAAAAAAAAAAACTTTACTCCTTTTTGCTATGGCTTTTCCAGCTTTTTCCCTTTGCAAATATCTGACAAAACTGTTTCTTTCTGTTCGTCAAAGGCTGTCTGCATCTGGAGAAAAGCCTCACATCACTTCTTAAATCTTCTCATTGTCCTCTCCTAGCTTCCTCCCAAAATATAAATTCGGCAAGCTCCTATGTCTTACTGACACATAGGAGATAGTCTCTTATCCCCTAAATGCTTAAAATCCATACCTTTCTTAGTCCTTCCTTTAAATGCAGTGACTATGTA
This sequence comes from Nyctereutes procyonoides, assembly GCF_905146905.1. NCBI lineage: Eukaryota > Metazoa > Chordata > Mammalia > Carnivora > Canidae > Nyctereutes > Nyctereutes procyonoides. The sequence continues at coordinate 14,515,395 of NW_026575137.1, forward strand.
GCACATTAACAGCTTCACAGATTCTTTTCTCTCCCAATTCTAATGATGTGTGAGAGCTTTACGTATAAAACCAATTTCTATATTTGAATTTGAGTTTATATTGTGACGCTTTATGTCCATAGCTTAGTGATGATTTAATTGTGTTTAGTTTTCTGATAATATTTTATCTTACATACTTATCCACAGGTGGAACTAAAGTTTCATTAAACCTTATAGTTGTGTGGGTATTATTCTTTTTCATAATTATATGGAAAATGTTTCAAGTCAGACAGTGATACTCAATATTATCCAATAAGTTAAAAACTAGAATTTTGCTACTTTAAACTTGCCTTTACAAGCTTCCTGTAATTCTAAATTATATATACCTGATAGGCAAAGGTTATGATATTAGCACCTGGTGACACTACATAAAAAGAATCCTTTCGAGAGTTACTTGCAATCTAATATGATGTGCCTTGCCTCTTCCATGCACAGCATAAAAAGAATAAAAGGAAGTATTCTTGGGTGTTTCTTTTCAGCTGTGTTGGGCGGTTCACTTATAACTGAAAATATGTTCCCAGAATCCTGAGCCTTTTTATTTTATAAGCACCTCCTGCCCACTGGCAGCTGTACTAATGTGTCCCAGAAGGCTTTGCTCCTATCCATCATCTTTAGGAGTGGTGCTCAAAGCCCAGATATGAGATTCATTGTTGTTGAAATGCAGAAAGGAAAAAAAAGTCTTGGGAGCTTTCAGGAAATAAGAGGCAGAGCCAGACTCTTAGGAAATAAAGGAAAAGAAAAAGTCTTGTGTACCCAATGGACACAGTACTAAATGGTTCTGAATGATGGGTCACAGTGCTAAGTGGTTTACATCCAGAAGCGTTGCCTCCTTTTTTAGACAATGAGGGAGGAACCTAAAATAGAGTATTCCCTAAATACACTTTTAATCATTCTGTCTTTGTGGTATTGTAAAAGTACAGGGGGAAAAAAGGATCTAGGAATATATTGAAAAGAGCTCTGCTTGAAAAATTTGAGGTTAACTTAGTAAATACAGATAAAAGGACCTGGCTTAGGGCCATGAGGTACAAAGGTCGACAGGGCTCTAGTTCTGCACCCAAGGCATCTCTAGGCTTTCAGGAAGAGTGATAAGTACACAAAATAAGGCAAAGTAGAACCATGAAGTGCCACAGAGAATTTGCCTTTTTAAACATCAGGAAAAGGCTTCATAAAGGAGATGGCAATTGAAGGACTTCCTGAAGGTTGAGTAGGATTTCAACATAAAATGAAGGGAGAGGGACACCTGGGTGGCTCAGCGGTTTAGTGCCTGCCTTTCTTTGGCCCAGGGCCTGATCCTGGGGACCCAGAATCGAGACCCACATTGGGCTCCCTGCATGGAGCCTGCTTCTCCCTCTGCCTGTGTCTCGCCTCTCTCTCTCTCTCTCTCTCTCTCTCTCTCTGTGTGTGTGTGTGTGTGTTTGTCTGTCTCTCATAATAAATAAGTATAAATAAGAATAAATAAGTAAAATCTATTTTTAAAAAAATGAAGGGAGAGGGGATATGAAGGGGGAAAAAATCAGTCTGAGCACAACTTCAGAATTGAATAAGAGAAGATATAACTTCTATCTGGGAGGTGGCAAATAATCTGGTTTGGCCAGCATGGGTTATACAAATAAGGGATTAGTGGAAGGATGGTGGGCTGCAGACTTAGTTTTTTAGTCCACGTCCTTTCCATTGAGGGAAAGAGGAAAGCAACGAATTTTTTATGAACCTAGTATGTGCCAGGCACCGAACTTGTCCTTTTATAGGTCCTATCCCTATGACCTACATGATGATGCTGCCTAGGTAGGGACTATTATCTCTACTTTACAGCTAACATGACTCAGGTTCTGAGAAGTCATATAATTTTCCCAAAGCAAGTAAGGAACTAAAACCAGGACTCGAGGCTGGGTTTATATGATTTTTTTTTTTCTGTGTTGTGCTACCCTGACTCCTCTTAAATGGAATTGTATTTGATCCCATAGGCATTGGGGAGCCATTGGCAGTGCAGGCCTTTATGTAAATTGATTTAAAAGTCTGGTAAAGAGTAGAATGTAGCATGAAGAGACCAAATGTGAGAAGACCTGTCAGGGGTTTCAGAGAGGAGACAACAGAGGCTATAAGCTGGAACAGGGTTGAGGGGCGGAGGTATGAGGGAAAAGAATCAAATGGAGGAGACACTAGAGAAAGAATCCGTGCTCTTGACAACTAATAGGGTAGTTTAATGAGAGGGAGTAAGAGAAGTCATAGATGACTGCTAGATTTCAGATCAATAGGCAGTGTGATGTGGGACTACTTAGAAAATTTTAGAAATGAAGACCCTGTTCTCCCCTTATACAGGCAAGAAAGCTGAGAATCTGAAAAATTAAATGAGTTGCCATGGACCTCTTCTCCCTGAAAAGTATGTGAATGAACTAGATTTAACGTAAAATTTCGGGATACTTTATAGGTTATAGATTCCCATAGAGTTTTTATGAGTCCTTGAGGAGGAATCCCAACCACACAGGACAAACTGTCAGAGCTACTGAGATCTGCATCAGTTAGGATTAGGTTCAGCTTTGAGAGACAGGAAATACCAAATGACAGCAACTGAAAGAAAACTGATGTTTCTTTTCCTGTCACATGTGAAAACAGTCTGAAGGTAGAAGGACAAGGACTGTCTGAATCTCTACAGTAAAGTCATGAGGCTCCAACCATCTTCTTGCCTCCTGCTGTCCCCATTGTCCCCATATACTTGCTTTTCCTTCATGGTCCAGCATGGCTGCACAAGCTTTAAGCATCTTGTCCCCATTCCAGCCACAAGAAGAGGAAGGGACCAAGAAAGAGCGTGCCTTCTGCCTCCAAGGATATTTTTTGGAACCCACACTCTCCACACTGTACTACCAACATCCCAAAGTCCAGAACTATGTCACCTGGCCACTCCTAGCACCAGAAATTGGGACTCATTTGCAGAGGAAGAAGGGAAGGAGAGCTAGTGAAACTCACCAAGCAGTCCCTGCTGGCATCACCACTGTGACTCCTGTGGGTCCCCTCTGCTGTACTGGCTGGCCCTGGGGCCCACTTCTGTTCCTGGCCTGCTGGGAAAGTCATTGTTCTATGATGCTGTGAGAGTTCTAATTCACTAGTGAACTCTTTGCTGAAGCAGAATTTGTAGAGAAAACTGAAAAAGCAAATGAGATTTTGGATGGATGGATAGATGGTTTGAAATGCTAGGATTCCTTGTCCTTCAAAAAATGACAGGGAAGGAATCTGTCAGTGAGACAGGCTTGTAAAATAAATGAAAAACATTTGCAAACTAGAAGAATAGTGAAGCCATTTTTGTCCTATTACTTTATTTGGTAGTAGAAATTTTATTTGTTTCTCTTTTCCTATTAAATACTGCTGCATTAAAAGTGAAGGGAAACATTTCATTCTGACAACAAAAACTTGTGCCTAGCAATCAACGTGTTTGATGTTTACTGCTCAGCATAAAAAATGTTTGGGATGGAAAGAAAGAAAGGAAGGAAGGAAGGAAGGAAGGAAGGAAGGAAGGAAGGAAGGAAGGAAGGAAAGAAAGAAAGAAAGAAAGAAAGAAAGAAAGAAAGAAAGAAAGAAAGAGGAAAGAAGAAAAAAAGAAAGAGAAAAGAAAGAAAGAAAGAAAGAAAGAAAGAAAGAAAGAAAGAAAGAAAGAAAGAAAGAAAGAAAGAGAAAGAGGGATCCCTGGGTGGCGCAGCGGTTTGGCGCCTGCCTTTGGCCCAGGGCGCGATCCTGGAGACCCGGGATCGAATCCCACGTCGGGCTCCCGGTGCATGGAGCCTGCTTCTCCCTCTGCCTGTGTCTCTGCCTCTCTCTCTCTCTCTCTCTGTGACTATCATAAATAAATAAAAATTTAAAAAAAAGAAAGAAAGAAGAAAGAAAGAAAGAAAGAAAGAAAGAAAGAAAGAAAGAAAGAAAGAAAGAAAGAAAGAAAGAAAGAAAAAGGATAGTAAGTATGAATGGATGGTCTGTGATCAACTTTTTATGAATTATTCTCCCCCAATAGAAGTATTTTTGCCCTGTGGAAGTCACAGTAAAACTCATTATTCACAAATGTCAATTATTTCTTGAAAGCTACATTGTTGGAGAGAAACGTGAAACACAGAAGGAGGAAAGTACAGAGAGGGAACATAGCTCATTTGTTAAGAACAAAGATTCTGGAACTAAAGTATCTGGGTCCAGATCCAGATACTTTGGGCAAGATACTTAACTTTCCTGTGCCTCAGCTTCCTTCTGTATAAGTTAGGCATGATAATAGTTCATACTCTTTGAGTTGCTAGGATGAATAAATGTTGCTAGGTGTAAAAAGCACTTAGAACAGTATCTCACACATAGCGCTTTATAAACGTTAGCAGTTATTACTTTCCTCTAAGGCTTACCAACTCCAGGTGCCAATTTGCCTCTTGTTCTGCCCTAGATTTTGAATGTTGGAGAAAAATTGAATTTTTATTACAAACTATAAATTCTTTATCCCTATACCCATCCTTTTCATAAAGGCATTGGCCTGGAAAACTCATTTTTTGTCAGACATTTTCAACCATGCATGCCTTCCATTTTTTTACTCAATTCCCAGTTAGGAAAAAAGGAATTAAACTTGAGAACCTTACATGTTTTATAGTAATGTCTTTAAATACCACATCAAAATTAAGAATCTTGGTTCTCTTATGCTGTGAGCACTTTTTCTTAGCAGCTTTACTGAGATACAATTCACATACCAGACAGATCATCCACTTACAAGGTATCATTCACTGGGTCTTAGTCTCTTCACAGACTTGTGTAATCATCATCACAATCAATTTCAAAACATTTTCACCATCTCAAAAAGAAACCTAATGCCCTTTAGCTATCACCCTCCAGTGACCCAATGTCCAGCCCTAAACAACCACTAATTTACTTTCTGTATCTACATATTTATCTATTCGGGACATTTCATATGAATGGAATCATATAATTTGTGGTCTTTTGTAATTGGGATCTGTCATTTAGCATAATGTTTTTGCAGCTCACCCATGTTGCATCATGATCAGTATTGCATTCATTTTTGATGTCAAATAATATTCCATTGTATGGATATACCACATCTTACTGTGCTTCCGTTGAGGACATTTGAATGTTAACACTTTGTGAATCCCTATCCGATTTATCTAGCCTCTGTTCTGTCCTACAAACTTGGACCAAAGGTGATGATGATGACTAATAATATTTACAAGGTGTTCTTAGAAGCATTCTTTCAAAGAGCTTACAGTCCAAACTTAATGAAACAAATACATCAGCAGCTATCACTGAGCATTGTATAGTAAGTGTTAATGAAAGTGCAGAGAAAGAGGTTAACATAGTTGATGACCTTGAAAAGTAGGCTTCAAGCCAGAGAGTGGAGCATTTTAAGTGCTATGCTGAGACATTTGGGCTTTATTCCATAAGCCATTTATTCTGTGAGAGTAATCATTAAGGGTATGGAGCTGAGTGACAACCATGGCTGATTATGGCAGGAAAGATGAATTAGAGATTAGAGGTCGGGCTGCCTAGAGGCACAATCAGCAATAATGAAATGATGGTTGGAATGGGAAAGAGGAAATGCATGTAAGAGAGAGACATCTGGAGGTAGAATAAATAGATTTCAATGTCTCTGCAACAATAATTGGAGGGGAAAATTAAATGACTGTAGTCTGAGTGACTGGGTATATGGAATACTATTAGTGGGGACTGAAATGTCAGAGAAGAAATGAGCTAGTCTAAGATTGTGGAAGAGATCCTAAGCTCTATATTCAACACTTAAAATGTGTTTATAAATTAAGGTTTTAGAGGACTAATTAGGTATGTAATGCCTACCACAAGTTTGGGAATGTAGGAAGCCAATTTAGGAACGGGTCGGGTTATTTAAGAAATGAGTTGTCAAGTCATCTCTATAAAAGTAAAAATTGAAGCCATGAAAGTGAAATAGGGAAAAGTCACACTGAGACTCTGGGTGAAGAGCTTACAGATAAGAGAACTGAAAATAGAACCATGAGAAAGCTCACTGTGTCCAGTAAATAAATAGTAGGTTAGGAATTGTGGTGGCTTGAATCGTGTTTCCCTCCCACCCCCATTTCTACCCAGAACTTCAGAATGTGACTTTATTTGGAAATAGGGTTTTTGCAACTGTAATTAAGTTACAGCAAGTCATACTAGATTAGGGTGGGCCATAATCCAGTGATTGGTATCCTTATAAGTAGAGGGAAGTTTGGAAAGAGACAAATACAGGGGGAAAGGCCATGTGAAGACACAGGCAGAGGTTGAGGTGATATAACCACATGCCAATGAATACCAAGGATTTCCAGGGGCCACCAGAAACTGAGAAAAGGCATAAAGGGTTCTTCCCTAGAGACTTCAGTGGACCAGGGCCCTGCTGACACCTTGATTTTGGACTTCTAGCCTCTAGAACTGTGAGAGAATAAATTCCAGTTTGCTTGTTTGTTTAAAGATTTATTTTTGTTTTAGAGAAAGCACACAAACAAGGGGAGGGGCAGAGGGAGAGAAGCATGTGGAGATACAACATCACCACCACCACCCACCCAACATGACCTGAGCCAAACTCGGGAGTTGGTAGCTTAATGGACTGAACCACCCAGAAGCCCCAAATCTCTTGTTTTAGACCAGAAAGTTTGTGGTAATTTGATGTGGAAGCTTTAGGAAACTCATACAGGAATCAACAAAGAAGTGGTCAGAGAGAAAGGCCTTGGAAACTGTTAGGTTTTTCCCAAATGAACGGCAGAGAAATTAAAAAGCCAGGCAGTAAATTCGAGCATGTTTAATGGGAAGCGCTCCCTGGCGGGGTTCCGTGACTCGGAGGGAGGGGCTCAGGAAAGTCGCCCCCAGGGCAAACGGAGGGGGAGTGGTCTATAAAGAGTTTTCAGGGCAGTCCTGGTGGCGCAGCGGTTTAGCGCCGCCTGCAGCCCAGGGCGGGATCCTGGAGACTCCGGATCGAGTCCCACGTCGGGCTCCCTGCACGGAGCCTGCTTCTCCCTCTGCCTGTGTCTCTGCCTCTCTCTCTCTCTCTCTCTCTCTCTCTCTCTCTCTCTCTCTCTGTCTCTATGAATAAATAAATAAAATCTTTAAAAAAGTTGTCAGCGGGAAGGTGGGGGCGGGGCGGCATTCCGACTAGGGCAAGGATTACAGGTCTTTGTAAACTAAGTTAGGGTAGGGCGGCAAGGCGGCCTTATTGGGAGGTTGCTGGCCTGGGGCCGGCCGTTTTGAGGTCCCCAGTCTCGCCAGCCCAACAGAAACAACACAATGTCAGCAAATCTAGGCATAGTGAAAAGTTTAAGAAGCCTGGGAGACTCAGCAGAACCATGAGTACCAACGTAGCACATGGTAGACTGGGAAAAAAAGCTGTGAATTTCACAGCTTGAGATCACTGTTGACTTAGAAGTTTTAGTCAAGGCTCCCTGGCAGAGCCATTTCCCTACAATAGCCCATTTCCTTGGGTTCTTTGCTGGAGTCACATTGGGTTTAACTATTTGACACTCTGACTACACTGTAAGCTCCCTGAGAACAGGGCCCTATTCCTCATTCATCATTGTTTCCCAGTCAGATGTTCAGTATTTGTGGAGAAGGAATTGAAGGATAGAGAGAAGGAATTAAAAAAGTTATTAATTTAGTTTATGCCTGAGTCTATGGAAGAAGTTGTTGGTAGGAGATCTTCTAATTAGAGAGTTGAGTGATAAGATTCATTCTTTAGAGAATAGAAGATATTAGAGACAAGAGGTCAATTCTTTAAGAGAGGTCATGAGATAACAAATGACAAGGCCTAAATTTTGGTCTGTATCATCATATGCTGTCATATACCAGCCAACAAACTTTGATAAGCATTAGCATGCCAAGAACAACAAAAACAAAAAAAAAATAAAGTTGGAAAAAGACCCTATGGTTTCAGGATGAGAAGAGGTAATGTTTTTTACTCCTCCCATTGTGTTCCTATTTAGTGTCATCCATAGTGCTAAAAGTATCATCATAATCTCACTTAACTCTCACAATGTTATAAAAACTGTTATCACTCCCATTTTACAGATGAGGAAGTTCTCCAAGGGCATACCACTACTGAATAACAAAGGTAGGGTCCTTCCTCAGGCTTTTTTTTTTTTTTTTTTTTTATTCAGAGAGAGAGAGAGGCAGAGACTCAGGCAGAGGGAGAAGCAGGCTCCCTGAAAGGAGCCGATGTGGGACTCGATCCCAGGACCCCAGGATCATACCCCGGGCTGCAGGCGGCGCTAAACCACTGCACCACCGGGGCTGCCCCCCCCCCTTTTTTTTTAATTTACCTCAGGCTTTTTGATTCTAGAATCTACATTCTTAACTACAGGGATGAAAATATACTTGTAGATTGATGTAAGAAATACCTACATTGTATTGATTTGGAGGTACTTCAAGGGGTCCTCTTGAAGATGTCCTTCGTAAAATACACTTACACATATGATCAGTGTTTCTTAAGTGTTGTCTATCTGTGGAATGGTCTAAAGCAGCAGCTTCTTCCAAACACAGACTTTTTGAAAAACACCTCTTGTTTTCCATTCAGATTCTATATTCAACTCTGTGATGCATTTTTATTAGTTTTACTATTATAAAAGAGTATTCTCTCTATGTCATTACCTACACTATTCATTAATGGGAGAGACCCTCTTGTATTTTATAAAGCTGACCTAAGCCAGAGGGTGTCAGACAGTTTCACTATCTTGGTGTCAGTCACATTTTGAAAGCCTAGACTTATGTAAATAAGTAACGGCAGATGGCAACCATCGTTTCACTGCTTTATCAGCCACATAGTGGTGAATCACTGAATGAGATGCTCAGAATGCTGCCAAAAGCAGCCAAACAATATGTTGGTTTTAGATTACTATTAGAAGGAATTTGGTAAGTGTGTTTTCTTGTTAAAAGTTCTCTTGTATTTTGGACTGGAATGGTTTGCCCATCTGCAATATAGAAGACAGCCTCTTTGAACTATCTCAAGGAAATAATACTCATCAAAGGGCATTTTCAATGAAGAGAGATAACTGATGTGATTCTTTGCTTTTGTGGGTATCACATATATAAGCTGAACCAGGATTCTCAAAGGACTCGTTTTCATCACAACCAGCTTCTTTAACACAACTTTCAAACTTCATATTATTGCAGTGATCTTGTGATGTACATAATGTGCATTCAATTTTATGTTTGCCAATTGAAAAATATTTAGCCTTAGAAAAATATTTGCTATATAAGCCAACTTTGAACCATTCTTTGAAAATAGACAATAATTCCATTAATGTTACCCTTTATCATGACATCTTTTTTTTCTCTGTGAAGAGAGATCGATTCCAAACTTTGACGAGTAGCTTTTTCTCTTTAGCTAATTCACAGGATATCTGTGTAAAATAGCAAGCTTTCAGAATTGCTCCCTATTTCATTAAAAGTTTATCTTAAAAAATGAGTACTCAAATTAGTGATTTTTTTTAAAACACTATATTAAGAACATTAAGAAAATTCAAAGCTAAACTTTGATGTAAGGTACTGCTAGTGATTGTTGTAGTGTGTTTAGCATATTCAGAATAAAAAATGGTCTTGAAGAATCAACTCTCCAATAGCTTATCCTGTTGTAAATTAGACTCCTTCTAGATACACAACCCTACATTTATTCCCAAGCAATACATTGATCTCTTTAAAATTAATACACAGTTTTGAAACTCTTAAGTAGTTGTTTTATCATGACCATAAAATAGACATGCATAAATACAATCATATTAATATAGTCAACATAGACTAATAAAATAACTAAATCCCAAATCCCAGTGCTCTCATCTGGTGGTAGTAAAGAAGCTCAGTCTGTCAAGCAATTATTCAAATACTATTGTGAGTATATTAAAATGTATCAGCTGATAGTATCTCTGATGGCACTTTTTGAATTGAGGTATAACTAACACATAACATTATATTAGTTTCAGGCATATAACACAATGATTGGATAGTTGTATATATTGCTAAATGACCATTAAATCTAGTTAACATATGTACATAATTCAAAAATTTTTTCAATGTATGTGATGAAAACTTTAAAGATCTACTGTCTTGGCAACTTTTGAATATGCAACACGGTATTAACTCTAGTCACCATGCTGCACATTACATCCCCATGACATGCTGATTTTATAACTGGAAATTGGTACCTTTTAACCCCTTTCACCCCACCCTTGCCTCTGACAACCACCAGTCTATTCTGTGAACTTGGTTTTATGGTTTTTTTGTTTTTACATTCTATATATAAATAAAGTCATACGGTATTTGTCTTTCTCTGTCTGACTTATTTGACTTAGCATAATGCCCTCAAAGTACATCTTTGTTGTTGCAAGTGGCTCAAGATTTCATTCTCTTCTATGGCTGAGTATTTTTCCATCGTGTATATATATCACATTTTCTTTGTTCATCCATCGATGGGCACTTAGGTTGTTTCCGTATCTTGGCCATTGTAAATAATGCTGCAGTGAATATAGGGGTGCATATATCTTTTCAAGTTAGTGTTTTCATTTTCTTCATATATACCCAGTATTGGAAATACTAGATCATATGGTAATTCTATTTTTAATTCTTTGAGGAACCTCCATGCTGTTTTCCATAGTGGCTGCATATATTTATATTCTCACCAATAGTGCACAAGGGTTCCCTTTCTTCCACATCCTCAACACTTGTAATTTCTTGTGTTTCTGATAATAGACATTCTAACAGGTATGAGGTTTTGATTTGCATTTCCCTGATGATGCGTGATGTCAAGTATCTTTTCATCTCCCTTTTGCCCGTCTGTATGTCTTCTTTGGAAAAATGTCTATTCAGATCTTCTGCGCATTTTTTAATTGCATTGCTTGGCATTTTTTGTTGGTGACTTTATATGAGTTCTTTATAGATTTTAGATTTTAACCCCTTACTGGATATTTGATTTGCAAGTATTTTCTCCCATGATTGTAGTTTTTTTTTAGCTCTCATTTTTTCTCCTTCTTCCTTTACTTCTTGTTTTTTGATTCAATACAAATATGACCTTTTCTAAGATATGTGCATGGTTTCATCAGTTACTTCTGTTATATGAACTCCCATCTTCTAACATGACTCCTAAACTGATTATGAAGAAAGCTTCAAGAAATTTTCTAAAAATTTTTTATTTGATATGCTTGTTATATTATTCCTAAAAAAGAAATCTATCATTCGATCAGTTTTAGTTGAGAAAAAAATCTAATGATGCCCTTTGAAAAAAATTCTGAGTTTCTGTTATGAAAAATTTCAAATATACAAAGTGGAGGAAATACTGTAATAAACTCTGTAGGTCTTTCACACATCTTTAGTAATTGTCAATATCCTATTGTCTTTTGTTGATGTTGATAATGTTCTCTGGAGTATTTTTCTTAAAGTACCATTTATCATTCACCCATAAAGACTGCAGTAAGCATTGGTAACAGGTAAATATATTTAAATATAACTTAACTATTTTTTATCATAGCCAGCAAAATTAATAGTAATTCCTTGTTATCATATAATTGCCTACATTAAATTCTCCTCTCTTGCTTCAAAAATATTTTTTACAGTTGGTTGGTTTAAATCAAGATCCCGGGTAGTCCGGGTGGCTCAGCAGTTTAGCGCTGCTCCAGCCCAGGGCCGATACTAGAGACCCAGGATCGAGTCCCATGTCAGGCTCCCTGCATGGAGCCTGCTTCTCCAGACTCTGCCTGTGTCTCTGCCTCTCTCTGTGTGTCTCTCATTAATAAATAAATTTTTTAGAAATCCCACTGAGGTCCACACATTACCTTCAATTTATTTGGTTCTTACATATATATCATCAGTTCCTTCTCTTCATTTTTTCTCCCCTATGTCAGTTATTTGTTGAAGAAATTGGATTATTTGACCTATAGAATTTTCTAAATTTTGGATTTTGACTCACAATTTATACTACTGTATAATATTTTCTTGTTCTCTGTGTATTTTCTGTAATCTAAATAGTTGTTATGGTGGCTTGATTATATGTCAGTTGTATTTTTTCAAAGATTTTATTATTTATTTATTTATTTATTTATTTATTTATTTATTTATTTATTTATTATATAAGAGAGAGCATGAGCAAGGGGAGCAGCAGAGGGGCAGTGGGAAGAGAGAATCTCAAGCAGACTCTGCACTGAGTGTGGAGCCTAACAAAGGGCTTGATCTCATGACCTTGAGATCAGAACCTGAGCCAAAGTCAAGAGTCAGATGTTTACCCAACTGAGCCATCCAGGCGCCCTGAGTTGTATTTTTTTTTTTTTAAAGAATACCTCTCAGTTGACACCATATTCCTTCTGTTGCATCACAAGCAAGGGTGCATGGTGTCTGCTTATTTCATTTCTTCTGGTGATGTTAAAATTGATCAGATGGTATCCATCTTATCCATCATTATCAAGTCCTCTGTCAACATTTCATACATTGATTGTTCCATAGTTTGTCAGCATAGTTTCTCCAGCTCATAGAAATTAAATCACTGATTGATTACTCACTAAGAGAGAAGAGGCAGCTTGCATTTATTGGGTAATTTCTGTGTGCCAGAAATTTGCTGGGCAGTTTACCTATATTCTTTTATTAACTCTTCCCAAAATCTTAGGTATTCCATATTTTCATTATAGTTTAATAGGTAAAGAAACTACAAATAGAATTTACTCAAGCTAGTAAGTGAACCAGTTATGCTACTTTTAGCTGTTTTTATTAAAAATAAACCTAGAAGATAGTAATTCTCATTTATATGTTAAAGTAGATCAAATAGATTAAAATTAAAGCTAAAGATCAAACTTAATGAGAATGACAATATCTACAGCATTTGCATTACTATCAGTAAAGTGATGTTAATGTCATATAAGCTAAATACTTCCAGTGCCCCAGTTCAGTACCATTGGAGCCCAGCAAATAATTTATCTCAGTCTTAAATATCCCTTTAGTGGACTAAATATATAAGCTATATGGTAGCTCATTTTATGGAAAGCCATGATGTCTGCAAAATAACATTTTTGTAAAATGAAAACTATATCGTAAAGCATTTTCTAATAGTGAGGCACTCCAGTGTTGATGAGAGAAATCTTGAAATTTTTTCTACATGTCTTTAAATGTCATTTGTCTTCGTGGTTTTGGGCTGTCCAGATCAGCAAGTTGATGTCTATATGACCTCCCAAAGTCCTTTGCAATCCTGCAATTCTCACACTGATGGATTCAAACAGGAAAGGATTATTGGGCCAAAACTCAGAGTATCTTCAGAGCCAGAATGTAGGAAAAGTTACAAAATACAGATGTCTGTCGGGGATGAGGTCCAAAGGGAGAAGCAGGCCAGAAGTTAGAAATAGATATGTTTTTGTACCCAAAGGGAAAAAAAAGTGCTTTGAATTTGGCTGTTAGCCAAAGGATTTTTTAAAATACTTAGATCAAACTATTAAGCTATAATATTCAGTTGAGATATAATAAAGCCCTGGGGTTGAGGATATATAGTTGAAAAAAAATCATAATTCACTATATTCAAGGAAACTCAGATCAACCCTCAGTTCCTCAGACCTGTGCCAGATTGTACCTTTTAGAGAACCTGTAATCCTATATTTTTCTTTCAGGGGCAGAACCATCTTGATGCTCTTTGGAATGGTCAGATTTTGCATATCAAGAATTCTAAATGAAAACCAAAGCCTTTAAATATTGTATAATCATGTAAGAAATGGCAAAAAAAAAAAAAAGTTTATACTTTTTTTAACCCTAAAAATAAGCTGTTGTCTTTTTTTTTTTTTTGGATTTTATTTATTTATTCATGAGAGACACAGAGAGAGAGAGAGGCAGAGACACAGGCAGAGGGAGAAGCAGGCTCCAAGCAGGAGCCTGATGTGGGACTCGATCCTGGGTCCCCAGGATCACATCCTGGGCTGAAGGCGGGATTAAACTGCTGAGCCACCCAGGCTGCCCGCCATTGTCTTTTTTTTTTTTTATGGAAAACTCTATAAAATTAATTCCGTCTATTTTAATGGTTTACTAAAATTTTATGAACTGCTTATATTAGGAAATATAAAAGAATTTGTTTTTTGTGGGTTTTTTTTTTTTTTTTTTTTTTTACTTTTTTAAGAGTGACATGTTCCAAGAATACTTTTTTTCCCTTGGGCAGCAGGGTTAGGGGAAGAAATCATAATGAGGAACACCCACGAAGGTACTGATCATTATCTGTGAATATAAAAATTGACCTATGGGCACAACTATTTGTTGCGTCTTTTTGGTTTTTTTTTTTTAACTCCTGTCCATACTATTTGTTAATTTTCTGTTGCTTTTTTCTCTCTCCATGAATCTTAGAGAAAAATTTGCGACGTAAAGCCTGTGATGTACCCCTAACAGCAGATTAGGTGTCTGTGGCTTTTATTCTAGTCTGTGATGTGTTATGAATTTAACCAAATTGTCTTAAAAAGCATTCCCAAAACTCATCTTTTCCACATTACATTCTTTCTACATGATGATTCGCTTAACAGGACATAGGTCACCCCCCAAATAATGGTGGTCAGTACAGCCAGAAATTCTATCTGCAAATTTATGAAGAAAGAGCCAGTCATTCTAGCCCAGGAAATTTGCCTTTTTGTAAATATTCTAAGAGATGCTTTTGCAAGACTTAGAAAATTATAGGTATCTATGAGAGCCTTCTTTGTTCCCTTGGCCACCTGAAGCCTGAAAACAAACCAAATGAACAGAGCTGTGGTCTGATATGTTTGGTTGATATGTAAATACACATATTTTCTAACACCCTGGGGCTGTTCTTAATGGTAAATCAGAGAAGTATAAGGCTAAGAGTCATTGGCACTAAACTACTATAAGTCATTATTTTGGGCAAATTTGACATGACAAATATAGGAAAAGAATCATAATCAGTGTCAAAGGCATTCACGTTTTCTTGTAAGGGTATATATTATAGATATGCCTGATTCCTTTTATTTTGCATTCCACTTTGGGGTTATAGTGTTGGGATGGTCATTTGGGAATATGATTGTTTTAGGAAACTATACAGTCTACTCAAGTTTACTTAATCAGATTTGAACATATGTTTTCAAATTCTAAGTAGTTTTATGTGTTGTGAACAAAATTTAATTATATATGTAATAACAAAAAATTAATGCTTCCTGATTTTGAAATTTATAATCAAGTACATTTTATCCACTTTTTAAATAGATACTCCCCAACGGTTTGTGCCAATTACATTGTCATTTCTTATCAGCTGGATTTATGTATATCTGAAATACGACAGTTCACATTTAATTTAATGGTATGAATTTTTGTATTCATTTATAATATTTCCAGGCAGGGAATGCCTTAAGTTGCATCTTGAAAAGATAAGACATATTTTGTACATGTATGAATTTGTTATTTTCCTATGTCCATTCCCTGATTCTTCTTTGAGGAAGCCTTCCCTGATATTCTCTCCATGCAGGCTGGGAACATTGCCCCTCTTTAGAACACGTATATTACCCTGGGCCTATTTGTACTGCTGATTCTTAACTTTAGTTTGGGCTTCTTGAGGGCAGTTTGTATGATATTTATCTTTCATCTCCAATGCTTGTCATAGTACTAAGTGTGTATTGACTGTGACCGAGAAAGTCTAAAATAAAATAAGATTAGTTTAATGCATTAAGACTGTTTCCTCAAAGTAATTGCCAAGGTGATTACTGCCTGAGTATTCATTATAGTCTGGACTTTACATGCTATTGTCATGATCTGTCTAGTAGATCTGTGAAGCCTCCTGAATGAACAGGCAAGAGGACAAGTAGACCTTTGCAATATTTCTGGTAAAAGTTTTGAACAAAGAAGAGTAGCAGCTAGGATTGTGTGCTTATTCTACACAGGATTCCATTGAGGAGAGGCAAGAAGTTACAACAGTATCCAAGCTGAAGTTCCGTATACATAAATATGCATAGATAACTACAACACAAAATAGTATTGCTAAATGCCATAAGAAAACTTAATGCTATGTATGTTTTGGGAGTTCAGAAGAGAAATCACCTCTAATTTGGATGATAAGAAAGGGGTATTTTTTTTTGTTTTTTCTTGGGAGGGGGTGAAGAAAATAGTTTTGAAAGATGTATGACATTTCAAGAAGCATTGATGTAGACAAATTGATAGTAGCTAAAGGCATTTGTAGTATAGAAGTAGGAGGTTAGTCTAGGAAGATAGAGAGGGGCCAGAATTTGGGCATAATTCCTTAGCAATGTTAATGGAATTTGCATACAATATCATTTTTACTACACTGAGATTTACTCTTCTAGGACACTTATTCAGAAAATCAGAGGTTACTATTTTGAAAACTACACAGGGCCACCTGGGTGGCTCAGTCAGTTAGGCATATGACTTGATTTCAGTTTAGGTCATGATTTCAGGGTTGTGAGATCAAACCTAGCATGAGGCTCTGTGCTCAGCATGGAATCTGCTTGTCCTTGTCTATCTGTTCCTCCTCCCATTCATGCCTATGCACATGCGCGCACACTCTGCCTCGCTCTGTCTTAAATAAATAATCTTAAAAAACAAAGAAAACTACATATTACATTTACAGTCTGCCCCTTACTTTGGAGCTAATTAGGCAGGCTTGTTATCTTTAATTTATTATTATTATTTTTTCTTTTTCCTGCCTGCAAATAACTCTTATCATACCTCCAGCAGAGTCACAATCTTAGGTCACTCTTGCCTGCTTATTAGCAGCTTGCTAAAGGTAAGAATTCATAGAAACAATATTCAGTGAATAAATTAAGTATAATTGAGAGGCTAATTAATCTCATTCTTATACGTACATGTATGTGATATGTGTGTGATATATATGCTACATATAAAATATATATTAAATACAAATACTGTCAAAAATTGTGAATAGTCTGAGTTTTAGTCTCAGTCATTTCTAGTCTAGTTTAGACTAGTCATTTCTAGTCTAACAGTTTAGCTTGCCGCATTCCCATGGGTACTGATAGAAAACAAGTGCTGGATCAGAGATGGATGACACCATATTAACTACAACAGAGTGCATACGTGCTACCGCGTTTCCTTAGGGCAAGATGAAAAGAGCCAGATGATACTTGCACACACAGTGAGTTATAGTACAGGAAAGGAACCCTGAATGTAGAGAATCTGAATCTTTTATAATGGGCAGTAAGCATTCCTGTCCTTTTCCTTGTAAGGAGACATTATCTCTGTCTCCATAGCTGTTTGCTCTACATATATCCTTGAAAAAATAGCCTGGGACAAAAACAATGCCTTTACCTCTAAGATGTGTGGAAACATGATAGATTCATGGGGAATTATTTCTGAACAGATATACTTTAAAGAACCTCTGTAAGGACAACACTATTCTATCTGATTGAGGAATCAGGAAACTGCATGGCCTGAAGGCCAAATATAGCCCATCATCTGTTCTTATAAGTAAAATTTCATTAGAACACAGGTATATACTCATTAAGGTATTATCTACATTCTACAACAGGCAGAGTCATATAGTTGAAACAGCACATTATTTGTATGTGTGTATGTACATATCCTTATATTTTATATATGTATATATCTCACGTTTTTGATATCTAGTCTTCCCCAGAAAAAGTTTGTTGACCTCTATTCCAGGATAAACATTTGTGACAAGCCTTTATAAAATATGCTAAGCTTGCTTTTTGTTCTAAAATATTTTCACATTTTTAAAAGTTATTCTGTAATCCCTATTGACTTCTTACTAATTATTAAGGGTTGTACTATCTGTACTATAGTTCTCTTTCTCATTAGAAAACGTTTTTAATAGTGATTATCAATGATTATTGTATTTTTAACTTTTTAATTTTAAGAACAATCATAGCAAACTATTGCATTATAAGTATTTGGTTTATGAGCTTCCTTATCAGGTTGCAGTTTTAAAATCCTATACAATCAGGTACCTAAAATATGGTAATCAGTATAATGAGGTGAATAAGCTTCCTGAATTCTAGAATCCAACATTCCAGGCCCTATAACTTATTATCACTGAGACCCTTGGCAAGTTGTGTAACTCTTTGGAACTTTCTTGCCCTCATCTATAAAATGGATATACCCTTAACTAACTTACAGAATTACCACTAGGATTAGAATAAAATCATGTAAATTTTGGTATACAGTGTGTACCTTAAAATATGAACTCTATTCCTAAAATATAAACTTTAAGAAGCAAATCCTGTATGTATACATTTATGTTTATGTATTACTATATATGTCTATATATATTATTATATCTATTTCTATATATCACTTTATGCATTTATATATTACTATAGAGTTGGGAAGAGCTAGAATCTTTCCCATCCTCCTAATTTTTTTATAGATAAGAAAATGGAGGGATCCCTGGGTGGCGCAGCGGTTTGGCGCCTGCCCTTGGCCCAGGGCGCGATCCTGGAGACCCGGGATCGAATCCCACGTCGGGCTCCTGGTGCATGGAGCCTGCTTCTCCCTCTGCCTGTGTCTCTGCCTCTCTCTCTGTGACTATCATAAATAAATTAAAAAAAAATTAAAAAAAAAAAAAGAAAATGGAGGCTCAGATTAGTTCCGTGACTTCAATTCAAGGTGACAAAACCAGTTAGCAACTAAGATTGTCAATTAGTATTATTTACAGTATACCCAATTAGTGTTCTTTACAGTATACCATGTACATTTCATTGTTTCATGCAAGTGAGTAAAATACTTGAACAGTTAGAGATGAGACTAGGACACAATACTGAATTTAGGACTTGTATTCTTATTCAAAGAAACCATAAAATAATAAAGTTTCCCCTGCTTTAAGTTAGTTTTGACTCATAAATTCCTAATATATTTTTGTTATTTCTCTTTAAGGAAAAATATTATCTTGAAAGATGTCATATTACACACCTGCATTTGCTTGAAACTTGGTAGCTTGATAAATTGATAAGATAACTGGGTCATATGTTAAGTTTTTTGAAAAAGCAACCCAAACATAGATCCTAATAAAAGAATGTTACATATTTCCTTTTAAAGGCTAAAAAGTATTTCTCAGGGCTCTTAAATTACCATATTTTGATACCAAGGGAAAATAAAATCTGGACTTAGAGTCTTGTTTGTACTTAGAGGGTTTTCCAGACAGGAAGGCAGCCTTGATGCAATGCAGTAAGCCACAATACCAGTGGGGCATTACAGGTGAAAACTCTGCAGCTGTACCCCTTCACCACAATGTATTACAACTATATGCTGGAATATTTCCTGTACAGAAATAGGGTTTGGTTAGCTTTGTTTCCCAAGAGTAGATCACATTCAAATGTTATATAATCATGATTTCCTGCATTTGAATACTTGTGGTTTCTCAACTGGTTCCAGTATTTTAAGTTTTTTTTTATATGACTTCTATTAGTTGAAGATGTATAGAAGCTTTTCTTTTCCTTCCTCAAAATCAACTAAAAAGCAAATACATATAAAAAGAAATATTATAAGCTAAAAACTTTTGAGATTACAAACATTTGTATTATATGTCATAATTAAATGGTAGATATATACTTTGAAGTAGAAACCAGAAAATCAGCAAATATCATTATCGGAATACATGTTTTTAATTACTATTGAAAAGTATCTCTACTCAATTGTATTTGGTCTATGTAATGAATGTTTCTCCTGTTGTTATTCTAAATAGCTGATTATAAGAAATGTTCTTCATATTTAGAAGGACAGTTAAGTCATAATTATAAATAGAAACCTCTTCTGTATTGTATAAAGGCAATGGTGGGTTTTGGTTTTTTTTTTTTTTTTTAGCTTATCAGGTTTTAATGATTATGTTGTTGTTCATTTATCTCCATTTCTACATAGATGTTTTCTCTTCCAATCACCCCTCAGTCCACATTTCATGATCAGACCTTTCTATATTTTAACTCTTCGCTCACCTACTCTCTTCCAGTCATCAATTAAAAACTCCATAACCTATCTATCTCTAATCTTTCCAGTGCATTCCCCCTGGGGAATATATTTGGTTTTAATACCACTTTGATGTTGTTATAAACGCAGTATATATTTTTGTTTAGTGAGGTAAAAAAAAACTGTCTATCACAAAATAAGAGTTTCACAACAATTACTCTTTCAAAAGTTATCAACTAGGAACATTCCAGTATGAAAAGTCTCTGCTCCACCCCACTGCAAGATTGTATATCAGAAAGCATGTAAGACGATTGATTAATTTTAAGGCTGCTTAAGGCAGTGGCTAACAGATAAACCTTTCAACTAACCAAAAAGTTTAAAAGGAAAAGCTGCAGAATAAGATGTTACAGAGGCTTTGAAAAAGCTCCATCAGATTCCTGGGAAACCAAAACAGCATACACATGCTTAGGGCTGTACACCTGCCCCAGGCTCTGCACATGCACAACGCTGACCCAAAAAGGCCCTACACTCTTTGGTTAACCTTAAGACTTTGGTTAACCTTAAGACTGTGCAAGCAGGAGGGGAAAGCTAAGGCAGAGTTGAAAGTATGTCTCAACAGGCACAGAGCACCTTAGTAAAGACATGGGGCTTATTGATTCCAGACTATTAAGGACATCTCTAATCATTGACTGACCCTTCAGCTCATCAAGTAGAGACTTCAGTGTCGATACAACAAAGAATACATACTTTTTAGAATTGGTTCATAAATGTACACAAATAATAGTTACAACAAATAGTAATGATAAGAAGCCTTGGGCAGGAGAGACAATCTGATTTCCACGAAATCAGACAGTCTGATTCCAATAAATAGTTGCCACTATTTATTAACAATATAATAGTAATAAGAATTAATAGCCATTAACATAATAAAATTTTATATCATTTAAGTTGTCTAATTTTCAACAACAAAAAGTATGTGATATGCAAAAAAAAAAAAAAACAAACCACAAAGTATAGCCCCTATATGGGAAAAGCAGTCAATAGAATCTGTCCCTCAGAAACCCAGATATTGACTTTGCTAGACAAAGACTTTAGCCACCTATTTTAAATATGTTCTATGAATCTAAAGAAAGCCATGTCTCAAGAACTAAAGGGAAATATGAGAATGACTTTATACCAAATATATCAATAAAGAGATAGATATTAAGAAGAAAAAAGAATCAACTAGAAATCCCAGAATTAAAAAAAAAAAAACATAGTAACTGAAATGAAAAATTTACTAGGGGGCTTGACAATGGATTTGAGTAGGGAAGAAAGAATTAATAAATTTAAATATATGATTTAGTTTGAGATTATTGAGTGAAGAACAGAAAGAAAAAGACAAATGAACAGATCCTCAGAGACCTGTGGAATATCATTAAGTGTATCAAGATATGCATGATGGGAATTCTAGAAGGAAAGGAAAGAGAGAGAGAATATTTGAAGAAATAATGACTGAACACTTCCCAAATTTGATGAAAAACTTTAGCGTACACATCCAAGAACTCAGTGAACTTCAAGTAGAATAAACCCAAAGATTTCCACACGAAACCCAAACTGTCAAACTGACTCATCATAAATATATGGGATAATCAACAAGATTAACAACTGATTTCTCATCAGCAGCCATGCAGTCCAGAGGCAGAGAAATAACATACTCAAAGTGCTAAAAGGAAAAAACCTACTAAAGAGAAAACATTTGCCAAATTAAGTAACTAAAAAGACTGGGATATTTGATAAAGATCAAAATAGAGGGATCCCTGGGTGGCGCAGCAGTTTGGCGCCTGCCTTTGGCCCAGGGCGCGATCCTGGAGACCCGGGATCGAATCCCATATCGGGCTCCCGGTGCATGGAGCCTGCTTCTCCCTCTGCCTATGTCTCTGCCTCTCTCTCTCTCTCTGTGACTATCATAAATAAATAAATTAAAAAAAAATTTTTAAAAAAAGATCAAAATAGATTCCACATTCAGATTTCTTCCTAAGAATCCACATTAAAAAAATGAGAACATGGAAATTGTAAATGACACATTATGAGGTGTGTTTTTCTTCTTTAAAGGCAATGAGCTGAAGAGCATAGGATTTATAGCCAATAGGTCTGTCTTATTAAACATGTGTTCTTGAACACAATACCTAACTTCTCTGAGCTGCAGTCAGCTTATCTGCAAAATGGGAATAATATTTTTCTCACTAAGACAGTGTACAAGGAAAATCTTTGTAAATTATACAGGATTATTCACAAGGCAGTTTCTTCTGCCACAGCTGTAATAATAATACCACATCAGTATTATTATAACAAAAAACATGGGTGATGGTAGAAAAGTAGCTGTTCTTCCTCCTACTGTAATCACCTATTGACTTGGCATCCTGAGAAATATGGAAATGCGGGGGAAGGAGTAATAAAGATAGCATCCTCTGCTATAATCGGGCTTTAATAACTTAGTCCTGAATGGAGGTTCCAGCTTTGTGCTCCCTAACCAGCCTTACATAGCTACTGTACCTCTATTTTATCTAATACAAACTAAAGGACAATCAATTGAAGCAAAACTGATAGAATACATCACTTGCTAGATCTCCTCTCCACCAGCTCTTTATTATCCACGTAAATACAGGGAAGACCCTTTCTCTGTATCCTTTTCCTAGGTTGCTTAGTGTGACTGAGTAGGCCAAGGGGCAGTGGCCCAGCTTCAGCAGCCCCTGCACACAGCATTCAGAGCTGTTTATCTATGAGGACAGATGGGCATTTGCAACCTTGCTAATAGTCTTGGCAGTACTATTAAATAATAAAAACAAATTAAGTGCCAAAATATTCTTTGTACCAGAAACATTTTTAAATAGCCAACACATATGCAGATCTTCCCAAATTAGCCATCAAATGGAAACAAATTGTGGAATAACATTTTAAATGCAAAAATACATGTGCTGTTACCAACTGGCAGATATACAACCTAAAATATATTCATATGCAAAGACCACATATGCTTAGAGTACAGTTTATTATGTATGGCTGGCTAATTTTTTAGATTTTTGTCAAATAATGGATAGGACAACAAAATGTTATAAAAAATATATAATCTTGACAGTCATTTGAAATGTACCATGTGTTACATGTGGAATGTTTTCCAGTGAAACCAATTTACTTGTTCCCACTTCCCATGACTCAGTATTAGATATTCAAGCTTTCTGAACTATTTTTTGGCAACTAGACTTCCTTGGAATAGTCCTCTTTCGTTGAAGTTATTCAGTGCAGGCATTAATAATAAATCCTCAGTTATAGATATGTAACTAAAGACCACATCATCTCTTTCAAACCTAAAAGCACATAATAAAGTTATTTAAATAGATCACACCAAACAGAGCCCAGATTTACTCCTTGAGAATAATTAATTGCTACCATATGAAGCACAGTATGATTGCATTTGATTTTTAGTTTGGGGATCCCTGGGTGGCGCAGCGGTTTGGCGCCTGCCTTTGGCCCAGGGCGTGATCCTGGAGACCTGGGATCAAGTCCCGCGTTGGGATCCCGGTGCATGGAGCCTGCTTCTCCCTCTGCCTGTGTCTCTGCCACTCTCTCTCTGTGACTATCATAAATAAATAAAAATTTTAAAAAAAATTTAGTTTGTGTTACTACTCACCTAGAGAATAGGTGAGCAATGTCAATTCCTAACTGAAAGACCAAGGAAGATTAGTGAGCTAATGAAAAGCTTGTTAAAAGTGGATGTGATTGCAGAATAAAATGGAAGAGCTCAGTACATAAAACAAGATCTTTGTAGAATAGAAGACTGTTTAGGAAGGTAAAAGTGCTAACTTTACAGCACCTATCTTCACTCATTAATGCAAAATTTTTATTAAGTGTATGCCATTTATCAGACTTTGTGCTATGAATTTGAAATAGTTGTAGTTCTTTAAGAATCCTTCTCAGAGGGCAGCCCCGGTGGCTTAGCAGTTTAGCGCAGCCTTTGGCCTGGGGCATGATCCTGGAGTCCTGGGATCTGGTCCTGCATCGGGCTCCCTGCATGGAGCCTGCTTCTCCCTCTGTCTGTGTCTCTGCCTCTCTCTCTCTCTTTCTCTCTCTCTCTCTCTCTCTGTGTCTCTCATGAATGAATAAATAAAATCTTAAAAAAAAAAAAGAATCCTTCTCAGAGAACACACATAATGCAAACCAGCCCTCAGGAAGAAGAAGCAGTAGGCTAACTTTTAGAACCACAGCCATTGTCCCTAACCCTCCTAAATCAGGACTCAGTTCCAACACATGCCTCTCTGCCCTCTCTCCTAGTCATTATCCACATTAGGAGATTTATCCCCTCTTCAGAGACAAAGTAAGAGAGAGCACAAGTAGGGGGAGATACAGACTCCAGGCTGAGTGCAAAGCCTAATGTGGGGGCGATCACAGAACCCGAGATCATGACCTGAAGAGAAGTCAGACTCTTAACCAACTGAGCCACCCAGGCCCCAGGGATTTATACTGTCTTATATAGACACTGGTTTGCATCACTTTTTTCTCCTCTCTTCTACTTCCCAAACCTTTGCACATAGCCCTTGATCTATGATAAGTGAACTCCCCTAAACCTCAATCTCTTTTCAGGCATTTCCCCAGCCCCTTTACCTTAGATAAAAATCTTGCTGTCCCCTGGGAGTCTGTGCACCATTGTAACCCACTGAGGTGGAGACTGTTCATTCTTTCACATCTCTTTTTCCTTCCTCAGAAGATAAGATATTCTTGCTCACCAATGCCACTTGCCTTTTCACTTCTACCCTCCTGTTAAATCTCCTTGCTCCTTTGAGACTCATTCCATCTAATTATCTATCCTCCCCTACCCCTCCATTGTTGTCATCTATCACTCTTTGGTCACTTTCCCTAATTCTCAGAACTTCTGCCTCTGGCCCATATGGCTTTTTTTTTCCTTTTCTCAAGTTTTTATTCAAATTCTGTTAGTTAACATATAGTGTAATATTAGTTTCAGGAATGGAATTTAGTGATTCATCACTTACATAGAACATCCAGTGCTCATTATAAGTGTCCTCCTCAATACCCATCATCCGTTTAACCCATCCCCCACCCTTCACTGCCATCAATATCCTTGCATATGACCCAGCCAGAACTCCAGCTTGATCTTCTCACTCAAGTGACCTTCACAACACCTAACTACTCACTGTCACACATAAGCCCAGGACCTTGTCATCATTCCAAACTGTTCTGCCTCCTAAAGCACTCATCCACCATCTCATCTTACTAGCATTCTGTCTCTCCAGCCTGCTCACTCAACAAGCTCCACTATATCATTCATTAAAACTATATATAAACTATATATAAACCTACCCCTGCTTTCTCCCTGTCCATCAGCTCACTCTGTTTTCTCATCCCCCTTTAACTAGTTTATAGTCTTAATTCATCATTTAAAACACCCTCTGCAAATAAATAGCCTGATTTGTTTATCTGTCTTTTCATTACACTCTCCTAACAAAAGGCTAAGGCTGGACAAACCTATAGCTGTGTATCAACACATTACTCCCTCTTCCACTCTTCAGAATAGCCAACTCCTTACTCCAGGTTTCCACTTGAATAGCTCATTGCCACTTCTAACTCAGCTTGCCTGAAAATGAATTCATGATCTCCCCTCCTCTACCCTACATATACCACAAACCTACACCCAAGTGGGATGGATCAGCCTTACCCAACTCAGTAAATGACCTCAGCATCCACACAGTTGCTTGGGCCAGAAACCTGGGAGTCATCCTTGACACCTCCCTCTCCTTCTATCTAATTAGTCGACACATTTTTATGTCCCAAGAATTTTCCACACATCACTCTATTTCCACCAACCATACTCTAGATATTGACTGCTGTACTGACTTCCTGCCTGGTCCTTTCATATCCAGGCTTGCCCCTTTTTAATCTGTTGCCTACACAGGATCCAGAGCTTTTAAAATAAACATACATTTGACTACATTACTTCTTTGCTTAAAACCCTTCAAAGATACCCCATTGATATGAAGGTAAAGTAAAAAATCCTTAACATGGCCTAAAAACAATAGTTTTTATTACCTGCATTTTATAAATGAGAGAACTGAGGCGCAGAGTCATTAGATAAGTTGCTCAAGTTGTAGAGCAGTGACTTAAGGATTTTATCCTATGGGAGCATCATACTGAGGTTTATAAATTTATGGCACAGTGTGTATCTGAATGGACAATTAACTAAAATTACCTTTAAAATACTAGTTGTACTCACTATTAGCTTTCATCAGAAGTTTTGAAGACAAATACATTCTTATAATAAGGGAAGGGATTAAATGTGCTTTTGCAAATGTACTTACAGAACTACAATGTAAAATTTTTACAGCAGAAGTTTATTTGGAGTAAATGTATTAATACCCCTTCGTTAACCAAGGAATAGAAGGTCTACAAAGGAAAATCCTGACAAACATAGCCGACATATTTGGGGATTTACTTCTATAGTAGTTTTCTATTGTTTTCTGAATTTTCAGAGTTGTCTGTAATGTTCAAATTGAAGTATGTAACCACAGAGCCAGCCTCACACAAAGTTGTAAACTAAATAAAGTTTGTCTTTGGCTTTCTTCCAAATCTCTCTTTTTGAACTCTTCATAACTCCTCCTCCTCTAAGTGCCAGTGTTGGTGGAGTCCCCTTTCATTGCCCTTAACTGCCTCATGCTTCCCGCAATGGTTCCCAGCTTGGATTGCCTTATATTATGGCCTTATTCCAACCTTGCCTTGCACATCAAAACTTACTAGATTTTTTTCTTTAAAGCCCTACTCTGCTTTCCAATGTGACAGCCAATTTTCATAAGCTATTATATATTAATTTTAATGGAGAACTTCTGGAGACAATACCAGAAACATGTCTCTTTTCACTTGATTTTCTGTGTAACCTCTCTACCAAGAAGATAATTTTGAACTTTGAATTACAAATTTTGTAATTTTGAATTTATATTCTATGATTTGCATTACAAAAAACAATAGGCATATTAAATATGCTCTTTCTAAGCTCATTTGCCCTCTTCCACATCTTACTGCCTTCCCACATCTTATCCACCTCTGGTTATGACTGTCCTAAACCAAAGAACTAACTCCTTCACAGTCACTGGTAGTCCAGAGAAGAGATACTCCTTTATCTCTCATAGTCAACATGGAGGGTCACGTTTTAATAGATGTGCAGCAGAAAAATATATTAAACTATGATTACCGTGTTCCTGAATATCCAGGTCCAAGGTTTATTATTTTCTTCTCACAAGCCCAACCCATTGTTAAATCTAGCAAGTAAGACTCTTAATCACAACCTCTCCAATTCTGGTAATGACACTCAAGCTTCAGAAGTGTTCTTTGAGTATGAGAAAGATAAATAATTCATAACTAACATTTTTGAAGCTTTTACTATGTGGCATTATATGAGATGCCTTGTCTCTTTTGACTCTCAAAATTCCTGAGATAGTTCTGTTACTATCTCCTTTTTAGAAATAAGAAACCATGTTGAAGAAATTAATTTGCCCAAGCACTCATAGCTAATGGAGCTAAGAATTGAAAACTGACTCCAAAGTTCATGCTTTCACCTTCTGTACTTATTTGTGGAGAATATTTATGTGCCAGTGATGGACTGAATCACCCAGTATGTGTATATTCATTCATTCATTCGTGAATTATTCATTCATTCATTCATTCAGCAACTTTCTTTTTGAACATTCACTGTATATACACTTTGCCAGGTGCTATGAAAATCCAAAGCTTAGCCTAATGGAAATCATTCCCTCAAGGAATGTGCCTACCAGGGAAGATGTCACGTATAGAAATAACTATAGCGTGATAAGAGCTATGAAACAGATTCCCTTAAAAAAAAAAAAACTATTGGAGTTAGAAAAGGGAGAGTATTTCTCCATCTGGGGAGGTAAAAAGGCTCAAAGAAAGGTGGTATTTCATTTGGACCTTGATAGATGGGAAGGATTTAAATATGAGACAATGAGAAATGAAGAGGTGTACAGGTATTTTTAGGCTGAGATAGAATATTGGAACAAAGACCCAGAGAGGAGAAAAGTAGAAAAAGTATGTCATGGAAAGCAAAAAGGGAGAGAATTTCAAGAAATGGTGGGTAAGAGAGAATTACTATGAATGTATTACTTGTCCTCATCACTAAACAGAACATATACATCTCTTTCTATTCCGCTGTCAGCCACTTATGCATACCTATTTTTGTTTCCCTTTTTCCCACTAAGCACCTCTCCATACACAGAAACTCAAGTCCTTCTCTAAAGAAAAGAATCTGTTACAGGTGGAGGTAAAATATATTCCCATTGAAAGATTAAGAATCACTTATTTAGAAAAGAAAGGGTAAGGAAAATCTGTTCATTCAGAAAGCTTTTGTTAAGATCCTATTGTATCCCAAAAACTGTTAGATGCTAAGAATATTTTTTTAAATAACATGTCATTTTTTTTACTCAAGGATCTCAGTCAACTAAAGGAGATAAACTGTAAATAGGGAATTGCGAAGTGTAATAAGTTTTATGATAGAGGAGAGACACAGAGAGGCAGCAGTCAGCTCTGAGAATGATAATTAGGGAATGCTTCCAAAAGAAAGACATGTCTGAGCCCAGTCCTTTTTTAAATTTTTTTTAAAAAATGGAATTAACTAACATGTCCTATATTAAAATTTTTTAAAATTTTTGTGATATATCTTGGATGTCTTTTGTGTTAGTATATATAGATATTCATTTTAATGATCGTGTAGTAATCCATTCTATAGATCTGCATGTTATATTTAACTAATCCCCTGTTAATAGATATCTGACTTGCTTCTAATTTCTTACTATACACCCAGTGCTGAAATAAATACACACTTGCATTGGAAGCTCTGTAAACAAATTCTTAGACATATACTTTGAAGCATTTAATAGATATTGCCAAATTACCTTCCAAAAATAGAGTGGAAATGCTTATTCCCACACCTGTGCAGAAATTGGAACTGTAGGGACACCTGGGTGGCTAAGTGGTTGGGCGGCTGCCTTAGGCTCAGGTCATGTTCCCGAGATCCGGGATCAAGTTGTTCATCAGGCTCCTGCAAAGAGCCTGCTTCTCCCTCTGCTTATGTATCTGCCTCTCTCTGTGTGTCTTTCATGAATAAATAGATAAATCTTTAAAAAAAAAAAAAAGAAAGAAGAAAGAAAGAAAGAAAGAAAGAAAGAAAGAAAGAAAGAAAGAAAAGAAAAGAAAAGAAAAGAAAAGAAAAGAAAAGAAAAGAAAAGAAAAGAAAAGAAAAAGAAATTGGAACTATCTTTTAAAACTGCCAGAATAATAAATAAAAAATATTGTGTTATTAATTTGAATTTGAATTTTTGTAAGTATTAGTGAAGTTGAGTATCTTTTCATGTTTACTGGCCAGTTATTTTTTTCTGTGAACTAATTACTGTCAGAGTCTGTGATTTTACCGTATGCAAGCTAATAAATCAGCCAGTTAGTGTTCCATTGCTGCTGACAGAAGACATAAGACTCATGGGTCAGAAACAAAGAACATTATTGCTCCAGGCACGACAAACAACATGAGTATCATATAGACATTGGTTCCTCTTGCCTGCTCCCCCAACCGCTCCCTGGGTTCCACAAGGGCAATGCAGAAGGGCCCTCAGGGGTTGGATGTTGTAGGTAGATGGCACAGCCAAGAACATGAGCGCAACAGATCCACCCTCTTTAGAGTGAGTCTGCTCTTTGACCTGGAGAGAGACTTTACCACATCCCTCAAAGTTGTTCTCTGTAAATACAACCTAAGAACCAGCCCCAGTTAATAGCTTTCAGGGCCTTGCATCCTATTCATACCTAGCAATAACATGCAGGGAAGTTCAGGGCCAATGGCTAATTGCCTTTTCCAACTTCTTCCCTTTTTTATTTTTCTATATGCTTATTTATCACTTCCACATTGGTTTGTAAGCACTCTGTGCTATCTCAGCAGTCATTCCTAGATCTATTATTAAATATCATGTATTTTACCCTATTTGCTTTTTTTTAATTTGATCCTGTGGTTTTGTGGGTTTTTTTTTTCTTTAATGGGTTTCATGCCATACCTATAAAAAGCTGCCCTATCATGATAAAAATATTAACTGATTTTTTTTCTCTTATGCTTTCAGTTTTGGCCTTTAACATTTTGATCCTTTTGGAATCTACTTTTATGTTAGAGTGCTGTAGGGACCCTCTTTGATTTTACCAAATGGCTAGACAGTGCTTGCAACTTCATTTCCTGTCTTTCTCCTACTTGTTTGAAATGAGTGGGGAAAAATTAGAGAGGGAGACAAAAAGAGACTCCTAACTCTGGGAAACAAACAAAGGGTTGCAGAAGGGGAGGTGGATGGAGGGTGATGGGGCGACTGGGTGACAGGCATTAAGGAGGGCACTTGAAGGGATGAGCACTGGGTGTTATACTATATGTTGACAAATTGAATTTAAATTTTAAAAATTTAAAAATAAATAAATTAACCCCCCCACAAAAATGGTATTTTCCTTACATAGTAAAATGTATCTGTACTTACATCTTATACTGTTTTTCCTATTTCTTCTAATCTATTTGTAGGTCACTACTCAAACCTTATATTTTAACTGTTACAGTCTGATAGTACACTTAACACCTGATAGAATTTGTTCTTCATTTTTTCTTTCATTTAAAAACTTTCTTAAAAAATAAATAAATAAATAAATAAATAAATAAATAAATAAATAAATAAAAATAAAAACTTTCTTGACTGTTTTCATATATTATTCCTGAATGGGTCCTTTAAGACAAAGTAGGTAAACAAAGTGAGTATAACCATGAAAAGAAATTCAAAACTACTGTCTTTTACAGACTTACCCCTTCTTAAAAGTCTTATTCATGTTATAACTTTTATAGTTTAATATGCATTTCAACAAATACAGAACTGTATCATAGTTTCTATCTGCAACTTCTAAAATCTTTATTTTATTATAGATTCCTTGTAGTTTGGAATACTGGGATGAACTCCAGAAGGTTTTTGTTGCATTTCAAGAATTTAGTCTGTCTGAAAGCAAAGTCTGTGAGCTACAGTTGCCGGATATCAATCTTGTGAGTGACCAGAAGAAACTAGTATCCTCGGATCTTTGGAGAATTGTCTTGAACAGCAGTCAAAATGGTGCTGATGACCAAAGGTAACTCAATGAAAAATTAAATAGTGACATTATACTAGGAAACAGTCATCATATCATTGTATCTAGTGACCCCTCACTTAGCGGTATCTTGGCTGGCTAGCAGCTGCATCCGTGTGATCTACAGATGAGAACTAGGACATAAGACAGATATAGCAAAGTTTGTGTACTAAAAATCCTGCGTTGTATTCATAGTGAGCCCTCACAATAAGAACCTGTTCCTTAAGTATAAAAACAAAAAGGGCAAAAAACAAACTACCAAAAAAAAAAAAAAAAACCTGAACCATTCTGAACAAAAATTATAAAAAGCCATTAATTCCTCAGCAGACTCTTAATGACACAGTAAACAGTATGTATGTGTAGTGATAACCCTGGGGCATTAAGAGAAAGGTTAAATAAATTGTATTGCCTACTTCTAAAAAGATACATTTTGGGAATACTTCTTTCTTAAGATGTGTTTTGTTCTTTTTTTTAAAAAAAAAAACTTTAAAAGACCTTTAGACATTAGAAAAACTTGGCTAACTAAAATGACTCCTATCCAAAGGATTTCTTAATAGTTCTAGATTCTGTTTGGCTATAATGAATCTCTAGAGCTGTAGACCTCAGGTGTTATGTGTCATGTCCCCATAACTCCTGTTCCACGTCTCCTATAGGATATCTGGTTTGTGGCAAAAGAGGGCCAGACTCCTTGTTTTCAGTATTCGCCTGCTTGACAATCCGCTAACTTAGAGTAGAAAAAAGATTGGCTTCAATAACCTATTTTTACCACATCTTCTCATTTATGTGGCCCTATGAGGTAAGCATTTCTGTTGACGCTCCCACAAAAGACAAGAAAAAGATACTAAATCACAGTGAGAGGAACAGGAGGGATCATATGAGAATGCATGTACCATGGGCCCAGGCCCACCTTACTGTCCATCACTCTCCATGACCTACCTCCTGGTCCTTCTGAAGAACTGGCTTTAGCATTATCTTCCTCCTTTTGTATAATTCCTTTCTTTTTTTTACCCCCAAGCAACGTTCTGGCACTAACATGAGAAAAAACATCCATCATTTGTAACATCCTGCAAATCACCTGTTTTCTCTTTCTCTTTTACCTTTATTTTTGTCCATGACTATATGCCTTTATAAGGTTATAATTATAGCATATAATTTCGTATTATGATTCCTACTTTATATTATAATGAGTTGTGGGTTCTTTCTCTTTTTTTGAAATTAATAACACTATATGTTCATTAAAGAACATTTGGGAAATAAAGAGAATGCCACCAGGCATGGTTATATCACAATGATAACCTCTGTTAACCTTTTTACAGTAGCCTTACAGTCTTTTCCAGTGATTACCTTCTGTGCTTAATAATAATATGTTTTATACTTTATATATTCTATTTCTAGGTTATTTGGGCTCTTTGGGAATAATTACCTTCCTATTATATTACTTAGTTGATTACAACTAGTAAAAAATATGTTAGAGGAGTGGGATCTTAATTTCACTTGTATGTGTAATGCAGCAATGAGTAAAATACTCACCCTGTGAGGAGTCAGCAGATACTTAGAAGATTACATATTCTAAGTACAGTTTACCTAGTCAGAAACCAGAAAGTCTCAGAAAAAGAGCTCTAAGTAAAAACAACAACAAAAAAAAATTAGTAACTTTTAAAAAAAAGATTTTATTTATTTAAGAGTGAGTTAAGAGAGAGAGAGATCACAAGCAGGGGAGAATGGCAGAGAGAGAAACAGACCCCCAGTTGAGCCAGGAAACTGAAGGTCTCATTCCCAGGACTCTGGGATCATGACCTCAGCTGAAGGCAGATGCTTAACTCACTGAGTCACCCAGGCGCCCAACAAAAAAATTGTTTAATCTGAGTTTCATTAATATAAGTATCAAATTAGAAATCATTTCTTGATTCTAATTATGAAAGAATGCATTTTCAGCATTGAAAGAAGCATTTTAGACAAGGTTAATTCCTCTGCATCTGAAACATTCATAACAATTACTTTTGTGGTAAGCTTAGCACTACAGAAATGTGGAACCTTTAGGGAATGGAATTTATGCAGACAATTAAATTCAGGCAATTTTTCACCAGGCTTTTGACATTATAATCACAGATCTTTTGTCCTCACCTGGGATTTTTCAAGTTACCTAATACTTCACAATTGATCTTGCTTGACATTAACTATTTTCAGATAGAATTTGATATTTGTTTGTTTGACATTAACCATTTTCAGATAGAATTTGATATTAATGAAATTAAAGAGTTGGTTTAAAAGTCAACATCATAAGACCCTACTAAGACACTTTTCAAAAGGGACAGTAAATAAATTCTATCCAATTCTAGAAAGAAAACGTTAATGCTCTGATAATACGTCAGCCTTTCATGCAGAAAGAAAACTACGGTTAGCTTCAGTATATTCTGTCACAAGACATTTAGAACTAGACAAAAACCTGATGCTTTTATGATTAGAGATTATCTTATAAGTAATATTCTCAGTGGTTGAAAAAGGATATGCATCAGACTGTTGTACGTTCCAGGAAGAAAGTTCATAAAAATAAATCCCATGAAGCTTAATCTTTAAAAGCAAAGAGCATCTTGTCCACAGTTGGCATAAAGTTGCAACAGTGTAGGGTTGCTCAGTGTTAATGGCATCACTGTATATATGTATACAGGAGCAGTATTTAATAAAGAATTCCAAGTTAGAAGACCTGGATTAAAGTCCTGGCTCCATCCCCAACTTTGAGAAACTGACTAACTGGCCCAAAGGGTGGCAGGTAGTCTTCATTACAAAGGACTGGAGAAAAAAGAGCCAATCTCTTAAACTTTACTCTGTTTATCCCATACAGGTATATTATCTTTAATTCAATGCCTGTATATTTGTACATTCCACCATCTTTAAACAATGGTTTCTTCCTCAATCATATGAAAATGAACGATTGGTAACAATTACACTTTTTTGAAGACGGCGTTTGAAGTAGAGTAACTTCAAGCTTAGTTTCCACAATAGCATTGACCTTGTAGGGGACTTCTATTTGCTGTGTACTGGACCAGAGACAAGAGATACAACCTTTAAGCCTTGATCAAGATAGCCATTTCAGCTATTTATCTTTAATCATGTTCTGTATTTGCCCACACCCATTGCTTAAGCCTAAATAAACCCCCTTTATCAGGTCCTGACAAGAAATAGAAGGTGCACTCAAACTTAAAGATTGAGGAGAGTTCAATGAAAGGACTACTTATAAAAGTATGGGCAGGATTTAAGGGATGGTACGTACGGTAGGGCTAGGAATCCTGGAGACCCATCCCCTTCTTAGGCCTGAAGAAGCCAGAGGAGTACATACCCTTACTCTACTCTCCTCTTGCCTTCTGATCTCCCATAGGCACCTCCTACTAGCTGAACCAGAGGACAAAGCAGCTTGTTAATACAGTCCAATGGCAAAGAAGAAGATGGGGAAGGGTAGAAAGTGTGGATCTAGCGAGCAAACAGAGGGTAGCCGGCAACTACACACTCTATTTGGAATTTATAGTTTCTTACCCAGTAACTGACCCTATGAAGAAAAATAAGGGAAACAAGAGGAGTGGGCCACATTCTCAAGTTTTGGGTCACTCTGCTAGGTTCCCTGGGTTTGGAATCAATTCAGTGTCTTCTGATGGACCAGAACAACTATCTAATTTGTTTCCCCCTCATACCCTCACTCCAAATGATACAAATGACTAATACAGGAGTATGCGACTATGTTAAAGTCTCACAAATTATAGGCAATTATCATGTAACACAAATAACTGTGCAGACCTTGATATATATATCAAAGTTGTCCGGTTAACTTTATTACCAATTGCTTATGCTCAACTCTGTTTACCTCTGCCAATTCTTTGGTGGTTTGTTGTGCATATTACATAGTAATTTCTCACAACATTAGAACATGTGAAAGCCTGGGTGACTCAGTGGTTGAGCGTCTGCCTTTGGTCCAGGGCGTGATCCTGGGGTCCTGGGATCGAGTTCTGCATTGGACTCCCAGCGGGGAACCTGCTTCTCCCTCTGCCTATGTCTCTGCCTCTCTCTCTCTCACTCTCTCTCTCTGTGTCTCTCATGAATAAATAAATAAAATCTTTAAAAAAAATTGTGTTGGCCTTGAACTAATAGGTGAACAAGTTGTCCATAAGTTGTGTGATATGTGGATGGAAAAAATTGGGTTGGAGGTAGGTCAATATGACCTGGCATTTGAGGAATCCTGTGGAATTTTTCTGCTAATAATCTATAGGCAATAATCAACATGAACTTAATTTTTAAAAACAACTAGTTTATGCAAGTAAATACAGAAGATTTGATAGATTAATTATAAGATTATGGCTGCTAACTTTAAAAACCCATATAGAAAGACATTTTACTTATATGTATTGGAAAATCTAGGTTACTGATATTCTTTTATTACTTACTTCCCATAGCTCTGCAAGTGAATCTGGTTCTCAAAGCACTTGTGACCAACTTGTAACTCCAACAGCCCTGGCTGCCTGTACCAGAGTCGACT
Organism: Nyctereutes procyonoides; assembly: GCF_905146905.1. Classification (NCBI taxonomy): domain Eukaryota; kingdom Metazoa; phylum Chordata; class Mammalia; order Carnivora; family Canidae; genus Nyctereutes; species Nyctereutes procyonoides. Next base: position 14,551,015 of record NW_026575137.1, read on the forward strand.
CCTGTTTTACCCCATGGTTTGTCCCATCTCTTAGCATTTCCTTCCAGTTTGCTCACCTGGAGTTCCATCTTTGTCATCACCTTGATCAACTAGGCACAGGTACCCTTTACTTTAGCATCAGAATAGCACGCGCTTAATACTTACTGTTTTTCTTGAGTGTTCTCAAAACCCAATTCATCAATTTCTACCCAGATAATTTATTTTACTTTCAACTAGTAAAAAGATGTGGAAGGATTTTCATTCTGTATATTGCAGTATTGATGTTTCAAAGTGCTGTGATTGTTGATCAGTTCTACCACCCAAAGCTCCTTCCCTACTGACTACCACCGATGTGGTGGTGGAAATTTTTAGAAGAGGCATTCATTTCCTCTAACAATGAGCACTGGCAAAATTATTCTGAAGTTCACTTCATATAACAGATGTACCCCTTTTAAACCATCATATGGACCTATTATATAGATTACCAGTAGTAATTATTAAACTGACATGATTTTTCATGCTTCCTAGTAAGAATTTTCAAGGAAGTTACAAAAATTCAGGTTTTAGTGTTATTCTGATTAGGATCTTTTTGAAAGAAATACATCTGTTTCTATTCTATGTCCTGAGCCACTACATTAATGATGGATATATTCCAAAAGTATCCAATATTACCTGATTTCAAAAGCATGAATACATTCTACAAAGGATAGGCAGAAATTTAAAGGACCATCATTTTTACAAGTTGGTAAGGTGGAAGATTAAATTTTCCCACACACTGAAAGTGGTCTTTTAAAAATATGCCAATTGCACATGAATAATTATTCCTAAAAGTCTATACCAGACGGTCCCTAGTTAGTACATTTTGATTTGGGTTTTCAACCTAACATGTAATGGAAAAAAAATCAGATTTAAAAAATCAGATTAAAACTAAACACAGCTGCTGTTAAGCATCTTGCTTTTTCAGCAAAAAAAAAAAAAGAAAAGAAAAGAAAAGAAAAAGGAATTTAACCTGCTTTTTCTAACTCTTCGAGTCATATTTTTGTTTTTGAGATTTGGTTGGTAGATACAGAGCATTTCATAAAACTCTCCTCAGATATTCACCCCCTCTTCATTTTATCTGTTGTCTTCTGTGATCAAACTTTTGTCTGTGAAAGTGAACGTGAACTTTGACAAAATATGTTTGAGATGTGCCAGTTGAACAGGACAGCTTCGTTGGAAAATATCAAATAGTAATTCAAATATCGTAATGCCTTCAAGAGAGTGTTAGGATTTATTAAATGGCAGAAAGTGAATTCAGTAACTGAAAGGTAAATAAACGTCATGTCTTTATTTCCATAAAATATTGGCTCACCTCAATTGCTGCTTTTCCTGTTTGTTTTCCCAACAGCTCCACCGCAATACTTAAAGCCATTTATTTCTGATAAAAATGTACCATCTGAACTAGAATACATGATTATTTCCTTCAAAGCACCTCACTTATATCTTCGACAGTGGAACAATAGTCCTGTCTGTCAGGAGATCCGATTCTCATCTCAAGCTGACTGTAAGCTTCTTGAATGCAGAAATGTTACGATGCAAAGCATGGTGAAATCCTTCAGCATCTTCGGGCAGATTGCCATTTCCCGTGAGGCAGTAGAAAAGCTGCTTGACTGCATCATCATAGTGGACTCTATCTTTGTAAACTTTGGGCAGCATGTGGTTCACTCTCTAAACACTGCAGTACAAGCTTGGCAACAGGTATGTGCATCATAGAACAGTTTACAGCTTGTCTGCATGTGATCTTTACTAGGCACTCTGTATTATCACTTCTAATAGTAAGTTAAGCATAAACAAAAATGTGAGAGAATGAAGAGTTTGATGGGCACCATAATATTTGGGGTTTTCTCTGTTTGGCAAAGTGATGCATGTTATTTTTAAAAGCTTTGGAGAAATGGGTTCTCTACACATGCATAGGAGATCATGCCCACATTTTTGTGACTAATGTACCACATCTGTGTGGAAAGTAACATATTCCCAGAAATGTTTTCCAAGTATTATGGCTTGGCTTTGCCAAAGCTTCAACTCAGTTATGTATCAAATTGTCTAAGCATCCATTGCAGAAATCTAGGACCTGTGTGAGCCTTACTGATAATAAGCATTTCATCTTTTCAAAGGGAAAAAGCAGTAAGAAGAAATGTGCAAGCCCCAATAGTCTTCTGGTCTTTCTCCTATTATCATTCTGCCATTTTTAATCAGTTAAATCAATATTTTTTTTACTTTTATCTCTTGCCAGAATTAGCTATATCATAAAAAGGGGATGAATTATAAGTCTCTGCTGAAAGGCATATTTAAAACGAGGAACCTGTCCATGCCACTAACATGAAAATGATTTCACAGAATGTTTGGATAATAACATGCTTAGCAATTCAAGAACAGATCACTTCTGCTTCCTTACTGATTTTCAGTAGAATATTGTATCTCTGTAAAGTTTGTGTTGCTATTTAAGCTGGGATATTTCCCCACATTCTGTGTATGCTACTTGCGTTTGTGCGGAGCTGACTTCCCAGGAGAAATGGTCCTTCATCCTGCACTGACCTCACGTGAAGACGGGGCAGGGGGGTAAGGGGGGCTGTGAGTCCTCGAACTTAAGAATGTTTATGGGAATAAACTCTTTTCTTTATATGCATGAAGACCTATATAAGACTAAGGAATTAATTACCTAACATGGCACTACAATAGCAAAGGGAAAGAAGATAACACATCTGTTTTGTATTTTAAAATTCTTTTTTAAGGGCATTCCATGGTTTTCTTGTTGCAAAGGACATGCGTAAAATAAGAGCTAGTGTGATCTAAATCTTTGCAGCTGGTTCAAATAGTGATGTGAAAAAAAAAACCTTCATGGCTCCAATTTCTGTTTTTTGTCATATTTTGAACAATGCATTTAATAAAAAACAAACCTAGAAAATGTATAAAAGAGTCATTGATAGAGCATTTAAACCCAGGATATTTTTGTCTTGGTATCGAGGCCATTATAAGAGGACTCATGTGTAGCAACTACTGCAAAATGGCCTTCAGAAATAAGTTTCCTCCCAGGGTAAAAATATTCTCTTAGACACAGCTATACATATAAATAAAGTATGGTGCATAAATATTTAAATGTTTTAAACCACATCAGAGTGCAAATGACTGACTGGCTAACACAGTGCCTTGAAGGAATATTCTGAGTTTTTTTAAAAATGGAATTGTATATTTGATTAAGTAGAGCCATATGTCACGTAGCATATTGCTGACAGGTACATTCTATGAATAGTTGATTCTGATTTATACAGGGATTTGGCAATGTTAACATGAGCCACAAGAGGATACACTTCTGTAATTGTTGCTGTAATTTTCTTGTTTCCTCCCATGTCAAGGGTACTTGCCACCAAGTTTTAATGTGGTAGGCATCTAACCCTATGCATTCTAAAGTAAATACAAAATTGCACTACTTTGAAATTACAGGACATTTGACATTGAAATGGGTTTATAGAGGGTTATTAAGTTCATTGTTTCTAAGATGTTCTGAATGTGGTTTATTACCTTAGTGGGAAAGGTTAGTTTCCCGAGCTTGGAGTCTATTATGTATACAGTGCTCATATACAGTCTAATTATTGCCAATGAGAAATATGAACTTAATAAGCAAGATAAGTTATTCGAGTTCTCAGCATACTTTTTTTGGATTCATATCTAAGGCAAGTCATTTGTATCCAGTGTGGATGGACCAGACAGTTGAAGCATGAAACAATTTGGCCTTTCCCCTTTAGGTCACAAGTTCAAGATTAACAGAAGCCTTCATCAGTGTCTTATTTCTCTGGCTGTAGATTTTTTTTCTCTTTTGCAAATGATTAATGTTTTGTGAAGCCAGATTAAGGACCCAAAATGCCACTTGCAATTTGCTTTATATTTCAATGCCATATTCCCACATTTGAACAAAGTAACATTTAAAGTGGATTTTTACTTAAAAATGAAGGTTATGCTCATATGTCTTATCTTACACCAGAACGATGTTTGTCTTTATGTACAACACTCCAGCACAGATCTTAAATGCAAATAAGCCATCTTTTAATTTCAAATCTGAGTAAGCATCCTGAGACTTAGACTATATGATGTCATATAAGATGCATATGAATCATTTTAGAATATACCAGAATTTAAGATACTCCAAGAAATGCTTATACTTATTACAGTTATAATGAACTACGCAGATGAAGGAACAATAGAGAAACAGTTCCCTGAGGACTATGAGTATTCTTTAGAAGAATGTAAACAACCCCCTTGTGTTCTTTCATTTATATTTTTCTAAAACACTCATCATTTATTAAAGGTCAGTTTTTTGAGATGAGGAAAGGAATATGATTTTCTTGTCCTACTCAAGCCTCATCTGGTAACTTAACCTCTGTGTTACCAGAAGAGTGATCCCAGTTCATTGTGAAAACTGAATTTCAATCCCAAGACATCTACCTAAGTGGGAATTTAGAATCATATCCCTTTCTTCATGTTTGTACTCTTGGACCTAAAGGAGAGAAAAATGTTTCTAAGAAGAGTAGTTTTATGTTGATTATATAATGCTAAATGGAAAAATCTCATCAAAATAATTATACACTGGGACTCCAGTTTGATTAAAGGTTTATAACCCTTTAAATGTAAGACATATAAGATAGGATTAGATAGAATAAGCTGCAAATGTAACAGACAGGACACTCTGAAGAGAAATGTTGCTAGAAGAAAATCCACCAAAACATCAATAGCAGTTATTTGAGTATAAAATGAGAAACTTAAAAGAAATCCATACTTTCTATATTTCCTGATGTTTCTACTTTGAACATGTATTCATTTATAATTTTAAAAATTTACATTTACTCTTATATTTGTTTCCTAAGTGTTTATCAAGTCCCTCTGTGTCAGGCACTATGCTGAGTACTGGAGATAAAGCTATAAATAACACAGTCCCCCCTTGAGCAGGGGGACTCTAATGATGGAGACAAGAGTGAGCCCAGAATCAAACAAATTATTCCTTAGTCCCGGTGGGGAAAGTGAAATTGTGGAGTGTGATGTGAGCATAAAACAGAGAGATACGACTTGGTCTGGGGGGTGCTCCCAGAAGGCCACACAGAAGGAAGAAGCTAGTCAGTCAAGTGTGAAGGAAAAGAGATCCAAGCCAGGAAAAGGCACTGAGGCAGGAAGGAGTTTGATGTGTTGAATGACTTGAATGGGGGCCCGTGTGGTGTTGGAGGAGCAGGCAAGAGCTCACCAAGCTGGGGCGTAGCAGGCAAATGGACAGTGGCTCACAGGCTGCACAGGGGTCAGATCAGGAAGGGCACTTACACCCCACTGGCAGTCAAGATTTGAAATCATAGCTCATGATTAAAAGCCACAGCATAGAGTACAGTAGACAACAGATCACTGTTGGTTAGAATCGCTTTGGTCTCTCTTTAACCCAAGACTCTTTCTTCTCTTGTGATTAGTGTGGCAGTCAGGAAGGGTTCTGCTCCATGAGAATAGGGAAGTTGGTTAGAATGGATGGGTGACAGAGTGAGAAGTCCCCAAGGGGATCTGGGAGAATGAGGTGTTTCAGGGCCTCTCCATCAACTGCAGCCAGAAGGCACTGCCCACCCACTTAAGGGACTTTGTGCCTGACTGGCAATGGATTCTGTCCCCGAAGACACCTGTTCTGGATGAGATTCCAGGTTGGGTCTTGGTCTGGCCTGGATTCCAGGGACTTTCATCCCTAGACTCCTTGGCTTCAGGCGTCTTATTAAATCACTATGCTTGTGAGTAACATGTCCCCTTTTACTCTCCCTCCCCTTGGGAAAATGGCAAGTGGCATTGTGACATTTAGCTCCCTGACCAGGAACTGGAGGCCTTCTGGAGAAGTCGGAGTTGCTGTTACCTCCCCTGTCTGCAAACCAATTGGCTAATTAAGATTTTTTTTTATTGTATTCTCAACTTGAGCATCTGTTTAACTCTCCTTTTCATTTACCTAAAGTATATTTATTTTTTAAGCTGTAAGCTAAGCAGAGTGGTGGAAGAGGAAGCACAGAAATGCTCTATCACTTTGCCAGTATTTGATATAACAGCAACCAAAGGAGACACCACACAGTTGAGAAGGGATCTCTCAACACAGGAACATATACTACCTTGTTGAGGCTCAGCAGATTGATAGAAGACACGAGCTGATTGATGACTGTTAGCTGACACAGACACTAACAACCGTTTTTCAACTAACATTATCTCTCTTGAAAATTGCGACTTAGCTTACATGGACTCTAGAGCTAGTCTGTTTTGTGTGTTCGGCCTCTTAACAATAGAGGAAAGTTATGGTTTTATTTACATCTCTCCCTGAACAGATTTACACACACACATATCCACCCTCCCCCTTAAGGGATCTGGGGATGTATTACCTAAATGATCCTTACTTTCTGTAGGGTACAAACTGTGGCTTTGGTAATTGGTCTTGATTGTCGAGTTTAGAAGGCCAGGAACATGGTAATTCTAGCCTCCAGTACTCTGCTCAAAAAACGTGCACTACTCAGTACAGCATTCTTTGTATCATGTTAATTCGTTTTAAAATGTTAAAAGTTTGAGGGATCTCATTGTTTTTTCACTCTTCTGTGTGTATGATTTATTTTGCAGGAGTATAAATCAAAACATATTTTTGGAACATTTAAGATCTCTTTAAGGTATTTTTTGTGCTTATCCTGGAAGTATAGAATACTTTGTATACCAGAGCTAATGACAACCGATCTTTTAGTGTTTCTGTGTTGTAACAATCGCCACTGGGCAGACAGCTGCCAAACATCTTGCAATTAATCTGATGCACGTTGGCCTTCGTATTCTTTTTCTTTCAGAACAAATGCCCTGAAGTAGAGGAGTTGGTCTTCAGCCATTTTGTGATCTGTAATGACACACAGGAGACACTGCGGTTTGGCCAGGTGGATACTGATGAAAATATTCTACTGGCGAGTCTCCATAGTCACCAGTACAGCTGGCGCTCTCACAAATCCCCACAGGTACTTGAGAAACAGCCTTACAAACACAGCAATTGTTAAGGTTGGGGATTCATTTATTCTGCATTTGTGTGCCTGTGTCTAATTTCCCTTTTTAAGTCTCCCAGGGAACCACACAGCATAGCTGCCTCTGACAGAAACCCAGAAACATTTAGAGATGGGAGCATAGGGCAGTCATGCTGTCTTGGAAGGAGCAGTCTCCTGTTTAGCACAGGTGCTGAGGAGGCAGCACGGTGTGGTGATTATGAGGCTGGACTATAGAGCCAAGGTTCATAGGCTTTGATCCTGTCTCTATAACCCTCCTTTGCTCTCTGGCTTCAGTTCTCACATCTGTAAAACAGGGATAATGATAGGACCCATTTTATAGGTTCTAAGTGAGTTACTATGTATGATGGCACTAGAATAGTGCTCGAAGTACTATAAGCATTATGTGTTGGCTATTATTATTTATACATTCGTTCAGATTTGTATTGTGTACATACTGTGCACCTGGCATGTCCTAGGTCCTGGACATGCAAAGACAGGGAAGTCACAGTCCTTGCCCTCCAAGGACAGCTCACAATCCATGACCAAGGAGTCACTGAGAAAAGGCATACCAAAGGATGTCTGTTTTCCAAGTAGTATAATTCCATTTTCCTGTCACTTTAGATGGGAATAATTAGAGGGATGTGCCCTGTAGGGATAATATGAGGATGAATTAAATACAAAGATGTGGTCTTAAATGAATAAAAGAAATCCTAGGAAGTCATCTCAGGAATAATGTATTTTTAAAACTCTTGGTAATAAGGAAACTACTGCTTGTGATTAAAAGAAAGCCATTAGATTAGAGAGCAAGTTTTCCCATCTGGTCTATAGACCAGCTTCAGAATATGTTATGCCCTCAGGGTCCCTCTTGCTTCCCCCCACCCCACCCCCCGGCTAGATTCTGATTTCTTGCTTGCTTTTTCATCATACTGCCACACTGCCAGTATAAAATTTGAAAAAGTAGACACAGTACATCCTTATTTAATAATATTTATTTAATTCTAGTTAACCTGATAGGGCATTAAAACCACATAAATCCTTTCTTAATGAAACTTTTTAGAAAAATTTCTCAGATGAAATAATTTTGTACTCATCTTTTTAGAGAGAATGACATTCCCTTGTTTTCTAATGTCTCTCTCGAGAAATCTCCACGTTCTTAAGTGGCTTAGTTGTTTGCCCCTCGTAACATAGTTAAAGGCCAGTTTTTTTTTTTCAAAATCTCTTTAGGATTTATTTTCTTATTAATTGCAGAAGTGAAAACATACAGACATGTGACAAATTTTTAAAAACAGAACTCCCATAATCGCCACCATCTCAGAGACAACCCGTGTTAATATTGTTGTATAGCCTTTTCGGTGTTCGAAAGTTTTCATGGTCAGCAGTGAGCTGCTACTAACAGGAGAAACCTCTCTGAAGGCGCAGCCACAGGTCGCCCTGACCTGCACCTGCAGCCCCCACACCCACACCCGCACAGGCTCAGGCCTTCCCCCACAGAAAGCAAAATGCAAGAGACTTAGCTCCCCTTCCAGTCACTCTAAGATGCACAGACCCACATGGCCCTTGGTCATCCCCAAGATTCCCAGACACTGGAGCCAGGAAGAGAAGGGTGATCACAGAGCAGCTGGTTCAGGGCTGGGGAGGACCTAGAGTCTTCATGTTACGGGCATGCGGTGTCTGGGTGGGAAGGAAAGAAACAGGAAAGAACCACAGTTGACCACTGCCAGCACTACACCTTCATATTTTATTTTTTGCATGTTTTCAATATCTTGTATTTGTTACTAGTTTTGTTTTCACATTATCTATGTGTGGTTTGTGTTACTTGTTAGGCATGTTATAAATCAGGAGACAAATGGAAATGTTAAGCTGGGATGGTCATAGAGTTGAGACCGAGTCCTGTATCTTTTCTTCTCGATAGAGTGTTATTTCTACAGCTCTCCTAGGTTTGAGCCGCATAATTCATGGGTATTATAAAGTAAATATAGAATTAGAATAACCAAGCTGTGAAATTGCAAGGCATAGGCTGAGAATCACTAGTCTAACACTCCACATTTAAAGCTAGACCAATAAAAAAATAAAAAATAAAGCTAGACCAATGTGGGATTCTTAGTCCAAGTAAATCCCTTGCAAAGTCTTAATGTTATTACCAAAAATAATAAGAACCTTTTTATGACAAACTGGACATAAGACAGATATCTATTAAAACTTTCTTTTCCTCTTAAAGAGGAAAATTGTATTCTCTGAATACAAATTTTAATGAGCTGTAGTCATAATAATCTTCAGGCTAAAACTTAGATCAACTTTGTTTAAAAAAAAAAAAAAAAAGAATTGATGTCTCTTTACAAAACTCCATAGGTTGAAAGAAGTATGTTTTAGGGCCCTCTGAAGCCAGAAGCCTTAATGGGCCCAGAGGGCCTTCATGGAATCCTTACATCCACAATGGTAAATTCTGTTGTGTTCTAATGAAAGGTTTACATCCGAGGATCAGAAAAACTAGCCACTTAGCTTCAAACTGCACCTGGAGGTAGTCATAGACTTGCAAGTGAGCAAACTGTTGCTTTTTCCAGACTCCACGTCATATCCTGGGTTGCCCAGCAGGCTTGGTTTTAGGAACATTTGTGTCTGCATGTTTATGCTACCTTGGGTGTTACTCAATTCATAGTCTCAGGGAGGATTTCTAGAGTTCATAGAACTTAACTCCACTAAACAATGTAGCTTATATTGCAGAGATCAAGAAAGTAGCAATGACAGCTGGAAAGATTTCAAAGAGGTCAGCATATCTTAGAACACACAGGAGGTTGCTAACAACAGTAAGTCCCAACAGGATGGGAAGAAACATGGATACAACCAATTCCAGAAATCCAAAGCTGATTTTAAAATTGAAAAGTTGTAAACTCTCCTTATAGTTCCTAACACATGCTCTGAGGCAGAAGCACTTAAAATGCTGGATATCCCACAAGACTTGCTTGCCTAAACAAACAAAGGAAGAACAAAACGAATTCCTAGGGAATGGTTTAACATATTCAGCTGCACAATCATATATGCCACCACCAAGGACCGTTAAATATCCCAGTTCAGTAGACTTCAAATCAAGTTGGGCAAGAACAATAACCAGCAAGAGACTGGTCTTCAAAAAATGCTTCTCATTGTATGAAGTTGAATCTAAGGACCGTAAGTGTAAGTTTATGGAATCTTTCCCCAGAATACGGGCAGTATGTGCAGCGAGGAGTCAAGGAAGATTTTGTTTAATGAAGCCAAACTGAATATAAGGACATTCCATCAACCAGTAGGATTTGTGTTGAGGTTGATCAAGTTGACTTCGTCTCCTGGTTAATACAGAGTACTGTTGGCTAATGAAACTTGACATAGGAATGTCTCTACCTTGTATGTAAGGAATTACACTCACGTTTATGCCCAAAACATGCACAATTTATAGATTATACATTTTTTAGAATTGCAGAATTCCAACTACCAGTGACTTAACTTCAGTAATCAAACCATCTAGCAAGGTGAAAATGGGCTCTAGACAGAGCTATAGAAAATAATAAAATATTACTCCAAAATAGACATAATAGAAAGTTTCATAAGCTCATGAAAAATGACAAGTATTTTAAAATGCAAAATGTAACAAGGTAAGAATTTTGAAGAGCAGCAGAGCATCTGAGACATACTCATTATTAAAGTAGTCAGATTTAATGAAGAAAATAGAAAATCATATATTACTCCAAGGCAGAGGTTGGCAAACTTTGTAGTGCCACATAGTCAATATTTTAGGCTTTCAGGGCCTTTTTGTCTCTCTCCTAGCTATTCCTCTCTGCACAAAAGCAGCCTATGAAAGTGTGGCTGTGTTCCAATAAAACTTTATTTATAGACTATGGAATTTGAATTTCAGTAATTTTCACACATCACGAAATCCTTTTCTTCTATTTTTTTGACCATTTTAAAATGTAAAAACTATTTTTTAGCTCACAGGCTGTACAAAAATAGGCCATGCACCACATTTGGCCCACAAACTATAGTTTGCCGTGTCATGTTTTAAGCCCCTGGGTTGACAAAACTCAATAGACTAAAGGCTTGATATTCAGTTGTTTCACTGTGACCTAAGTAGTATTTTTGTCACTTGAAAAGTTGGCAAAATGTTTCAGAAATTAAGAAGTGACAGGTAATAGTTTAAATCTATCACATATAATCAACCTGTACTCACCACGTAACAGTAAAATACATTTATTTTACATTTTCTGGGCCTGCATAGATAGAAAATTCCCCATTTCACTGTTTTGTACATAGAAATATTTTAAAGTGAGATCTGATCATCTTCCCCTTGTCTAAAGGGACATAAAAGGTTTTGAGTATCTACCTATCTTATAGTAAGTCCAGCCAGTAGTTAATTTCATTAACTAAACTGTAATTCTCATTCACTTCACTCTTTCTATATCCATTTATATAATATATATACATATCATAAAGAACACATTCCTTATTGTCACACAGTTTTAAAAATTTAAAAGACTTAGGGAGGCAAGGAAATATTCTATGTTGGCAAAACTGATTAAAGTGATTAATTTTTCAGGTGTTTGCCTCTGCTATTATGTGACACATGGCATGCATATTAAAGTTTGTTTAGAAGATGCAAATGGAATTAATACTTCCTTTCTAGAAAACAATTTCATAAGAAGCATAGAAGCTATTAAAATGGTCAAAGTCCTTGACTCAGTAAATCCTCTACTAGTAAGCTCTCAGGAGGAATTCCAAGTTAAAGCAAAAGTTTATATGTTAAAAATATTTATCACAATTTTATTTATAGTATCAAAAATGAAAAACCAAAATGTTCACTTTTAAAGCTATAGGTGAGTAAAATCTAACACAGCTGAATAATAAACAATTATCAGACCTTCCATTTTGACATAGAAAGAGGAAGTGCTACCATATCTTATTGGTCAGAAAACAGAATATAAAATTCTACATATATAATATGACCTTAGCAATATAAGAACAAATGCATAGAAAATGCTGGAAGGAGATATGTCAGAATGTTGCCAGTGGTTGCATTTGAGTGGTAGGTTAAGGTGATATTTTTCCACTTCATTATGTTTTTATGTAGATCTCAACTCTTTAAAATATGGCATATAGATTATTAAAGCAGAAAGAAATTAAGTAAAAACCCTGAAAAAATGTATACACAGACTAAAAGGAATTCAAACACTGACCAGAAGAGTGACAAGTGCAGTGATTTATCAGTAATGGTTATCTTGACATGGCTATCTTCTCATGACAATTGCAAGTTTTCTCTCAAATATTCTCTTAGTTTCAGCTTTGCCCCACTCCAGTCTATCTTGAAGACTATACCTCAAGTAACTTCCCTGAATAATGTCTTAATTATTACAATTTCCTGTCCAAAAATCTTTATAGCCTCCCCATCATCTATTAAATATCCAAATCATCTGGCATCCAAGGCCTGACTAGGTCATTCACAAGCCCACCTGTCTGCCATTATTTCCCTCTAGCCAATTTAGTCTCCCAACCTCCCATTCAGTTTTAATCCATAAATGTTAATTTATTGTGACCTCTTATGTGTAATTAAATATATTCATTTTTTTGTAAAGAACTTACTGTCTAATAAGGGGGTCAGAAAAGTAAACAGATTTTTATAGACATGATCAGTATCTATCAGGACATTATTGCAGTAATTCAATACAGGGAGAAATGACAGGTAACTGAATTAAAATACTAACCATAAGAAAGAAAAGTGAGAAAATCAGGAAGTACAGTCCGTTGCTTCTGGATGTGGATGAGGTCTTGATGGGCACTCAAAGAAAATGTTTCCAGATCTAGCATGAGAATGAGAATATGCCAAGGCTTGCTGGTAGAAGGGATATTTGTATTGAATTTTATTTCATTCTTATTATTTTTTATTTAAATTCAGTTTGCCAACATATAGTATAACAGTGCCCATCAAGTGCCCTCCTCAATGCCAGTCACCCAGTTACCCCATCCCCCCTCTCTCTTCCCCTTTCATAACCCTTTGTTTGTTTCCCAGCATCAGGAGTGTCTCATGATTTGTCTTCCTCCAATTTTTCCCCACTCAGTTTCCCTCCTTTTCCTTATAGTCCCTTTCACTATTTCTTATATTCTACATATGAGTATTTAAATAAGAGTTAGACCAGTGAAGTGAGGCTGCTGGTGGTGGTGTTCCAGACAAAGGAACCAACATGTATGAGAGCTGCAGAGGCATGACACAACATGGCATGGTAGGACAACTGACCCATTTGACTGCAGTACAGAGTACATGTGGGAAACTCCAAGACGGGAAGGTAAGTGATACCTCTTGTGTGCTGTGTGAAGCAGCTGTAATGCTGTCTTGAGCCACTGGTAGCACAAAGGCAGGATAAACTGCATACTTGAAGAGGTCAAAGCTGGCTTTCCACAGAGGCTAGGTTTGAAGGATGAATAGAGGTTGGTCCAGGGAACAGTAGTGGAGGAAGCCCATGAGGCAGAACCAGGGATTTGGAGATATATATAGCATGTCATGTTCAAGGGAATTCAGATTTTGTTCAGAATAACTCAGGCATAAAAATTGTGTGTCCTGCTGAAAAGATGTGTGTTGGTAAACTGGCTCTTTGCTGGTGACGAAGAAGCCCTGATATGTCGGGCTGGCAAATTTCAATGGTGTGAATACTCTCATCATGGCTGATCTCAAGCTACCAGCGACCTCAAACAACCAGCTCACAAAATTCCTGAATGTTCAGGAATGAGTATGAGCCAGCTCCAGCACATCACTATTAAGAGGAAGTATGTTCTGTAGAGCCTGGCAGCCCATTTGGGGAGATACACCTGTATGTGACGGGCATACTTTTGCCTGTGGAATGGCTTTAAGTAGAGGGGTCACAGGATCACAGTTGCGTCCTGGAAAGATCTCTGTGGTGTAGTTGAAAAGACTGTCTGGGGGAGATCGAGAATGCAAACAGGGAGTAGTGTGGACTGTGCTGCAGAGCCCAGGAGTGACAGAGGTGATAGTCCCTGGGCCAAGACAGAGACGAAGTCATTGCTTGGTGTAAATGCCTAGCAAACTCATCCTTCTGTGAATAACAGCTATAAATTCTGAACAAAACACAAATGAACTACTTCTGGAGACTGAACAAAGGGCAGGCAGATTTTGGAGGGCAATCAGAACTTTGAGCAAGTGATCTGCAGAGTGAATTCCCCATTTTTCGTGTCTGTGCCTTGATGGTAATTGCAGTTGTTTCAGTGCTGGGGTAGTCCATTGTTTTCCTGGCCTAAGGTGCCAGGGGAAAGAGCTCAGGTCACCAAGGCTGCTAGAAAGTGAGGAGAAAACGTTGGACATGGGGAAACCAGAAAATGTGAAAATAATTTGGCCCAACTGTCTACTGACTACAGAACCATATGTGTGTGGGGAAAACCGGATGCAGCCTGTACCCAGGGCTTTAAGATCTGAACTAATCTTAGCCGCCACTCAGATGTGTGAGAGTTTTCAGTTTGAGTCTAAACAAATTGATTACTTGTTAAATCAAAAACATTAACACTCCAGAGCAATTATAAGAAAATCCAGAGTCTCCACAGCAAAACATTTACAGTGCCCATAATATAAACCAAAATTATTCAACAAATCTCAAGAATCTCAAAAAAAAAAAAGTAGTTCAATTTCAAGAGAAAGATAATTAACAGATGCTAATGCTAAAATGACCTAGAGGTTAGAATGACCAGGCATAGCCTTTAAAGCAACTATAACAAAGGGAAAGGCATTTTACAGATGTAATTAAGGTCTCAAATTAGTTGATTTTTAATTAATCAAAAGGGAGAATATTTTGTGGACCTAATTGAGTCAGATTAAAGCCCTAAAAGAGGGACTGGACCCTTTTGTGAGGAGAGAGATGCTCCTGCTGGCTGTGAAGAAGCAAACTATCTCATTGTGACTGCCTGCAAAGAAGGCCATGGGGCAGAGAGCTGTGGGAAGCCTCCAGGACCTGCAGGTGGCTGCCAGTCCCAGTCACTAGTCAGTCAGAGAGAGCCCTCATCCTATAGTCACAGGGGAAAAAATTCTGCCCACAAACTGAGTGCGTTTGGAAGTGGATTCTTCCCTGTTTGGACTCATGACCCGCAGACAGAGTGATGGTAAATGTGTACTCTTTTAAGCTGCTAAATTTGTGGCAATTTGTCATTCCATGATAGAAATACAATACAACATGACAGAAGAAAAAAAGCCAGTAAACTTGAAGATAGATCATAGAAATCATCCAGTCTGAAGGAGAGAGAGAGAAAAAAAGACTCAATAAAATGAATTGAACTGCAGGGACCTGTGGGACAATTTCAAAAGGTCTAATATATGAGTAATTGCAATCCAAGAATGAGAAGAGAATGAGAAAATGGGGCCAAAAATATTAAATAAGCTCAAAAAAACTTCCCAAGTTTTGTAAAAAGATAGAAATTTACAGACCCAGGAAGGAAGCTCAGAAAACTCCAAACAGACATCTCAAAGAAACTCACAGTCAGGCACCTCAAGATGAAACTACTCAAACCAAAGAGAAAGAGAAAATCTTCAGGATTAACTGGAGGGAAAACTGTAGGGGAAACCATTTGAATAACTATGAACTTCTCTTTGGATATCAGGGAGGCTAGAAGTCAATGGAGCAAAATCTTTAAAGTGCTAAGAGAAGGTTTACACTGAAAGTGATCTGTCTAGAAGCTATCTGGGGGTTACAATCACCAGGATTTGGTTACTGGTCATGAAAGAGAAGGGCCTACTTTGACTCTGAGGTTTCAGACTCAGGGATGAGTTGGCAGTGCTGCTGTTGGCCCAAGACAGGGAACGGGTAAAAAGACAATGTTTCGGGAACAGAGGATGGAATAGGATATGAGAGCACAACAGGGTGATTGTAAAATTTGTTTTGGGCACATTGAGTTTTGGGTTCCTTGGGAGGACAGAAAGAATGTTATATTAGAAAAAACACACAGATTTGAAGCCATAAATGCCTGGATTTCACTCCTAAGGTTTGTTGGCTATGTAAGATTGGAAAAGTGTTTTAATTCCTTGGAGCATCAGCATTGTCTTCTGCAAAATCAAGTTTGTTTGTTTGTTTTTTTTAAATCAAGAGATTTTTGTGACTGTCCCCTGCGATAACATTTATGAAAGGCTAGTGAAGAATTCAGCTCTCTGTAACCAAAGGTTCCTTTCCTTCCCTTTTCCCTTTCTTAACTAGACATCTAAGTGCCCATGTATGGTAGGCAAGTTGAATGAAAGTGTCAGAATATCAAAAGAAATAGTCTGGCCTAAGAGGTAAAAATTGGGTCTATCATCAGTGCCTTGGGAGCAGTGGGACTAAATCAGAATGCCCAAAGAGGCAGTGCAAAGAAAAGAGGACTTTTTTGGTTACCTATTGCAGTAGAACAATGGACAGCAGTGGGATAAGCAGAGGATGACTACTATAGACACTCCACTCATAAAAGGAGAGAAAGGGAGACCTGTCAGAGTTACTGGTCCATGAAAAGTTTATATCCAACCAGATAAATGTCAGAAGTTTCTCTATTAGTAATCATCCATACTGCTGCTCAGGAATAATTGTCCATGGCTCCTTGCTTTGGATTCTCGGCTCAAGCCTCTGAGTCATCCATCCTTTTTCATGAAAAGTGTCCTTTGTTTGCACTTCATAGTTTTCTCAGCCTGCTTTCTGTCAGTAGAATTGTGAAGGATCACAGGCCTCTTTACCACTTTGTACTGTCTTCGTCTCCTTCAGTCTAAATTGGCAGTGTTTCTGCTGATATAATTCTTTAAACAACTTTGTGGGGCTCTTGTCAATCTTACTGAGGTTTGCTACAATAGACAAAATCACTCATCTCTTCAGGATAATTCCTTCTCTGCATTGGGGTTTGCTGACACTGCTGAGAGTGTTAGAAGCCCTGTGGTTTGCACAGTTTGCTAAGACACCAGTTTAGATCTCTCTGAGATCCGAACAAAGGATTTTACAGCCACATCCCTAAACCAGCTTTCCTGGCTGTGTCCTGGATTTGCTCTTTACCTAGAAACCATTTCTTGGTTTTAGCATCATTTGCCATCTGGAAGGCTAGAAATGTTCAAAACTAGCAAATCCTGGCTCCTCTTTGACAGTTCTTCCTTAAGCTTCTGCCAACCCCTCTCAGACTTTAATATAAGCAGCAGATAGAAGCCAGGAAGTCCCTCAACACTGCCCGGAAATCTCCTTAGCTAGATCACAGAGTTCATTAGGCACGTTTCTACTTTCCATATCACTCTAGCTTGTGGTGTTGCTAAATCCTGCCACTACATAGCAAGGGTCCCCTTTCCTCCATCGTCCAGCAACATTTTCCTCACATCGTAACTGACAGCCTCCTCTAAGGCCATCAAATAACTATTAAAAATATCTTTGAAACACCTTAGGTACCCAACACTCTTCTCAAGTCCTCTGGATTCTGCCCACTTGCCTGCTCCTAAGCCCCTTGCATTTTTAGGCTTTTGTTATAATAGCACCCCACATAGAGATAACAAAATCTTTATTAGTTACATATTGCTGCTTAATAAATCACCCAAAAGCCTGAGCAGATAAAACAACAAACAATTTTTTTAAAATCTCCATTTCATTAGCCAAGAATTTTGGGAGTGGTTGAACTGGGTTGTTGTGGTTCAGAATCTCCTAGAAGGTCGCAGTCAAGACATCAACTGGAACTGTAGTCATCTAAAGGCTTGACTGGGCTGGAGGATCCATTTCCAAAATGGCTCACTCACATGGCTCTTGGCTGAAGGCCTTGGCTCTTTGCTACAAGGATCTCTCCATAGAGTTGGTGGAGTATTCTCATGACATAGCCACTGGCTTCCCCCAGATCAAGTGACCCAAAATAGAACAAGACAGAAGCCGTAGGGTCTTTTATGACCTAAGCTCAGAAGTCATTCATTGTCATTTCCGTGATATATCCCAGTGGTTACACAGACTAGCCCTATTCAGCGTGGGAGAGGCCTACAGAAAGGCACAAATAGCAGAAAACAAGGATCACTGGAGCGATCTTGGCAGTGATAAGGAATAATAGTAGAATTTAGAGGTTAGGCTGAGGAATGGGATCTATTGAAAAGGGGATAAAAGGTATGAGAAAAATTAGGACATACAGCGTTCTAAAAACCAAGAAAAGAGTCTCTAGTGGAACAGAATTATCAGATGCAGCAGGGAGATTGAGACAAGAACTGAAGAGAGTACTAGGCAGTTGAGAGGTCATTAATGGTTCAAATATGGATAGAAGCCAAATTGAGGTGGGTTGAAAATGAACAGAAGGGGGGATCCCTGGGTGGCGCAGTGGTTTGGTGCCTGCCTTTGGCCCAGGGTGGGATCCTGGAGACCCAGGATCAAGTCCCGCGTTGGGCTCCCGGTGCATGGAGCCTGCTTCTCCCTCTGCCTGTGTCTCTGCCTCTCTCTCTCTCTGTGTGTGACTATCATAAATAAAAAATAAAAAAATAAAAAATAAATAAATAGAAAATGAACAGAGGGTGAGGGAATCAGCATGATTTTTTTTTTTAATCTTGACTAGGTGTTAACTAGAGAAAGCTGCAGGATCAAGAAAGGGTTTTAAGTGGAGGAAACTTAGGCATGTCCTGTGTGGAAGAAATAAATAGCAGAGGCTGATATGCAGAAGAGAAGAAAAATGATTAATGGCATAAAGTCTTAGAAGATGGGAAGAGGAAGGACTCCAGATCATAGGTAGAAGGATTGATCCTGGACTGGAGGAGGCTTATGTCAGATATCTATTGCTGTTTAGCAGAGCACCCCAAAACTTAGGAGCTTAAAAAGGTGTATTAGCTCATGAATCTGTTGGTCAGAAACCTAGATGACCCCAGGAGGTTCTTCTGCCAGTGTCTGTGTGGCTCACTTGTGGTCCAAGATGGCCTCACTTGCACATGTGGTATTTGGCCGGCTGTCAGCCAAGGTACTCTTGCTTCTCTTCATGTGACCGGCGCAGCAGACAAGCCCAGACAGGAAAGCAAGCAGAAATTGCACAGCCTGTTGAGCCCAAGTTCAGAGCTCACACAGCATCTTCCGCCACGTTCTGTTAGGCAGAGCAAGTGACAGGGTTAGGCCAGGTATTACCTCTTGCTGAGAGAACTTGTGGCCATTTGCAACTTATCACAAAAGCCTCCTCTGATTTTGAGATTGGAGAGAGAGAATGGGGATGAATATGAATGGAGATGAGGTAGTAGTGGATATTTGCTGAAAGTAAAAAGAAAGAAAAAAGAGCAGGAGGCTTTTCAAAAAAGGAATTTTCCACAATATCTAATCCTGTAGCCTGCTCATATTAGGCATTTGGTAAATGTTCACTGAAGAAATAAATGTTTCATTACTTACTCATAATGTTTCTGACATTTCTCAGGAACATAGACTTAAAAGCTTAGTTATTTTAACAATATGAAAATTATAAACTTTTTTTACATCCAATTGGATATTTTGTGTGCAGTGTACAGACACACAAAAAGAGGTCCTCTAATCTCAAAATGTGTGCTTCTGTATACTGCCAGTGAAGTTGGGCTTTTAATTAAGAGTAGCTCCCCGTCTCCTACAACCCCTCCTCTTTAACCTCCCAGTGGCCTCTCATGAAAACTATGACAAAACTAGGAGATCACTGCAGAAGGGGATTCACAGTATTCTCCAAATGAGAGCTTCTTTCAGGTCCACATGCATTTCTAACTCTACCCAATTTATTCTTTTTTAATTTTTTGTTTAAGTAAGCTCTACACTACACATAGGGCTCGAACTCATGACCCTGAGGGGAAGAGTTGCATGCTTTACCGACTGAGCCAGTAGGCACCCCAACTCTTCCCAGTTTAACTGTGAAAAAGTCTTGTTTGTCATAAACTAAAAGTACGTTGTATAATTACCAAATATTACCAATTTAAAGTAAATCATTTCAAGTTAACTTTGCCACCCAGTATTTCTTTCTCTAACCATGAAAGTCCAATATCACCTTTGTTGTGAAGGGCACAGCTGTCTGCAACCAGCAATTCCATGTGGGGAGGAAGGATTGTTATGCTTTTGCTCCCCAGTAGCAGTAACAAGCTTCTCTTTACTATTGCTGACATTAAGAAAGCTAAAATCAACAGTGAGGTAAACACTTCTTGGGACCATCTAGCAAGGATTTTAATCCCAAATATTCTATAAACACTGACTCCATTTGAGCACCCGGAACCTACTGTCCAGTATCTTTAATTGGTTTTAGGCAGTAATTGAATGAGCAAAGTAGTAGATTATAGACTCTCCCTTTTCCTTTCTCTCTTAAAATATGTCAGTTTCATGAGAGTCCAGGAGACTTCCATCCTGTGAGGAAGCATAGAGGGCCTAGTGAAGTCACCAGTAGAGGTAAATGGGGCCCTAACAGTTTTGGTCATTAAGTATCTAGTAGCTAGAGCATATTTGGAATTTCTTCATTTTCTGTGGGGAAATACATTCACTCTAAATGAGAGGCAGAGGTTTGGGGCTAAGTTTTCTTTTTCCTGTATTTTTCAAAGTTTCTTTTTAAAAATGATTTCCAGTATGATCTAGTTAAGACTTTTAAAGTCTTTCACCAGAAATGGCAAAGATGGGACCGTGATAGGGCACTTTATTCAGCCCCAGAGTGGATTTCTGGAGCTTTCTACAAGCCTGCATGAAAAAGAAAAACTGAGGATTATTTCAGCTGTGAAGCACACACAGGAATGACTGCTGGTGCTGCTAATGGTATCTCTGTCCCTCCTCTAGCAATAAATTTTAGATATTGAAATACAGCTTTGGAGAAAACGTACTGAAGATTCCTTAAGCTTTTTACAAGACACTCAAAGGCTTTTCACAATCCTATGCTCTGGAAATGTGAATTCTTGATGTCTAAACATAAAGGTCCTTTACTAAACTAGTTTTAAATATGAGTTTTCATCCAGAGTACTTGGAGAAAGGGAATGCAGCTGGACCATTAAAGCGTGGTATTTTGCCATTTTTAAGTAATGGGAAATACTGATTAAGAATGTTATAAAGATTTCAGTATACATAATGTAATTGTCTCTAATCATAATCTATTAGCACGAATCTGTAACAAAAGCTTTAACTCTGTTAAAGACAATGGCATACCTATTATACTGTGGCACTTTTTAATTATTTCCATACTGAACAGGATATTGAAGAGCTTATTATCTAAAGGTCAGAATAATGCCCAAGACATGGCCAAGCCCAATGAGTGTCAGATGCATGGAATGTTGGATGACTTCATAGTTATGAAATTATTTCATTTCTCATGATAATTCCTGACTTGCCAAGTTAGTGAATTTTAAGAACTCTGAGAGCAGATTTTAAGATAAATGTGAAATAATCCATACTTTTGGAGTCAGGGACTTCCCTTCAGGCATTAGTTCATATTTGACTTGCTTGACTTACACTTGGGGATAAAATGAGTTAGGACAAGGTCTTAGATACCACATTCCCTTACTGGGAAAGAAAACCAACTTGCACAACTTTGGCTCATGTTTCTTGTTATACAGGCACTGAGAAGCAGCGGTTGCCATGAAATACTTTATTTAACCTTTACAAAAATGTTTTCTTAGTATGGCAAGGCAGTTTAGTTAAATGAAAATAAATAACTATAAAAATTTTGGATTTCTTTTATATCCATCTGTTGACTTCTTTTTTTCTAATTAAAAATTAGGGATAACAATTATAATTGTTTAAATTGCCATGATGACTAAAAACAAAGATTGCTTAAAGCTGTTTTATCCCCTCTTAGGACACGTGTTTGAATGTCTTCTATTTTACATTAAAGTGAATTTTGAGAAAAAAAATTTTTTTAAAAAGTGAATTTTGCTGAGTGGTGAATGTTACATTTGAGAACAATTTGAAAGAAAGTTTTTTTAGGTTGGGTTTCTCTATTATTTATATTTGTATTTAGTCAAAATTTATTTTCAAACAAACAAAACAGTTTGGCTCACAAACTCAAAATATTTTTCCAAACCTGAGTGACTATTAAACAGTATCTCTAGTGTCTTATCTTATTGGTTTCCATTTTTCAGCTCCCCTAAATTAGTCTTTATTATTTCTATCCAATATGCTCTTTTCTCTCCCACTGAACAGCTGGGTCCAACTAAGAACGTGGCAACCGTCAGCTATCATTCTGTTAAAATAATGTGTCTACACAGCACCAAAATCTCCTGGCTCTGACTGCAACTCAATTAAGCAATTAAAATTATTATTTTATTTAATTAGCTTAAAAGAAAATACGGATTATTTCATATTTTATGGACAAACCATACTTTTCTGTACTGACACATACATATACATATACATTTTTCTGAATTTTTACTTTTTAACCCTTTGTGGCAGTTATCAGGGTGAACCATCTCAAAGACTCACACAATTCTGGACTTAAGGCAGTATCATGTTTTCTCAGTCACCTATCATTTAAATAGAGGGAAGTCTACACCCTTTAGAAACATGAAAACAATGTATGTGTGTAATGCTGAAATGATCTTTTTAAAATCTGTATGTCATTTTATACTGTTTTTACTATGTGCCTTTATATCTGATTTTATGATTAATATGTCCCAAAAATTATGCATAAAATTATGTTTTTAAAATATGAGGGAATTTGCTCATGATATCTTCTTGCAAAAATTTTTTGAAGTGTATTATTTTTCACTAATTTAGATAATTTAGATTGAGATAATTTTTTAAAAGATTTTATTTATTCATGTGAGACACAGAGAGAGGCACATACACCGGCAGAGGGAGAAGCAGACTCCTCGAAGAGCTAATGGTGATGTGGGGCTTGATTCCCAGACCTGGATCACACCCTGAGCCGAAGGTGGACACTTGACCACTGAGCCACCCAGGCGTCCCAGATTTAATTTTTTAGCAAAGAATACACATTAAGAATCCCATTGTTAAAAAAAAAAAAAAGAATCCCATTGTTTTGTAGACAGTATATAAGTCAGAAGTACCACAATTATTCATCCTACTCTCACTTCTTTTTTAACTTCTTTTTCTCTACATAGATAATTTTTAGACAGAGATTGATGCCCAAACAGGGAAAAACCATAAATAAATTTTTGATTTTGGATTTCTGTTTAATTACTTATAAAATATAAATCTTTTCTAATTTTAGAAAGATTCTGTGATTTGATTATAGATATGTTGAAACAGATTAAGCCTTAATGTTTGCTAGAAATGTGTGACATTTACCTATGGAAATTCAAATAATTTACTGAAGACAATAGATGGAAGGACACAATGCACTGTTTTAAAGCTGTAGAGCCTTATACATAGAAGATATATAGAATCATTTTTTATATTAATTTTGTATATCTTGTTTTTCTCTCATACCTGTGACACTTTTTGTCCTATTTTTTTCTTTTTAAGATTTTATCTATTTACTCATGAGAGACACAGAGAAAGAGGCAGAAACATAGAGGGAGAAACAAGCTCCATGCAAGGAGCCCAATGTGGGACTTGATCCCAGGACTCCAGGATCACGCCCTGAGCCAAAGGCAGACGCTTAACCCCTGAGCCACCCAGGCATCCCATGTCCTATTTCTTTATATATTTGTCTTTAACTTTAAAGACTTTCAGTTTTTTTCTATAGCAGTTATTCATACTTGCGCTACTTCCATCAGTGTAAATCAGTATTCTGCAAATGCATTTTTTAGTTTTTCCTGCACTTATTGTTTTATCTAATTACCTTTTTATATCACATATTTATTTTAACCTCACACTGTTTTCTATTTATGCCAGACTGTTCTTTCTTCTCAATGGTTTTCTACAGTTTTACAGAAGTCATGTATTTTTGCTCAGTTTAAAGAAAACCAAAACCTTCCTGTTATTCTTTTCCTGAATTCTGCAAGAGAGTATTCATGAGAACTGGTCTCTTCCCCTCACTTTTTGAGATGATATTCTCTTCCCTTTACTTTGTAGTATTTTTTCAGAGGTCACATGGCTTATTTTAGTTTATTAGTGATTAGAGTATATGGACTGTCCTTGGTTAAACCCTGTTACCACTTGAGGAATGATGAGACTGTTGCAGAATGACAGTCAACTCCTGGCTCACTTTCCATTTTCTAGCTGGCATGTCCTAATCTTTCTCAACTGTACAGAGGGGACAGCTTCTCCTCCATCTTTACCCGCATCTCTGATACCCTAAATTATCACAATTTATGAAAAACTGCAGTTCCCCCTTGTTCACAGCTGGTTTTGTTGTTCCTGACTCTTCCTCTGTAATGTTTGTCTTGTGATGACCTCTGATAAAATACAGCAGAGTACTGCCACATTCGGTTTTTCCCTGGGAGTTACTCTCTCTGTACAGATGTAGAAAGACCAGGGAGATAGTGAAGAGCAGGACATCAAACAGTCTATGAAGCTCAGTTACTTTCTCTCTGCCTGTAATGCTTCAATCCTGGGTGTTTACTGATGCCCTAAGGGGAAGTAGCAGCTGCTAAGAGTTCACTGCCTCTTTAGCATCCTTTTCCATACCATTCTCTTGTGGGCAAGTCCTCTTCCCAGCCCTCACGTCTCATCCCCAATAACCTACACATGTCTCTGACTGTGCAAGAGGGAGATCTGGCCTCCTAAAACAATGATTTTTATGCCAGTATGACTCTTTCCTTTCACAGATCAAAATTCAGTGGCTCCATTTGGGTTGGGATCAAAGCTATTAGAGGAATGTAAGCTGCTGAGTTCATACTATAAAGTTATTTTCCCAAATCACATTAACAAGAAATAAGACAAGAAGTTGTTTGCACAAATGATTTGAAGCTATAGCTTGCTACTTTTAGGACTTGTCCTTGTTTGTAATGCAGTCAGTGTGCTTTGTAGACATTAATTTTGTGCAGAAAGAACCACTCCAAGTTAGGCTGTCACCTGCTTGTGTTTATCAGAAACAACAGTAATATATATTTTTTATTTACTCTTATTTCAGCATGTTTTTTTTTTCATGTTATTTCTTTGGGTTCTAAATATGTTCTCTGGACAGTCTTTTAATTCCCCAAGCAGAATACATCTGGGGTCCCATAACAATTTTTTTTCTTTCCTCTCATAAAATTTTAGAGCATAATTTTTCTTGTTAAATATCTGTTTCTCCCACTCTATTGTGAGAATTTTCAGTGCCAGTCATGTGTCTTGTTCATCTCTATAGCAACCATGTGTAGCATAGGCTGTTGGCTTATAGTAAATATTTAATAGCTGTAGATCCTAAAAATATTTGCTAAATTGGAAAAAAAAAGTATTGGTCTAGGGAAAAAAGCTCAAATAATTAAATTAAACTTCTCCAAGGATCATGTGAATAAGGAACAGTGCAAACCAGACCCTCTGAGAGAAGCTTGGATGCTGTAGCAATGAATGGACCATCATGTCACCTTTTAGCAAAGTGCCAGCAGGTGCAAATGGGAAAACTGTGATACCGACTAGGAAAGATAGGGAGGCTTCATTCAGGAAGCTGAATTTGAGTTATTAAAATAGAAATGTGTCATTTCTTTTCCCTTAAAATGCAGACTCTGTATGCTTTCTATTAGATATTTTTCTCTTTAATAATAGTAATGTTTATCTGATTGCAAAATAATACATATTTATGGTATGAAATTTGGAAATTACATAAAAGCACACAAAACATATACACAAAGGAATACTTAAAACATACAAACCCAAAACCCCAAGGTAAAAACTCTTAACATTCTAGCATATTTCTAGCCTTTTTTCTCCCCTATATACTTTTTCTTCATTTTACAAAAATGGAATGTATACTGCATGTTATCTTTTTGTGCTTTTTTTCCCATTAATCTATTGCTAAGTAATATTCTTAATGTTTTTTCATGCTGTGATTGTTTTTTTCAATAGCTTGAGAGGATTCTACAATGTCAGTATGGTTAGGCACACCTGAGTCAGCACCACTTACTCTCTTGTAAGCACACTGGAGTTCAAATCTTATCCCTTGTCTTCCCATCACTGTGGCCCTGAGAAGCTTGCCTGGCCTCTCTGACTCAGTTTGCTTTTTCATCTGTAAAATGGAACAAAAGTACTTACTTCCTAAGAACATTTTAAGGAATCAGTGATAAAATCTATAAAAAGCACTTAGACTAGCGCTCAGCACATAGTAGGTGTCTAACAAATGATACCTTTTATTGTTTTTACAGTATTTTATCAGATCAATTTCCTAGCAGTGCCTAATTTTATTATTATGACAATGCTGGAATAAGCTTACATCTAGGTAAAACTTACACATATGTATAATTATTGCCTTATGATAAATTCCTGTGTAAGATTGATGAGTCAATGTCTAAAACAGATTTTTGACAAGGACTAGCCTCCAGCTACAATTTTCATTCTAACAGACGTTTTGTGAGTGTGCCAGGGTTCCCTTTTTCATAAAGGATTGTTTTAGGCTGATTGCACAGTATCTGTGGCCTTCATTGAATTCAGTCATGAGGGAAAACCTACAAACCTCTTCCTACACCCATTTTGAGGAAGAGCAAACTACCCCCAGCACTTGTGTGATGACAGAGGGGCCTCTACCTCCAGGGTGATTGGTTTGGAAAGCTTTCCTTCTCTTTCTCTTTTTTCTTCCAAAATACCCTGCATCAAGAAGTCCAAGTTACCACTAGAAATCATCCTGATAACAGTTTTAAAATGAGTAGTAAAATAAAGTTCACAGACAAGTATCTGGTACCTTCATTCATATTTAAAATACAATTTTAAAAACTTGGCCATCCTCTTTTCTTTCTCTTCCTTGGTGTACCCTGTTTCCCTAGATTTCATCTTGTTTTTCTTTCTTCCATAACTGATTCAGGAATTCTCCCTTTGGAGGTGACTGTGGGTGGTCCTGAGAGCTGACCCCAGCCCCTTGATCCATAATTCAGTTTTAACTTTTATTTTGTATTGAAAAAAAAATGAGAGAGAGCTGTGTATGCTCCCATTTGAGATCTTCAGTGGAAAAACTGTGAATTTAGTCTGGCTGCCGGCATAGCACTAGTGGGGCTGCTGGAAAAAAAGAATCTGTAGCCCCTTGGGACCTTCCAACAAGTGTGGCTGCTATGCAACTTGCCTTATTTCTTAGTTTCAGTTCCCACTGAGAAGTTCAAACACGAGTGGTTCCTATTTTGACTCTTTCCCCCAGTGGAAAGTATTAGACACTTAACAAAGTAGGCCATAAAGAATGAAATGCCTGAATAGAAAAGATGATAGAGGAAGTAAGTCAGTAAGGGGAAATTAATAGGTAAGAGGGGCAAGAATATCTCCAAGTTGATAAGAGAATATAAAAATACCATGGGCTCCAGGCAACACAGAAGAGCAATTTTTTGGCTGAGGCCATTGCTTCATCTCTCCTATGTCCTCAAGTTTCTGGCCCACCTTGCGTCTCCTCCGGACTGTTGCAGTTGCCCTGCTACCTCCACACTCCACCCTTCCCCTCCTTTCCACACATTGCTGTCCTGTACAGAGGGCTTCAGTGGCCACCTGCTGATTCTTCAAGCACAAATTCCTCACTTAGTAAATCAGAGCCCACCACAGTCTAGGTCTCTCTGTCTGACTTTATCCCTCACTCTGGTTTGTCCTGTTCTCTTTTCTCCAGCCATTCAAGACTATTAACTTTGCCCTTCGGCATACCTTCTGGCTTTCACATCTCACGTTGTCCATTGTCCCCGTAAGCCCAGAAAGGAAACGTCCTCTTTGCCAGTGGAAATCCTGCGGTACCTCTAAGCCCCAGCTGCTTTCATGAAGCTGTCCCAATCATAGCAGCCTAGAGCTAGCCCTCCTTTCTCTAGACTCCTGTGCCATGTTGCACCCCTCCTAGCGCCTCTTGTTATTTATTGGTGCATCTTTATTTTCCCTGTAAGATAATAAGCTCCTTGCAAGACAGAAAACACAGCTCTTCCTCCTCCCTTCCCCCATAGTGGCTAGCATATCAGCTCCCTTATAGTAACTGAGTGAAAAATTATATGGATGAATGACAGAAAGAAATTGCATGAGGATCAAGTAGTATGACATGAATTTCAAATTGTTATGCCTGATCTTATAGTTCCTTCAGTATAGAAATAAAAATATATATAGGAACATTTGTTTTTAAATGGGGACTGTTTGGTACCTGTAGCAGTGAAATTTTATCATTTGGTTCAACAGAATAGAACTCTCATACTCAGTTGCGGTCCATGAGTATCAGCACTGGTGTCTGGTACCTGAGTCAGTCATGCTGTGGGAAGGAGGAGCGAAGCAGTGCTGGGCCATCTCAGTTCCTGTCTGTAGATTTTCTCTCTTAGGAATGCAATTCCTTTCCTACTGAATTTTTTCCATTAATGTATGTATATAAATTTTTATATACATATATATATTAAAAAATTGCTATTTAGATGCTTTGAACAGTAGACCAAACATTACAGATATTCTGCTGGTGATGCATATGGGGGAGAAGTGTAATGTTTTTCTCCCACCCAACTTTTCTGTGTGAACTAAATCCAGATGTATCTGGATTTTCATAATTCAAAGAAAATATCTATGCCAACACTTTGAGAACAAATAGCTGCCAAGTGAAACCTGACAGCATATTCTTTGGTGACATTGTCAGTTAAAGCTGTGTACACAGAGTGAGCAGCTACCTAAAACTGAGCTCATATGCAAATGTGAACACTCCTCAATTAAAATTACATTGTATACATTAAACCTTTCTTTAGAAGCTGTGGAACTTTCAGGAAAAGTATAGCCAAGCTTGACCTTAAGTACCTTGCCTCATTATTTTTTTGTCATTTCCAGCTACTAGTCTCTCCAAAGAAAACAATTTTCTTGTTTCTTTTAGTTTTGTGTGTGCCCTGAGCTTTATTCCCAGTTGCTTCTACAAAAAAACTGAAATGGTTCCAAACACCACTATTACTTTTCTTTTTATTTTTCTCTGTAACTAATATTTAAAGATCAAAGATAACTCTGGTACTTTTATGTTGTGGAGCATATATAAGACCAAATTTTCCCTAAAGGTATTTGCTGTCCAGAATTTTTTCCTTTTATTTTTTTTTATTTTTTATTTTTTTTTAGCTATTAGCTTTCTTTTCTAGAAATCATCTGAATGGTAGCTTTTTGATTTCACAGGGTCACTGGCAATTGCATGGAGGAAGAACTAGAACGGGGCCATATGAAAAGCAGGGAAATGAGTTGGGAGGTTTTTTGGTTTTTTTTTTGTTTTGTTTTTTGTTTTTAAGGAGGTTTTAAAAAATATTTTGATAAGGTATTTTAAAACAAAACAAAAAAAAACCCTTAACTTTTCACCAAAATCATATTGTGATGACTAGTGAAATGTTTTAATTTAGGCACTTTCTAAAGGCCCTTTCTAATGCTAAAACTGAAAAATGATCTTTCCATCAAAAGGCTTCTTTTATTATGATAATTTCCATGTATATTCTTAATATATTTATTTTAAGGGCCTATTATGATAGCTCTTGTGTACATTGTTTTTATAGTTTCTGTTAATTGGGAAAATGTTTCATATGATTAGCCTTTTGTTAATTCTTTTAAAAAATTATATATGATATCAAGGAAAATGGTGATTTTGTATATTATATAAACGTTTTTCCTAAAATGTCAGTTTTATTTTCTTATTCTTACTAATTGTATAGAATACTATTTATTTTCATTTAAACATCTATCCTAAATAAGCAGTAATTGGGACAGCCTGGGTGGCTCAGCGGTTTAGTGCTGCCTTCAGCCCAGGACGTGATCCTGGAGGCCCCGGATCGAGTCCCGTGTCAGGCTCCCTGCATGGAGCCTGCTTCTCTCTCTGCCTCTTTCTCTCTCTGGTCTTTCATGAATAAATAAACAAAATATTTAAAATAAATAAATAAATAAATAAGCAGTAATTATTATGTTGTTTTGGAATACTTGTTCAGTTAAACTGATTTTCTTAGCTGCATTTCATAAGTAGGAGTAGAAAGAGAAAACATTTGATGATCATGAAAGAAATATGAATATTACCAAAAGTGGCAATACTGTGTGAATAAACATGAATGTGAATCAGGAGTCAGGAGGCTCATTTGGTAAATGTTAAATACATGCTCCTGCTAGCAAAAGATAGAACAAAGACATTTTCTCATACATTCAAAATGATGAAGGTAGATCTAATATGATATGTGTGATCTCATAAAGAGAATATATTGAATGAACTGCATCCTCAAAGGGCTATTTCGTTCATTATCAACAGAAAAAATAAGGAATGGCAATTTAGGGTCAAAAATAATGCCACAAATGAAATTTTGCTTTAATTACTGACTCACCATAAGAAGGATTAAACTATCAGCCAAGACCAATGTTCTTTGATCTCACATTTCAACCTTCTTGTCCTCCAGATGAATGAAATGGTCTTTTCTCAAATGTTCAGCAGGCCTTTTACCATTTGATAGGACAATTATTTTTAAGAAGGTTTAAAATGTGATCTGGAAAACCACATTGACTCTCTGTGACATATTTGCTATTCTTAGCTTGGTTGAATAAGCTGGAAGTGGATGAATAATGCAGGTTAGAAAGAAAACAGATGCTAAATATTACAAATAGGAAGGTTTTCCAGCAATGAGACTTTCATTTTAGGACTAGATTTTTGTTGGCACTTTTGGCATTATGACGATTATTGTTTTTCTCTCCAGCTGTTACACATCTGCATTGAAGGTTGGGGCAATTGGCGCTGGTCAGAGCCCTTCAGCGTGGACCATGCAGGGACATTTATTAGGACTATCCAGTACAAGGGTCGGACTGCTTCACTCGTCATCAAGGTTCGGCAACTCAGTGGAGTGCAAAAACAGGTGAGTTCCTTGTGTTCATGCCCCACACAGCTTTTAATTATTTCACATAATGAAGCAAAACTTAGAGAAATGAAATAATTAATAATTAGAAAAACCATGTGATTTAATAATTAGAAAAACAGTGATATGCCTATGTACGCTTACTACTACCTTGCACGGGAGCACTTCAGAAGTGCTTGTTGATAATCCTGAGGATGATGATGGCTTCAAACCCTTTGTCCCACATCTTTTACAACAGCTGCTAACGAGCAGTAAAATTTACTGATTTTAGTTTCACCTCTCCTCCCTGTCACCACCTACCTTCTGGTAGAGGTGCTAATGAGCTGTGAAATAGCCAAAAGGCCTTTATTAAGAAGGGAAAGAAGCACAGGGTGTTGGGGACTCTGGATAACCCAACAGTGGATAAGTTGGTTCTCATACATGTAAGAATAATCTTCCAGAAAGTGTTGTGATACCTCCCATGACAGAGTGGGCCTGGGTCTCCAGCAAGCTTTCTTTTCCTAGGAGTTAATATTAACTGCAGTAAAAATTCACTACAGTCTAACTCTTGGCATATAAAACCTCAGCTCTCAGCACATATTTTTACGTATTTTATAAAACTTCCTTTTGGCTGTTTTTGAAGTTCTAAGACTGCAAAAGGGGAAAAAAGTATCTGACACTTTTTTTGTGTTCTTAAGATGTGAAAATGTGGTTTTTAAAAGATGTTTTTCAAGTATGGCGCATATGACAAGAGTAGAAAGAAAAAAGGAAGCATTAAAATCTGAAAACTGGCTTCACTGTACATATAATAACTGGTTTTGTCATAAGAGTTTTAACATATACATCTGCATCTGGATTGTAACAGTCTACCCAGAGCTTATGTGAACTGAGGACAGGATAGAAACAGCCCTCAGTCCCTAGAAAAGGAAAAGGGGAGTTTTTCTTATCAAGTAGCATGGGCTAGTCCATTGCTGTGTGCCAGGGGGTGAACAGGAAGCAACTGGTGAGGTAAACAGTAGGACCTGTACCATATACGTTCTTGGTCTGCACCTAATCAGGGAGCTGGACTTCATGTTCTCATTATTGTGGGCAACAGAGGTAAAAAGAATATAGCAGAAGAGTCTTCCCAATGAACTGACTACCCTTAAGTATTTATAGAGTGCCTGCAGTAGAACAGAGTAAAATGAAAGATACTATGTGACACAGTCTTTGCTCTTAAATTGCAAATTTATATAAACCCAGCAGTAAATACAACTGACAGCAAGTGTGAAGGGAATTTAGAGGTTTTGCTAAGAACATATGACTCAATTTGGGCTTTGGAAAACATGTAGAATTTGAATTATGAGAGTACATTCCAGGTAGGCAGTGTAATATAAAGATAGGAATATGGGACAAATGGGTCTTACTGGGACTCATGATGGGAGCAGCCTAGCTAGTGTGAGTGTTGAGCTACAAAGTCTTAAGAACAAGACGTGCCACTGACTTTAATCTGCCTGCAGAACTGTCTTACCTGGGTATCTTCTCAATAAATATCTACCCAATTAATACATTCTGGTTTTCTGATTCTGACACTCATGGTCTTTCAAGAATGCCTTATCCACCTTCCCACTTAACAGCATTCTTAAGAAATGGTCATTCAGCATCCGTTTGAATACTCCAGATGATGAGGCTTATTTCCTCACATGACAGCCTTTTCTATAATTAGTCATTTCCAGCTATAAATGAAGCTCTTTCCTAATTTTGAACACAAATCTCTCACCATTCAGTCAGTTTTTACCACTCATCAGAACTTGTGAGATGTATGCAACAACACATACATCACATTCCCTTGTGGTGGAAACTAAGTTATCTCTCCTCTGTAATTACAACCCTTCAAAAACAAGGGAAGCTACGGTGCTTCCCCTTAGCTTCCTTTTCCTTAGGCCAGTGGTTCTCAAATTTGCATGTACATCAGAATCACCTGAAGAGGCTTGTTAAAACATAGATTGTTAGCACCCACCCTCAGAGTTTCAGATTCAGTAGATTTTGGGTGTGACATGATAATTTGCATTTCTTATAAATTCTCAATGTGATACTGATGCTACTGGTCCAGGGGTCACACTTTGACCACCATGTCTCTGGTCTAAACTTTCCCAATTCATTCAGCTCTTTTGCATATGGTTGCTAGAATAGTTACCAATTAATAGAATGGCAGGAGATCACTCTATGGATAAAGGATTTTCATGGTATACCTTGGTGGTTAAGATCATAGCCAATCCAGCTGCGTATTTCCTTGCTAGCTGTGTGATCTTCAAGTTATTCAACCTCTTTGTGAATCAATTTCCTGATCTGTGAAATGGGGATAGTAATAGTGCCTTTGTCACAAAGTTAGTGTGAGATTTAAATGAGTTTATATATGTGAAGTGCTTAACAATAGTGCCTGGGCCCACTGTCATAACTCAATAAACTATAAGTACAATAATGAAATATTCCCAGGCCTACGTAACATTGGTTGGACTTTGTTGTTACAGTAGTACCTCCTGGGCTCGTGGCTCAGTCACTTAAGCATCTGACTTTGGCTCAGGTCATGATCTCAAGGTCCTGGGATCAGCCCTGCCTCTGGCTTCATGCTCAGAGGGGAGTCTGCCTCCCTTCCCTTCTCCTTCTGCTCCTCCCCCAACAAGTGCACTTGCCCATGCTCTCTCTCCTTCTCTCAACTAAATAAATAAAATCTTAAAAAAAAAAATAGTGCCTCCTTCTTGCATAGATACTATGTATCTTCAAGGAATAATATTAAATTTCAGGGATAAATCAGTATATACCTTGCTCCTAAGCAGCTATTACACATTGCAACAGTATACCATACATCAGAAAAGTTGGCCACTTTTCATGTCTTGATTAAAAATTCTCACAGAGGGTATTATACTGAGTGAAATAAGTCAGTCGGAGAAGGACAAACATTATATGGTCTCATTCATTTGGAGAATATAAAAAATAGTGAAAGGGAATAAAGG
This sequence comes from Nyctereutes procyonoides, assembly GCF_905146905.1. Lineage (NCBI taxonomy): Eukaryota > Metazoa > Chordata > Mammalia > Carnivora > Canidae > Nyctereutes > Nyctereutes procyonoides. Next base: position 14,584,794 of record NW_026575137.1, read on the forward strand.
GAAAAGGAGAAAAAATGAGTGGGAAATATCAGAAAGGGAGACAGAACATGAAAGACTCCTAATTCTGGGAAACGAACTAGGGGTGGTGGAAGGGGAGGTGGGTGGAGGGTGGGGGTGACTGGGTGACGGGCACTGAGGTGGGCACTTGACGGGATGAGGACTGGGTGTTATGCTATATGTTGGCAAATTGAACACCAATAAAAAATAAATTTATAATTAATAAATAAATAAATTTATAAGAAAAATAAATAAATAAATAAAAATAAAAATTCTCACAGAGGGCAGCCCAAATGGCCTAGTGGATTAGCGCCACTTTCGGCCCAGGGTGTGATTCTGGAGACCTGGGATGGAGTCCCGCATCCGGCTCCCTGTATGGGGCCTGCTTCTCCCTCTGCCTGTATCTCTGCCTCTCTTTCTCTCTGTGTCTGTCATGAATAAATAAATAGAGTCTTTGAAAAAAAAAAATTTCTCACAGAATGTTACTAACCTTTTTTTCCCCTTGACTATAAGAGATTTCCCAGGTCTAAGATTTATTACCTAATATCTTCGGCAAATTTGTTAACCTTTCTGTACCTCATATTCCTTTTACAAAAGAAACCACCCAGTAAATATTAGTTCACTGTTATTTTTATGTTAACTATTCTAAAATATTTCTGAGAACAAAGGAAAGTCTAAAGTAGAAAAGAAAATTACCCTATTTCTCCCACCCAAAGATAAATACTGTTACTACTTTGGTATATTTTTTCTACTCTTTTTTTCTGTGTAGATATTTTTTAAACAACGTGAAATCTGGTTATAATTAGTTTTTCAACTTCTTTTTTTCATTTAACATTATATGATGATTATCTTCTAATGTTATCTACAATTCCTGAACTATCTTTTTTAATAGTTGCATAATAATTTGCCATATGGTATGCTGAAACACATTTAGACATCCCCTTCTTGCTGCACTTTTAGATAATTTCCAATTTGTTGCCATAATACATCTTTAAGTAAATATCTTTGTGAATACATATGTATATCCAAATGTCTATATATGTCCTAAAGTAATTTGCTGTAAAATTCAATTACCTGGGCAGCCCTGGTGGCACAGTGGTTTAGCGCTGCCTCCAGCCCAGGGTGTGATCCTGGAGACCCGGGATCAGGTCCCACATCGAGCTCCCTGCATGGATCCTGCTTCTCCCTCTGCCTGTGTCTCTCTGTGTCTCTCATGAATAAATAAAAATAAAATCTTAAAAAACAAATTCAATTACCTGAGCAAAGATGTGAATCTTTTTATGGTGCTTGATATATCTCCCGAAACTAAAAAGATGGTTAATTCTTTAACCAAAATTCATGGTTTTGTGTCACCAGATTCCCATTATGGCTACATTAATCCTTTAAATAACTAAATATATTTATTTGTCCGAATCATCTACTGACCTTCTGAATTGCCTGCTTCTCCCTCTGCCTATGTCTCTGACTCTCTCTCTCTCTCTCTCTCTCTCTCTCTCTCTGTCTCTCATGAATAAATAAATAAAATCTAAAATTCATATATATACACATACATATACAATACACACACAGATATTAAGGCCTCTGGTACCAAATTGCATTTCAGGATTTCCAAATGTTATTTGTACCATTGAATGTTGAAAAGTTCTTTTCTATAGGGAACTCCCTTTCACACTTGTCTCTGCTTGTATCCTGTTATAATAAATGTTCTTATAAAAAAAAGTAGAATGCATCCAAACAAGAAAGGACTTTTCAGAAAGCAATAATGGAAACATAAGCCACCCTCCCATTGCATTTACTTTTTTTGAAAGAAGTGGCATCTCCCACAGGAACTGGCAAAATCCATTTTCCATTCCTATTGCCATGGAAGACACATACACACATACACACAATATTTATACTTTGAGTTTTAGCATTTATTGTCATAGCCAAATAAGATTGGACTCTAAATTAGGGCCATTTAAAAAACTTAGCAGAATAGTGAAAAGTGGAACACAGAAACGGTAATTCATGTTAACCTAGAAGGAAGCAATGGAAAATGGTTTGTACTGAACCCAGGTAATACTGAAAGGTTCCGCAGACCACCAGCTTCAAAACAACTGCTGCATATATCAAAGTTGTGAAAAACCTTTCTCGTCTTTCAGTTGGATTTAATTTTTTATTGTCAGGGTAGATTAACTCAAATTCAGATTAGCTCCAGTTAAAGTGCATCAGAGACACAGGATTTCCTCAATTAGTCAGTTTGGGAAGGAAGATAGGAATCACGGTTTCAGAAGAGCTTCATGGATTCCTGCCTCTCTCACATCTTGGCTCCTTTTCTTCTACCCCACCTGGGCTGGGAAATTTGCAATAAACCACAGCTGCCTAATTTCCAAGGCCCATTTGGGGAGGTGAGTGTGTGCAGCCCCCTTATGGTACCTTAACTGCATTAACACACCCTGGGGTAACGGAGAACTGGGTAATGTGCTCCTGCACAGTGAGGTTTGGTTTCTTGTGCCCTGCCTTTGCTATACCCCTGTTGTTTCCCCAATTCAGTGAAAATTTCTCACTGAATTTTCATACAAAATTTTTCAAGAACTTTGTACATTACACAGCTACCCATGTGCACACATTGACTTCCACATTTCCCATCCCCTCATTGAGGAAAGCTCTACCACTCTAAAAACTTAAATGTACATATGTATGTATGTATATATATCTGTATCTTTATACATACACTTTTAATCAGGGCTAAGATATCATTTTCCAGTGCATCTGGTGCTCTGGAGCTATTCTTTAATATCACTATTCTTCTTGGCACTGATCTAATAAGAGTTCTGAAACCTGCTAAGTAAAATCATATGTGGAAATCTTCAATACACATCTTTGTGGCTTTGGGGAAAGAGGAGAATTAGTGTGAAACCTGGAAATGTGTATTAAAGAGAAACCCTACATTAAAAAAAAATAAGTAGCTGTCTTCAACTGATAAATTAACCTTGAAGTTCTAACCGTAATTTCCAAAATAAAAGCGTTGTAGGTGTTGCCACTTTGAAGAAAAGCAGACATGGCTCTCGCTGAACCCTGCGTGGGAGCACCATTCCGAGGAGGAGCCATTTTGGATTTTCCTTCATCTAAGTAGCCTTCCCTCCCTGGCCACTTTTAAGGGTTTTCTTTTTTATCAAATTTGAAAGCCTATTTAACAGGCTTTATAGTTGGAAATGAAACTATAAAAACCCACCAAGAGAATCCTTGTCTTTAGACAAAGTGAGTCCCAGATGGTTGCAGAGATTCTGTGGTTTCTCTGAGAGACAGCAAAATTCTCTCCTAAATCTCATGGGGCCCAAAGGTTCTGAAGCAAAAGTAGTGTGCACACATTGCCAGGCCTGGGAACATCAAGAGGAAGAACAGAATTAAATACTGCCTCAGAGCTTTCCCATGTTTATTTAAAGTTAGGCGATGCTAAGGCCTCCTAAGAGGCCTAGTAACCTCCAACATATGCTAAAGAAGAGCTTGCCTGCTAACTTAGGACTCATGGTTCAGTTGTCTTCTGTGTTTGTTATTGAGAAAACATTGTTTTAAAAGATTTTAATGGCCAGAGTGCCTAGGAGTAAGGTAGCAGTTAACCACAGCTTGGTTTTTACAGATGTGCTTCTCTAAAGAAAATTCAAAGGAATAGATAGTTGGAAAATAAATAATAAAAAAGTGGGATCCCTGGGTGGCGCAGCGGTTTGGTGCCTGCCTTTGGCCCAGGGCGCGATCCTGGAGACCCGGGATCGAATCCCACGTCGGGCTCCCAGTGCATGGAGCCTGCTTCTCCCTCTGCCTGTGTCTCTGCCTCTCTGTCTCTCTCTGTGTGACTATCATGAATAAGTAAATAAAATGTTTAAAAAAAAAAGTGCTAAACTTCACTGTTCAACTAAAGGGTTGAAACAACAATAACAATTTTTGGTCTATCAATCTAGCGGGTTTGTTTGGGATAAATAGTTGATAAATAATCATATTTATTTGTTTAATAGGTTACTTATAATAATATTTACAAAGTACTCTTAATATCACATAGGAAAACTTATCCTAATGGAATAAATGGAAAACACCTAATGGGTGTTTTCAGTTTGAAGTAAAAAAATAAGCTTTTTAATCTTCATAGTAAGTCAATGAGGCAGATACTCTTATTGTTACTATATAACATTTATTATATATATATATATATATATAATATATATATATATATATATTCTCTTATAACATCTTCCATGACAGACAAGAAGCAGGGCTTTCTTTTTTCAAATTGTCTCCCTTATCAAGAAGTAAAATCTTTCTCAGAGCCGTTTAGCAGTCTTTTCATATCAAAGAGCAAGCACCCCCATGTTCACCCCTAAAGTGATCATTGGCAAAATGAGAATGGAATTACAAGGAATAGTTTGTACCAATTATGACACAGACTCTGGAGGCCATAGAGATGGCCACCTTTCCTGAATACTTTGCTGCTTTTTGAGACCTAAAACAAATCTCCCTATTAATAACTGAGGAGGAAGAGGAATCACCTCTTTGGAATGGAACCAGTGGCATCTGCCACTACATTTACATTATGATGGGCAATCTTTATTCTATTTTTTATAGTTTCTAGATTTTCTTAATTAGTAGATAATAATTTCATAAAAAACAGACCTTCAGAGTGATTATCAACACAGACTCTGGCCCAGAGAGTCTGGGTAACATCAAGCAAGTTATCAAACATCTCCATGCTTCTGTTTTTTCCTTGTTAAGTTGACAAGTCATAATAGCACCTATTTTATATGGTTGCTGTGAGGATGAAAGTTAATTTGTAAAAGTGCTTTGTATTGGGATGTGTGTGTGTATACTCCTACATGTACATGTACATACATATGTATGCAGAGAAAAAGAGGGAGAGATTTATTTTAAATTGCCTCACATGATTGTGGAAGCTGAAATCCAGAAAAGCTCCTGCAGGTTCCAGCCTGAAAGCTAGCAGTCTAAAGACCCAAGAGGAGCTGATGTTTTTTAGTCTATGTCCAAAGGCCAGGAAAGACCAAAATCTCAGTTCAGTCAGGGAGGAAGAAACCTTCTTAAATAGGCTCATTGTTCTTGTCAAGTCTTCAGCTGACAGGATGAGGCCCACCACATTAGGAAGGGCACTCTTCTTTACTCAGTTTACCAATTCAGATGTTGGCTTCATCTGGAGGCACCTTCACAGACACACCCAGAATAATGCTTGACCATAGGATCTGTACAGCCTGTGGCCCTTTCAAGTCGACACATAAAATTAACCATCACATGTTTAGACCTGTAAGTAAAACACATATATATCAAGGTGTGTATGTGATTACTATTTTTATGATCTGGGGGAAAATATTACAAATAAGAAAACCCACTCTGTGAAAGTCCTCTGTTTTCCAGTCATAGTGAATATTTGTATTACAGAAAAATACACCGCATAGGAATAAATTGCACATTATCTTTTCAGTTTCAACCAATTTAAGAGACATTTCTTTTTTTTTTTTTTAAATATTTATTTTTTTTATTTATTTTTTTTTTATAAATTAATTTTTATTGGTGTTCAATTTACCAACATACAGAATAACACCCAGTGCTCATCCCGTCAAGTGTACCCCTCAGTGCCCGTCACCCATTCACCCCCACCCCCCACCCTCCTCCCCCTCCACCACCCCTAGTTCATTTCTCAGAGTTAGAAGTCTTTATGTTCTGCCTCCCTTTCTGATATTTCTCACACATTTCTTCTCCCTTCCCTTATATTCCCTTTCACTATTATTCATATTCCCCAAATGAATGAGAACATACACTGTTTGTCCTTCTCCGGTTACTGTGGCCAAGTTCAAAAAGGGTGTTGCCTGAGTTCTCCTCTGGGATTTTGATGGGATCTTGTCTCACATTTAGATCTTTCATCTATTTTGAGTTTATCTTTGTGTATGGTGCAAGAGAGTGGTCCAGTTTCATTCTTCTGCATGTGGATGTCCAATTTTCCCAGCACCATTTATTGAAGAGACTGTCTTTCTTCCAGTGGATCATCTTTCCTCCTTTATCGTATATTAGTTGAGCATAAAGTTCAGGGTCCACTTCTGGGTTCTCTGTTCTGTTCCATTGATCTATGTGTCTGTTTTTGTGCCAGTACCACACTGTCTTGATGAACACAGCTTTGAGGTATAACCTGAAATCTAGCATTGTGATGCCCCCAGATATGGTTTTCTTTTTTTAAAATTCCCCTGGCTGTTTGGGGTCTTTTCTGATTCCCCACAAATCTTAAAATAATTTGTTCTAAGTCTCTGAAGAAAGTCCATGGTATTTTGATAGGGATTGCATTATACGTGTAAATTGCCCTGGGTAACATTGACATTTTCACAATATTAATTCTGCCAATCCATGAGCATGCAATATTTTTCCATCTCTTTGTGTCTTCCTCAATTTCTTTCAGAAGTGTTCTGCAGTTTTTAGGGTATATTTTGAGAACCATTTGAATGGTAAATGGTTCTCCAACCTTTTATTTTCAGGTTGTAGGTGTCCTTCTGTCTAAAATGAGTCTCTTGTAGACAGCAAATAGATGGGTCCTGCTTTTTTATCCAGTCTGAAACTCTGCGCCTTTTGATGGGGTCATTAAGCCCATTCACGTTCAGAGTTACTATTGACAGATATGAGTTTAGTGTCATCATGATATCTATTTAGTCCTTGTTTTTGTGGATTGTTCCACTGAACTTCTTCTTAAAGGGGAGTTTTAAGAGTCCCCCTTAAAATTTCTTGCAGAGCTGGTTTGGAGGTCACATACTCTTTCAGTTCCTGCCTGTCTTGGAAGCTCTTTATCTCTCCTTCCATTTTGAATGAGAGCCTTGCTGGATAAAGTATTCTTGGTTGCATGTTCTTCTCATTTAGGACCCTGAATATATCCTGCCAGCCCTTTCTGGCCTGCCAGGTCTCTGTGGAGAGGTCTGCTGTTACCCTAATATTCCTCCCCATGAAAGTCAGGGACTTCTTGTAAGAGACATTTCTTAATGCCTACTGTGAACTGTACTCTTCTCTTAGCTGGATGAAAAATTGGGTGACCCATGGGTTTAGTAGATCATTCTGTGTGTTTTACAAAGACACGGGCTTCTACTCTCTTGGGAAAACCAAAATGAAATAAACTATAATTAGGTATCTGACTTAAAAGTTGTCTGTATTATCAGTTTATAAAGTGATCTCTTATTGCATAAGACTGTGAGAAACCCCTGGAAACCAGCCTTGGAAATGGATAAATCACAATTGGCCTGTCAGCCCCCAGAGCTGAAGTCTTGTTCTCAGTCCCTATCCTTTTTGCCACATCCTGTGACATCACTGACTGCCACCTTCTGGTGGGTCTGTTCTCTTGGGGCTTCAGCTTCCCCTGGTTTACCTCCACACTCCTTTGCCTCTTCTTCTCTGCCCATTCCACAGCTTCTGTGCCCCTAAATCTGCCCCTAAACTGTTGGTCAGTTGCTGGTTGAAGCCTCCACTTCTTTTCCTGGTCAACTATTTTCACTCTGTGCACATTTACAAGGCTTTCATTCCATTGGTCTTTAATCTCCAGCCCACCTCCCCCTCAGGCACACAACCAGTATTTCCAGCTGGCTGTGGACCCTACCATGTGCCTGTCCTTTGAGTTCATGAAACCTGAATTGATGAAACTATCTATTTATCATCTTTTAGATTATCATCTGTGGAAGACAGATCATTTGTAGTTACTTGTCTCAAAGCATAGAACTCAAAGTCGTTCAGCATTACATCAGTCAAGATGGACAAGCTGTGATTCGAGAACATTTTGACTGCCTCACAGCCAAACAGAAATTGCCTTCATACATACTAGAAAACAGTGAACTGACGGAGTTATGTGTGAAAGCCAAAGGAAATGAAGATTGGTCAAGAGACGTGTGCTTGGAATCTAAGTCCCCCGAGTACAGCATTGTCATTCAGGTATGAGAAGTAGTACAATTGGGAATTGAGCAGCTTTAAAATTAAAAATTTCTCATTATGCCCATTATTCAGTATGGTGCTATATTTAAAAAATGACCTGTACAAAAGGGGACATCTGAAATAAGATAAAAAGACTTTTAATATTTCTTCTTGAGTGGTTTCCTCCCATCCCACGACAATACAGTTGTTGTATCAGTCCCAGTAGTTTTTAGAGTCAAGATGCTTACCCCTCTCAGGTGGAGGCAGGTTCTATCTTGAGAAAGATCCTTATGTGCCAGGGCTTGGGGTGGAGGTGCAAGGGGACATGATAGGGAGTGGTGTCCTTACCTCTTGAGAATTTTTGCAATGGTCTGTTCCTTTTTTATCTCTTCCTCATGCTCTGCCATCATCATTTTCCTTCCCACGACAGACAAATCCTCCCCGCCATTCTCCCACCCGGTCTCTATCAACCTCTCCTCACACAAACCCCTTTGTCTTTAAGAAAACATTGGCCTCATTGACTCACTGTACATTCACTATATGCCATAATGAAGCCTGGTTTTGCTTATTCTCTGTTTTTAATGGCTTTTTTTCTATGACTTTAAATGTTTTTAATCCTCCAAACTGACATTATATCTGTTCCTTGTTCCGATTAGTTAAGAAACTGTTTAGTGTTTCATAGAAGCCTTTTCTACCTCATGTGCAGGTACCATCTTCAAACAGCTCCATCTTTTATGTCTGGTGCACAGTTTTGACATTAGAACCCAACTCTCAAGTGCAACAACGAATGGTGAGTGCTTTCCAATTCTAAAATATGGTATATGATTCTGACCTTTCCTGTTCTGAAATAAATTAAGGTCAGAGTGACCCAGGGAAGAGATTTATTACAAGTTTGTTTCAGCATCAAACAGCTGGAATACTGCAACAAAGCAAATATGAAAGTGATTCTGTCCTTTTATTTTTATAGATTGTGTTCAGCCCTCTTTTTATCATGAGGAGTCATCTTCCAGACCCCATTATCATACACTTGGAGAAAAGGAGTCTGGGATTGAGTGAAACACAAATTATTCCAGGAAAAGGACGAGAAAAACCACTGCAAAACATAGAACCTGACCTTGTGCATCACCTAACATTTCAAGCAAGGTACTGGAAAAGTCCTCACATTTTCTTAACAGAGATTCAGTAGAAAAGCAACCTTGTACTGTTGAGGGAAGAAAGAGGATATTTTTTTGTATGATGTCTTATGAGAATGTTATTTTAAATTGCCCTGCCTAGTGTTTTATTATCCTCTTCAATAGTTTTGAATAAAATTAAGCTTCTGTAATTAAACTTAGATTTAAAAGCAAGAGGGATTGGAAAATTTAATTGACACATAATTTCTCTCATGGAAAAAGAGATGAATAGAACTCTTACCCAAGCATGTGGGGGACGGGGACAGGGAGAAGGGGCAGGGCCCAGGTCATCCAAAAACAGTGTCACCGGTCCCTAAATCAACAAAAATTAGCCCAATGTCCCAAAAGGTATTCGTCTATATAATACATCTATAGTTTGATTTTTTTAAATAAATTATAGACCACTTTAGAAACCTGATATTTTACTCCTGTTTTTTTCTTTTCCATTTCTTAGAGAAGAAGATGATCCTTCCCACTGTGCTGTTCCCATCTCAACATCCCTCATTAAGCAAATAGCCACTAAGATACACCCTGGAGGCACAGTTAATCAGATCCTTGATGAATTCTATGGGCCAGAAAAGTCCCTTCAACCCATGTGGCCCTATAATAAAAAGGATTCTGACAGGTAATGCTCTCTAGCAGTCCTTTTCTACAAACATTTCTCAATATTAATAAATGACCATTCACCAAAATGTTAGATACCATAAGAGGTGTTTTTAAAGATTGATTGACTTATTTTAGAGACAAAAAGTGAGAGAGGGCGAGGGGAGAAGCAAAGGAAGAGGGTGAGGGAGAATCTCAGGCAGACTCTCCACTGACTGTAGTGTCTGACACAGGGCTCGATTCTAGAACCCTGAGATCATGACCTGAGCTGAAATTAAGAGCCAGCCACCTGACTGAGCCACCCAGGCACCCCAAATGGTGTTCTTAAAAATAAGATATTTGCATGCATCTATCAGATCCTGACCTTTTATCATCTGGATAGACATATTTTATGGACTGCTTTACTCATAATTTAGAACATAATTGCATGAAAAGTTTCTCATGAATGCAAATTCAGCATTGGATGATTCTAGTGTGAAGAGGTGTCATACAAGAGCATTGTGTGTCTGGAATCCTTAAACATATTTCATGAATACTGAAGTCATCATATTTCATTGAGTCTCTTGGATGTGGTATTTGGAACAGGAATGAACAGCTGAGTCAGTGGGATAGCCCCATGCGAGTGAAGCTGTCAGTCTGGAAGCCATATGTTAAAACCTTGTTGATAGAGCTTCTACCCTGGGCCCTGCTTATCAATCAATCCAAGTGGGACCTCTGGCTGTTTGAAGGAGAGAAGATTGTTCTACAGGTTCCTGCTGGCAAAATTATTATCCCTCCTAATTTTCAGGTACTGTAACTTTTTTTTAGCTAATATGAATTCTTTTCTTTCAACAGCTAGCTTTTATTCTGAGCTTGCATTTATATTCTTAACAGAATCAGTTGTAGAAAACTGTCTTCTTAGATGCATATGTAAGGGGTATGGAATGTTCTTTGATATTCAAAAACATTTCAGATGCCTTTTTTTTCCCCCATCAGCAGTATTCACGCTTGAATTATCATTAAATTTGATAACTTGTACTAGTTACATTTTCATTTTCATTCTGTACAGGATATTTGACAAGCATTAGGGTTGGCCTCCTCAGAGTATGTTAAGGATATAGAGCCATATTCTGTGCTAACCCCACTGCCTAGATAAACTTGCAGTTCTTAGAAAAATTCTCAGAGATCTACAAGATGGGAGAGAATTGAAGATTTCTGAGCAACTATTTTTGTCAGAGCCCCTTTTCCCTTATAAGTGGACCTGGATATCCATAATCATGGATGTCCACCCAGTTGTTGATAATAACAATGTGGAGTCATTACTAGCACAGGGTGGGGAGGGGGTGGAACCCTAATGTAAAACAGAATTTCACAGCCAGACTATATTCCATCACAAGAGAACTTTCTTGATAAGGCTAACCCATGTCAAGAAAGCACATATATCTTTAAGAAAACAGAATACAAGGAATTTCTAAACAAAATGTTTTCCTGGTGGGGAACAATTGGAGAGTCTTCTTTTTTGAGCTGTAGTTCATGAACATCTTTATTCAATTGCATTTTTCCTGTATTTTTTTTTCTTTTAAATAATCAGATGATATTACCTTATGGAATTGTAATGTTAACCTACATGTATCTAAGGTTGCGTATTATTCTTTACTCAAATGAAATGAAACCCTCCATATTTAAGTCTTTGTGTCAAGGGGTTTTCTCCCCCTTCCATAAATATGAATCCCATTGTGAATCAAAGAAAACATTGAGAACTAAAAGAAAATGTATGTTGCCATTACAAAAACAAAAACAAAACTCATAAAGGGATTTGGTTGCCTAAGTAGACCTATTATATAATATAAAAAATTCCTGTGAATTGAGGTAAAAAAAATCCAAGTTAAGATAAATACTTTATAATTGAGGCATTGTTTTTCCAGGAGGCTTTTCAAATTGGAATATACTGGGCAAATACAAACACTGTGCACAAGTCAGTAGCAATTAAACTGGTTCATAATCTGACATCTCCAAAGTGGAAAGATGGAGGTAATGGTGAAGTTGTGTCATTGGATGAAGAAGGGTTTGTTGATGCTGAAATAAGGCTTGGTGCTTTCCCAGGACATCAGAAGGTAGGATGTGTGTGGCTCAGGGGAAATAGCATGCCATCCCCTCAACCTGTTTAAGATGAGTCTACCCTTTTCTTTCTAGTCCCTTTTTAGTATTACATGCTCTAGATAATGTATAACAGTGAAACATGCGATTTCTTAGACCTCTCAGTTTCACAGGGTTTGTTTTTTTTTTCCTTTACCAGTGATAAAAGCCATGTCACATAATTTATCCAATAACTGCTCTATTTCAGAACACTCAGCAGTCACTTGATTGATCGTATGTGTGGGAAAAATGAACTTATTCTGAAATATCCACAAATTATACTTGGCCTCCTTTTCTTAGAGCAAGAAGTAGAGTTGCTAACATTCTGAGCACCGAGTGAAAGGACAAACCTCCCGTAGTAAATGTTATGTTCCTGGAAAGGGCATCCTGAGCAGAATCAATTCTGATCTTCCCGTAGAACCTAATGTTATGAGGGACTTCTATTCCTAAACAGAGAACTGATACTCGTGATGATATGAATACAGAAAACCTATTTCATCAGTTATTTAACTAAATACAAACGATGTGTCATTTTCAGCATCAATCTTTTCTAAAGTCTATGAAAACCAATTAAGTTGAATAATATAGTAACAAATCACATTATCCTCAATGGATGGCAGCACAACATCATAGCATACCATGTTGCGGTCTCATGCTGTACTGAATAATATCTTCTCAATTTTAGCACACACACCCCCAAATCAGAAGAAGGGCTACCTCATCAGAGTAGCATGATTCAGAATGACCTTTCTCTGGGGAGAAGTTAGATTTTGACAGGCATTTTGAAGAGCCTATTGCAAAAAGTTAGTATTATTGGTGACTTTTTAAAATAAAATTTCTCTGATACAAAGCCGTTGGTTTCTCTTCAGTATTCAGGGCTGGTATCCATTTCCTCAGAGTTGTCTGGGCAACACATGTTTATGTGCTGCCAGCCAAAATACTGTAACATGGGTGTAAATGGCAAAGAGCTGTAAGCGTGAATCACCCAAAGCTGAATAGTTGTAAGTTGAGAACGACCATCAAAACCTGGAAAAAATGTCATGATATACAGTCCAATACCTCCAGCACCTCACAAAGTGGCCACAACAAGTGCTGAATAAATGTGAATGAATGGACTGTTGGAAATAGTATATTTACTATTTATTACATAATAATATATATTTATATCTCATTATTCTTTGCTAGTGATTCTTTTTAATCCCAAGACCCCTTTACTCTCTTAAAAATCCTTATAGGCCTCCAAAATCCTTTTGTGTATGTGGGTTATAACTATTGACATCCATCTAACAAGAAATTAATACAAAGACTTTAGAATGCAAGAACACACATACATTATGTTAGCCATGACAGTTGTGATATCATCGGTCATATAACCTCTGGAAAACTCCACTGTACATTCATGAGACAATTAGAATGGAAAAGACAATAGCATCTTTGTATTATTATAAAAATAGTTTTGACCCTTGGACCCCCTAAAAGGATCTCAAACCCCATGCGTGTGCGCGCGCGCACACACACACACACACACACACACACACACACACGAGTCCCAGGCCATACTTGGAGAACTGCTGTCCTGACATTCCCACTTACTAAGTGGGTATCTTTAGACAACTAATTCTCCTCTGAGCTCTTGACCCTCATAAAACTTGGTAAGGGAAGCTTGTGGAGGTTAAGAGCAGTACTGTAGAGTCAGACTGCATGGTTTCTAATCCCAGCTAGCCCATCTGTCCTTATGACCATGGGCAAGTAACTTCACCGGTTTGAGCCTCATTTCCCTCTTCTATAAAATGAGGATAATAATAGCTGCTTCGTGTGGGTTATGTGAGGATTCTGTGACTTAACATGCATAAATACTTATGACAAGCAGAGCACAAGAAACCAATTTCTGAGGGCCAACCATTGTTTTTTATCATCATCACTGGTAAAGTTCTCAAAACACTAGACCTTAGGCAAGGTTGCTGCCATGATGAGCATGAGGAAGATGAGGAGGAATGCCTAACTGAATTTTTTATGTTGAAAAGATGAGCAGCATCTGTTTACATAGAAGAGTTTATAATTAAATATTTTGTGAGAAAATGGGTTAAATAATTTGAAAGCAAGTCTCTCTCACTATGCCATAGCACCAGAAATAACTGGGTTTTCTAGAATACCCTGTTGTAAATAGTAGCCCCTTTTAGGGGCTGGGACATTTTTGAGGCTGAGAGGGGCCTCCAGTAAATACTCTGGAACACAAGTTAAAATTGGTACTATCCTGGACAAACCAACAGATGAAATGAGCTTTTAAAAATAAGAAATTGTTGGGATGCCTGGGTGGCTCAATGGTTAAGCATCTGCCTTCGGCTCAGGGCATGATCCCAGAATCCTGAGATCGAGTCCCGCATCAGGTTCCCCTCAGGGAGCCTGCTTCTCCCTCTGCCTGTGTCTCTGCCTCTCTCTGTGTGTCTCTCATGAATAAATAAATAAAACCTTTAAAAATAATAAAAATAAGAAAGTGTTATATGCCTTTTAACATTTTTTTGGCCTTATGATATTTTAAAAATTCTTTCCTCAATTGTCTTGCAGTTATGTCAATTCTGCATTTCCTCCATGGTACAGCAGGGTATACAAATTATTCAGATTGAAGACAAGACTATAATAATCAATAATATGCCATATCAAATATTCTATAAACCACAGTTATCTGTCTCCAAACCCCACTCTGGAAAAGAGGTAAGCAGTTCATAACGTGATTGATTTGTCTGATGTTTTGATAAGTTAGTAATAATTAAGATTAATTTTTTAGCCTAGAAAAGAATATAAAACTTAACTCTGAATCTAGGTAAAGAGCAATTTATTTTTTATTGAACTAAAACCATGGATGTCAGGGTCAGCACTTCCAAGGGAGTTAATGAGCAGAAATCCGACAAGGCAACAGGTCCTGACACAGTGCCAGGGTCACTGCCGCCTGCACCCCACCTGCTCAGAGGCTGCAGCACACATTTCTAGCATGCTCGCTTACCAACCCGGAGCTCCACCAGCAGGGAAGTGGGCCTGAGGACCGGCTCCTGGGTCTCATGGAAAAAAACATCTGCCTCCCAGGCTGTGGAGCCAACAGGAGCCATGTAGGCAGAAGGCTCAACCCCAACAAAGCCACAGACTTGGGAGCACTTGGGAGTTCTCTGCCCATGAAGAGAGTAAATGTGAAAATGTACCAGCTTATTTATATGAACATTTCACTGGCAGAAAATAAATACAAGAAGGATTTTTTATTCACTTCTTCATACAATTAAAATGAACACTTGTATTTTGAGAGAGTAAGGAGACCTTTTAAAAGGACTTAAACACATAATATACTAAGTGGTCTGCTGTTGTTTTATGCTGTTGAAACTATCATAGAGGAATGTATTTTCTTTCTTTACCTCTGCATTTATTTTTATCCGTTTCAGCTCCTAAAAATTACATTCGAGCAGTAAAATAGGATGAAAGTCTTACTCTTCTGAACTTAGAGTGCATTATAGTATTTCAGAAATGTCAGAATAATAGAATTTCATCTCGGTTCATCAAAGCATTGGTAGAATAACTATGTGACCAGAAGTACTCAGCTGGGCGAGGATGTTCTCATTCTAGGTGAGGATCTGGCAAGACAGTCAGCATGTGTGCAGATAATTCTCCTGTTCCTCCCCACCCTAGGGCTTTCTAAGATACCGGGTCAGGGCTTCCCACACTGACATTTCCTCATCTGAAAACAGGTGTAATGTCAGATTCCTTGCAGGTCTTTGGTGGCAATTAAATGAGGTATTATGAGTAAAAAAGTGAGGCACGCAGGAAACAGTAGTAGCCAGCAGCAATCACAACAGCAGTGTTGCAACAAACTCCTGGTTCGCCTCAGCTTCCTGGAGGCAAGGGGAAGGCCCACTTTCTTCCAGACAGCTGAAAAGTGTCCCCTTTTTCACCCGTACCTGCTTCAGGCAGGTGTGGGAATTTTTTTTAAAGACATGATAATCCCTAGCCCCTCAGGGAGACCATGTGGGACAGTGGGGAAAAGAGCAGATAGGAAGCAGGAAGCCTGGGCCCGGCAGGACTCTGCCATTCACCATCTCTGTGATGCTGGACAAATCATCACCTCTCTGGAAAGCAGCTTCTTCAGGAGTTTTAAATAAAGTATCTCTGATGGTCCTTTTGAAGTCTGAAATCCTGAGACTCTACTATGCCAGAAACCCTGTGGAATTTCAAGTGAGGGTTGGGATCAGAGCTTCCTCCCTCCTCAGGATAAACCTTAAACAAAAATTGTCTTCTGAGCTCCCAGTCCGCTGTTCTGCATCTCATTCAGCTCTCTCTTACCCAAGGCCCCTCAGGGCCCACCCTTTCAGTTCTTCCATCCCTGCCCAAGAGGACCCCTTCTCCAGCATGTGGCCCATCTCCCCTTATGACATCTGGATTTTTGCAGAACATGGGGGACATTAAGAACTTTGCATCACCTTCTAAATCACCCCAGCCTTACCGTGTTTCATTATGCCTAGAAAAGCAGACCCCGCTCCCATGGCTTATAATTGTCTCCTTAGGGCTTTCTCATGGGAATGGGATCCTAACATGACCACATCCCCCACCTGGCTACCTCCTGAGGATACGTGGTTATGGTTTCTTAGAAACTCTACTTTAAGAAGCTTAACTTCTCTCCATCGGTGTAGTCACTGTGCTCTCTTAGCCTTTTCTTTTCTTTTTTTTAGTATTTTCACATTCCAGACAGTGCAACTTTCAGCATTTCCCCGGGGGGAGAGCAGGCTGCTGTGAAGCCCAGCTCCCTTCCTTGTTGGGACCTGATGCCTGACATGAGTCAGTCACCGCTGGACACATCCCTGCTTCAGAAACAGATCCTGCTGGCCTTCTCTCCTGCCGCAGGTGCCGGCAGCTCCCAGTGCTGGAGCCTGCCGGCCATAGTGAGACAAGAGTTTCCCAGACAGAGTGTAGCAGTGCCCTTTGGAAACCGTGGGGAAAATGGATTCTGCACCAGGTATTTTACATACATGTGGATGCCCTTCTTTGCTTGTTGCTACAGCTCTTCATCCAGGTGCCAGGAGAGACAGAAGAGTAGCTGCAGTGCTCCCCATATGTAAAACCAGGTTCGACTTTTATTTCTAACAGTGTCTAGGCATCGTGCGCAAATGTGCTCATACCTGGGTGGCCCCAGTGTACTACTGGTGAGATTTGTTTTCCTACTAGTGATGCAGCTTATACTGGGGGGAAATGGTGGTGTTTGTCCCATAGAACGGCAGCAATACATCACAGTAAAAAGATTGCCTTCCACGATTACTCCTTAGCCTCTGTCAAGGGTTAAAATACGAGGGAGTCAAGTTGGAAAACTTTTTTTCTTTCCCATATTTTACGTCTACTTCAAAATGGAATTCTTCTTTAAAAGTCATTAAGAGAGATAACTTAGATAAACACAAGTCACAGAAGACTCTGTTCTGTGGTTGTTCCTGCACGCAAGTTCCTCCAATTACCAATTACCAATTATGCAAATAACAACCACAGAATCAAGCCGGAGACATGTAATGGTTTGTTCATACTGGACTTCTATTTTGCGGTTGTTTTGCATGCAATACGTCCTTTCTGGAGCTGTCAGGAATGACTTATTTATGGCATACATTAAAAAGTACAAAAGAAAACCTACTGCGATCTTACCAGAGGTACCTTATTCTCATGAATTTATAGACTTTAAGACTTCAGTTCTCCTAACTTTTTGATGTCTACAGAGATTTCTAGCAGTTGTATTTTAAAAGATAACTTCCTAACTCGTGTTACCCATAACAGTAAGGCCCTGATCCCTACACACATCCCTTCTTCTTTCACAACATTCAGAAACATCCCTGATTTTATAAACACTTTTCATCCCTGATCCTGGAGAGGAGTGGTTATATTTATGTTCTATCTGGAGAAGTTAAGCGTGGCAAGTTTAAGGAAGTATTTTGGAAAGTGATGTGAACCTATGTCGAGAAAACAAAATTTATTTTTAAAACTGAAAGACCTGGAGCCTGGATGGCTCAGCGGTTAAGCACATCTGCCTTCGGTTTAGGGCATGATCCTGGAGTCCCAGGATCGAGTCCCATGTCCAGCTCCCTGTGGGAAGCCTGCTTCTCCCTCTGCCTGTGTCTCTGCCTTTCTCTTTCTGTCTCTCTCATGAATAAATAAATAAAATCTTTTCAAAAAAATAAATAAATAAACTGAAAGAATCCTAAATAAAATTTCATTTGGAAATGCTGTTTAAAGTTCTATGAATTGTAAGACATGATTTTATTAATATAATTTAATCTTATCTATGAATACTAAACTAGATATTAGATTGAAAATACCATATGTTAGTCCTGGCCCTCAGCTTTCTTGGCTAGCAAGAAGAAATTCTCTGAGGTTGGCTTGCCCCAGATCTTTCAAAATTAGGCTGGGAAAAGAACTTTGGTATGTATCCGAGGACTGTATTCTGCAAGTAAATTCACTTCCTACAGCCCCATCTCCTCCTCTCCTTCTACTCGCCTCACTCCTATGGTGCACATTTGATGGTATTACTAATGTGATTCCCTGAATGCCAATGGACAGTTTGTTTTTGGCATTTCAGACAAATACTGTCTTTGGGAAGGACTCACACTAGTGAACAGGATAAATGGCAAATAAATTCTTCAGTGCATTATCAACCCCTTTTCATCACTGTAAACTGAGGGCCATGTTTGGCAAATGTCTGATTTCTTCGGTTAATTTGGTCAGTCCATGCAATTTAAACTTCAGAGAGGGGTTTTTTATCCCTTTTTTTTTTATTATTCATAGAGACAGAGAGAGGCAGAGACACAGGCAGAGGGAGAAGCAGGCATCAACAGAGAGCCTGATGTGGGACTCGATCCAGGGTCTCCAGGATCACGCCCTGGGCTGCAGGCGGCGCTAAACCGCTGCGCCACCAGGGCTGCCCTTTTTCCCTGTTTTGATATGAAATATTGTTAGGTAGTCTGTGGTATACACTGGAAAATTTCTGTCTCCCCATTGCAGAGGGCAGCCTATGCCCACACAGCAGTTTTTCCACTGCAAATGAAGACAGCTTCGCTCTTGGTAGTCAAAGTGGAGATCGTGTAAAGTATGATAATACTGTGAAAATTGACAGCTGTCATTACGAGCCTACCTTTAGAATATAAAAAGAGCAAGTACCCAGATTCTCCAGCAGTGCTTCTAAAAGCATGTCAGCTCCTCTTATGCCAAAACTTCCTAAGCATCATTGAGAAAGAAGACACTCTGTGTGAAGGGTTTAAGGCACATTTGGCCAGGGGAAAGTAGAGTCAAGTCAGGGTTAGTGCAAGGTTAGCTATAATTCTAAGTGGTATCTAAGTTATTCTTTTAAATCATTTTTGTACATCTTTGAATATTTTCTGATAATCACATGTTAACAATGTTGTGAAAAAATCAGTGAAGCTATAATTAGTGTATGACAGGCAGTAGATGAGAGGATGGTCTCCTTTCTCTGGAAACATTTCCTCTGAGGGATCAAAGAGAAGGTGTTCTGGAGTTGTGAATACTACAAATCTAAATAAACAGGTACCAATAAACAGGTACCAAGCATTCATTTTTTTTCTAAACCACTTCTGTCATTTGATTTGATTTCAATTCTAGGGCAGTAGCACTGACATACCAAGAACACCTTGGAGTGATTTACTTGACCCTCTCAGAAGACCCTAGTCCTCGAATAATTTTCCACAACAGATGTCCAGTAACAATCCTTATAAAGGAAAATATCAAAGGTATGTTTTATAGCATTGAATTTAAATAACATAAAACCTATATTCTTTCTGGAGGTTTTTATCTAGCAGCTACCCATGATTGCTGTGAAGAATGTTTAAATAAGAGTATCATTCATCCCTCCCTTTTCAAGAAGTTTCTCCTGCCGCATTATGTTTACTATCCCTCGGTCTTTGTCCTCAAGGCCTAAGTCTGCACATGTGTTTTTTTGTTTTTTGTTTGTTTTTAGATATTCCAGAGTTTGAGGTTTATTGCCGAAGAATTCCTTCTGAATGCTCAATTCATCATGAACTGTATCATCAGATTTCCAGTTATCCAGACTGCAAGACCAAAGACTTACTTCCCAGCCTCTTCTTGAGAGCAGAATCTCTGGAGGACGTAACAGCCGAGTGGAGCGACGCCGTCGACATCAACAATCAGGGGACACAGGTCAGTGAGCCATGCATGTTCCTCCCAAGGCCCAAAGACAGATTCCCTTTTCTAAGGTTCCATGCTTGTCTGTTTTTAAACAGTTTTCCAAATGCTGAACTTCTTGTTCTCTGTATGAGGACACCTGTGAATCCATTTTTATATGTCATCATTCAGTTATAAATTCTCAAATACAAGTATGTGTCTCCAAAGCGTACTATCCAGCTATTTACCAGAGAAGAGTATTTGGTAAAGGCCAGCCCCCATTGGCTCTAATCCAAGGTCAAAAACAAAATAAAATTGTTAGACTTCTCTACGTAGAGGATAGCCCTCCTGTCCAGAATTTAGGAAAATCATAATGTCAACCCTAGATTCATCCCATTTTTTCTAAGTTTTAAAACTTAATTTAAAAATATACATATTTTTGGGATCCCTGGGTGGCGCAGCGGTTTGGCGCCTGCTTTTGGCCCAGGGCGCGATCCTGGGGACCCAGGATCGAATCCCAGGTCGGGCTCCCTGTGCATGGAGCCTGCTTCTCCCTCTGCCTGTGTCTCTGCCTCTCTCTCTCTCTGTGTGGCTATCATAAAAAAAAATACATATTTTTAAAATGTACATAACACTTAGCAAATATAAGTACCAAGTTACAAATTCTGAACAGGTAAATGTCCCAATTGGTCTCTCTCTTACTCTCAAGGGTGGATGGTGTTTTATTTTTGTTGAAAATGGCATATGAACCTAGCAGTTCATTTCTGCTGTACTTAAATTTTACCATTTTTAGGTGTATAATTGAAAACACTCACTCTCTGGTACAACCACCACCACTCTGTTCCATCATCCCAAACAGACACTGTACATTTAGGCAGTGATTCCCCACTCTCCCTCCACTCAGCCCTTAGCCCCTGGTAACCACTGCTGTACCTGGCATCTCTGAATGTGTCTAGTTCACGGCACATCATGTAAGTGGAATCTTACCATACTTGTCCTGCTGTGCCTGGCTCAGTCCGCTTAGCATAGGATCTTCAAGGCTCGTTCCTGTTACAGTGTGTGTCAGCACTTCATTCCACTTTATGGCTGATTAATGTCGCACTATACTTTGTTACACCTATGAATTCATTTGTAGGTCCCATCTACTATAATGGTCACAAGACACCTATTAAAGTTATAAATATATTTGCCATAATAATGATTATTTAATAATCGCCTACTATATGCTAGGCATTGTGCTAAGCACTTGGCATTCATTCCTCTCTAACCCTTACAGTACCTGTACAAGACAGGGCGATGGGCTGTGAAAAGTGAAAACTGAGCCCTCCAGGAGTAAGGTGACCTAATTCCCATGTGTTACAAGAGACGGGCCTGGGATCTGATCCAGACCTACCTGACTCCACAGCACTGCTCCATACTGCTATGCCATGATCCCTACTTCCCTACCCGGCATTCCTGAGCTTCCCTCTTCCCCAGCCGGCATGTTCTTACTCATCTCTCTAGATTCTCTCTCCTCCCCCCCCCCACTAAAATCTCCTCCCCACCACCAGCCCCTCTCGGTGTTCATATAACATTTATAACAATTGTATCTCTTTCTCTTCTTTTTAAGATTGTATCTGTTTACTTGAGAGAGAGAGAGAGAGAGAGAGAGAGAGAGAGAACTGAGCAGGGGGAGGGGCAAAGGGAGATGGAGAAGGAGACTCCCTTGAAGGGAGAACTGAGCAGGGAACCCAACATGGGGGGGCCAATCCCAGGACCCCAGGATCATGACCCAAGCCGAAGGCAGACCCCCAACTGACTGAGCCACCGAGGCTCTCCTGCATTTATTTCTCTAAATTTGTTTCCTACCAAGTTGGAATTCCTGGGAGTCAGATACCTGCTATATTGATCCTTAGCCTGAGGCAGAGTACCTGTCAACATAGTAAGAATAAATATCAAATCAGTAAATGAACAACTGAATGAATGAATGAATGAATGAATGAGAAGATGAGATTAGGTGAGAGAGATTGTGTAAAGGAAGGAAAGAGAGCCCCGGGTCTGACCTTGGGAAAGGCCAGTGTGTCAGTGCAGAGCAGCCGCAGAGACTGAGAGGAAACAAGCAGAGTGGCAGGAGGAGAACTGGGCTGGGGAGAGATGGAAGGCCCCAGAAGGACAAAATTATAGGCTATAAAATGGCGGGGAGAGGGAAGCATGGTAGCAATTGGAAATGACAACTGTTAAGTGGAAAGGAGAGAGTAGAGGAACACGTGAAAAGACCAGGAGACCACAAAGCAGAGGAGGTCAGAGAGGAGGAAGCCGTGTCTATGCAGCAGGGGCAGAGTCAATCAAGGAGAAGCTGGGGAAAGTCAGTGAGGACCTGTCTGGAGAGCCCAGTGCAAGGCCCAGGGGTGGAATTCTACTTGCCCACAGGACATCAGAAAAGAGGTGGGGAGGGGCATAGGTTAGGGAGAGCTATTTGGAGGGAGGGACCAGAAAACTGAGTGAACTGAGGCACCAGGAGGAGTTTATTGTGAGGTATGGAGGAAATCATCTGCTGACAGGGCTGGCGGCCTGGAGAAAGAGGTTGCTGTGGAAACGGGAAGGATGGGGCCCAGGCCAGGTGCTCAAAGAGCCGAGCGGCCCCGAGGGCCACACTACCTGCAGACCTGTGTTTGTACTGGCCCCACACACAAGGGGGTGGTTCCTATCAGCAGCGCTCATTGGCTGCACAGGGAAAATCTAGACCTGTGCAGCCTCAGGAGGCATTCTTGGTCTCATTAAGGTACAAAATAAAGACTGCAGGCTTTCCAAGGCTTCCTGAACTCTGTGTCACTTTGGAGATTCTTCAAACCTTGCTTGCTTCTCTATGTGTAGGGTGTTCTTTACAATAGACTTTCTGCCTGCCAAACCTTATTTCAAGGATTCCCATTCACTCTAAATTTCCTCAAACCTTTGTAGTCACAGATACTTCAAAACTAGGAGGAGGTGCTCTTTCCAACACCCTTCTCATCCCTGGTCTGAGGACCCAGCCCATGTTCCCATTAATCTTTGAGGAGCTGTGTGCCATATGTCCTGCAGACCGTGGTTCACTTCCTACTCTGCAGGAAGATTCGTTTCAGACCCTCACCGACATCCCCTCAGTAATACACCAGGGCATATAAATCACTGAGGAGCGAAGGGAGCTGTGTCCTCTGATGAAAGGAAGCAGCCCTTCTATAGGAGTGAACTCGTCTTCCAGGAGCCTTTCCTCAGCCCTTGGTCTGAAGCCCATGATGCGAATTTCAAAGCTGACCTTAAAATGAGGATTAAAACACCATAAAACCCCCAATCTGCCCCAAGGAAGACAACTCCTCTAGCTTGTGCCAGAGACAGGCCACTCACCTCAACTTTGGAAATAGGACAGTGTCAGGTTATACAATTTTGAAATGGAATATGACAGGGAACATGCAGAAAATAAGTTTATAATCACACAAAGAAGGATTCTTTGGATCAGGAGTTATTGGGAAGACCTGGTAGCATGTAGACCCTGAAATTCTGACTGTACTCGGTGTGGGTTTTCCAGGTTTGTGTTCCTGGCTCACACCTGGCTAGAAGACATCTCAGGGCTTCTCACCAGAGGCCCCAAAGCAACAACTGGTGCTCTTAACCTAGACTTTACAGTGGTTGGTGGCCTGACTCCAAGGAAAACCTTGTTATTTTCCTAACAAATAAGTTGAAGACATAAAAAAATGAGCTTTACATTGGCCATTTTAAGTCAGTTTTGATCCTATCAGGAAAACAGTTTAGAACCCAGAATAGGTAATGAGGTTGTAGTGTCTGAGGATCAGAGACCTCATTTTCATCAGTGTTAGGTGATATTTTTTTGGATAAAAAGGTACAAAGAAAATGCAGCTACCATTTTACTAACATCAACACTGAGAAGTGCACTTCAGTCACTGATCATCAAATATGTGCTGAATTTCTAGAATGTGCCAGATGCTCTAACCAGGTACTAGGACCATGTGAAACACAGTGAACAAGAGGGACTACCCTTGCCCTCAAGGAGATGCCACATGGAGGAGACCAATAACAAACAAGTGATCCCTGAGGCTGTTGGGTTGTGTGAACTCTGGGGAAACTGCAAGGGGAGGTCAGCTGTCCTGTTGGGATGGACAGCAGACTAGGTTGAGAGGCCAAGGAGTGTCCGTCTGGTAAGAGACCTGGTGTCTCTGCCTTTGAGTTGAACAGGCATTAAGTAGACAGGAAAGTGGGAGATTTTTCTCAGCAGAAAGAACACATTTGAAGCTTTGGTGCTCAGGGAGGGAGCCTGGTCCTTTCTGGTCTGGGATCTATGTGCCAGTGTGGCCAGAGTGGCAGATGAAGGAAAAAGGGGCAGAAGGGGGCTGGTGAGGCGATTCAGGGTCACACCTGGCAGGATTCTGGATCTGCAACCAAGGAATTGGGTTTATACCTTAAGAACCATGGGAAGTCTGAATTCTTTCTGAAAAGCAATCCTTGAGATATTGAAATAGTAAAGGAGGAGAAGCAGTTTGAACCCTAGAAGGTTTGCAAGTGAGTTTTCTTCAAAAAGATCCAGTAAGTTCTCATGATCTTTCATGTTTAGTGGAAGTGTTTAGTGGAGTCAGTGTCCCTGGGGTTTTCTTCTCCATCTGTGAAGAAGATGGGGAATGACAGTCCTTCGTGTTTCTGTAGCTCTCACCATTTACGAAGTGCTTTCACATCCGTAGTGTCTATTCTTTCGTTCATTTATTCAGCAAGCTTATATTGAGGAAGCATCCAGGGCCAAACCTCTTCCCTGAATAAGGCATTACTCCTGCTCGAAGGACCTAAACGTAAGTAAATAAATACAGTCAAGTGGAGTATGTCCTAAGACAGAGCCTTTGATCACTGCAATAATTCTCAGATTGTTAGGGCAATAATTTTTGTTTATTTTCCTGATGAGAAGATTGAGGCTTAAAGAGTAATCAGCTAGGTGGTTTATAACTAAGCAGGATCAGGCTGGAACTGGGATCTGCCCACATGTGGCCCAGTCTTGCTTTTCCTGCACCAAACTGAGGTCACTGTCTGACCTTTGAAGTCCAGCCCCAGCTACAGATATTGCTACCTGAAGGTTCATGAGAGCATGGATTAGAAGAAGTTTTCTACTTTCGCTTTATCTAGGGCAAGGGTCCCTCCCGTGACGTCTCCCCTCAGTGTCCTAGCCGTGGCTTATTCCAGCAGTGACTATAGGAAAGTTTCTGCCTGTATCAAGCTGAAAATTCTCCCTCTGTGGCACCCACTCATTCATCCTTGTTTTAACCTCTGGGGCATCACAGATTGTTTACTTCCCCTCTAATATAGCAACACTACAATTATTTGAAGGCAGCTTCAACATCTTCTCTAAGTGTTCCCTTATCCAGGCCAAACATTTCTGGTCCTTGAATCATTCCTTCAGTAAATGTGATTTCCAGACTGATCACCACAGTTACCCTTGTCTGAATACACTAGTGTGTTATGTTCCCTTTTAAAAATCTGGCAGTCAGAATTATACATAGTATTCCAAATGTGGTCTAACCAGCTATTACCTCCCTGTGCTTCCATTAATAAAGTAGAAGATTGAGTTAGCTTTTTATTAACAAGTTCAGACTGTTTGTTATTATTGAACTTGTGGTCAACCACATCCCCCAGGTCTTTATCATATGACTTGCTGTACAGTTGACTTTTTGAACCCAGTGACAGAACTTTGCATTTATCCCCAATAAATTAAATCTTGTTGTTATTGGCCTGGTCCAGCTTGTTGAAATCACTTTTAAAAAAATTGTGATGCTGTCATCCAACATATTAAGTATCCTTGGTAGCTTTATGTCATCTATAGATGTGGTAAGCACACATTCTACGTGTTCATCCAAGTCATTAATAAATGCGTCGAACAGGACAAATCCAAGGTCTTCATAGCTATGGAGGGTCACTGGATACCTCCCTAACACGTGGTTTTGGTCAGCCACTGACACATCAAACTGCACGATCATCTAGTCCACATTTCTTAAAATAAGAAAAGTCATCTCAAAGCATTTTTTAAACCATACTACCTAAGATGTGTCTTATCTTGTTTATAAGATTATCATGAGGCTCTGTGCTGATGAACCGGCACTCAGACATGTAATCAGTGCACTTTATGCAGAGCAGACCAAAGGGCCCACAAGCACTAATGCTAAAGATCATGTAGTCAGATTCCAACACCTTTAGCCTCCATCCAAGAATGTTTACATAGAAAAAAAGCTATCAAATCAAATGAGGATCTGATTTAGAAAATGTGCCATAGAGATATTTTGCCTTCTTGCTCACGTCAGTCACCTTCCTCCTCCACCCCGTATCGGGGCCACACAGATATCACCAAGTTGGCACCCACTTCTGAACATCTGCCAAGTGCCCGAGTCTAGAGTCTTCTATATGTTTATACTTTGTCTCTGTTGAGTCACACCTGCTTTTAAAGATACTTGGGAGTAGGGATTTCCCTAAATATTTTTTCAGCAACTATACAGAGGGAAGAATTAGAATAGAATTCTAATTCTAGAATATCACTATTTTGTTTTCATCCTTATCTAGCCTTTTCTCATTTTAGAAATTCATCTCCCTTATTTTCCTCTCTGGGATATCTCATCTCATTGCTTTAGCTACAACTATCAGCCGGTCACTCAGCTCTATCCCTGGTCCCTGCATCTCTCCTAAGCTCCATGTCTGTGTTCTTAGCCACCCACCAGACATCTCCACCTGAAACTGAGGAGCACCTCAAACCCAGCATGCCTGAAACCCAAGTGATCATATGCCATTTCCCAGGCCAGCTTCTCTTAGAGTCACTACTCCCAGTATAAAAACCTTAAATACTGTGTATGTAAATTTGTATTGACTTATTGCTCTATGTCATGCACTCTATAAATATTATCATTAGTCCCTGCCACATCCCATAAAGGTAGATGCTACCCGAAACCCAAGAAGTCACCTTGCACAAAGCAAGTGAACCTGGGATCCAGACTCTGACTGCCAAGCATCTAAGCCTATAGTTTTCCTACTGAACCCCAGTGTCTTCCCTTTCCCTCTTTACCCCCACACATCCAGTAAGTCACCTGGTTCTGGCAGAAATTCCTCAGAAATGTCTCTGGATCCACCCCTTCTCTCTGGGACCATGGTCTACTTCAGGCTTTTTCCCATCATCCCTCTCCCAGAGTTTGGCAGTAGCCCCTCAGAAGGTCTCCGTTGTCAGCCTCATCACCTTCAACTCTATATCCACAAATACCACCCAAATGACTAGTAAAATACAGAGTCCAGCCCAGAGGAGGCTTTCCAGTCCACTAGACTACTTAGACCACCACCTGAGACATCTTACTCCTTTATTCCCTCTACAGGTTAAGGGTCAGTCCCATAGCACACCTGCAAATTTCTTCTTCCCTTCAAAGCCTAAGTCTTGACTTCTTGCATATCATGGTTTTCCTTAAGATATTTTCTTACAAGCCACTTGAGCTGGAGATAGAAGTAGTACCTTTTCAATCTATTCCTTTCCAAAACAGGGAGTAAAAGTTTTTATGAAAAAATGAATTTTAGGCAAAGGTCAGAACAAATAAAATGGCTGACTTACCTGCAGATCTATTTATGGAGATTGAGTATCTGCCATCTGTAAGCTGGAGACCAGGAAAACCATAGTGTAATTTAGTCTGGGCCCAAAGACCTGAGAACCAAGGGAGCTGATGGTATGAATTTACCAGAAGATGAAATAAGACATCTTAGTTCAACAGTGAGGCAGGGGAGAGGGAGCAAATTATTCCTCCTCCACCTTTTATTCTTTTCAGACCCTCTACAGACCCACCCACCCCACACTGGGGAAAGCAGTACACTGAGTCTACTGATGCTAATCCCTTCCAGAAACATCCTCACAGACACATCCAGAAATAATGCTTAACCTGGCCAGTCAGGTTGCACGAACAATTACTCATCACAAAAGGAGGTAAAAGTCTGAGGTGGGAGCAGCATGAGTGAGGTGTAAAGGATGGAGGCCCAGCAAGGTATACCCCGTGGCTGTTGTAGCCCAGTTGAGAAAGAAATCAGTAAAATACTGGAGGAGGCAAGGAGAATGCAGAAGGAGTTTTACTAACAGTTCTACCTATGATTTAAGTCTACGTCAGTTGCTGTGCTGGGATGTTTTATATCTCCCTCCTGATTATCCCTAGACTGCCACATGCAGCCAACAGGGAAAAAGAGAGAGGGACATGGAAAGAGAGACTTTCAAGAATTCATCCTTTTATTTCCTGTGTCCCCTTGTAACTTATTAACTTAGTAAAATTAAATTAGTATAATTTTTTAAAATATTGTTCATTGGACATGAATCTAATAAGCCATCATTTTAATAAAGATAACTGGATATATAGAAAAGCACAAGTTTATATTAAAGTGTTTCCTATTTGTAATCATAGTAAAAGACAATGTAGTAAGTAGAGGGCAGGACATGGGGCTGGGATGGCATTCTTATACCCACACTTGTGGGAGAGAATCTCACTGATCAGAGTGCTCCAGCACATAAAGGTAAACACAGAGTGTCCTCCAAGTGTGCAGTGGTCAGAGATGCACAGCTCCTGCTACATGTTGCCACTAGCCTCCCCCCCCCCACACACACACACTCTACCAGTATGAGGTGAAGAAAGAAAAAACACCAAAGTGATGGTGCCCATCAGGACTGACTGGCTTATGCTGCAGTAACGAATAACTCAGCAACAGGAATCCCCTCAGCCATCTGTTATCTAATTGTCCATTTTCCCACACGTGGAACAAACAAACAGCCTCCCCAGGGTTCTGTCCAGTCAGAGCATCCCACTGGAAATCCAGTACTTCTGAGTGATGCTTAGGTCTGGACATGACTGCCTTCTTTTGGAGTTCCTGTCCTTCTGCCCTTCCCCCCCCCCGATTTTACAAGCTAGGATAACCATGGTAACCCCTCTAAAATGGAAAGGGGAAAGGCAGCCCTGGTGGCTCATCTGTTTAGTGCCACCTTCAGCCCCTCAGGGTGTGATCCTAGAGACCCAGGATCAAGTCCCGCGTTGGGCTCCCTGCATGGAGCCTGCTTCTCCCTTTGCCTGTGTCTCTGCCTCTCTCTCTCTCTCTCTCTCTCTCTCTGTGTGTGTGTGTGTGTGTGTGTGTGTCTCATGAATAAATACGTAAAATCTTTAAAAAAAAATGGAAAGGAGAAGAATGAGTTGTAATGGCAGCCCCGCATCTGTGACAATTATAAAAATTTTCTGAGCTCATAATTGTGGGGTTTATACCCTGGAGCAAGAGCTAGTCTTTGAGCCCTGTTTCTACTCTTGGGACTGCTCTCAGTATTTTTCTTCTAGTCCCTGAATCATCCCTCAGAGATCTTCCCCAATTACATCTGAAGCTGTGGTGATTCTCAAGCAATCATAGTCTCCTTTAGTCTAGGGTTTACTGGGCAGTAGTCATTTCTCAAAAATTAGTTGATTTCAGAGGACTGTAATACTGATAACCACGTCCATGGTCCTTTCCAAGGTATGTCTGTCTTCTTTACCTCTCTCTAGATTTAAGAGAGCTTCTATGGCAAACTTATACTTTTAATGTAAACTGTCTTCTGAGTCACTTAAACAGTTAAGAGGTTAAGGCAGAGTATTAATCTGCCTTCATATCCAAAGACTGAACTTTGATCTCTTGCTGTCTCTCTCTATTCCCTTTCATTTTTATTTGCAAACTGGCCAATTCTTTTCTGAGCTCATGTCTTCTACAGAATATATCGCCAGAGACAGCCAATAGCAACAACACACGCTACTAATGTTTGTTTCTGAACTTCATCTTTTGGAGGTACCAATGGATTAGGTTTATAATCTGCTTCCCAGGTAATCTCAGACAACAGTCTTATGAAATGTCTTGCTACTTCATAACATGAATTGCCACTGTAGTATCTTCCAATATCAATTTCTGCTGCCTGACCACTAAGCCAAGGACTCATATTTTAGATTTCTGCTGGAGCCTCACTTCTATCACCAATAACTATACTGTATTAGTTAGTATAGGCTAGGTTTTGCTGCCTGTCAGAATCCTAGCATTTACGTCTTGCTCATGCTTTGTGCCCAGGCAGCTCTGTTCTACATGGTCACTCAGGGATGCAGGTGATGGAGTTTCCATTACCTTCTGTCTGCCCCAATGTACAAACCACCCCAAAAACCTAGAGGCTTGAAAATGACTAATGTCTCATGAGTCTGAAGGTTTGTCTGGATGATTTTTCTGCAGAAAGAGCCTGGGATCACTCATGCAGCCACATTCTGTTGGAGGTTGGCAGAGGGATGAGTTCAGCTGGAAAGTCTGGACATCTCTCTCACCATGTGGTCTTTCCTGTCTAGGGGAGGCTAAACCAGACTTCCTTACATGGTTGGCAGAAGGGCAAACCCCAGCAAGCAAGCTTTGTCAGACTTCTTGTCCCATGTTTGCTGATGTCCCATCAGCTGATGGCAGTCACATAGCTGAGCTCTGTGTCAGTAGGAAAAGGGACTGAATGAAGGGCCTGGAAGCTGGATGTGCAGCTCCTTGACTGTGTAATAATCTGCCACAACCAGCTAGACCAGGAGTCAACAAGCTGCTTCTTCAAAAAGTTTCTTCTTCTTCAGTAAATATTTTAGGCTTTGCAGGCCATATAATCCCTCAGTTTTTCAGCTTTGCTATTAGAGATAATATATATATATAAATAAATGAGCATAGCTATACCCCCCCCCAAATTTTATTTACATTTAACAGGCCATGGATTGGATTTATCCTACCACTGATCTAGAATATAAAGCCTTTATTCGGTCTCTGTAGCAGGGGAAGAAGACTGGCTCTTTTATGCTTTGACTCAGAAGTAACAATATCAATTCTATCTTTATTTTAGCTCATTGACCAGCACTTAGTCACATGGCCATACCTAACCACAAGGGAGTGAGGAGTATAATCCTATTCTGTGCCTAGAAGGAGCTAGGTATGGGTGGACACTAGAAGTCTCTACCACAGGAGCCACATTGAGATGATATCATGATGCCCAGTCAGATCTTGATTGCATACCAAGTACTGGTTATAAATACTGAAGAAAATGGACACACAGCCATTGCCCTCATGAGCTTATACAGAGATCATGATGATTAATACACTAAGAGGGAGAAGCATGCTATACATCTCTGCCCTGGAAGTATTAGTTATTATCTCATCATTTGTGTCCTTGGCTTTTTTTACTAGCTAAGCTGAGAGCAATTGGAGGGTGTGATTAGATCTTCTTGGTTCCTTAGGTGCCTGGGTAGCTCAGTCAGTTAAGCATCCAGTCCTTGATTCTGGCTCAGGTCATGATCTCAGAGTTGGGAGATGGAGCCCTGCATCAGGCTCCTTGGTCAGTGGGGAGTCTGCTTCTCTATCCCTCTTCATCTCCCCCATCCCCACCCCCGGCTTATGTGCTCACGCTCTTGCTCTAAAATAAATAAATCTTTAAAAAACAAAAAAAGAAATCTTCTCCATCACTAATATAATGCCATGCTCTTCGTAGGTGCACTCTAAGTATCAAATAATTAATTGGCTGAATGATTAACAACCAGACCATCAGACCAAAACAAGGATTTAAGACTTCCGAGAGAGGGCAGCCTGGGTAGCTCAGCAGTTTAGCGCCGCCTTCAGCTCAGGTTGTGATCCTAGAGACCTGGGATAGAGTCCCACGTCAAGCTCCCTGCATGGAGCTTGCTTCTCCCTCTGCCTGTGTCTCTGCCTCTCTCGTGCGCGCTCTGTGCCTCTCATGAATAAATAAATAAAATCTTAAAAAAAAAATGTGTCCCACTCTCACCCCTTAAAAAAAAAAAGACTTCTGAGAGAACCTAGGTACAGGTGCCTAATTTCCCTAGCAGTGAGATACCTACCTCCCTACTCCGTAGAGCTGCCACTGGACAAAATGCTTGACATTGTGAGCTGTTTCTCTGCCTGTGAAAAACAACATGAACTAAAGTCCATGTCTCTTCCATTCTAGTGGTGGGTGAAAGGAAAACATAGCAAAATTTTTCTCAAGTCCAGATTTTCGACCAGAAGAGGTACCTTAAAGGATTAGGTCCATTTACTTGCTTCAAAGTCCCTTGGGCAGTGCTCGCTTCAGCAGCACATATACTAAAATTGAAACAAAGTCCCTTGGGCAGTTAACAAAAACCATCAGTTTGCCTTGTCTTTACTATCTTAGAAGGAGCCAGGATCCTCATTTCACAGATGAGACTTTGAAAATGAGCAGAACAATAAATATTCCCCCTTTTTATCCTTTCCTTCCCTCTTTTGAGGGTTGACAGTTCTATCCTAAAACCCTGAGACATGCACTGAAGTTACAGTCACTGAGAGAAAAATATAGGTGGGGGCACAGGGCCTTAGAAAGGTTTGTGCCAAATGAATTCTCTCACATCATAAGCGTAGTAAAAAAGCAGTTGACTTGGGTCACCTGGGTGGCTCAGTCAGTTGAGCATCCTGCTCTTGATTTCTGAGCAGGTCATGATCTAGGGGGCACAGGATCAAGCCCCATGTCAAGCCCTATGTTGGGCTCCACGCCCAATGAGGAGCCTGCTTCTCTCCCTCTTCCTCTGCCCCTCCCCCCTTACATGCATGCATTCTCTGTCTCAAGTAAACTTTTTTTTTAAAAAAGGTGACTTTGTATATCATACAAAATAATAAATGTCAATGTTTCTGAAATAATACCTGTTTTGTTTTAGATTCGTGAGCTGAGCCAGTTTTTAAGTTGGCTGCATTCCAGATTTTGTCCTAGTCAAGTTGAATTTTTACCTTAGAACAGATAAGGCAAATTCAGGATACAAGGTCTTTTGAAACACATATTTTTGCAAAACAATCCATTTGGGAAACATGTCCATAAAGAACAAATGGACTCCTCTCCTTGCCTCAAGAAACTGATAGTCTAGCAATTGAGTGACTGTACTGCAAACAGTACGGATTTGTGACCATACATAGGATTTGGAAAGGACCAATGTGGGGGAGGGTGTCTTCTGGGCACAGGGTCTGCCGAGTGGCAGACAAGGGCTAAGCTATAGGGCTAAGCTATAGTGTGGCCATAGGATGGAAGAGAAGGCACTCGTAGAAGACGAGGGCAGGACTGGAGCATCTGATGAGTACTATGCTGCAGGAGATGAGCAGAGGAGGGAGAGGTGGTTGTCCAGGTGCCCTGAGTGCTGCATATGGTCAGGATCTCTGAAGGAGGAGCCATTATGCAAGAAAGAAGCCCAGTGACATTGAAGTCACTTCAGTGGTCTGAGTCTGTGACTCTCTCCTGTGGTTCTGTGTACATACTTTCCGGTACTCATCATATGGTCAGCATTAGAGTCTGTTCATTACATGTCAGGCAGGCACCTTGCTTTGTTCCTTCATCCGGGAATTTTCAACCTTTTATTTACTGTCCTAACAGTAATAAAGGGCCCAGACTTGGACTGAATTGATACTGCAAATTATCAAAATTAGCGTTCCCGAACATAGGAGGTTCTTGCTCATACTCTTAGGTAATGCTGGCTGTGAACATGATGTTCTTGGAGTTGTTTTTCAAATAGTTCTGTTTTCAAATATTTATCCATTTTAGCAACCTTGGTATTCAATGCTGAAAGGACATCTGTTCTCCAGCGTGGTACCTGGCTTCTGAGGTAGAACTTTTTTGGGGTCTTAGTCCACCTTCCCATGGAAGAAAAATTAATTTTGACTCCAAGCAAATGAAGTT
This sequence comes from Nyctereutes procyonoides, assembly GCF_905146905.1. Lineage (NCBI taxonomy): Eukaryota > Metazoa > Chordata > Mammalia > Carnivora > Canidae > Nyctereutes > Nyctereutes procyonoides. Next base: position 14,618,463 of record NW_026575137.1, read on the forward strand.
ATTTGACAGTAGTGTTACAAGTTATGTGAGGGACCAAGGGACCTTGGGGTATTATGGCATTTCTCATTGGTAAGTTTTCTGGTATGCTTCTGTGTCCAAGGATAGAAGGGCATCCTTGTGGTAGTAACTCAACACTCAAGAGTTTAAAAGTTTTTTGTATGTTGCATTTCAAGTCCTGAGTTTCAGGGTTTTTTTTTTTCCCCACCAGAGATTCGTATGCCCACATAAAGCTGACCTGTAGCTGGGCTCTAGGCCACACAGAGCTATTTGCCAAAAGCAAAGAAACAGAGAATGAAGACACTCATGTCCTGTCATCCATCATTGTTTTTTGCTATGAACCTTACAACTGAATATTGAAAAATCTGGATTTGATCTTTCTTTCTTTCTTTTTTTGAGTCAGCTGAATAGGGCAGCCTGGGTGGCCCAGCGGTTTAGCACCACCTTCAGCCCAGGGCGTGATCCTGGAGTCCTGGGATCAAGTCCCACATCGGGCTCCCTGCATGGAGCCTGCTTCTCCGCCTCTCTCTCTCTCTCTCTCTCTCTCTCTCTCTCTCTCTCTCTCTGTCTCTCATGAATAAATAAATAAAATCAATCAATCAATAAATAAATAAAGTCAGCTGAATAGCCTGTACACATCAATATAAAGAAATAGAACTAGCTGTTGAGCCAGAACTTAAGACCTTTGAAGGCAGCCATGCAGATAGTGTTTCTTACTTCTTTTTAATCAGATTTTGAATATTCTTTTTGCAGGTTGTGTTCCTGACTGGCTTTGGCTATGTATATGTGGACATCATCCTTCAGTGTGGCACAGTCTTCATCACTGTGGCCCCAGAAGGAAAAGTAGAACCTATTTTAACCACCAGCAACAGGTAGGATTAGTTATTATCCCATTAGCAGTATGGTAAGCTTTCCTGTTATAAAGTCATAAGCCTACTACTTACCATTCATGATCATCTCTATATATACATTAAAGGTTTTGGTGAATTATTGTGTAATCCATAAGGATATGGTCATTAGCATTAAGTCGTACCTATAAAAAGCAGTTCTTTATCTTCTTTGGTGCCCCTTCCATTGGTAAGTTTAACAAAATGATTTACAAACTAAAATATGCATCTTCGAATTACCTATTAGCATCAACATGGAATGTACATTAGTACTTCTGTATCTGCTTGACCACCTAGTAATTAGTAATCTGACTTAGCAATTAGAGCTCCATCAACAATAAATTCACCTCTTAGAGTGTTGCCATCAGATTTTACAAACATGAACCAGAGTTAATATACTCAATTTAAAAGAATTGCTATAATCCAATAGAAATGGTATGAAGCTAACCCCTCCCCTAAAAGTAAAGGCAGATGCATGACCAGGAAATTGTAGGAAGGAAAAAAAAAAGGAAATTGTAGGAAGAGGAAATATGAGTAATCAAAAAATGCAAATTTAAGTAAGATATTACTTACCTAAGTAACAATGATTTGTCATCATATACATTTCAAGTGGAAATGTAAACTGTTGCCATTTTCTGGAAGGCACTTGAGCAACATCAGAAAACATTTCTAGAACTAAGATTCAAAAGAAGGAACCAAATTTTCAATAGATACAGTGCTTATAAATGATTATCTAGTAATTTTCTGCATTTTAATTTTCTACAAGAAGAATTTATTTTAGCATCAGAAGTTTATTATTAAATTTTTATTTAAAATGTAAAATAATAATATCAGCTTCCATACATTTTTTAAAAGTCCCTTGCTTTTCATATATGGTTAAGAATTTATTAATTAGGACCTGCCAACTCATTATTAATTTGAACTTAAAATATCTCAGACAACATTGGGTAGAATGTTTTTGCTTGTAAAAAATGAGCAGCATAACAAAATTGGAGGCTTAATATAAAATTACATAACACAAAATTTCAAGCCTGTACAACAATTTCAGAAACATTTGTCTAGGGCATTAATAGTGCATAATTGATCAGAGTAGCAACAAATTATACGTTTAGTGGTAGAAATAGGAAGTTTCTATTTTTCAAAAAACACAAATATTTACTGTATTGCCTCCATTTATTCAAATATTTTTTGGCTTGCTGGATGCCAGGTGCTATTCTAGAGATGGGAACACAGCAGTGACCAAAAAGACCAAAATCGCTGCTTTTTCTACACTCATAGGTATAGAATGGAAGAGAATAAACATAATAAAAAAGGAAATTTTATGATACAGTAGAAGGTTGGCTTTCTGCAGAGATAAAAATAGATGGGTGAGAAAGACCAGGAGTGCCAGGGCATAGGAACAGAGAGAGAAAAATTTTAAAAAACCGGTGTAGGTAAGCCTCACCATGAAGTTGACATTTGAGTAAAGACTCAAAAGCTGCAAGGGAGATAATAATGTGGCTATCTGGTGGGAAAGCTTTCCAGACAGTGGGCGCAGCTGTTTCAGAGGTCTGAAGTAGTGTATCTGGTATATTGGAGGAGCAGGAGAGGAGCCAATGTGGGCCCAATAGAGTAGGTGAAAGTGAAAGTAATAGTATATGAGGTCAGGGAAGTAAAAGCTGGACCAGGGGGACTTGTGTAGGGCCTAGCTTTGATTTTGAATGAAATGGGGCAATCATTGGAGCATTTTGAGTAAAGAAGTGACATGATCTGACCTAAATTTTTAGAAAATCATTGGCTGCTTCATTGAAGTAGACTGTAGAGAGGTAAAGGTGGAAGCAGGGAGACTAGTTAAGAGATTGTTACAGTTACACTAGAGATGCCGATGGCTTAGACTATGATGAGATCAGTGGAAATGGGAAGAAATGGTCAGATTCTGGATGTGCTTTCTAAGAAAAAAACCAATGAGATTTCCCTGATGCACTGAGTAAAGGTTGAAAATAGAAGTATCAAGGATAACTCCCAAATTTGTGCTCTAAGCAAGTGGTAGGATGTGGTTGCCATTAACTGAGATAGGAAAGACCATTTATAGGTTGGGGGTGGAGGGTAAGATTGAGAGTTTGATTGCAGACATGACAAGTTGAGACAAGCATCTATGTGGAGAGGCAGTTAGATATTGTAGACTGGCAGTTGGGTAGTTGTAAGCTGATGTGACAGAGAGTCATCTGCACAGGGAATGCGTAACAAGCCATGATCTCCAAGGGGATGGCAAGGGCCAAACCTTGGGCACCTTAATTTTTAGTGGTCAGGGAGAAGAGGGGGGGTCACAGGATGAGTGAGGATGTAGAAGAGCCAAGAGAAGACCTATAAAGGGAGTGTTTCCAGACGGAAGGACTTATTGACAAGGTAAAATGCAATTACAGGTCAGGTGAGCCACAGACCAAAAGGCCCAGTAGCACAGAAGTCACTGGGTAAGAGTTGTTTGGGTAGACTGTGGGGCAGAAGCCTGCTTGGAGCACTGCAAAGAGATGATGGAAGCCTGCAGCAGACAGTGGAGACGTTTATATGTGAGGGAGAGTAGAAAACAGAGCAGTAGCCAGAGGAGGAAGTGGAGTTACAAGAGTGATTATCAAGACAGGAAATAACCTCATGGTTAGAGGCTGCTAGTAATGAAGGAAAAAATGAGGACATAGGAGGGGGTGGGTGGCTGGAGTGATGCCTGGAACAGGTGGCAGCAGAAGGCTTTCATGCACCACAGAGGGGCTGGCCTGAGGCCGAGACATGCAAGGTGGGCTGGGGACCTGGGCCCTTGGCGACTTTTCTTCTGTTTGCTTTACTTCACAGTGAGGAGTTTGGGTTATTTGATTTTACCTTTCTGCCTTGAGATGATCTTGATAGGATTTGGTGTGCAAAGACTAGAAGAATCTTAGGGTAAAAATCTGATGTTGATGAGCAAGCTCGTACAGAACACTATGAGAGCTTGTAAAGTCCCATAGACAGCATTTTTCCCAGTACTGTTGGGAGTGTGACCGGCTCTGTCTGGACACCATGAACTGAAAGTTGAATATTTGTTCCTCATGAGAATCTGATGGACTATCAGGAGGTGTGTAATATGGCACTACTGAGGGGGAGTGGGGAGGGAGGAAGGAGCGGAGAAGTAAAAGAAAGAAAAAGAGCAAGGGTGAGACTGATGTTCTTCCGTCTCTCCTTTAGAACTCTGGAGAAGATGGTGACACTTAAACTGTTCATCACGCAGTTGAGCCTGGTGGTGTTTGATGACCTCAGCCACCACAAAGCATCATCTGAGCTCCTGAGACTCACACTGGACCATGTTTTTCTCCAAGTGGCCCCCGTGGCTGGTCCCCTGCCCGGGGAAGAGGCCGTCGCTGCGCCCCTGCGGCTCCACGCCGTGGAGCTCTACTGTGGGGACCTGCAGTTGGACAACCAGCTGTACAACAAGTCCAACTTCCACTTTGCTGTCCTGGTGTGCCAGGGGGAAAATGCAGGACCTGTGCAGCGGGCTAAAGTGCACAGCCTGCTGGTATCTGGCAGAGACCTGGAAGAGTACAAGAAAGATTGTTTCATCAAGCTTTGCCTCACGCTGAGCGAGGGCAAGAGCTGCCGCTTGGATGACATTAATGAGTTGCGCTTTGAGCTGAAGCCCGCCCGGTTCTACGTGGAAGACACGTTCGTGTATTACATTAGAACACTCTTCGAGACCTACCTTCCCAGCGGCGACCTGCCCGGCTGCCCCGCGGGCCCCTCCGGCGGGGAGCAGGTGTTGCCCACACAGGTCAGACAGCACGCCAGGGCCTTGGTGAATCCTGTGAAGTTACGGAAACTGGTGATACAGCCAGTGAGTCTCCTCGTCAGCATCCATGCTTCCCTCAAGCTGTACATAGCCTCCGACCACACACCACTGTCCTTCTCAGTGTTCGAAAGAGGCCCGGTCTTCACCACGGCCAGGCAGCTCGTCCATGCCCTGGCAATGCACTATGCCTCGGGGGCCCTTTTCAGAGCAGGTGAGGTTACAGGCCAATAAGCTAGAGCTCGGGCCAGAGGGAACTGCTTCCGGGGTGCCTTATCACCCTCAAGACCTAGGGAAGCGAGGCAGTGGGAGGGGAGGGCCTGGGATTTGCGGTTAGCCGGCAGTAGGTTGAAATCCACACTCTGCCACAGGTAAGGCCTTGGGCAAGTTATCTCCCCGAGTCTCGGTTTCCTCATCTATAAAATGGGTTTTAAGATTTCCAAGAGGATAGAATAAAAGCCCTTGGCACATAATAAACACTGTAATGTAACTTCGACTTTTAATCCCATGTAGCAGATACTTTAGCAGCTCCCTGCAGGTCCAAAGCTCTGGATTAGTGTATTTGTGCAATTGGGAAAACTAACCCCAGGCCTCAGCCCCTGGGCCTAAAAGAAATCCAGTTGTAGGATGTTAGCTTCCTACATTACAGTGAATGAATAGCTGTAGGTGCAAAATTCAGAGGATTTGTGTGCTCATAAGATGCATAAAGAGCTTTCTACCTATCGAGTATGGCCCTGCCTATCTAGACAGATAGCAAAAAGAAAGTGGTTGGTGTCTCAGTGCCCTCCCCCCCCCCAGCTGAGATGGAAAAGTCTGCTGCAGAGGGCGCGGGTGGCTTGAGTGTGCGTACAAAATGTCATATGGTAAGTACTATGCACTGAAGGTTCCGTGCAGGGGACAGAGTGGTCTCCGAATACTCTGGTAGCTGGCATCAAAACACACGTTCCTCACCGAATTCACTCTCCAACATGATTTCAGTTTGATTATCCAGCCCCTCACGTTCCCATGAATTCAAGCAACAAACGCCAACCGGAGTTGGTCTTGTGGGTCCTTTCTTAGCAAAGAACATGGCAGTCTTCCTTCCCGAGAGGAACAGAGGAAAGAAGGTCGATGACCCTGTACTTGGTGAAAGCATTCCCATACAAGTTTGATGTGATAGTAAATGGCCCCTGCTGTGGCCAGACTGGTGAGATTGCATTATCCCCACAGTGACATTCATAGAGTTAGTAAGGTTACCCACGCGCCTTAAGTGAAAATGACAAGATCAGGGGAGGGCCCTGCTGGGACCATTGTTTTGATAGCTTGCACAACAATGAAGAGAATGTTTCCCTCTCGCTAAGAAATCATTCAAAAATAAGCAGTTAACATTTCAAATTTAATAGATGGGTATATTTATAAACAATTCCAGAAACTTAACCTCTCAAGCAGTTTTTGCTTTTAGCATGCGAAGCAGGCCTGTTAGTTACCAGGCTCTGCTCTGGGGCCCAGCAGGACAAAGCCTCCTGCCAGGCCACCACGTAGTGCCAAGGTGTGGGGGGCACCCATGTGGGTAATGAGCTGGCAGAGGGACCCAGCTGTGGCACTGAGGAGCCACGTCACAGTGGCCCGTGTGCGAAAAATGCTCTCTTTGTTTTGTTTTTTGTTCTTGATGAGGTTTCACAAGAACATTCTGTTTGGATTTTTTGTAATCCACCTAAAAATCCTCTAAGCTGTTGTCCCAACCTCCTTATACTGTGGGACAAGAAATTCTAATATAGAGAGCCAAGATCTTAGAGCCCCAGACAGAATGGGAAGATGCTAGAAGGTTACCAGCGCCCAGGTAGGAGACTCCGCAGAGAATGTGTTAGCGTTCTTGTAGAGGAAGGGGTAGGGAGGTTGGCCTGGCAGTGAACAGGTTGCATCTGTATGGCCCATGGGGTGGGATCCACCCATGAATTTGACTAGAAGGTTCCTGACCAGGATGGTCGAAATACCCTGACCTCATTTCTAGGAAAGTTTGTGGATTCACCTTGAAGAGGTTTTAAAAATAAACAGTAATTAAAAATGAATGGCCCTATTTGAAGGAAAGCATGTAGGCTTTCTAATTTCCTCGGGCCCCTCTACAACCAAGTCTCGATTTGATGGAAAGTCAGATGGACATTCTTTTTCAACAATTTCCAAACAAATAGGCAAAAAATATATTTGCTTTTGGAGGAAAATAAAGGAGTGCCTTCGGATACTCACACTGCCCTTTTCTGGCTAGCTCAAATGCCACCGAGAAGTAGCTCTGGTCCACACGTAGTGCTTCTGTCAGGCAGTGGTTCTGATCCAGGAGACCACACCCTGCCTTCTGGTGGTGGGGCCAGGCGCAGGGGGAGCCAGACGGTGAGCCTGGGTGGCACCCCTTCATGCTGGGCCCTTCTGCACTGGCTCAGATGGGCCCATTGTAGATGGTCTTTGCTTGGCAGTAGCTTACTCTCCTTTCTTTATCTGGGTTGTGAAGTCTATGGAGAATTAATATGTTTCCAGACCAATTTGCTGCCTGCAGGTGGAACCTTATAACTATTCCCAGTTAAAGGGAATCCGCTGTTTCTTTACCTACACAGATTGTGAACAGTTGAGCCACACTTGCCTCCTCATCCTGCCTGGAAGAAGTGGAGGTAGAGACAGGGTAACACCATCTCAGATTCACCTGTCCCCATGCCTGCTCCCGCTGACCCCAGGGAGAGTCTCAGTCATTAGCTCATCTGAATTTATGCAAAGGGGCTAAAAGTACTTCACTTGCACAACTGCTGTGAGCAGTACATAAGCTGAAGTCCAGTACCCCTAGGCCAGCCCATTTATAGTCTTTGTCTCTGGAAATGATTCCTTCTTTTAACCTAAACCCTAGTGTTTTCCTCCTAATGTTCCAGAGAAGAGGAGTGGGCTAGAAATTTAAGAATGTCCCTGTCTCTATAAAGCTGGGCCTAGAAATTAGCTGGCAAGGCTCTGGCTTGCTTCTTGCAGCAGCCACACTTTCCTGATCCTCTGGGATCAGCAGCTTGTCCGAGGGTCTCTCCCAGACTTGTCCTCCAAGAATCTGCTGGTGAGGCAGGACTGGCTCCCGCAGGAGAGCACTGTGAACCCCAGGCTAGGGGACGGGTCTGTCCAGGAGCCTGTGCTTAGCCCTTGGCCTTGCCTGTACCTCCAGTGCTGGGGGGGTGGGGGGGTGTTGTAGAACACCAAGCCCCTCCCTCCCGAGTTCTCACCACAGCCACATTCCCACGAGGCAGCATGCACCACAACCAGGCCAGCAGGCCAGCCCCTGGCAAGCCCCCGGCTCTACTAGGAAACCAGATCCAAAGCTCCCCTCCCGGGACACGGGAAGGGAACACTCCCCTCTCGCTAACCTAATCAGTATGTCCATGTCACCGATGTTTACACAACTGAAGCTGGGGTTGAGGGGGAGACATGTGTCTGGCTCCAGCTCTGCTCCAAAGGGAAGCACTCAGCTTGGTAGAATTGGGAAAGATTAAAAATAACTCCTCTGTCCTTGTCAGAACTTTGCATCTCCTTTGCAACACCCCGTTTAGCATCTGGCCTCCTCCCCCGCCCCCACCAGGCATCTCCTCCTACCTCCACCCCCATGTCTCCGCTGCCCTGGGGTGGTTTTAAAGATAACTCCGCAGACTGCAAACACCTGCACCCTAAGAGGCCGCCCCTTTCTCGGGTGGCTGGGAGTGTGTATACCCTTGCCCGCGGGTCCCTTTTAGCGGGAATATGGGAGGCTCGGGCAAGGAAGTCAGAGTAAAGCTATTTGCAAGGCTGCCAAAAGGATCACTTTGATTTATAAAGTATGAAAGTTTGCCATTTATGAATTCACAGTGAATGAGTTATTTCCCATATTTTGCTCCAGAGGAGCTTATTACATTCTCAATTCCAGTGTGAAAAATGAATTGCAGGGAAAATGGGTCACTTTTCCCAAATTTTGAAAGTGCTGTATTTAAGGTTTTGGTAACCCCTTCCCTTTGGTCCCTCACAGGCTGGGTGGTTGGATCTCTGGAAATCCTCGGCAGCCCAGCGAGTTTGGTACGAAGCATCGGGAACGGGATCTCCGACTTCTTCAGGCTTCCATACGAGGGGCTGACCAGAGGCCCCGGAGCCTTTGTGAGTGGAGTTTCCAGAGGAACAACATCCTTTGTAAAGCACATTTCCAAAGGTAGCTATTTTGGTTTCTTTTCCTAATGTCTCATTTTCATTCCTTCCCTTATGTTTTACTTTTAAAGAACACATGCAAGTTTGCAGTGCATGAACCGTGCCTCTACCTTTGTTTGGCCTGTCAGGTCGCAGTGAAATGTTGGATTTGTCACAAAGCTCACAGAGGATGTCTTATGTTTTAAACAGATCACTACTTGCCTGCATTGTGTGAAAATGTTTTCAGAACTTCAGAATTTTAAACCTCCCACTGGGAAAATGAGGATTGGCTCAACTGTTATTCCATGTGATAAATAAAGAAATATTAAAGGTGTTCAGGACTTCTGCTAAGCATCAGAAACCCTACACTGTGTTGCCTCATCATTTTTTTTTTTATGTAGATACAGTTGTCATAACTTTGGGAAGGATATGGACACATTTGGACGTCCATTTGGCCGTGGAAACCGTCCCAGCCTCCCGCCGGCATGCCACGTCAACAGTGCCATCTTGTGGCGCGCACGGTTCAGCTGGCACGGAGGCCAAACTGTGCCAGGCCCACGTGAAGGGGCATGTTTTCGTTTTCCCCGTATGTGCTTGATATTTTGGTCAGGTTGGCAGTGACTCGGGAACTAACAAGGGCCATCTGAGTCCTCTTTTCTTCTCAGCAGGAGGCAGGGAAAACAGGGCAGAGGGCTTCTCTCCCATAAAGACTTTTTAATGTCAACAGTGCTGCAAGTCTGTGATGAGTGGGCAGGTTATGGAAGTCTCTGGAAGGCTCGGATGAAGAGGAGCTTGAAATGAGCACCCATCATCCGGAGGTCGGGGGGCTGGTGGCTGCTGGCAGGAGAATGGCAAGAGCAATAAATGGAGGCGTGTGGATGGGGACAGGCCCATGCCCCTGGGCCCCAGCCGTCTGGGAGGCCTGTGAGCCGAGGGCCAGAGGGACTCACGGATGAGTCACTGGTGGATTTCTCACTCCCGACACTTGAATCTTTGTGGTTCTGTTGTTTTTATTTTCAAATAAGACACCGGACACCTGCTGAATAGTAATTTTAGCCTACTGACTCATTGAATGTTTTTTACACTTGTTCTCCACCCCCCCACCCCCCCCTTAACAAAATCTCTTTTGGTTTTTGATGTCTGTGTGTGCACAGGGATGTTTTCTTTTTAGGTTGTTGGTAAAGATGCAGCTGCAAAAATGACATCTTCCATTTTTTTCTTGAACTGGGCATCCACCATGGGATGAATTCACTGGTCAGCTTCAGGATCTGTCCATTGATGTCTTTCAGTCTTGCTTCACTGAGATCTCTGCACACTGGCTAGAGGGCTGGGTAGTATTCTGAGCAAGATGCTGAGATCCCTTTATTAGGAAAACCGGACAAAATCGTGGCTTTCACATGACTTACTCCCTTTAGTGTCCTGCTTTCTTCAGGCAACATCCTGAGAATCACAATTGCACATGTTGTCTCTGGCACAATCATTGGTTCCTCAGAACATCAAATGATAGTTTACTGTCTCCCTTTGCTTTGTCTAAGGAGGGAATAAGTTCCATTCCTGAGTAAAAATGTTTCTTTACAGTCTGTGTAAGATTCAGCCATGGAACCTGAACCTTTAAAATGAGAGCAGAGTTTAACCTTCAATACTGGGCCTCCAGGAAGACTTCCAAACTACCGTGTTATCCAAGCCTTGACCACCACAAGATGGTGGATGGTAGTTTCACGGGAAACTCTGTGTTTCTCTGACAACAGAGATTCTCATTCTACCCCTTTTGAGGTGTGTCATCACCCTTAAGCAAACGTTAATCTCCACCTCGTTTTTTTTTAATATTTTATTTCTAAGCTACCTCTACACCCAACATGGGGCTCAAACTCACAACCCCAAGATCAAGAGCCACAGGCACCACTGACCAAGCTAACCAGGTTGCCCCCTCCCCTCATTGTCTTAAGGCCCTTGCTTCAAGCTGCACAAAGGAAGCCACCGTCACTCACTCCCCGGGGCAGGTCAGGGGCACAGGTGTGTTTCCGCCCCTCTCCCTGTGACCAGAAGGCCAACTCGTGTGCTCTTGTACCCTCAGGTACCCTCACCTCCATCACCAACCTGGCCACGAGCCTGGCCCGGAACATGGACCGCCTTTCGCTAGATGAGGAGCACTACAACCGGCAGGAGGAGTGGCGGCGGCAGCTCCCTGAGAGCCTGGGCGAGGGGCTCCGACAGGGCCTGTCCCGGCTGGGCATCAGCCTGCTCGGTAAGGGGGTGAGGGGCCAGGGCTGCTTGTGAACCCCTCCTTCCTGCAGCCGTGGCTGAGGCCCGGGGAGGCGGAGGCACCCATTCTGTTTCCTGCCCGCATGCCCAGGACACTGGGACCTCCGGGGCCTCCTGCCCGACCCGGAGCCTGACCCGGAGCCGGGGCACAGGAGCCCCACTCCCTGGGGGCGCCCCGTACCAGGACGGCAGCCGGGGCTGTTCGTGCTCCACAGTGAGCAAGGGGCGCCTCGTGAGGCTCAGGCCCTGCAGCCGCCCGCCTTTGCTCGAGAAGCACTCGAGCAACGTGCAGAGATGTCCTGTAAACTTCATTGAGGAGCCCACTGTCTCCTTTTGTTTTTTCAAGTGTGCGGCCCAGCCTGACTCGGCAATTACCAGTTTGTCAAGCAGCCAGATGGTACAGTTAGAGGCAAAGATTGCTGTGGATATTTCCAAATACTACAAGTGTTCGAAAAATAAGTTGCTTTGGAAAACTCTATAAAAAGGAAGTTTCAGAGCTGAAATTTCACAGAGCAGGATTTTCAAGGGTATCTTTTGTTTATTTGTTTGCAAAGGAATTTAAAACTGTATTGCTTGGCAGCCTGCCTGCTGCGGTCTGAAGGAGTGTGCATCTCTCAGAGATCAAAATGCCCTGAGGCCGGGAGAGCAGAGGTCAGAAAAGATGAGCTGGAAAGGATCCGTCCTCTCTCCAGTATGTGACTCTACCCACCACCCTCAACTCCCGGCTCAGCCGAGGCTCAGGGAGGAAGTAGGAAGATGTTACACGCTCAGGTTAAGTTACTAGAAATTGTCGAAGTCCTAACAGTCTGTGATGACGTGTGGAAACTGGGAGCTTGCTGGGTAAAGGAGTATTCTAGAATGCCAGGGCAAGGCACGGGAGTTCCACACTCCAGAGGAGCGAGCAGACCCGGGCTGGGATGTCCAGGTCCTTCCTTTGTGACCTCAGGCACATTCTTACCTTCTCTAAACCCAGGCTGCTCACTGCTAAGTTGGGGCTGGTAATAACATTATTAGAGGTAATAATAGTGGTCCATCATGGGCCAGGCGTAGGGCCCGTGTTTGGTAAACAGCGTCACGTGTCCTTATTGTTATGTTATGGTTGCAAAGGAACAATAATAGTTGCCTCGTTTCAAAGAATGAGCCACCAAAGAGAGACAAGTGAGCAACAGCAGGAACATTTTTTGCTTTAGTTTTAGCTCAAGAGATTCAGTTGCTATAACCACAGGAAGTGGTGAGGTTATGGGGGTGGGGAGCGCCTCAGGTCATTGTTTGGGGGCTGTGGGACCTCTTTTTGCTAAGAGTTGTGGGCTTCCATGCCATCTACTGTGGGCAGAGAGCTCCCTTTCCTCCATGCAAGCTCATTTTGGAGCTTATAAGTGCTCAGCAGAGGAGACCTGAGCTGGCTGGCCTGTGGCTATGTCCATTCCAACTAGTCTGTTCCGTTTCCACACAGAGATGCCCACACCCACTACCCAGTTGCCACTGCATAAAATTGTGCCTAGTGGTAGAAATCCGTAACATGAGGATCCATGGTCCTCCCTTTGTGGTGTCACATTTTTTAATGTGGCTCCCATTGTTATTCAGGCTAGAAAGTCCTAAAACTTGCGTCTTTGCCATTGTCACGTCTTACACATCTTTATCCATGTAAGGGGATCATTTAGTCTGTCTATAAAACCTCAGTGGGTTCGCTGTCTTTCTGCATCTCTGGTAATTTCCAAAAGCTCAGGAGTTCTGTGGATGTCATAAATCCCTCCTGGGTGTGCACTGCCGCAGCAACCACTGGCCTGACCTGGACCTCCCGCAGCACACTGAGCAGCATGCCCAAGTCTGTGCTCCTCAGACATTTTAGTTCCCGGTGGGCATCTCAGAGTTGGCTCAAGCCAGTTTCCTTCCCTCTCAGAGTTCAAGAATGCTCTGTGTCCCAGTTAATTACTGGGTCATCTCAGAACGTCTAGTCCTAGAACCACCTGATGTGTGACAGGAAGACAGGAGGAATAGCACCAATCAAGTCCCCTCCCCTGGGAAAGTCTAGATTTATCACCATTTCATTTATCCCCAGAAATGATGTTCAAAACTGCTAAATGCAGTTAAGTTCCTGATTGAAGTTAGAGCTATTATCATTTTGTTTGAAACCCGTGCTTAGTGAAATCACAATATTAGTTTCTCAGTTTCTTCCTCTAGAAGAAACCTTAACAACCCAGTTAGTAAAACTGTTTTTAAAGACCACTTCAGAGTTGACAAAGCATTTTCATGTGTGTCATCTTATTTGGTCTACAAACCCTAGGCATAGGTATAAAGTGACTTGCCCAGGTCACACCTCTACCAGGACAAGAGCCTGGGCTTTTCCACATGTCACCCACCCTGGAGGGTTCCACCCCTGGAAACACTCAGGATGTTGGAAGACTGAACAGTTGAATGTTCCAGGGTAGGAAAAATACATTTTTCCCAAACGTTTATGGGTTTGGTGGGCATTCTTGCCTCTGTTTTGCCCTTGTGGGGACACTGTGGAGTGTTACAAGGTACTTGAAAATCAAAGGGAGCCTTTGAGTAGCTGTCGTGCCCAGCCTCATCATCCCAGGTTGGTGAGGAAGTGTCAGCTTGAGGTGCCGCAGAGGCTCTTGGAAGAGCTCCACCACGGTTTGGAGAAAGCAGTGGCCTTGGGGAAGACTCTGTTTAGCCTGTGGAATTGAAAGCCTCATCAGGCTTTCCCACACTTACCAGGTCCGTTCCCCAAACACCCCTTTTCCTACTGCAGCGTAGAGGCTGTGCTGAGAGATGTGAGCTCTGTGTCCCTGTCATACTCCATGTTTCCTCCCAGACGTGACTTCTCTCTCATGAATACCAAAGGCAGGACGTCAGAGCTTGCCTCTCTGATCCCCTTCTCTTGGGCCGCTGCCTGACGTGTGAAGCACTCTGGGGTTGCCAGCACCACACCCTCTGTCTCCACAGCCACTCGGGGTGTGCCATGTGGGATCCCAACATGGTGGGCCTGTATTGGTGAATCAGGACAGTTTCCCTGGATGGGGGGAGAGATTGGGCGAGCAAGTGAGCCGTGCACCAGCACACGGCATTTTTGAGCAGTTCCTCTGCTGCCACGATCAGCCATTAGCTAACTGACTGCAGCTAGTGAGGAATTTAGGAACAAAGAAGTGCTTCCTCCTCAGTGAACTAATCTGTCCTGTTTACAGCAGGCCCACCTCAAGCTGGAACACTTAATATCCTCTGTGTGTAGGTCTCATCTGTCTGCAGTGTTGAGCTATAGTGTCACAGCTTAGGCCTGTGCCTCTTCTGTCCTGAGTATTTTTAAAAGTATCCAAAATGAAATTACCCCATGTGGTGAGGGCAGCACCAAAAGATCAGTAAGCCAGTGTTTTCTGCCTAAGGCTGGGGAGCTAGCCATGGAAGAGGTAAGGGAGGGCCCTTTGGGGCCTTGCCTAACGAAGCCTTCCTCCTCCAACTTGCGGGGAGCACAGGAAACACCTCCCCATCTCTGCCTCACCCAGCACACTGGGCTGAGTCCTCGGAAACTACCCCCAAGCCCCAAGGCACACTTCCTTCCTCATCTCCGTTCATCACATCACAGCTGTCTCCATGTGGCCGCCCACCCTGTGGGCCTGATGCCAACAAACAAGTTTGAGGATCACTTTCCACCACTTAGAGCCTCAGAGCAGAGTTGGAGTAGATGACAGTAAATAATTTACCAGTTGTGGGACTTAGCTGGATCATACTTAATAAAAGAGCCTTCTGAAACCCTGCGAGGAGCTACCTCTCTCAGGGCACGGCTGCAGACACCATGAAGTGGCTGCTGGTCTCTCCTGGCCTCTCCCATCTCCGGCTCACACCTGGTGACCAGTGAGGTGTGTGTGACAGGCTCCCCGTTCAGGGTCTGGAGCCAGGCAAGGGCATGTGATCTGATGGCTCCTTCTCTCCCTCTCAGAATCTAACACCTTGTCAGGAGGCTCAGATTTTCCACTCTCTGGGCCGCCCAAATAGTTTATCAAAGCCACGGTGACTGAGCCTTCAGTGTGGCCAGTGTCTAGAGAAAGTGGGGAATCAAAGGGGAGTGTCACTGCGATACCTGTTTGCACTTAGAGGGAAGTTAGAGGTTAGAGCTCAGTGCCGGTCTCATGGCCATCGAGGCTCTGCATTCCCTGACCAGGGTAGGCCTGGCCCATTCAAGGGAAGTGGGGGAGTCTCAGAAGGTAACCACCTGCCCTCCCACTCAATTTTAATAGTCTGTATGGAAATGTGCACTTGGGAAAAGGCATTTCTTAGATAATTTGATCTGTTGGTGAATTTTTTACCTCAGTGTTCCTACTAACTAAAGCATGGAGACCTTTCAGAGACATTAGATCGTGACGTCATGAAAGCCACATTCCCTGATGTGATGCTGTTCACTTTGACCTGTCTTCTGTGAGAGGATTTTTCTGTGCTTGCCTCTGCTGTGCACCGATGGCAGCCACCACCCCCAGTAACACTTCCCAGCCACTCTGACTCCTGACTTGTGGGTGGACAGCAGAGCAGTGTAGGCCTCTGCGCTCCCCAGCCCAAGTGCCAGGCCAGGGCGTATCCAGGGTCCTGTCGCAGTGACCCCTCAGCCCTCTGCAGCTACGGCAGCGGCGGCCAGCTGTGAGTGGCTTCCTCCACCTCCCCAGTCAGTTCCTTAGAAGGTTTAGGAAGCATTGGTCCAGGCTGACCAACACTAAGAAACAGACCTGTCACCTCATGTCATTCTTAGTCTGTCAATACATAAATTTAAATGGCTCTGTCCAAATTTAGAGGAATGGAACCTATGAAGAACATTCCCTTTACAACTGACCTGAAGGGACTGGCCTTTGTTTACTGGATTTTGTTCAGGAGAATATTACTTGAAATTAGCAGGTCATTAACAGAGACCTGGAAATCTCCATTTACCCAAGAGACTTTGAATTAGTGGCATTTGGAATAATGGAATTTGACATGTACTAAAATTTCTACCAGGGGGACTATGCATTTTCCATTAATCCTAGCAGGTTTGAGTTAAAAACAGAAAATTCTGTCAAGAACTGTAATGAAATTTTTACCTCTTACTGAGCTAGAGAACCCTTCCACTCCATCACTGAAAAAAAAGGTGGGGGGGGACTGGTGAGGCCTTTATTAGATCTCGTCACAGGCCCCTCAGAGTAAGGGGGGCAAAGAACCCACAAGAGGCTGAGGGACTCCCCCACCACCTCAGTTCCTGACCTGGCTGCCCTCCAGGAGAACCAGCAGAGCAGGGCAGTGAGAACAGGGTTCTGCAGCTGTTCTGAAGCAAAGAGTAAGTGGCCAGACCTCAGCTGAAGTGGAAAGGAAGGAAGTGTTTCTAAGACTGGCAAAAGGAGGAACCTGGTGGTTGAGGGCTGGGCTATGGCTCTGCCCCTCCAGGCTGGAAGCCCGGTTCAAGCACATGACAGCTATGTGACCTGGGGACAAACCTCCATACATAACCTGTGTGCAGCGGCCTTACCTAGGAGCTGAGGACAAAAGCCATGTTGGCCCCCTAGGATTAATGACCTCATAGGAGTAACACTCTTGATAAAGTCCCCAGCACATAGGAAGACTCACCACAGACGGGTTATTACAGAAATAGCTGCAATACCAACCATTACTCTTACATGTTCATATATGAATATTATTAAAGAATTGCTCTTATCATTACTTTTGGGGAGAACAGGGACAGGGGATGGCCTCCTCTACTTTCTTCACGCTCCTGATTCGGTGTAAGTGATGAGGCTGAGCAGGCTTGCTCTCTCATGAGCGATTGCTAGCTCTCCTCCCTACCCTGTGTTGCCTGGTTTCACGAGTGTCACTTTGGAATAGTCTGGCCCGTTATTAAATTCTGAACTGAACTTCACAGATCCTCACTGTGATTGACCAAACCCAGTCTGAACACCATGTTTTGATGAAGATCATAAGTGCCTTAGTAACCAGTGAACTTACATAATTGATAAATGTATAATAAAGAACTTTATAACAAAGGTGGGTTTTCGTTTTCAATCCAAATAAAACCGTTTTCTGGATGGAAGGTTGTCACTTTCTCAGGATTTGAAGCCCTAGTCCTCACTAGGGACTTTTGCTGTTTTTCAGGTGCAATTGCTGGCATAGTCGATCAGCCTATGCAGAACTTCCAGAGAACAACTGAGGCTCATGCTTCTGCAGGGCACAAGGCC